>NW_027205492.1:11236599-11977433 GCF_024711535.1 Dipodomys merriami | reverse complement strand
CCAGGCCGGGTGGCAAGGAAACACTGAAGTTACCTTTCAGCCCGGTTACCTCTGTTTACCTCTGTAGGCGGAATCTCAGAAAGCTGTTGGCACTTCAGACTGAAAAGAAGAAAACAAAATGCTGCCATTTGGGTGTGTGTTGATTTTCTTTTCCTTCCTTCCTTCCTTCCTCCCTCCCTCCCTCCCTCCTTCTCTCCCTCCCTTTTCATTCTCCTGTGGACCCATGGACTTCAGGAAAGGCTTTATCCAGCAACAGGACAGTGAGGTCAGGGATCTCTCTCATCTCTAGGTTTGACTTATCACAAAATCGGCCACGGAAACTCCCTATGGCTACAAAGTGGCAGCTGGGGCTCCAGCCCTCACATCCCCACAGAAGACAAAAGCCCCTTCTAAGCCTCCCCAGTGTTGGTCCAGTTGGAGACCAACTGCGACCCATGTGGGGCCAGTCCTGACGTTAGAAAGCAGGGCTCAGATGCCGGGGTCACTGTGTAAGTGGACAGAGAACAGAGTGCCCAGCCTGAGTCCAGAAGAGAGGCTGCAAGGTCCTGGTGCTGAACCCCGGCCTGCACCTCCTTGTCCTGGGGCCCCACGGCCGCCCCAGCAGCTCTGGGCCTGCTGCGGGGACACCGAGGCCTGGGGCAGCCCTGCCTCTGTCCCCAAGGGACCAGCACTTCACAGGAAGCCCCCCAGAAGCAGGCAGCCCCCAAGAATTGGGAAGCCCGAAGCACGGCGGCGGCGGCAGCAGCCTTGGGCTATGGAGAGATGAAGGGCTGGCACCTGTACTGGAGGCCCAGCCCCAAAAGGGTGGACCCCGGACCCCGTCTCTGTCTCTGGAGCCTGGAGCCCGTCGGGAGGCGCTGCCGGCCCCGGGCCTGAGTGTCCTGCAGCCCCGGGGATGCCAGGCAGAGGCTGGCGGCCAGCGCCACCTGCCGGCCTCCAGGGGGACAGCACTGCCTGGTCTGGGGAAGGGACCAGGGCTGGCTCTGCCTTGAGCCGAGCGCCCTCTGCTGACCACCGAGGGCAGCGTCCCGGACCGGCCTGGGAACCTGCAGGCGGGAAGGGGCCCAAACCCCCAGTCCCAGCAAGACCCCGTGCGGGCACGTGCCACTGGGCACACATTTCCCCCCGCAGGCAGTGACAGCGCCCCAAGGCCAGGGCACGGACGCCAGCCCAGCACCCTCGGGGACACCCCAGCGTGCCCCTCTGCCCTTCCTACAGGGCCGTCCTTTCTGCCGTCCCAAGGCCTCCGTGGGGAAGGAGCTTGACCACTTCCTGCCATGGGGAAAGGGAAGCACAGAGAGGTTTAGCTGCCTGATAGAAGTCACACAGCCCACGTAGGCCCCCAGAGGACACCCAAGGACACACGGAGTGACAGCAGCCCTCTGTGGGCAGACCACAGACGGCGCTCCACAGCCACTCGCACACAGAGATACCCCCAGATCTGACCAGGTAGACCCCAGGGAACCAGGTTAGTTATGCTGAGGTCGGAGTTCAGCCCGGCCATCTGGGAGTCCCGTGCTCTCAGGCAGGTCCTGGTCTCTGCGCCTCAGTTTCTCGTGTAAAGAAGACCCCTCTGGGGTCCCCAGCCCCAACCCTCCGTGCTGCCCATCCCAGAGCCCCCACCCCACATCCCAGGAGCCTTGCTGCTCCCCGACTCTGGGGACACCCCGATTTTCCTCTGAGCATCAGCTCAGCCCTCCCAGGCCTCTTCTGCGCCCCCCACCGGGGAGCCCAGGAGGTGGGCGGGCCCTCCCCAAGGGTGGCCTGTCTGTCCCCAAGGGTGGCAGATCCCTGCCCCACTTCCCACAAGACACTGGAAGTTCCTGTCTTCCCCAGGGAGACAAAAGGGAAGGGAAACTCTGGAGGCTTTTTGGGTGGGGGGAGGTGGGGAAGAGGGGGTGGGGAGGGGAGGGGCGGTCCAGTGGCCTTCACTACCCACCACAGGACCCTTGCTCCACCGTGCTGTGGAAGACCCACAGGGAGGGGGGGCGAGTGTGGGAGCCAGCCCGCCGGCTTCTAGTCTCTGTGGGGGCATGAATCACTTTTTAAATTAAAGTGTCTGGGTGTGTGGAGAAAAGTCTAGAAGGAAATCAGCAGGTGTGGCAGAGGCTGGCACTGGAGGTGAAATCCCAGCAGGGGTGTCTTTGGGCCTCCTGTAGACGAAGCAATCTAACCGCTGGCCCAGTGACAGGACAGTGTCCCCCGGAGAGCCTGGTCCCCCCGGGCGGGCTGTCCCCTGGGGCCTGGACTTGGTGGGCCTGGGCCGAGGTGGCTGTGGCCGAAGCTCTGGCCACCAGGTGGCGCCCCTGCTCTTGTTTTGAAGACAGCTCCAACTTGAAAATGACCCGCTGTGGCCCCCGGGACCAGTCCCGGAGCCCAGGAAGGACCAGTTCCTGAGGGCTTCACTCTGGGGACCCTGGACCCCACATCGGGCTCCCTCTGTGGAATGAATGAAAGCTTCTAGGCCACTCACGTGCAGTGGGGTGGGGTCAGGATGAGGACTGCCGGCCTGGCCCCATGGCGGGGGGGGGGGGGTCCCTCCTTCGTGCCCAGGACCAAAGACAGGTCCAGGATGCCCCTTGGTTGCCCCCTGGCCTTTGCTCCCTGAGGGCGGACTCGTCTCAACTCCGACATTGACTCTGGTACAGGGCCCCACCGAAACCCCACCCGGGAGCCCGCTGCCTGGCTTCTTTCTGGTCAGCTCTGATCTCTGCTCTGAGCTTTGCTGGGCTCTTGTGCTCAGCTGGAGGCCATGGGGGGACGGGGGGGCTCACACGGGCAGCCGTGTGGGACCGGCCCGGTCCTGGCCAGCTTCGGGCCCCAGAACCAGCATCTGCTTGTGACTGGACGGATGCTGGCCCAGGCCAAAGCCAGGGAAGAAGCAGCGCTGACTTTGATCTTCGTGGGCACCACCCTGCAGGGTCAAGGAGACCCCATGACTGCCCTCCTGGCCCCAGAGATGCCTCCCCTGGGCCGTGTGGCCCCAGACCAGAGCGCGCGCTCCTGGGCCGGTTTCCTGCTGGTAGCATCTCGTGGGGCCGCATGTGGCTGGGGCCCTACAGCCCCCGGCCTGCCCACAGCGCTGAGCAGAGGATGCTCCAGGGTCTGGTGCAAAGGAGGCGAGAGGCCGAGCGAAGACGGAGGCCCCGAGCCTCGAAGGCCTCCCCGGGAGGCCGGGCCTCGCCTGTCTGCCCCTGGCTCTGCCCCCCCCCCCCCCCGGCCGCACGGCCCCGTGCAGGGGCTGGAGCTGCACTCAGGGCGGCTCCGCTCACCTGAGCTCACAGGGCAGCCCCGGCCCCGCTCCTGGGCCCGCAGGACCCTGGCCTCGCCTCTGACCCAGTCAGACCAGGCCTCGCCCGTGGCGGCCGGAGGCATAGCCGCCACACACACCCAGGGCTCCCTGGGGTCATGGTGACCCCAGGGTGAGGGGAGACTCTGTGACCCCCACGCCCAGCCTCCAGGCCCCTCATGCGGAACTCACCCTGCGGACTTCGAGCCTCCACCCGGGCGCGAGTCCTGACACTGCTGGGGACTGGGGGGGGGGGGGGGGACTCTGCGCTGGGCTGGGGGAGCGCAGGGGCCGGCTCCGTCCACGTGCAGCCCCCGTGGAGCCGCTGTGTGAGGCGCTGGTTTCCGGCTGGTTCCGGCTGGGGGCAGCCTCAATCTTCCAGGAGGCCCTGCCTCGGGCCAGGCTCACAGGCTGGGCGGGGGACCCCTCCTTCCTGAGCGACCTTTTCCCTGCTGACAGCCAAGATCTGGCCCAAACCCTTCCGCCCTCCCTCGACTCCTCTGTCCCAGCCCCGGGAAGCCCGGGGCCCAGCACCCGCCTTCCATGGCCCTGTGAGTTTAGACGGCGCTCCAGGGAGCCCAGCCACGCAGGACCAGGCCCCTGACACCCCGAGAGCAGGGGAGAGCCCCACAGGGGGGCAGTTCCAGTGCCCCAGGCCCTGCCCCTGTCCCCCCAACCCCGCTCTGTCCTGGGAAAGCCCCCTGGGGAGACACCATCAGAGCTCTGGAAACTCGGGTTTGCCTCCTCCTGGCTCCTCACATGTCAGCCAAGCCCCCCACTTCTCTCCGAAGCCCCCGCAAGGCCCCGAGCGGCCCCTCCTGCCCAGTGGCCGGTCCTCCCCCACCCCACAACCCCACGGCCTCCCATGGCCCAGACCCCCAATGTGCCCCACGGGTGACACTGGGCAGAAGTTATGGGGGACAGCAGCACCCCGGGGCCCAGGACGCACTGGGCGGCCCAGCGCGCGGTTCCGTGGCCTCTTCTCACCCAGTGTGGGGCAGGCCGTGTCGGGGCTGGCCAGAGGCCTGCAGCGCCCCTCCCCCATCCTTCCCGGACCCGGGCACTGGGACCCCGCGCGGGTTCACGCCCCACTGTTGTGCTAACCCCTGCCCTCCCTGGCCTGGAAATTCTGACCTCAAAGTCCGAGCAATGATTCATGGGGCCGGCCGTGGCTGGATCACCTGCTAGAAACTTCCATGGCAGAGGCTCTGGCTCTGGGCGGGTGGAGAGCCTCGCAGCCAGTGCGGGCTTCTGGATAGAGAAACCGAGGCTGGGCCTGTGCGGCTGCGCCTCATCCCCAGCCCTGGAGAGAGAGAGGCAGGAGGGTCGCGAGTTCGAGGCCAGCCTGGGCTAGAGGGAGTCCTTGTCTCTAAATGAAGACAGAAGACGTGGGGAGAGGCGCGGCCTGGTGAGCCGCCTGAGGAGAGCAGAGTCCACGGGACGCCACCATCACGGTGACCCCGGGCACACAGTGACACCCCGCTCTCCACCGGCCGCCCATGGGCGATGCCCGCCCCCCAGCGCAGCCCCGGCCCAGGCACTGCACGTGGTGGGGTACCGCCGACAACGGGGGGGGTGCAGTACCCTCAGCCGTGGGGAAGGGAGCTGTCAGGACGCATGCACGGTGGTTGAGGACGGACACTCTGCTAATTCCAGCCCCTCCTCCCTCTCTCCCCGCGCTGCCCAGCGGGCCTCTGGCTCGGGTCGTGGGGTTCCCTGCCCCAGCCCCCCGCAGGTGGCCGGGCGGCCCTCGGTCTTGCTCCTGCGGCCGTGGGCGCTGCGGGTTTGCCCGGGGGCGCGGGGCCAGCACACGGGGGGGGGGGGGCGTCGCTCACTCCCACTCGACCCCTGTGCCCTCCAGCCTCAGTTTCCCTCCAGCTGTGTTCACTGGTACGGCCCTGGAGCCACCCCCGGGGAAGAAGGTGTTCTAATCCAGCCTGCCGCCCGCTCTGGCCTCCTGTGATTCCAGCGCTGGCGTGGGGACATGAGGGGCCACGGCCTGACACAGGAAAGCCGCTCAGATGAACCCGCCGGGAGAGAGGCACCAAGAAAGCCCCTCCTTCCAGAAAAACCTGCCCCGTGGGTGGGGCTCTCCCTTCCTGTTACCGTTCATCCCACTGTCGGGGCGCACGGGTCCGCCTGACCTGGCCCAGGGCTGGGCGCCCCCCCATCCCCACCTCAGCCCCCGCGCGCCCCGCCGCCCACGAGGCCCTCTGCCCGCTGTGCCTTTCCCGCACGCTGACTTTGCTCGAAGCTTCTGCCAGGCCTGGGCCTCCCCCTGGCACCGCCACCTGCCCCGGCCGACAGCCAGGAAAATGGCTCCCGAGCCACCCGGAAGGAAAGCATCACAGCAGGCTTCCTGAACGCGATCCTGTGTGGGGCCTGGGGACGTGGCTCAAGCGGTGGAGCGCCTGCCTGCGGCCAAACCCCAGCACCACCCAAAGAAAGGGACGTCCCCTACCTGAGAATCTGGCCGTGGGATTCGTCCTCCCGGGGAGGGCTCCAGAGGCAGCGTGGCTTCTGGAAAGTTCAGGGCCTGGAGAGAGGTCAGCCCAGAAGTGACAGGTGTCAGCCCTCCGTCGGTGAGCCCGCCCTTCACCCCACACCCCCCGAGCGCCCCACGCCGGTGGTGGAAGACAAGAACTCAAGTTCTGCCGTGACGTCACCTTAAATCGCCACCACCCCACATCTGTGTGCCCGGCCCCCTCTGTATCCCGAGTCCGACCCTCCAGCCGCCCGGATGCCCCCCTCTCCCCCCCCCAGCCCCCCCCGCAGCTCCCCCCCTCCTGCCCATCCAGGCGCTGTCCCAGAGCCCTCTTGTGGCAGAAGCAGGAACTGCAGCGGCAGGCTTGCTGGGGGCAGCTGGCCACGTGCCCCCCAATGCCCTGAGATGATGGGGTCCCCCGCTGTACAGCCCTGGGCAGGGCCGGCTGTCCAAGCCCTCCCCGGCCGTCAGACCCGACCCAGAACCAACTTCGCAGCCAGGCTGCTCAGGGTGACCCCGACTGTCACCCAGTGCCCCTCAGACCCTGGCTTAGCTCTGCCCCCCCCAGCTGATTTCAGCCCTGGGCACCGGAAGCAGGGTGGCGCTGTCGGGCAGACGGGCGAACCTGTGCCCCACATTCGGGGACCCAGAAGCAGAGCAGGGGACCCCGGGCGTCTGGGAGCAGCTCCAGTCCCCTCCGGGACTCAGATCAGCGCCCATGGCTCAGGTCACCTCCCCTGGGAGCCAGACAGAGCAGGGGTGGACGGGGCGGGGCGTCCCTCCAGCTCCCACAGTGGCGCCCCCCACCCACCCGGCGTCCCCCCTGCCACCGCCTCACCCGCCTCACACAGGCCTCGGCGTCCCCACAGGGAGCCCCGGCCTGCGGCCCTGAGCACATCCCCAGCCACAACGCAGGCCCCAGGCCCCTGCACCCGCCTCCCCTGCACCCACCTCCCCTGCACCCACCTCCCCTGCACGCACCTCCCCTGCACATACACCTCCCCTGCACACACCTCCCCTGCACACACCTCCCCTGCACACACCTCCCCTGCACCCGCCTCCCCTGCACCCGCCTCCCCTGCACCCGCCTCCCCTGCACCCACCTCCCCTGCACACACCTCCCCTGCACGCACCTCCCCTGCACGCACCTCCCCTGCACGCACCTCCCCTGCACACACCTCCCCTGCACGCACCTCCCCTGCACCCGCCTCCCCTGCACCCGCCTCCCCTGCACCCGCCTCCCCTGCACCCGCCTCCCCTGCACCTGCCTCCCCTGCACACACACCTCCCCTGCACGCACCTCCCCTGCACGCACCTCCCCTGCACGCACCTCCCCTGCACGCACCTCCCCTGCACGCACCTCCCCTGCACGCACCTCCCCTGCACCCGCCTCCCCTGCACGCACCTCCCCTGCACGCACCTCCCCTGCACGCACCTCCCCTGCACGCACCTCCCCTGCACGCACCTCCCCTGCACGCACCTCCCCTGCACCCGCCTCCCCTGCACCCGCCTCCCCTGCACCCGCCTCCCCTGCACCCGCCTCCCCTGCACCTGCCTCCCCTGCACACACACCTCCCCTGCACGCACCTCCCCTGCACGCACCTCCCCTGCACGCACCTCCCCTGCACGCACCTCCCCTGCACGCACCTCCCCTGCATGCACCTCCCCTGCACGCACCTCCCCTGCACCCGCCTCCCCTGCACCCGCCTCCCCTGCACGCGCCTCCCCTGCACGCACCTCCCCTGCACATACACCTCCCCTACACACACACCTCCCCTACACACACCTCCCCTGCACCCGCCTCCCCTGCACGCACCTCCCCTACACACGCCTCCCCTGCACACACCTCCCCTACACACACACCTCCCCTGCACACACCTCCCCTGCACACACACCTCCCCTGCACACACACCTCCCCTGCACACACACCTCCCCTGCACACACCTCCCCTACACACACACCTCCCCTGCACGCACCTCCCCTACACACACACCTCCCCTACACACACACCTCCCCTACACACACACCTCCCCCTACACACACCTCCCCTACACACACCTCCCCTACACACACCCCTACACACACACCTCCCCTACACACACCTCCCCTGCACACACCTCCCCTGCACACACCCCTACACACACACCTCCCCTACACACACCTCCCCTGCACACACACCTCCCCTGCACACACCTCTACACACACACCTCCCCTACACACACCTCCCCTACACACACCTCCCCTGCACACACACCTCCCCTACACACACACCCCTACACACACACCTCCCCTACACACACACCTCCCCTACACACACCTCCCCTACACACACCTCCCCTACACACCTCCCCTACACACACACCTCCCCCTACACACACCTCCCCTACACACACCTCCCCTACACACACCTCCCCTACACACACCTCCCCTACACACACACCTCCCCTACACACACACCTCCCCCTGCACACACCTCCCCTGAACACACCTCCCCCTACACACACACCTCCCCTACACACACACCTCCCCTACACACACCTCCCCTACACACACCTCCCCTGCACACACCCCTACACACACACCTCCCCCTGCACACACCTCCCCTGCACACACCCCTACACACACACCTCCCCTACACACACACCTCCCCTACACACACACCTCCCCTGCACACACCTCCCCTGCACACACCCCTACACACACACCTCCCCTACACACACCTCCCCTGCACACACACCTCCCCTGCACACACCTCTACACACACACCTCCCCTACACACACCTCCCCTACACACACCTCCCCTGCACACACACCTCCCCTACACACACACCCCTACACACACACCTCCCCTACACACACACCTCCCCTACACACACCTCCCCTACACACACCTCCCCTACACACCTCCCCTACACACACACCTCCCCCTACACACACCTCCCCTACACACACCTCCCCTACACACACCTCCCCTACACACACCTCCCCTACACACACACCTCCCCTACACACACACCTCCCCTACACACACACCTCCCCTACACACACCTCCCCTACACACACACCTCCCCTACACACACCTCCCCTGCACGCACCTCCCCTGCACACACCTCCCCTGCACACACACCTCCCCTACACACACACCTCCCCTACACACACCTCCCCTGCACGCACCTCCCCTGCACACACACCTCTCCTGCACACACACCTCCCCTACACACACCTCCCCTACACACACCTCCCCTACACACACACCTCCCCTACACACACCTCCCCTACACACACACCTCCCCTGCACACACCTCCCCTACACACACACCCCCTACACACACACCTCCCCTACACACGCCTCCCCTACACACACACCCCCTACACACACACCTCCCCTACACACACCTCCCCTACACACGCCTCCCCTACACACACCTCCCCTACACACACACCTCCCCCTGCACACACACCTCCCCTGCACGCACCTCCCCTACACACACACCTCCCCTACACACACACCTCCCCTACACACACACCTCCCCTACACACACACCTCCCCTACACACACACCTCCCCTACACACACACCTCCCCTACACACACCTCCCCTACACACACACACCCCTACACACACACCTCCCCTACACACACCTCCCCTACACACACCTCCCCTACACACACCTCCCCTACACACACACCTCCCCTACACACACACCTCCCCTACACACACACCTCCCCTACACACACACCTCCCCTACACACACACCCCTACACACACCTCCCCTACACACACACACCCCTACACACACACCTCCCCTACACACACCTCCCCTACACACACCTCCCCTACACACACCTCCCCTACACACACACCTCCCCTACACACACACCTCCCCTACACACACACCTCCCCTACACACACACCCCTACACACACCTCCCCTACACACACACACCCCTACACACACACCTCCCCTACACACACCTCCCCTACACACACACCTCCCCTACACACACACCTCCCCTACACACACGCCTCCCCTACACACGCCTCCCCTACACACACACCTCCCCTACACACACCTTCACTACACACACCTCCCCTACACACACCTCCCCTACACACACACACCCCTACACACACCTCCCCTACACACACACCTCCCCTACACACACCTCCCCTACACACACACCTCCCCTGCACACACACCTCCCCTACACACACCTCCCCTACACACACACCCCTACATACACCTCCCCTACACACACCTCCCCTGCACACACCTCCCCTGCACACACCTCCACCTACACACACCTCCCCTACACACACCTCCCCTACACACACACACCCCTACACACACCTCCCCTACACACACCTCCCCTACACACGCTTCCCCTACACACACCTCCCCTACACACGCCTCCCCTACACACGCCTCCCCTACACACACACCTCCCCTGCACACACACCTCCCCCTACACACACCTCCCCTACACACACACCCCCTACACACACACCTCCCCTACACACACCTCCCCTGCACACACCTCCCCTACACACACACCCCCTACACACACACCTCCCCTACACATACACCTCCCCTACACACACCTCCCCTACACACACCTCCCCCTACACACACCTCCCCTACACACACCTCCCCTACACACACCTCCCCTACACACACCTCCCCTACACACACCTCCCCTACACACACCACCTCTACACACACAGCTCCCCTACACACACACCTCCCCTACACACACACCTCCCCTACACACACACCTCCCCTACACACACACCTCCCCTACACATACACCTCCCCTACACACACCTCCCCTACACACACACCCCCTACACACACACCTCCCCTACACATACACCTCCCCTACACACACCTCCCCTACACACACACCTCCCCTACACACACCTCCCCTGCACGCACCTCCCCTGCACACACACCTCTCCTGCACACACACCTCCCCTACACACACCTCCCCTGCACATACACCTCCCCTACACACACACCTCCCCTGCACACACACCTCCCCTGCACACACCTCCCCTACACACACACACCCCTACACACACACCCCCTACACACACACCTCCCCTACACACACCTCCCCTACACACACACCTCCCCTACACACACACCTCCCCTACACACACACCCCTACACACACCTCCCCTACACACACACACCCCTACACACACACCTCCCCTACACACACCTCCCCTACACACACGCCTCCCCTACACACACACCTCCCCTACACACACAGCTCCCCTACACACACACCTCCCCTGCACACACAGCTCCCCTACACACACACCTCCCCTGCACACACCTGCCCTACACACACACCTCCCCTACACACACCTCCCCTACACACACAGCTCCCCTACACACACACCTCCCCTGCACACACCTGCCCTACACACACACCTCCCCTACACACACCTCCCCTACACACACAGCTCCCCTACACACACACCTCCCCTGCACACACCTGCCCTACACACACACCTCCCCTACACACACCTCCCTGCTGGGGGCCCGCCCCTCTCCCAGCTAGCTCCCCCCTCAGCGCTCTCAGGCCCCCAGTCCTGCCCTGCCTGGCGTCTCTGAGCCCCACTTCCGCCTCCCAGGCACTGGCACAGCGGGGGCCTTGCCAGCTGGAGGGTGGCGGGGCGGGGTGGAAGTGCCCAGCTGAGCGAGGACAATCTCACCCCGTCCCAGCCCGTGGCCCCTCCGCCCCCCCCCGTCCCGGCCCGTGGCCCCTCTGCCCCCCCCGTCCCGGCCCGTGGCCCCTCTGCCCCCCCCGTCCCGGCCCCATGGCCCCTCCGCCCCCCCCCCCGTCCCGGCCTGTGGCCCCTCCGCCCCCGTCCCGGCCCCATGGCCCCTCCGCCCCCCCCCCCGTCCCGGCCCGTGGCCCCTCCGCCCCCCCCCGTCCTGGCCCGTGGCCCCTCTGCCCCCCCCCCGTCCTGGCCCGTGGCCCCTCCGCCCCCCCCCCGTCCCGGCCCGTGGCCCCTCCGCCCATCACAAAGTGTGTGAGCCGGGATAGTCTGAGCTCTCGGGACGGGTGACTGGACCCCGGTGCTGGTGGGAGCCCGGGCTGAAGGCTCCCTCAGCACCATGGGTGGGGAGGGTCTGGGGAAAATCCACAGCCGCTCCTCTTCCAGCCTGCCCTCCTAGAGGCCTTGAACGTGGTTTTGGATTTGGTGCAGCACAGGAGAGAAAGAGAGCCAGTTAAATAAAGCATACTAGCATAGCTTTATTGTGTCAAATACGATTTCACCACTAGGCAATAAAAGCCCAGAGGAAGGTAGCTCAGGGTCAGTAACACCATCTAGGAATCACTAAACCCCAGGTCCCTTCTCCCTTGTTGCTCCTCATGCTTATCATTAACTTTATAGCCCAACATGGCTGCTTATGCTCCAGCCATCATTCCAGTCTTTAGGAGGAAGAAAAGGTCAAGACACTTCCTGGAAGATGTCATATGTGAATGACTTTCTCTTACATCCCACCGACCAGCATTTGGTCACATATCCATGTACCCCAGATTTGGGGCTTCTTGGGTGAGGAATAGGAGGACAGTGTGTTATGGGGCATGGGCAGCTCTGACTTGGTGACCTTGTTTCTCTTCTTGGATTCAACTGCTAGGAGCCAGGGACTGGGGGGCAGCAGGGAGCCAGCTTGGGGAGCTCTGCCTTCAGGGCACCCTCATTCCTGGGGAGAGTCTGGGGTCCACAGAGAACACGGGAAGGTTGTGGGAGAACAGGGTGGCGCTGGGAGGGGGGGGCCTGGCCCTGGGGCGGGGCACCGCACAGGCCCTTGAAGAGGCCTCCGGCCTCTGAGCTGCCCAGGCCTAGCATGGCTTTCATTCCAGCCCAGCCACAGCTGCCCGCTGCGGCTCCCTGAGCCATGCGGACGGCTGAGCTCCCTGGAAGGGGAGGTGTGGGGTCTCCATGGGGAAGCGCCAGCCACCCCCGCCAGCCCCCTGCAGAGACCAGGGGACCACAGGCCCATGGAGGCCACACCCCAGCGCCCCCTCCTCCCTCCCCTCCCCTGCTGGGTCCCAGCGCCCCCTCCTCCCCTCCCCTCCCCTGCTGGGTCCCAGCGCCCCCTCCTTCTCTCCCCTGCTGGGTCCCAGCGCCCCCTCCTCCCTCCCCTGCTGGGTCCCAGCGCCCCCTCCTCCCCTTCCCCTCCCCTGCTGGGTCCCAGCGCCCCCTCCTCCCCTCCCCTCCCCTGCTGGGTCCCAGCGCCCCCTCCTCCCTCCCCTGCTGGGTCCCAGCGCCCCCTCCTCCCCTCCCCTCCCCTGCTGGGTCCCAGCGCCCCCTCCTCCCCTCCCCTCCCCTGCTGGGTCCCAGCGCCCCCTCCTCCCTCCCCTCCCCTGCTGGGTCCCAGCGCCCCCTCCTCCCTCCCCTCCCCTGCTGGGTCCCAGCGCCCCCTCCTCCCTCCCCTCCCCTGCTGGGTCCCAGCGCCCCCAGCCCTGTGGGGTGCCCTGGGTAACGGGACCCAGCTCCCTCAGCAAACTCCAGGGTGGCTGGGAGGGGGCGGCGCCGGGAGGGGCTGGGCGCTGGCGGAGCGCAGGCTCGTCCCGGCTGCCCTCTGACCCCCGAAAACCCATTGCAAGTTTCAAGTACAGCTATTATTTTTACAGCCCCGCTTAGAAATGGCTTGCAATCTCTAATTTGCTAAATGGATGTGTATATTGACTAAATAAATATTCGGCTCAAAGCCTGCGTGCCCCTCCGCCCTTATTAATCTTCAGGAAATGGAAACACAGGACGCGAAATGAGCTTCTGCTGGGAGCCGCAGACAGGAATACATTATGCTGTTTTCCCCCGCGCGGCCCGCCGGGCAGCTCTGCGGCAGAGCCCACCCAATCAGCAGCCCCCGCTTGGCCGGCCCACCCAATCAGCAGCCCCCGCTTGGCCGGCCCACCCAATCAGCAGCCCCCGCTTGGCCGGCCCACCCAATCAATGCGCAGCCCCCGCTCGGTGACGCAGGCGTCTGCCCGGGACGTGCCTGTGTTGCTAAGCTGCTCGAGCCGACTTCAGAAGTCTGGGACAAGAAAGTTTAACTCCACGGGGGAGAGGGCATCTGAGGTGACAGCTCCGGGAGAGCTGGTCTGGGGGCTCCTAGCGGGACCCCGAGGGGCGACCCCGGGCCCATGTCCTCCTCTCTGCGGGCACAGGGGCTGTGGGCTTTCTCAGCTCAGACCAGCCTGGCGGGGGGCGCGTCTCCCTCTGTAGCCCCCTGGTCGGTCCTGGGAGGGGGACAGGTAGGTCCTGTGGGTGGCTCTGGCTTGGCCCCTGGGGAGGTGAGAGGGCTCTTGGGGGGCTGGCGATGTGGGGTGTCTCACACTGACAGGACACCGGATGTGCCCCAGGCTGGTCCTGGGAAGCAGGGGCCCAGGCTCAGGGGATAAACTCACGGTGGGGGTCGGGGTTGGGGGGAGCCGGAGCAAGGGAGGCCAGTGCCCCCCTGCTGTCCGGCTGGAGGACCTGTCCCCAAGGGAGGACTGCAGGTCCCCTTGCCTCTGCCCACACCAGGAGCCTCCTCACTGGACAGGTTGAGTCTCTTCCCACCTCGGAAGTGTGCTGTGTGTCTGGTCAGTGTCAGGACCTCCATGAGTCTTGGGTTCTCCATGCATAGGTTGAGGCTCGTCATGGTGCCGCGTGACCGCCCCTTCAAGCACCAGACTCCCAAAGGCAATGGACGAATTTACCCATAGATGAGGTCCAGGTTGAAGGAGCAGGCTGTGCAAAGGCCCTGGGGTGGGAGCTGACCTCCGGGTCTGGGTCAGAACAGGGCTTGCTGGTGGGATGTTGGCATCACGGCCACTGGGCATTGGCCTGGGGAGGGGAGCAGGGGTAGCAGCCAGGAGAGGCCACATTGGCGTCTCGGCCTCAGCCACCCAGAGCCAGCTGCCAGCCCCATTGGAGTGGTAGTTCTTAGGTACTCGGCTCAAGCTCAGCCTCAGAAAGGAGCGAGAGGAGGATGAAGTGGGGGCTGCCCTCCTCCAGGCCCGGAGGAGGCTTTGTGAGTTACGCTGGGGTGGGGGGTCCCCCAAAGGAGACCCTGCGCTTGCTCGCTCAGCATACGCGCTGCCTGACCACATGCAGGTGAAGGTGTGAGGGAAGCATCCAGACCCCGGCCGTGGCTGTAGGGCAGACGTGGAGACCCAGACTCTGCCCATCTCATGTCTATCCCTGACCCCCAACAGTTCTTCACAGAGAAAGTTCCAGAAAAACCAGTGTGGGGGTTCCACAAACAGGCAGGACCAGACACAGCCCGGGGGGCACGGGAAGCAGGAGATAAGCACTTCCGGGGGGAGAGGAATGGGGATGGGGACCAGCCTCGCTTGGCCTCTGGGGGAAACTGAGGCACACGGGCACCGGCCAGGTCCACCGTGAGATCATGGAAGCCCAATGTTTCCAGAGGGAGAAAGATCCGTGTTTGCCTGGACTAGGGGCAGGGATGGGGGGGGCACAACAGGGGCAGACACAGGGGTTTTGTGGGTGATGGTAGAATGTTCTAGACCTGTACCACAAAGGTATCAAGCTCTTCTCCTCCCCTTAGGCCTGTGTGCTTTCTGCTTGTAAACACAGTCTCAGAAAGGCTCTGTCTGCCAGGAAGGTCTGGGGGCTGCCGTCCCCCCGTTTTGCCCAAGTTTGCCCAAGTGTGCTGGCGTCAGAAGGAAAAGTTCTGAGCAGAGCGAGGGCCTCTGAGGCCACGCGCGCTCCCCCGCCCGCCGCCCATCCATCTCCTCCGCGTCGCTGGGGAGCGGCTGGAGCCGCATCTTGAATATTTATCTGATCGCCGGCTGCTGCCGCAGCTTCATGAATCCGCCCACCCGGCCCTGCGGCGGCCATCCATCTCCCCGCCGCGTCCCTCCGCCAGCCACTCTGGAATTAAAGAGCCGCCGCCGCCACCCCCGCCACGCGCAGGAGGAACATTGTTGTCTCACCGCCGCTCCGCGACCTTGGATGACTCTCTCCAACTCCAGACAACTCCAGACTCCCCCCAGCTGCCGTTCCCGGCTGCTGCCTCAGTTTCCCCACACACACACCCCGCCCCGGACAGAGGGTGCACACCTGTGGCTGTTTGCCCAGGTGGGCTCTGAGCCCCCCACCCCGTACCGTTTGTCTCTGCACTGGGAGGGGCTTGGAAAGGCCCCCCTTGCTTCTCATCAATGCAGGGGGGCGGGGGGCTTGGCGAGGAGCTGTGGGAGAGAGCCAGATACAGCCCGCTGCCCAGGGAGTGCTTGCCGGGGGGGGGGGGGGGGGGGGGGGGGGAGAGTCATGGGGTCCACCCAGATGTTCCAGGCTTCAGCTGGGGGTTCAGAGAAGCAGCTCCATGTGTCTTGTAAGCCCCCTCCCCGCAACCCTCCACTCAGGAACCTGCTGTGGAAAAGCCGGGGTGGGGGCTGCTACCACTTTGGGCGCCCACCGGCCTTACTGGCCGTGGAGTCCAGGGCAGGGCGCAGCTCCTCCGACTCAGATGTGCGAGGATCGGAGACTGTCTCAGCGACCCCGTGGCCTTGGCTGGGCACTGCGCTCAGTGTGTCTGTTCAGCAGGACACCGGGGGCCCTGGTCAGGAGGATGGGCACGCTGCCCTCCTCTCCCCAGCTCTGCGCCTCCAGTCCCCCTTCCCCCCCCCCCGGGGGCAACCCCCAGGACGGCAGCAGCCCACAGTGCAACCGCCGCCAGCCTCCATGGTGCCCTTCCAGGGATCCTCCCTCCAGCTCCCCAGCCTCCTGCAGGGTGTGGCTATGCTCCTTGCAGAGCGCAGGCCGCCATGTCCAGCATGACCACTGGCTGAGAGCCAACCTTCTTTGAACCCCTCCCAACCCCATGCCCTGTGAGCATCTTGCTCAGAAGAGGAAATTGAGGCACAGAGAGGTTAAGTTATTCAGTCAGGCGGCACAGCTCATAAGAGGCTGAGGATAGTGTGTTCAGGCCCCTTGCCCTCTGCCTCGCCCACTGAGTGCCGAGGGTTTGAGACCCTCTGGAGCTAGCAGCCTCACTTGAGGACCAGCTCAGCCTCTGTCTCCTCCTCTGAACAATGGAGGTAGTGGGCCGGGCCCGGCTGGGCTGTGGCCTAGGCCCACAGTGGAGAGGCGCCTGGGGAGCTCAGCAGGCAGCCCTGAGGCCAGGCGAAGCACCAGCCTCCTGCCCACTCTGCACACGGCCGGGCAAGCGAGCACGCTGGGGGAGGGACTATGGCGGGTGTGCATTTCCTGAACAGGGTCAAAGCTCACGGGAACGAATGAGGTCCAGGCTTCTGGAAAGAGGCCCCTGACCGTGAACTTTCACCAGCTGTTGACCACGCTGGCCATGTTTACCCTGGGTGACGGGAGAACCAGAGCTGGCTGGACTGGGCTGGGCCAGCTGCCCTGGGGCAGGAGGTCAAAGCCGGGGCAGCTGGGAGCCGCAGGCCCCCGGGGTGGGCACTGGTGTCCTTGCGTGCAGTTCATCCACAAGCTCCGTCTCCATCTACCCTCAAGCCATGCTCCTAGGAACAAATCACCAACAAATAAAATGATGATACGGAAAGTCACGGTGCTACCGGAGTACTTCTATGACCTTGTGTATAGAGAAAGATAAAACACTCAAGTGATCATGAGGGGAAAAGAAAAAACAACAGCATACAAGATGTCTCCATGTCTTAGTAGTGCTCTGTGCTGATGGATGGATGGATGGATGGATGGATGGATGGATGGATAGATGGGTGGATGGGTAGATGGATGGATGAGTGGATGGATGGGTGAATGGGTAGATGGATGGATGGGTGGATGGATGGATGGATGGATGGATGGATGGATGGATGGATGGGTGGGTGGGTGGGTGGGTGGGTAGATGGATGGATGAGTGGATGGATGGGTGGATGGGTAGATGGATGGATGATGGATGGATGGGTGGGTAGATGGATGGATGGATGGATGGATGGATGGATAGATGGATGGGTGGACGAGTGGATGGATGGATGGATAAATGGGTGGATGGGTAGATGAATGAATGGGTGGATGGATGAATGGATGCAAGGGTGGGTGAATGGATGGTGATGGGTAGGTGGATGGGTAGAAGGATGCATGGAAGGCTGGATGGATGGCGGACTGAATAAATTGGTAAATGGATGGATGGGTAGGTAGGTAGATGAATGGATGCATAATGGAGGATTGATTGATGGTTGATAAGTGGCTAGGTGGATAAATGGATGGATGATAGATAAGTGAATGGATGGATAGATGATAGGATGACTGAAGGATGGATGGATGCATAGAGATTTCTAGAAGGTAAATGGAGGTAAGCGGGGGGATGGAGAGAGACCAGTACTCATCAGCTATCTGTCCACTCATCTCTATCCATTCCTCCATCTTTCTCACTGGGCATTCAAACATCTGTCCATTTGTGTGCATGTATGTCTGTCCACCCAGCTCTGTGTGTGTGTGTGTGTGTGTGTGTGTGTGTGTGTACATGTAAAGGTATGAAAGGGAAGTTTGATGACCACATAAACAGACGGATGGCTAGATGAATCGGTGGCCTGGCTGGCTTAGTGGAGAATAGATGGTGGGCAGATAGATGTCCACTTAGACAATTAGATGAATGAACAGATGGAGAGAGGGTGAATGGACAGGTGGAATGCAGGATGTCTGGGACCACAAGCTAAATGCTAAATTGCCTCTTTCCTCAGGGTGGCAGATAACAATGGCTTCCGCTCCTGCCTGACACCACATACATTAGCCGGGCCTCAGGGGGCCGAGCACCGCAGCCTTCACAATCTGCTGTTCTCCGACTGCAGCCGCGTGACATTTACCACTGCCTCTCAGCAGCATCCTGGCCTTTCACGCAGCGAAGCACACAGCTGTTTGTGGCTTGGCTCCCCTCCAGAGGGTCCTCAAGCCCCCCCAGGTGGAAGCAGCCCGGCTTCCTGGCTGAGGGGCGCCTGCCTCCCCAGCTGCCCACGCCGCCGCCCCCCACCACGGTTCCACCAATGACTCTAATTGCCCTGTGGTGAGGGTTTAATTTATAACGTGATGGCAAGGAAGAACTGGAGGAAGAGTTTCCCTGGCAACCAAGTTTTTAAACATAGGAGCCCTCTGAGTTCTAAAAGCCATTTCTCATCCCATTTCCCCCCTGAAAATTAACTTGGAACTTTTCAGATGGGGAACAAAAATTTTTCTGCCTAGCTGCAGGTCAGCGTTTACTCCTGGACCCGTCCCAGCACAGCGCGGCGCCCTCCCCTCCCAGGGGCGAGGCCTGGGGAGCTTGTTTCGTTTCCTCTGCCCCTTTGTTCCAAAAAGGCCATTATGAAATGACCAGGGAGAGGCTCTGCCTGCTCCAAAGCATTAGTCACACTCAGGGACAACAGCCTGGCTTCCAGCTTCCTGCTTCCGGTTGAGTTCACTGGTGGTTGAGTTCCAGCAAGAGTCTGTGATGGAGCTCAGGGACAGCCAGGTGGCAGCGGCAGCAACTGCAGTCCCCTCTCCCCAGCCGGAGAAGACAGGCCCAGTGGCCTCTCCAAAGCCACAAGGGACGCAGGAACTCTTGTCTAAGAGAAGGCCCCTTTCCTCCCCTCTCCACAAACTTATCTCCCCCTTCCTAACACCTCAGTCCCAGCTCCATTACTTCATGATCTGCCTAGCTAGTGGCAAGGCCCTTCGAATGTGCCCCACAATGACTTGACCAAGTCAAACCACACATCCATCCAGAATTCAGCCCTGTACACGGCACCTCCTTCTCTCCCCCTCCTCCATTCCAAGCCACACTCTACCGGGATCTACGATCCACCCTGGCCTCCTTTCCACTCTGTACCAACCTGCAACTCCTCTACTTCCCTCTCTAGTCATCCTGTTTCCTTGGAGGAGTTTCCCGTATGGTCCCCAGGGCCCCGGTGACCTGCGCTGTCCCTTAGTGGCATCAGGTGTCCTGAGGACAAATAGGAGAGTCAGGCTGGGCCAGTTCTTGGTGAGATAAGGGTGTGTGCCAGGTTCACAATTGGTTGAGCATGTGTAAAACAGGTGAGAGACAGTAGAGACTCGTGGTGATAAAAGTACAGGGGGATGTGAGTATCTAAGGCATAGATGGCTGGTGGGTGTAAATACGGGTAAATAAGAGGAGAATAGGCTGGAACCAATGGATAGAAAGATGGATGGATGGATGGATGGATGGATGGATGGATGGATGGATGGATGGATGGATGGATAGATGGATGGATGGGTGGATGGATAAGTGGATGGATGGGTGGGTGAGTGGGTGGATGAGTGGATGGACAGGTGGATGAGTGGATGGATGGATGGGTGGGTGGGTGGATGAGTGGGCGGATGGGTGAGTGGATGGATGGATGGATGGATGGATGGGTGAGTGGATGGATGGATGGATGGATGGGTGAGTAGATGGATGGATGGATGGGTGGGTGGATGAGTGGATGGATGGGTGGATGGATGAGTGGATGGATCCATAGGTGGGTGGATGAGTGGGTGGATGGGTGGATGTATGGGTGGATGGGTGGGTGGGTGGGTGGGTGGATGGATGGATGGATGGATGGAAGAGTGGGTGGATGAGTGGATGAATGGGAGGATGGATGAGTGGGTGGATGAGTGGATGGATAGGTGGATGGATGAGTGGATGGATGGGTGGGTGGATGAATGGGTGGATGGATGGATGGGTGGATGGATGGATGGGTGGATGGATGGATGGATGGGTGGATGGATGGGTGAGTGAATGGGTGGATGGATGGATGGGTGGATGGATGGATGGGTGGATGGATGGATGGATGGGTGGATGGATGGGTGAGTGGATGGATGGATGAGTGGATGGATGGGTGAGTGGATGGATGGATGGGTGGATGGATGGGTGGGTGGATGGATGGATGGGTGGGAGGGTGAATGGATGGATGTATGGATGAATGGGTGGATGGATGGATGGATGAGTGGGTGGATGAGTGGATGGATGGGTGGATGGATGGGTGGGTGGATGGATGGATGGGTGGGAGGGTGGATGGATGGATGGATGGATGAGTGGATGGATGGATGGATGGATGAGTGGGTGGATGAGTGGATGGATGAGTGGATGGATGGGTGAGTGGATGGTGGATGGATGAGTGGATGGATGGATAGGTGGATGGATGGGTGGGTGAGTGGGTGGATGAGTGGATGGATGGGTGGATGAGTAGATGGATGGGTGGATGGATGGGTGGGTGGGTGGGTAGGTAGGTAGATGGATGGGTGGGTGGGTGTATGTATGTATGGATGGATGGATGGGAGGATAGATGGGAGGGTGTATGGATGGATGGGTGGATGGATGGATCGGAGGATAGACAGGAAGGTGGATGGGAGGGTGGATAGATGATGGATAGACAGAAGGATGGATGGGAGGGTAGAAAGGAGGGTGGATGAGAGGGTGGATGGGTGAATAGATGGATGAGAGAATGGATCGTAGATGAATAGGGACCAGGGTCGCTGACCATCCGGGGATTGTGGATGTGGCAGAAAGAGAAACAATGAATCCTTGCATACAGGAAACATTGCTCTTGATAACTTTCAGCTTGAAGTTTTCAGTGACCCTGGGAGAAGGACAGAGCCTCCTGCGGGACCCATTTATTAGGAAAGACAGTTCTGGTCAGCTCATCTCAGCGCTCAGGCTGGCTCTGAGTGCCAGCAGCCAGAGGACGTTCAATAACTATTCATTGGAAAGTGATGGATTGATCTTGGACCTCTGCCACTGCAGAGACACAGGCCAGATGGGGACAACACAGACACTGCGCTTTGCAGAGCTCCTTCTCCTGCCTTTAGCAATGGGAATAGATGCCCCTGCTGTCAACAACCTTGTTCCACACCGCATGCAGAGACTGCCACCCACACTTGGGGGGCCCCAGGGGACACATCCCTTCTGCTGGGACCACCCTGCGAATAGAAGGCACTTGCTGTAGGGTGTGAGGTGGGGGCAGCTGTGTGTGTGTGGAGAGGGTAGAGGGAGGGGGAGGAATGGCAGCAGACCCATCAGGACAACTTGACAAGAGCCAGATCCCAAGAGTCCATGTGTCAACAGTCAGGAAGGCCCAGGGGAGTGAGTTCTCGACTCTGAGGAGTTGTTAGGGGATCAAGGGACATAGCAGGTCTGTTAGGGCATCGAGGAAGATGAGTATGAAGATGGATGGATCCATCCATTTCATCTGTCCACTCATCCGCCTACCCATCTATATATCCATCCACCCACCCATACATCCATACACCTATCCATCCATCCATCTATCCATCCATGCATCCATCCACCTATACATCCATCCATCTATCCATCTATCTACCCATCTGCCCATCCATCCATCTATCCATCCATCCATGCATGCATGCACTCATCCATCCCCCCACCTATACATCCACCCACCCACCCACCTATGCATCCATACATCTACCCATCTATTTACCCATCTGCCCATCCATCCATCCATCATCCATCTATCCACCTACCCATCTCATCCATCCATCTGCCATCAGTCCATTTGTCTGTCCATCCATCCATCCATTCATCATCCCTCTATCTGTCCATCCACCCATCCATCTGTCCATCTATCCATACATCTATCCATACATTTATCCATCTATCCATCCATCCTTCTGTCCATCCACTCATCTGTTTATCCATCTGTCCATCCATTCATCCATCCATCCATCTCCCCACTCCTTGATCCTCCCCTCTCCAGGAAGGGAAATCTCCAGAGGGGTTGACCACAGACTTGCTCAGATGCTAGAGGAAGAGCCAAGCCTCCACCCATTTCCCCTGAGCCCCTGTCCCAACCCACAGGTCTCTCTGCACTTGGAATGCTCATGGGGCAGTCGGGAGAGGACATGTGCCCTCCAGAGAGTTCTAGACCCTGGGATAGGGGAGCAGAACCCACTGCACTGTTCCAGGACCCCTTAGGGGGCTTGGCTTCCCTGGAGTTACAGCTAAAGAGAAATCAAACTTGCCAACAAAGCTCAGTGCTGTTCCTAAGACACTGTCCCTCCCTCCCCACCACCCTCGCAGGACAGAGAGCGGGGGAGGATAGACTGAGAAGACAAATGCACTTCTGCCTTATCTATAAAGTGCTTAGCTAAGTGACAGGCACATAATAAGTGCTCAATAAATAACCATTATTAGAGGAGGGTGCGGTGGAGGAAATCGGACAGATCTGAATTTAATTCTGCCACGCAGATTTATTGTGTTTTTGCCTAAGGAAACAGAACAGTCCAAGTATCTGAGCTCCCCACCTCTCTTTCCATCCCAGCTGACTTTGCGGCCGTGTCCTCCCATCCCCTTTGCCTACAGCAGAAAGAAAGAAGCAAAAGCCAATCTGGCATGCTTGGCTGAGCCCTCGCCTGTCCTGCCCACAGCTCCCTCCAACTTGGTGTTTAATTTCCCTGGGTCGGAAAGAAGCATTCTGATGATCCGAGTTAATTCAAAATGTAGATTTCATCTCCTATCAGCTAATGGCCCTAAGCTCCTCTTCACAAAGCGGGAGCGCTGCCATAGGACCCCAGTTCCGCACCTCCATCCTTAACAGGGATGGAGCCCTTGCCAACATTTCAGACAGCCCCAGCCCCGCACCCACCGAGGCTAGACCTGAGTCACCTCCAAGAGCAGAGTGTTCTATTAACCCACAGGACCGGGGCAGGGTCAAATCCCACGGCTAGTTTCAGCCCCGGCGGCTCCAACTGGACCAGACCGGTCCCCAGGGCTAGTCCAGGCCTCTGTCCACTCATCTGGACCTAGAGCCTTGGCAGAGAATGGCCTGTCAGGCCAGGCTCGGTGAGGATGCCCAGGGTGAAGGCCCAGCCCTGAAAGTTGTCCCACTCCGGAGGCTGGCAGCAGATGTCCGCCAAGCGGGCGCCCAGCTGGGGTCACGGTCATGGCTCAAGGCCAGTGTGTCCCAGAAGCTCTAACACCAGCTGGCCAAGTGACTTTGTGTGTGTGTGTGTGTGTGTGTGTGTGTGTGTGTGTGTGTGTGTGCATGCGTGCCCACGTGTGCGTGCATGCATGCGTGTACACACACACACACACACGTACCAGTACTGGGGCTTGAACTCAAGGCCTGAGCACTCTTCCTTAGCTTTTGTCTCTCAAAAGCTAGTGTTCTACCATTTGAGCCACGCCTCTCCTTCGGACATTTTGCTGATTCATTGGAGATAAGCGTCTCACACACTTTCCTGCTTGCAGTTGGCTTCTAACTTCAAGGCTCCCATCTCAGCCTCCGGAGGAGCTAGGATCGCAGGCATGAGCCACCAGCGCCCGGCTGGACACCGGACCTTCCCAGGCTCTGCCTCTCCTCTGGGTATTGGAGCAATGACTTAGGGGCTCACAATGGGCTCTGGAGGCCCAGGTCCAGCAGGCAGCGACCTTGACCTTGGGCCCTGGATGAGTTCATCTTCTTGGAACCCCCAGGATTCCCTCCAGGAGAAACTGGCGTGGGGGGGTCTTGGGGTGGGGGCGCTCCCTTCCTGCAGGTGCACACTGGCCTCCAGCTCACCATGCCAAGCAAGTTAAACGAACTTTGGTTTCTCTTGGATTTTATAAACAACTTTATAAAACGATGATTTCCGTATCATAAACTCACCCATTAAAAACGCACAGTTCCGTGGTGTTTTATAAACGCACAGAAACGTTACCATGACCTCACTCTGGGGCTGTTTCCATCACCCCCAAAAGGGGTGGGGCCTCTGTTTTGGACCTTCCTTAGGACCCTTCCCTCCCCCCCCCCCATCCAGGCTTGTGTTCTATGTCTCCACACTGCCAGCCTGGACATGTGACTGAAATCCATCCCAGCAGAGCTTGCGGTGGCCACTGTGGCTCAGGCAGTGCCCGAGGGGTTGCTTTGGCAAAGAACGAGGGATGTGGCTGCCATGATGTCTTCCTTTTATTCTTTAATCCCTAAGTAAATTCTTTTCAACGGTGTTGATATTTTTCCGGTGAAGCAAGCGGGTCACTTGCTCAGGTTAGCGTTGTCCACAGAAAGCAGATGAACAGGAGGCACATGGAAGCCAGCCCTCGGTCCTGCCTGGAGCTTCTTCACATCCCTTGGCCATCTGTCAGAGGCTGGGGACCGCTCCACCCCTCCCCTCCCTCCTTCATCCGCGCTGTGCTGTCTGTCCTCCAAGTTACCAGCGCTCTGTGGAGCTGTCAATAAACTCCACGGGACAGCTGTGAGCTCCCGCCCTCCCTCCCACCCCACCCCTCGCTCCGTCCCCATGCAGTCTACAACGAGCTTAATTATGCAATTAAAGTCATTTTCCTGGGCTGAACAAATATTTACAGCATATTTTGCTGTAAATTGCTTTGCCTGGAGAATAGATCTGCCATCCGGGCAGGCAAACAGTCACACATTTACATATCCCATTACCAAGGGGCTCACAGCTGAGCCGGGCTGTGCTGACCCGGGCTGTGTGGGCCGGGAACCCGAGGGAGGAGCGTGGATGGAGAGCTGGCAGGTGTCAGCCACGCAGACGTGTTCCCGGCCCCACTCCCGAGCTGCCATGACGTGCGCAGCTCCTCTGTGCCAGCCCCGAGTCCCTGCGCCACCGCGCCACGCAGAGACCTCAGCTTTGTCCTGACGCGAGAGGGCTCAGGTGGCCGGCAGTGGCAGCGTCCTGTGTGGGCTCTGTTCTGGAATAATCAGACCCACGCAGGCTGCTCTTCCTGTCATTCGTGCGGCGCTCCTGGAAGGGTCTGGAACCAGAGCCTGTCCCCACCCCCACTGAGCTGAGCTTCACTGTGTGGATAGGGCCAGAAACTCCAGGCAAAACTAAAGGGGAGTGGGCAGAAGCCACCACCGGCTCCATTTTACTCTGTCCAGAATACATCTCCCCTCCCCCCTGTGGCCAGCTAGGCCCGCAGAGCTGTTTAGCCCAGGTTTTCTTCATTGAAGTACACCCCTTGGGGACCTTGTAAGAGCCACAGGTACTGTAGGGCAGAGGGCGGACAGGAGCCAGGGTCAAAGCACGCAGGACGGGAGGCCGTGACCTCTCAGACACATTCCTGGATGAAGGCAGGTCCTCAGCCCTGCGGAGGGTTGAGGGCTCCGGAGGGCCTGGTGTGGACAGGGGCAGGGCAGGGGCAGCAGCTCTTCACCTGCCACCCTGATGCCAGGCTCGGCTGGGCAGGATGGCTCTTGGTCTGTCCCCCAGGGCATCACGCCAGGCCTGTTTCTGGGAACTCGCCACCCAAGTCAGGCCCCAGCTGCCTGGAAGAGGTCAGAGGCAAAAGAAGGATTTCAGTGGCCTGTACCCCCATGAGCATCCTGTTGCCACCTACAGAATCTGATCCCAAGTGCAGAAAGCAAGTGGTAGGTGGAGCCGGGCGCCGATGGCTCACGCCTGTCATCCTAGCTGCTCAGGAGGCTGAGATAGGAGGATTGTGGTTCAAAGCCAGCCCAGACACTTATCTCCAATTAGCCACCAGAAAACTGAAAGTGGCGCTGTGGCTCAAGTGCTTGAGTGCCCATCTTGAGCTGAAGAACTCAGGGACAGTACCCAGGCCCAGAGTTCAAGCCCCATGACCAACCAAAAAAAAAAAAAAAAAAAGTTGCAGGTGATGACAGGATTGCACACAAACACTCCTGAAGTAGAGAAGGGGCTGTCAAGTCTGGAAGGACAGCCTTGTCTTTAAGGCCCCACCACGGCGCAATAAGGTTAGTTTCTAGTTTGGGGGCGTGGCAACTTTATAATAAGCATCCTTGCAGCTAAATCTTTGGGCCTAGCCAGTGGTTTTCCCCTTAGGCAGAGTTCTTAAAGGTGTAGATGCAGGAGAAGGGGGAATGTGGGGGGGGGCACTGTTTGGAGGACAGAAGTGGAGGCTGGGGGAAGGGCCTAGTCCCCAGCTCCAGCCATAGGCTTGCATCTCCTGACAGGAGGCTTTGGAATCTGAGAACACATCCAGACTCTACCTCAAGCCCAGGGAACACACAGGCAGGCGTGGGTTTGAGTAAACCCTCCAGAGCGCATTGGATTCAGCAAGTGGCTTCTCCGTCCGTGGCTTGGGCCTCACAACATGCCAGTTTGTCTGAGAGGCTGGCTGTGGCCCTGCATCCCTTAAAAGGGAAGGAAACTTGCCTGTTTAGTGCACATCCCTGCCTCAGTTTCCCTAGAGATCCAGGACATTTGCCAAAGGAGAGCCCAGGTGTGATTAGTAGAAGAACTGCCCCCTGGGGTGTGTCCAGTTAACACTTCCCAGTCCCACCCAGAAAGGAAAACACAGCAGACGGAAATACTGATTATCTGCGGGACAAACGTGTCACACAAGTTTATGGTTTGTTTGGATTATTTTGTAGCAGCCAGTAAGTTCCAGAGCAGCAGAGACACCTGCCCTAGACCTCATTCACACAGTACAGCCACTGTCGGCTTTCCCTTCTCAAGGTGGCTTTTCTCCACGCCCCACCCTGCAAACCACAGTGGAGAAACTGCTCTTCAAAAAAGGCCAAAGGCAGCACCCGGATGCCAAGCACTTCCTGGAGAAAGGCTGAGCCCCTGAAGCCCAAAACACACTGTGAATGCTGCGTCCGTCCGGCTGAGTAGGCCTGTTGTTGCTACGGGGCGCCAACTAGTGGCAGCAGAGGCCTCTGCAGCCGGAAGTACAGCCTTGTCACCTCTGTCCCTTCCTGCATCTTCCCATGGCTCCTTCTGATCCCTTCCCCTCCCCTGTCCCCTTTCCCCCACTTCAAGGGCAATTCTGCAGGGTCCCCGCTTTCTCAGGGGCGAGGTAGGATTTAAATCACAGAGTGTCTCATCAGAACAGTTTTTGGTGGAGTCAATAGGGAAAACAAAGCAAAGCAAATCCAAATTTTCTATAAAAGTTTATTTTGCAATTTCCCCTACCCCCCCAGAGATGATAAAGACACACATCATAATTATGTAAAGATAGTGTATAAAAATAATTTAAACACATATATTAGTAACAAAGCAACATTTCTTTCTAGTAACCACTAGTAGGTAAATCTTGCCCGAGATTCTCCCAAAGGTGTTAAATAGATTTTTAGACAACAGAACAGACAGAAACACACGCACAAATACACAAAAATACACCTATGTACAACTCAAGTATTTTTTTCTGTGCATTCTAACTCACTGAGATAACTAAAGTGAAAAGACTGAAGGCCAGAGAGACCTTAATGTGGAAACAAACATGCACTGGGTGTGAGTTCTGGATTCTCCCTAAGATTCTTCTCCTACTACCTACAGCTAGGTCCTGTGCACCTCTCACCTAATCACGGTGTGAATGATCAGCTCCCAGTGTGCTGGCTTGCTACTGTGGATGTGGGAAGAAGGGCTGCCTCTGGCTGCCGATGCATCCTCTGATGGGACAGGGGCTGGTTCTACAGACCCCCCCCCAACACACACACACACTCCCCGTTACATCTGGCTGATTCGTTGCTTCAGAGACAGGACCTCTCTCTCTATTTCATACGGCAGATCGGCATTGACTTGATCTTCCAGGTATTTCTCCACGTCTTCCACTTCCTTCTCCCAGAACTCCTTGGAGATGCTAAAGAGTTCCTCCATGTTGACATTCCCCAAGCCTTTCAGGTTCAGGGCGTCCTGCTTGGGGATGTAGCCGATGGGCGTGAGCCGGGCGCTGTCCTCCCCATTGATTCGGTTGAACATCCACTCCAGAACCCTGCTGTTCTCCCCGAAGCCAGGCCACAGGAACTTCCCTTCCTTGTCCTTCCGGAACCAGTTGACATGGAAGATCTTGGGCAGCCTGGCTGCCGGGCGGTGGGCCATGCTGAGCCAGTGGGTCAGGTATTTGCCAAAGTTGTAGCCGAAGAAGGGCCGCATGGCAAAGGGGTCGTGCATGATGACCTTGCCTGTCAAACAGAGGCAGACGCATCCATGTGCCTTGTGCCCACAGGCAACAGCGACCTTTACTGGCTGCTGACCTAAGCAAGCCTGGGTCTCTGGGTCTCTCTCTCTCTCTCTCTCTCTCTCTCTCCACACACACACACACACACACACACACACACACACACACACACACACACACACACACACACACACACACACACACAGGCAGAGCCCAAGAGAACCTGACTTTACCTTTGTGTTCTGCAGCTGCTGTGGCCTCTGACCTCATGGCAGCGCCCACAAACACCCCATGCTGCCAGCTGAGAGCTTCGTAGACGAGAGGCACCCCTTGATGAAGCAGGATAAAAGAAGAGGCGGTTGGTTTAGGCTGTGTGTTAATACCAGGACTTGAAGTCAGGACCTGGGTGTTGTCCCTGAGCTTTTTTGTCCAGGAGGGCACTCTACCACTTGAGCCACACCTCCAGTTCTGACTTTTTGCTGGTTTTGTCTTTGTCTTGTCTGGCTTTGAACCAGGACCTCGAGCTGAGTAGCTGGATTACAGGGGTGAAGCGCTCATGTCCGCTTCTCTAAGCACCTGACACTCACACTCCCCGACCAGTGGCACCATTTCACATAGGAAAAGACACAGCCAAGCAGCAGCTCTAAACCGTTCTGTAGACCACAGTCTTGTTATTTAGAGCTCGCGGTCCTCCTGCCTTAGTATTCCAAGTCCTGCGGTCTCGGGCATGTGCCACCATGCCCCGCCAGCAGCATCTTTTAAATTGAGCTGGTTTTTCATATGCAAAGCTAACACAGAGAAAACTGGAAAGTCAAAGGAACGCCACCGGGGTCCTCCAAGGTCCCCGAGTGAACAGCAGAACTGCTCCGAGCTCCCCTTGATCACAGACCCAAAAAGGATATGCGACCACAGGGATCAGGTGTACGCTCAAGCTTGCCTGGGAGTCTAGACTCGGGGAAAGGAAGGCCTTTGGCACCCCTGACTAGGTCACAGAAGAAGAGAGATTTTACACCCCACCGGCCACCCCAGCGGCGCGCCGCCTGAGCAGAGAGGGGCCTCACCAGCAGGTCTGCGGCCGCCAAAGATGATGCCCTCGATGGGCACACCTTCCGGAGACTCCCAGGCAGGGTCGATAATGGGGCACTGGCTGGCAGGGGTGCAGAACCGCGAGTTGGGGTGGGCACAGGGCTCCCCTAGAGAGAGGGGGGAGTGTTGGTGTTGGCATCTGGGCATAGCAGGCCCTCACAGCCCAGCCCAGCCCACAAACTCCAGGACCAGGCTCCTGCCGCGGGGCCTCAGGGGCTCACCATCCTGTGGTGTCCATTCCCTGTTCTTCCAGGACGTGATGGTGACCCCGGGGGCCAGAGGCTCGTCCATGCCTTCCCAGTAGACGCCTCCATCACTGGTCTCCGCCACATTGGTGAATATGGTGTTTCTCTGGATGGTCTTCATGGCATTGGGGTTTGTCTTTCCAGAGGTGCCAGGAGCCACCCCAAAGAAACCATTTTCTGGGTTGATAGCCCTTAAGTTACCTGAAAAGTAGTAAAACAGAGGAGCAATGAATGCCAAGCAAAGCACTGTGAGTCCTTTGTTGGTTAATTAGAAATAAGAATCTTAATTAGAGATAAGACTCTTACAAGAAGCCTTGACTGGCTCTGCACGATGATCCTCAGATCTCAGCTTCCAGGACAGCTACGATTACAGCTGTGTACCAGCACAACTAGCTTTTTTTTCCCCAGTCCTGAGGCTTGAACTCAGGGCCTGGGCACTGTCCCTGAGCTTCTTTTGCTCAAGCTAGCTGTCTACTATTTGAGCCATAGCACCACTTCCAGCCTTTTCTGTGTATGTGGTACTGAGGCATCAAACCCAGGGCTTCATGCATGCCAGGCAAGCGCTCTACCACGGAGCCACCTTCCCAGCCCCCACCCCTTTTTTGTGCAATAGTTCTCATTAACTTTGCCTTTGGACCACAATCGCCTATCTCTGCCTCCCCCCCCCCCCCCCCCCGTGTAATTTTTTACATTGTGCTGCGCTAAGACTTATGTCAAATTCTCAAGTCAGGCTTTCCTCCCTTAGACTATACATCAGCCTTGTTTTCACCCAAGCAACAACACTTCACCTCCTCTTCAGTGCCCCCCCATACTGTTTTCACAAGTGTCAGTGTGTGAACACACTGCAGCCCAGGTGTCTAACAGAGGCCACCACATTCCTAAGGCTCCTGCAGAGTCTGGACCGGTTCAACACCCGCCCCGTGAGCTGTGAGAACTGCTGACCTCCAGGGAACCCCAGCTTGCACCCAGAGTCACCTTGGCTGTCGAACTTCATCCAGGCAATGTCATCGCCCACACACTCTACTTTCCACCCGGGGAGCGTGGGGTTCATCATGGCCAGGTTGGTCTTCCCGCAGGCACTGGGGAAGGCTGCTGCCAGGTACTTCTTCTCACCCGCAGGGTTTGTGATACCCAGGATCTGCCGAGACAAGGCTCATTGTTACGGCCTTTGTTCCTTCCTGGGTATGAAACTGTCACTCGAAGCCCATTTTTTCCTAGGATGCAGATGTGTTCGTGGTGTGGGCAGGGGCTGAGGAAGCACAAGCCAAGTGCGAGCGGGCTCACACCTGAAATCCTAGCTACTCAAGAGGCTGACATGGGAAGATTATGGGTCTAAGCCAGCCTGGGCAGAAAAGTGTGATCATCTTTCTCTAAAATAGCCAGCAAAAAGATGGACTGGAAGCTCAAGTGATAGAGTGCCAGCTAAGCAAGCAAGTCAGGTCAGAGTGCCAGGCTCTGAGTTCAAGACCTGATATTGGCAAAACAACAAAATAAAACAAAACAAAAGATTAAGAGAAATAAAATCCAAAAACAATTCAGAGGAAGATTTAAAGCTGTGTTGATATAGGAAGCAGGGAGGGAGAGAGGGAGGGAGGGAGAGAAAGAAGGAAGGAAGGAAGGAAGGAAGGAAGGAAGGAAGGAAGGAAGGAAGGAAGGAAGGAAGGAAGGAAGGAAGGAAGGGCGGTGAGGAACTCTGGAGGAGGGGGGGGGGGGGGTCCGGCCCGACGCTCACCAGCATGTGCTCGGCCAGCCAGCCCTCCTCCTTGGCCAGCCTGCTGGCCATCCTGAGGGCGAAGCACTTCTTCCCCAGCAGCGAGTTCCCGCCGTAGCCGCTCCCGAAGGAGACGATCTCTCTGCGGTCCGGGAGGTGGGCGATGAGCGTGAGCTCCGGGTTGCAGGCCCAGTTGTTGACCAGGGGCCCTGCGAGTGAGCGAGCGAGCGAGCGGCCGTGAGTGCGGCCCCGGCCCGCCCCGCGCCACGCTGGCACCCGCACCGGGCACCGCACCGCAGCACCCCAGCACCCGCACCCCGGCACCGCACCGCGGCACCCCGGCACCCCAGCACCCCGGCACCCCAGCACCCGCACCCCGGCACCCTGAGCACCCCGGCACCCCAGCACCGCACCCCGGCACCCCAGCACCCCGGCACCCCAGCACCGCACCCCGGCACCCTGAGCACCCCGGCACCCCAGCACCGCACCCCAGCACCGCACCCCGGCACCCCAGCACCCGCACCCGGCACCGCACTGCGGCACCCCGGCACCCCGGCACCCACACCCGGCACCCCGGCACCCCCGCACCGCCCGCGTCCCGGCTCTCTCACGGCCACCTCCGCGGCTTGAACTTGGGGCTCGAGGGCGCACGTACTTCTGAGCGGCAGCGGGCAGCCCACGGAGTGCAGGCACTTGATGAACTCGCCGTCGCCCAGGGCCTGCAGCACGGCCGTGCCCATGCGCGTCATGACCCGCATGCTGGCCACCACGTAGGGCGAGTCCGTCAGCTCGATGCCCACCTTGGCCAGCGGCGAGCCCAGCGGGCCCATGCTGAAGGGGATCACGTACATGGTGCGACCTGCGCGGCGGGCGGAGGGCACGTCAGCGCGCCCGTGACGTCAGCGCGCCGCGCTCACGCCCCCGCCCCCACGTCACCCGGGGCCGCGCTCACGTCCAACCTCGACGTCACCGGGGGCCACGTTCACCCCCACCCTGATGTCACCCGGGGCCATGTTCACCCCACCCCGATGTCACCCGGGGCCATGTTCACCCCCCACCCTGACGTCACCCAGCACCACGTTCACCCCCCCACCCTGACGTCACCCGGGGCCACGTTCGCCCCCACCTCCACCGTCACCGATTTTCTCAGCCCCAGACTTCGAAAATTAAGGTGTTTTTAGAAACACACAATTGGGTGCTGTGAGCGCGCATGCGTAGAACTCAGCTCTGGGCTACTGGAAACACACGTGCGCAGAACGGCAGAACGCAGCCACTGGGCAGCTAGGCCTGCACATGCGCAGAACTCGGCAATTGGGTGGCAGGATGTGCGCATGCGTAAATGGGTGCTCGTTGGTTTGTTTTTTAAATTTGGAACAGAGGCTGAGCCAGCGAGCTTCCTTCCTGTGACCAAGACCTTGAGGAAGAGTCACGGGGACAGTTAGCTGTCCTTCTGTCCTGGAGGCTGACGGTACTCACCCTTCATGCACCCAGGGAACCTGGCATTGAACGCTTTCTCGAAATCCTCTTCTGACATCCAGCGACCCAGCTGGCTGGGGCCGGTCTTGGGGATGGGCACTGTGTCCCTTTGCTCTTGGGTAATGATCACGGTCTTGCTTTCGATCCTGGCCACATCCCTGGGGTCCGTGAGAGCCAACCAGCTGCAAAAGTCATGGGATTCCCGTGAGCCAAGCATCAGGAAGACACCCGGCTGGCTCCTCATCACCGTCTGGCACATGGCGGTGACCCCTAAGGGTGAACTCACAGCAACTAGAACGTGGCCAGATAGACCTCTGAACACCGAGAGTAGCATCAGGAGTCTAATTTACAAAGAGCTTCTCACTTAGGGCCTGGGCGGCTCTGCTGGCATCATGAGTCTCTGGGGCTCTGATGGGTTTTTAAGTGTTTTGGGGTGCTCAGTAGCTTCTCCTCATTGGCCGCTCCCCACCAAGGATGCCAAGGAGAGGGTGGGACCGGAGGGGCACTCACCAGTTGTGATATTTGCGGAGCTTCTTGATGATGCCCTCTTCCTGCATGCGGCCCAGCAGCCGCTGGTTCTCCTCCTCGGAGCCATCGCAGATATGGATGTAGTCCGGCTCACACAGCTGCCCGTTGCTCTCCACAAACTCCCTCACGGCCCGGGGCAGGCTGTCCAGGGCGCCTTGGACCACCTTGGCGGATAAGTCCACACGGTTATGCAGCTGAGGAGCCATTGCTACCAAGGTGCTGCTGGGCACGGGCACCAACGTCACCTGGAACAGAAAGCGGGAGCTTCCTGATCACGCGTGCACACAAACACCTTCCAGCCCATCCCACCGGCTGCTTGGAGAGTTATTCGCTAAGGAAGAAAAAAAAAGTGAGTTTGTGGCATCTGTGTTATTTCAGAAAGGTGACTGGGAAGAGAAGACTCACCTTTGATCCTTTGGAGGGTCTGGATCAGAGGTCCAAGTGCAGGCGGCCCTTTCTGTCCCCTGCCAGGGATGTGTTCCCAGTGGGACGGCCTTCCTGGGAGGCAGAGCCCAGGCTTTAAGTACTGTGAGGAGGGACAGCCCTGCCCTCCGCGGCACGGGAGGCTCGACCCTGACGTCAGGGGCAGGTCTTTGGATCCCAGCCCCGTCAGTGATGTTTTGGACAAACTTGCCACAGTAAACTGCGGGGAGATAATGATTGAACAGAAAACTTGTTAATGAGTGTTCGGAGGCCTCCAGACCTCTGTGGCCGCCATGGTGAGTCCTTACACAACGTCTATTGACTAAACTTTGACCCCATTCGGTGCTGATGCAAAACACACACCCTTTCCTTGACAGGCAGGTAGGGGTCAAGGACAAGGCTGGCCAGGGCACCCCCAGGGGTTCATGTGCTGCTGGCAGCACACTTTGTGTGCCAGTGGCTCCTGGTTGTCAAAACACTACTTATGAGGTGTCACTCCATAGTCAAAGTTCACAAGAAGAATAGCATACCGTAATTCTGCACGTGGGTGCCTCACTGGCAGAGCTTGGCACCATCTGAGCTTACTGGGGACTTGGGGCCTGACCGAGTGCCCTGACACTCCCAGATATAGATTCCATAAGTGTCTACCTCCGCTGTTCTGAGAGAGAGAAAGAGGAGCTGTCAGGTAGGTGGGGATACAACGTGGTGAACCAGGCTGGCATCAGTGGCTCCCCCCTGAAAACCCAGCCGCTCAGGAGGTCTAAGGATCACTGTTGGAAGCCAGCCCAGACAGGAAAGTCTATGAAACTCTTATCTCCAATTAAACATCAAAAGGCCACAAGTGAAGCTATGGCTCAGGTGGTAGAGTGCTAGCAAAAAAGTTGAGCACAAGAAATGTTTGGGCACAAAGGCTCAGGGACAATGCCCAAGCCCTGAGTTCAAACCTCAGGAACAGTGCTCACACACACACACACACACACACACACACACACACACACACACACACACACACACAGTGATGGACCTACCAGGCACTAGTGGTTCATGTCTATAATACTAACTATTCAGGAGACTGAAATCTGAGGATTACAGTCTAAAGCCAGCCTAGGCAAGAAAATCCATGAGTTCAATCCACAGGACTGGCACAAAAATTGGGGGGACTCTTTCCATGCAGTGTTGCTGCATCTTAGGGCTTTCCCCACAACCTTATTCACAGGTGGCAGCAGGAGGCTGCAAAGGGGGAAAGGACACCTTCCCCTTGGAGGCCACCCTCCCCAAGGACGCCAGGACTGATGGGAAGCCTGCATCTGGCTGAGCCTTTCTTCTAGCCCTTTCCGAACATGGGTGTTCTGGCTTCTGAAGTGCTTATGTCTCCTGTGTGTCATATTTACAGTCTTAGAATTAGATCTCTTCTGTAGACAGGAAGAAAGGTGGGCCCAGATCGCAAAAGTCCAGGCTTTCTCTCAGGAGCCAGGACAGGAATCCTGTGTGGGTGCCCTGCCCATTCTCCTGATGGGATCTCAGCAGGTCAGGGCCTGCGGAAAGGGCTCCTGGGTCAGCTCCTGCGCTGACGGAAAGCCAGCCTCTCCATCGAGCTTGTCCTACAAGGATTCCGTTCTCCAAAACCTGCATTTGCTTAAGACTAGACATTGTGGGGGCTGGGAAGGTGGCTCAGTGGTAGAGCGCTTGCCTTGCATGCATGAGGCCCTGGGTTCGATTTCTCAGCACCACATAAGCAGAAAAATCCGGAAGTGGCACTGTGGCTCAAGTGGTAGAGCACTAGCCTTGAACTGAAGAGCTGAGGGACAGCGCCCAGGCCCAGAGTTCAGGCCCCACAACTGACAAAAAAGGAAAAGACACTCTGTGTCTGTCCTGCAACTCTTATCATCAGTTAACCACCAAAAAGCCAGGAGTAGTGGAAGTGTGGCTCCAGTGGCAGAACACCAGTCTTGAGCAACAAACCCCAGGGACAGCGCCCTGACTGCAGGAGAGCAAAGGGCATCCCCATGTCCAGACTAGGAAACCGAGGCAGAGATCAAGTAGCCACTCCTGGCTGGCTGGTAGGGTCCAGAGAGAAGAGATGAGCTCAGGCAAGCTGGGTCCTAGAACACCACCTCACCCCATATACTATAGCATTACCTCTTCTAGAAACTTCCTTGTTGCACACCATCCCCTCCCCCCACCCCAGAAGTATCAGGCTACACACAGCTGTCCCTAGAGGTGATAGGACACTTTTCGCTTTCCTTGCAAGTCTGAGTGTTGTTTTTTTTTTGGGGGGGGGTGGTGCTTGGTGGCTCTGGGAGATTGCACTTAAGCACCGAGACCTTTATAACAGTTGTAAAGAATTTGCTTAGCAAGCCACCAGACCTTCAGTCTAATTTAATAACCACCCAGCCTGCTGGCCGGGGCCGAGGGAGCACTGGGTGAGAAGTCAGGAGAAGTTCTAAGGCTCCTCACAGCCGGCCTGACAGCTCCAGACACTTCCAGCTCAGGCCCAGGACCAGTGCCCCCTGCTGGCTGAGCCATGGAAGGGTCCACAGAGTGGCAGGAGATTCGAGGCATGGGAAGGGCCGTCCAGGGCCTTCCCAGCCTGTCCCAGGCCCAGCACTGGTGGGACCAGAGGGTCTGGCTCACGCTGCAGCGTGGACCTGGTTCTGGCCACCTCCACCGCCCTGCTCTGCGGCCTGGGCTGGGTTCCACCCAGAGGATGTTCTTCAACTGACGTGCAGTAGGGGGCGCCGCGTTCCTCGTGGGTCAGGTCTCCTGGGTGGCTGGCATTCTCCCCCCAGCGGCAGCATCAACTGGATGTAAACGGTGTGGTGTGAGAGCACACACGGATCTCAGGTGCTCTCGGCCTCTGGCGTACAAAATGTGCATCACCACCCACACTTCGGCCCCCAGTGTGTTCACCAGTTGATTTCCCCGGAGATTATACAGATCGAGAGCAAAACAGGCGGTTTAGAGTTTGGCTGGAGTTTTGAGAGCTCCACATAAACTCCAAGTATTTTTTTGTCATGCATCTTCAGGGAGGGAAAAGGCCAGCTGTATTCAAACACAGGCCGCAGATCACATGGACCTTTCTACAATCTGCCACCTAACTGGTGTGGAAGGACGGCACAGCTCCCCGCAGCCATCCTTACCACAGTGTTAGAAAGAGCCAGGCCTGGTGGCGCACTCCTGTAAGTCCAGCCACTCCAGAGGCAGTGGCAGGAAGATCACAGCCCAAGGTCAATCCTGGCCTCAATCCTAGATGGAGGCCTTATCTAAAAATAAATAAATAAAAGCAAAAAGGACTGGAGACATAGTTCAAGTTCAATTCCTAATACCTGGAAGGGGGGCAGGGGTGGTAAAAAAGCAAATCCTGGGCTGCAGACTTACTCCAAGTGCAGAGTTCTCTGGAAGAAATGAGACAAATAGGAGGTAGAGTTTTGAGGACACAGACAATTGTGGGGGCGAAGTTCCCCTATCCCTAGAGGATGACACCCTGTGCCCCATCTGTCTGTCCTGGAGGCTCCAAGGCTGTTCTCCATGACAGTGGGGACAATGCACGTGGGCCTCGGTGCCTCTCCGTCCCCTGGGCCCCCACTTCCCGGGCAGGGCAGGGTGGTGTGCCTGCGCATGTCTGCACAGACCCTCACAAGCCTTCTGGGGAAAACTGGACATTGACTAGCAAATACAACCCATGGCAGGGAAAGACCCTGGAGAAGGAAACGGTGGCACTCACCTGTCCGAGCAAAGGCTCTGCTCACTGGCATGCCCTCGGCCCTGCACACCATAGTGCTGAGCACCCAAGAAATATTTTCCTGGCCAGTGCTGGTGGCTCATGCCTGTAATCCTGGCTACAGGGTAGCTAGGATAGGAAGGAGGAAGGAAGAGAGGGAAGGAGAGAGGAAAGGGAAGAAGGGAAGGAAAAAGGGAAGGAGAGAAGGAAGGAGGGAGGGAGGGAAGGAGGGAGGGAAGGAGGGAAGGAGGGGGACCAAGACCTCCCTAGTCCCTGCCACGTGTTCTGTGACAGAGCAGACAGTGACCAGAAAGATGCCCGCTAGGTCAGAACCTGTGTCAATAGGAAAGCCCGACTCTTACCGGTAACGTAAAAGCAACAATGGTTTTCTAGAAAGTGACACACTGTCAATCTCACATCCTAGAGTCAAAGGTCTTTGCACAAGCCAATCCTGCTCGCCCCTGCCCGCCGGTGCCCGGTGGGGGGGGGGGGAGCGGGGCGCGGGGGGCGGCTGAGCTCAGTGGACATTTCCAACAGGAAACCGCTGCGCAGCCCTGCCACCGGCCGCCAGAAGTGTCACCTGGGCAGGGCAGGTCATCCACCCCGACTGTTTGTTAGGGGCAAATATTGAGATGTTCTGTATTTCTGGGGTTATGGGGATGTCACTCCTCCCCCCCCCTCGCCCGGGACACTGAGCAGTACATTTCTTGGTACCACCAAGTCTTGGCATCGCTGGTCCCTGACAGGTTGCAGCTAGTGGGCCTGGGGTCCCCAGGGGCAGTGACAAGCGTTGACACTACACAGCAGATAACTGGACAACGTTGCAAACCTAGCATCGCTGACCCTGTACCTTGTAGTGATTCATGGTAAGTCTTCAGGCCAGGCACCAGTAGCTCACACCTATAATCCTAACTACTCAGGAGGCTGAGATCTGAAGGCTAAGCTTCGATGCCAGCCCGGGCAGGAAAATTCTGTGAGACTCTTTTTTTTTTTTTTTTTTTTTTTTTTGCCAGTCCTGGGGCTTGAACTCCGAGTCTGGGTGCAGTCCCTGAGCTTTGAACTCAAGGCTGGCACTTTACTGTTTGAGCCACAGCGCCACTTCCAACGTTTACTGTGGTTAATTGGAGAGGAGCCTTGTGGGGACTTTCCTGCCTGGGCTGGCTTCCAACTGTGATCCTCCGATCTCAGCCTCCTGAGTGGGTAAGATTATAGGCATGAGCCACCAGCGCCCAGCTTTCCATGAGATTCCTATCTCCAGCAAGCCAGCAAAAATACAGAAGCTGAGATGTGGTAGTAGAGCACCAGGCTTGAGCAGAAAAAGCTCTAGGATCAACACACACACGTGTGCGTGCACACACACGCGCACCAACTGCTAAGTTACCAGAAAAACAATCCAACACAATTGTTTCATATGGCAAAAAGCAGATCCTCTTTGTAACGCAGTGAGCTATATTGGAAGTTAGCGCTAATTGCCTGGGAGTTGAACAAATGCTACCCGGCCCCAGCTCCTTGGCAACTGCAAATTATCCTGCTTGTCTGTAATGCTGCCGTTCAAGAACAAACGCCTCTTCTGACCCGTGTGGGGTGTTGTCCCCCAACTCGGGAAACCTAACTCATGCTGCCAGCGCCTCTTACCAAAGACAGGCTCGGGAGAGAGGGAGGTCTACCCAGAACCGTTGCTCAAGGGTCAGTGTCTAAAAACAAGGCAAAAACTGGCTGGGAGGCTTGGCCTGGGCACCTTCCTATCAAGCACAAAGAGCTAAATTCAACCCCAGTTCCAGCCAGCCAGGCGTGGCTCACACCTGTAATCCTGGCTACTCTGGAGCTGAGATCTGTAGTTCAAAGCCAGTCCATGCAGACAAATCCGTGAGACTCTTAGCTTCCAGCTAGCAAAAATCCAGGAGTGGAGGTAGAGCACCAACTTTGAGTGGAAAAGTACCAAGCTGTAATATGAAGTCCTAAGTTCAAGCCCCAGTACTGGTGCATGCACACACACACACACACACACACACACACACACACACACACACACACACACACACACACACACACACACACACACACACACACAGCCCAGTACTGCCACTCACCATTCCCCCCAACCGCCAAAATACCAAGTAGATTAGATTTGTGGTGGACTTCCCCATGGCGGTAAACAAGAAATCCCAGTGCTTTGGGGCCCAAATGTTGAAGATGTGTGTGTTTGAAGATCTTCTCTGACATCGTTGTCTTTGCCTCTAGGTACTGCTTAGGCAAAGTCTATTTGAGTGATCTTTAGAAATATCTTTACTTTTTTAGTTTAATGTTTACATGAATTCGTTTTTATTACAAGTTCTTTTAGAATGTTCTTGTTTCTGAGAGTTTCTATCTCCTATTTTATTTGTAACGAGCATCTAATACTTCCATGCATTTATGACTCTGTTTCTGGTAGATGTCCCCGGTATCATTTGGGGAAAATGGTAGCACCCTTGGTTTGGAGAGAGAGAGAGAGAGAGAGAGAGAGAGAGAGAGAGAGAGAGAGGATGAGAATGAGAATGTTTTTGTAGACCCAGAGCCTTGTGTGGATTCCTAAATTATAAGTTCTTGGGGAGAAAACTTCGTGGACTTCTTTGTTGTACTTTATATTTGTGTGCTGTACCCATCAGGGCATGCCTAGCTAGCTGTCACGTTACTTAAATGAGAGCCAGCTGACATTTCCAGAAAAGAACTCTCCCTCTTCGCTGCTTTGATGAGCCCGCCACTTGGGCTTTTCAAAAGAAAGGTGTGGAGCACTTCAGTTTTGGAGTGACTTGCCGTCGATCAACGGGGAGAGTTAAAATGCTCCCAACCACTTTGCAAAAGAACAGAGAAAGTTCCCCGCTTCCCGACAAGCAGGTGAGCTGTGCGCGGTGACATTTGAAAGGCAGCGATGGTGGTGTCTGGGCTCAGAATACACGTGGGAATGTCTGCCTCCCTTTGTTCTCCCCGGCTCATTATCCCAGGTACGGGTATGTCCAAAAAAAAAAAGTTTCAGCGACATGTGTTACTTTGAAAAACAAAAAAGTACAGACTTTTCTAAAGATCACTACGTCAGGGATGAGTTGTGAGTTGTCAGTTTGTGGAGGGATCGAGGCAGGCAGGTTACCTTGGACGGTGGAGAGGAAAGAGCCCCTGTCTACCGGCCGGTCGTCTAGCTACAGGCAGTTAGTGCTGTAAACTTGCTACTCCTACTCTCTCTCTCTGCTAGGTCCTGCAGCTTATAAACGTGTCCTGGGTGCTGTCCACAAGCCAGGCACGGTGCGGATGGCTCTGAGGGCTGATGTGACCGTAGGAAGGAAAGCTCATGGAGTAGGCAGAAGAAGCCGAACATTTCTGTCCCTTTGTTTTATGTTTTATTTTTATTTGGGGGGGGTTCCGGTCGTGGGGCCTGAACTCTGGGCCTGGGCGCTGTCCCTCAGCTCTTCAGCTCAAAGCTAGCGCTCTACCACTTGAGCCACAGCACCACTTCCAGCTTTTTTTCTTTTTGCTTATGTGGTGCTGGGGAATCGAACCCAGGGCCTCAGGCACGCAAGGCAAGCGCTCTACCACTGAGCCACCTTCCCAGCCCCGCCCCCTTTGTTTTATTTTGAGCATCAGCCAACTCCACCCCTTGTGGGACTGTGGTCACCTTTTGGGAGCGCCAAGGATTCCTCAGAAGTTCAAACTCAGCTTCTCTTTCGTGAGTCAACTTCCACTGCACTCCTGAGCCAGCCCAGTCCCCACCCCAGGGCCTCTGCACCTCTTGTCCTGTTTGCCTGGAACACTTTTCTGGTTCGTGCCTGGCAGGACCATCTTGTTCAAGTGTCAGTATCTTCCAGCACCTTCTGCCACCCTCTGTCACCTGACTCTTTTGTCCCCTACCATTGCTGGTGAGTTCAGCCAAGACAAGACAACCTCTGGAGATGTTCCCACCTCTAACGGCCTGCACCACCCAGTTTTGGAGTGGGAGGAGCTGGAGGTCCCAGTGTGGAAGCTAGAAAGCTGGCTAAGGGGGGGTTGGCTGTACGGGACGCCAGTCCCAAGGCCTGGTCCGGGCAGGTTCTAACCACCACTGAGGTCTGCTTATTTGCACGGACACCTTACCGCTTGGCTTTTCTAGGACGCCGTAGCCTCGTGTCTGCAATCATTCGTTATTTAAAAACCAACGCGTAAAAATAAATCAGTAGCCACACTGGTTAGTCGTTAGTGCCGCGTTAGTCGAGCGACCCAGAAGAGACCGACGGCGTTCCATTGCGCCACGCAACACACCTCTTCACAACTTGGCAGAACTGAGTTTCTGAACACACCCACCTCCCCGCCCCTGCCCAGGCCCCCAGAGAGAGGCGCAGCGTGGCTCCAACCCCATCTTCTCCAGGGTGGTGAGGGTGAACCCCGAGTCACCACCACGCCCACCCCTCCCCACCCCCGGCACAGAAGCCTGAGACAAGAACATGTTTTGTTCAGGATTTGTTTGTCTTGGAAATTAAACCCTAGCCCCATTGTGGCTGGAGACACAGGAAAGGCAGACTCTGGGGAGGGGGCATTAAGTGCACCCTGATCCAACGGTCATCATCACCATTCACCAAGGCCAGCTGAACACCCCGAACACTGGCTCCTTCCAGGGGGCCTTCTCCCCCCCCACACACGTCATTATTGATTAATTTATTCATTTATTCATTAAGCCGTGCCGGGTAATTCACCATCTGAAAACGGGCAGGATGGCCGGCAGAGGCGGCCTGCAGCGAGTCCCAGGTTTCAGCTACTTTAGAAGAGATTGGAAAGTTTTTCAATCTCGAAAGTAGCAAAATTAAGGAGAAAGAGGAAAAGCAACAATTGTGGTGGTAAATGACAATATGCTAATAAGTAAGAGAGGCAATTACATATTCATGACTTGCCGGGTAATGGTACGATAGCAGTGTGGTATTATAAAAATTGATACGGTTATTATAAAATAATAGGAAATTTATCTTACCTTTTCTCGCATTAAGAGATAATAAAATTACCCTCTGAAAACAAATTATTCCTTCTGCTGCTCTGGGGAGACATTAGTTAGCCGTGTCTGGACACCATTCCAGAAACCCTTTGTGGGGCGGGGGTCCCTCTCCGCGGGGCCGGCCGGCGGCCTGGCCTCTCCCGGGTTTGTGTGGGGCTCCGGGGAATCTTTCCCTGTGGCACACGGAAGCCCACTGCCACGAGTGTGACACTCAGAGGCATGTGCTGCTTTCAAAGGAGACCCCCTCCTCCTCCTTTCATGGATTCATGACACCTAGGCAGGGGAGAGAACCTTCTAGAAGGACCACAAAGGCCAATGTGGCCGACTCGCATGGTGGCCGACACGGTCATGTGCTTGGCACGGACTTGGGGGTGGATCTGGGGCAGGAGCCCTCTCTTGCTGCACCCCCAGAGTCAGGCTCCCACGTGAACTTGAGCTTCTTTCGGGGTTCTGCGGGGGCCACACGCCATTCTCAGAGGAACCCCTTCCAGCAGGAAAGGCCACCCAAGGGCCCAGAGGACACACTGTTCCCTCTGGGTGACAGCTGCAGGGGGGCTTTGGAGACCTGCCCTGGTCCTCCTGGGCGCAGCCTCTGTTTCAGAAGGGGACACTGAGTCACACACAGCCAGGACTCCCCTCTGCCCCTCCCCTGCCTGTCCACGAGGCCGACGTCCCCACGTCCCCAGGTCTCCCCTCAGCCCCCCACTCCGTGGACACTGCGGCTCTCAGCTGTGCCCGCCGCTCAGGGAGCCAGACACCCGCAGGGCCGCCCCCGGGCGCCGCCCCCGGGCGCCGCGCCACGCTGTCTCATCCTATCTCCAGATGAAAGTACACTTGTAATTTGTCTGGCTTCTTAATTCCTCCGAAGACACACTGACAGGCTCCCCTGCCCGCGCCCTCGTGTTGGCTTTTGTGATTTATTTCTCCATTCCCATCCCACCCACTCCCCGCCCGGCTCAGCCTTCCCGCGCCTTCTGTTGTCACTCGAGCTATTAGCGCCGTCTGCCCGCGGCCCACCGCTGAGCACTTATTTTATTACTTGCTTTCCTTCCCCCGCGAGTGACTCAGGCCCAACCTTTACAGACGGCAGCCACGCCGCTGCCTCTCCCTTTCCCCGCGCCCTCTACTTGCAGATACCAGTATCTGCCGGGGCCTCTCGGTTGTCCTGGCTTATCTGTGACTCCCAGCCCTCGGCCTTGTTTTTCTCGCCTTGTTTTTCTCTCGAGCCAGCAATCAGGTTAATCAGGAAAAGTACTGCGCTCAGAGTTTTCAAGTCTTGTGGAATCAGAGTGACAGAGATAAGCAGGAATCCAGGAGGAAAATACGGGGATCCATGGGTCCTTCAGGCAGATCTTGGACCAAGACAAAAGTCCAGACATATCCTCTTTGGATCCTGGACTTCTCGGTGTCTCTATGTTAAGAAGATTCTAGAAATGGAGGTTCCGATTCAGGCAGCCCTTCTGTGGGGGGCTCCTGGGTACTCTCGGAACCCTACAGGGCAGACTTAGGAAGAACTGGGGGCAATTAAGGAAACCCAAGATAGGAAACACCCCTAAGTTGTATGTCACCGCCGGCCTAGACACTCCCAGCATGGATCTTTCTAGAAGAGGAACTTGCTACAAGACAAATCCAAGGCCTGGAGCCTGATCTGACTCCCAAACCCAAACCCTTTCCAGCTCCCTCCTCTGGGTGTGAGGTTTGGACTGAGAACCAAGGCTAAGAGAAGGGTATGGAAAACAAGCAAGGGCCTGGAGGAGTGCAGAGCCCACCTGGCATGTGCTTCTAAATCGGCTGGTCAGAAAAGTGAACCAGAAATGCCCAGCCGATACCTGGACAGAGGGTGCACTGGACATGTGGGGGCGAACGTGTACCAGTGGGAATAGCTTCCGAACCTCTCACCGCACTTATTCTCACCTTCTTCAGATCAGCTGGATAACGTATCTCACACCCCTCAACCCCTTCAAAATGCAAAGTTCAGCAGTAATCAGGTTAATCGAGAAGAGTACTGTGCTCAGAGTTTTCAAGTCTTGTGGAATCAGAGTGGCCCACACAGAATCGCACAGCCGTCCCTCCCTCAGCCCCACCTCCCTCAGAAAATTTTGCCCTCCCTCCGGTTTCCTCCAGCCTTGTCGACCACACAACCATTTCCTGTACTTTTCCATTTGCCTAATTGGAAGTTGCCCACACACGAGCTACGCCGGATGAGGGCTTTTCCTTTGTGACTGGCATCTTAAACTTGGGTCGTGTTTTCAAGGTTCGGCCCCATTGTAGCGTGTGTCACAGCATTGTCCGTTTGTATGATTGAATAATATTCCACTGTGGATACAGCAGTTTGCTGATCTGTTCTTCCATTGGTGAACTGAGCTCTTGGGTTGTTTCCATTTGGGAGCTGCTGTGAAGAATGTGGCTGGCCCTTTAACACGGCCATACAAGCACCCACCCACCACCCCCCTCTACCTGGTACCTCCACCTCTTCTTCCTTTTCCTTCCCCTCCGCCTCCCCTTCTCCATTCCTCCTTCTGGCAATACTGAGGATTGAACCCAGGGTCTCTACCACGTGACCCCTCTGCCAGCCCTTCTTCCTATTGGTTATTTTCCATCTGACTTTTTCCCCAGGGCCAACCTGGGCTGTGATCCTCCTATTTTGCTTCCCTGGGTCACTGAGATGGCAGGTGCATGCCACCAAACCCAGCCCTTGGTTGAGATGGGGGTGTCTTGAACCTTGGCCATTTTGGCCTTGATCTTCAGTCCGCAGACCTCTGCCTCCCAAGTGTGAGGACTGCAGGGTGGAGCTGCTGAGCCCGGCTCACAGCAGGTGCTGGACTGCCCGAGGCTGCCCTTATCTCTGGATGCCAGTGTGATGTGTAAACTGCCCCAGTTCTTCTGCCCTCTCTGTGTCTCCTTTCCTGTGCGCCGTCTTGGAAGGCTCCTAGAACTCTGAGCGGCCCACCCATCCATTTCCGTTTCCATGGCCAGCTCTGAGAAGCCTTGTGGACAGGTTTCTGAGCAAAACTCTCCGCTTTCTGTCTCTGGACCTCCACGTTTCCCGGATTCAATCTTTATGACGCGGGGAGAGCAAGGCCTGCTCAGAAGCGCTGGTCTGAAGAGGAGAGAAACTAGTACGGCTTGTCAGAGACAGACCCGGACCCAGCACGCGGCCGGGCCACAGCTAGCCATTCTCCTGTCTTCCCACAGCGCTGGCGTGCGTGGAGGGAAGTAGACTTTTTTCCTCTGAAAATGATCTGAGGATGGGGTCATGGAAGCGGGGGGAGAAGGAGAGATTTGTGGATGGGCAACCCTAATCAAGACGCATCGTATACATAAAGGGACATATTACGTTGAAACCCCTTTGTATAACTATTTGAAAGCAATAAAATAAATTTATGTCCTTGCCAGTAAACAGTCAATAGGTAAAACAGAACTGAATTAAAATTGGCTGTCCCCAATTAAGTGGTGTAAGACACCAATCAATCCAGTGTCACGCACAGGCAACTCACATCCCCGTTAAGTACGAAGAGGGAGCCTGGGAATCGCAACCACCGGGGCGATTCCGATAGAGGTCAGGTTAAAGTTTAGCTTTGAAGAGCTAAAGGCTCCGCTAAGCAAATTAAAGCTGTCAACAGGATTTCTGGTGAAAGGCCTCTAGAGGTGCCCTGGAGACACACGCCTGGCGGGCGGGGGACGGGGGGCTGTTTTCTGTGGGCGTAAACACAGCAATCAATACTGAACTGGAAAACAGAGCTTTGAATCATCCTGATGTGGTTTTTTCCTAATGTTCCGCTGACGCGCTTTATTAAGCTGTCGTCTCCGAGGCCGCTTCTTGCTGGGTTGAAAGTAATAATGTATTGTTTTTTTAATTGGAAGATAATTGGAACTTTTACCCGGTCGGGTCCCCTCAGCTATGAGTCTAAATCACAGGGCACAGACTGCGCTGGCGGTGACGGATTTCCAAGTCACCCGTCCGGCTGGTGAGGAGCTCAGGGTATGGCTGGAGAGCAGCGGGCAGGGGCCCTGCTGGCAACTCCCCAGCACCCCCATTCCATACGGCTCAGGGGGCCCACAGGGGTTCATACCACCCCCAAGGTTTCGATCAAGGTGGATACCACAGCCCCACGAGGGACAGATGCCCCCCCAGATGTCCCTCTGGGGAGCCCAGGGATCTGTTCCGTGGGGTCACAGGCCGTCCTGCTCCCCATGGGAAGGCTGTTGCCTGAAACTCGAGCCCAGGTGTGGCAGCGAGGTTCACGGGGGGGGGGGGGGGGGGAAGGGGGGTCCTTGGGAGGAAGAGGCTGGGCCTGGCTCCCGGGTCCCCCCCCACCCCCCGTGCTCAGCTGCCATCTGGCAGCCATTCGGGAGCCCTGGTGTGGGGGGGGGGGGACTGTGCCTCCCGTCTGGGGACAGTGGCAGTGTCCAGGGACAGCTTTGGTTACACAGCTGGGGGCAGCACCTCTGGGGTCTGGTGAGCAGAGAGCAGAGAAGCTTCTAGATGCTTCTAGTACACGGAACAGCTAGATGATCATGTCAGCTCACCACGGCTGTGGCAGTGCTGGGTCCTCTGCCTCCCGGTGCCACCCTGCGCTCCCAGAATGACCACACTCTCAGACAGCGCTACTAACATGGCCGCTTCCGGTTCCAAGATGCCCCACATCCTCATGCCACAGATGTCCAGGCAGCCGCCCTCCTGGGACCCCCCAACACCCCCAGGAGACCTGGAGGTGGAGGGCAGGGGCCTGCAGGCTGCTTCTGGCTGTGATCCCCAGAGCAGCTTTATTGGGGACCAGAATCCACCTCTGCGGCTCCTCACATCTGTGTTCTTCAGCCTTGTGTCCTTCTGTCCTCATGAAGTTGTGTAGGGCTTGGACACCACCACCCCCAGACCACTTATGGCCCCCCTTCTGTCATCCCAACAGCTTGGCACCATTTCAAGTTCACAAATGAAGAAACTGAGGCTCAGGGAGGCTTGGGCTTGTGCAAAGTCAAAGTGAAGCTAGAATGGGCCTCCATTACCAGGCCTCTAGCACTGGGCCTCTAACAGAGTCCTACAGAGTTCTCCCTGAGGGACCACTGCTGCCTCGAACCCATACCGTCTGGGGACAGAGCCACCTGGCAGGTGGGAGTTCGTCTCCCCAGTAAGGCAAGTAAGAACATGGCCCCCAGGTCGGTGTGCTGGAGCCTGGCGACCGTGGCTGCCTCCCTAGGTCCAAGAGCTTTACAAAGCAGGCCTGAGCTCAAGGAACCTCAACCGCGGTGACCCTCTCCGCCCTGTGACCAGGTCCACCCGTGACCACATGGAACGCCGACCACAGCAGGAAACCCACCGCGGCCACCTGATCAATACTATTACCAGGTGTGAGCTCGCAAATGTGCAGAAAAAACTCCCCTCGCACACTGTGGCATCCACATGCGCGCGAAGCCAGGGGCAGAGGCTGCCGAGGGTGTCTCCTGCTGAGACGAGGGATTCTGGGATCTGACAAGGCAGACCCGAGAGGTCCCATCCCACCAGAGACTTCCCTACTGCTCAGATGCCAGCGGCCCTGGGCCACGTCCTCCTATGGCTCGGCTTCCCCGCTGGTCCCGTGAGCTCCCCGCTCAGCCCACGCGGTCCTGCGTGAGCCTCAGAGGTGGCCGCCTCCCTCCCTCCATCACGGCGGCCTCGGCGGCCACTCATCCCCACCGCGGCTGAGCTCCGCAGCCCTTTGTCTCTGTTTGCTTGACAACTGCTGACAATTAGAAAATGACCTCCCAATTCATCTTTCGAAACAACTAAAGTCCACTCTAATTGCTAAAGGGCAGCTTAATCTAGAATGTCTGGATGAGTTGGCCGGGGCCAGAAAACTTTCATAGGAAGCCAGTGGGCCTTGGGTGTCGGTTGAGGTCGGAGGTCTGTGCAGCCACGGGGGACACAGCCCAGCCAGTGACCGAGGGTGGCGGCCACGTCTGTCCCTAACGAGGTGTCTGCATGGCACCCACAGGCCCGAAATGCCCGAGTGTGCTTGACGTTTGGAGTCAAGTCCGTTCAGCAGGTGTATGCAAGCCAGGCTTTGTGGAAGACAGAAAACAAGACGATCAAGGCGCCGAGCCCGCCCCAAGAAAAGCAAGTGGACAGAAGAAGCCAAAAACAAGAAGTAGAAAGAAGTGAGAGCAGAGAGGGCGGGTGGGGGTCAGGGCGCAGGCCGGGAAGCCGGGCTGGGCAGGGCGGGCAGGGCTGGGCTTGGCCTTCCTGGCGGGGAGGAGGGCTGGAGGCTGCGGCTGGAGGGAGATGACCAGGAGAAAGAAGGCTCCAGAAGCTGCCTGTGGGATCTGGCTGTGCAGTATAAAATGACACACTCCAAGGAGACAGAACAGACCCTGGGACCCCCTTGGAAGCCCGAAGGGAAGGCTGTGGGCGTGCGCCAAAGATGAATTGCCTTTGGTGTCAGCAAAGATTATTTAACACAGGGAAGGTGAACGGGATGCCCTGCGGACCTGGTCCAGCGAGACGAGGGGTTCTGACAGCAAGCCCACAGCCCTCAGAGCTCGCACAAAACTCCCCACAGGCCGAGCCCCTGCCCTTTGACCCCTCCTCCCAAACCAGCGTGCTTCTAGAACAGTCCATCTTGGTTTTCTCCCTCCCACTGGCCTCGGCTCGGAGGGGATTCTAGGGTGGCAAGCCTCACAGCCGTGCCAAGCCAGGGGTGTGAAGGCCACGCCCCGGCCCGTGGCTCCGCCCACATCGGCCTCAGTCCTGCCAGCTCGGAGGGAGGGCGTGAACTGCTCACGGTGGTGGCCCTGTCCCGGTTTGTTCCCAAGAGAAGAGCTGAGAGCTTCTTGGGGACCAGGGAAGACTCCAGAAAGAGGACGGCACGGGAGAATGACCCAGAAGGGCAAATCCAATGGGAGGCGGTGCTGAGTGTCCGCGTGTTCCGCGTGTTCTGCTCCCGGGGGTCCCGCAACATGTGGCTCACACTAGCCAGCAGGGGACAGAGGTGCACCGGCCATCGTGGGCCCCGTCTGCCCGCACGCGCGTGGAGCCGGAGCCTCACTTGAAGGAGGAGGCAGACCAGGGCATTTGGGGCTCACAGCTAGGCTGAGCGCCCCCAGAACTGGCAGCGCAGGCCCCTCAGTTCCTCCGTGGTTCCCTCAGGCAGGCGGCGTGGGCACCACGAATCTGTGCAGCCGAGCTGCGTGGAGCCGGGTCTCCCTGAGCAGGGCCCTGCCCGCAGCCCGCTTCCGGCCCACGCACCCCCTCACTCGGGGGGCTCGTGGTTCTTCCTTGGGCTTCCTGGCTGCTGTTGATCTTCCTGCTCCTTCTTCCCCTCCTTTTACAAATATCTGGCCTGCTCCTCCCAGTGGCCGCCCGGGGCCAGCCCTGAGGACAGTTTGCTGTCCCCGAGAGCAGCGTCCCCTGGCTCTTCCCAGAGGCCCTCGGCCTCCTAGCTGTGTCCCGTCCACTCTCCAGGGTCTTCGTTCTCACGTCACCTTCTGCAGGACATTGACTTCAGGGTATCTGTCAATAAAAAGTCAGGAGTTGCCGGGCACCGGTAGCTCACGCCTGTAATCCTAGCTGCTCAGGAGGCTGAGATCTGAGGATCGCGGTTCAAAGCCAGCCTGGGCAGGAAAGTCTGTGAAACTCTTATCTCCAATAAACCACTAGAAAACTGAAAGTGGTGCTGTGGCTCAAGTGGTAGAGCGCTAGCCTTGAACTGAGAAGCTGAGGGACAGTGCCCAGGCCCACAGTTCAAGCCCCACGACTGGCCAAAAAAAAAAGTCAGGAGTGGCCAGGCATGGGGATACATGCCTGTAATCCCAGCACTCAGGAAGGAGAGGCAGGAGGACACCGAGTTTGAGGCCACACTGAAAAATTACCCCAAAGCAAAAGAGCCAGGCACCAGTGGCTCACACTTGTAGTCCTAGCTATGCAGAAGGCTGAGATCTGAGGATCGCGATTCAATGACAGCTCACGCAGGAAAGTTTCATGAAACTCATCTCCAATTAACCAACAAAAAGCTGGAAGTGGAAGTATGGCTTAAGTGGTAGAGTGCCAGCCTTGAGCAAAAAAGCTAAAGGACTCAGCCAAAGCTAAAGCCAAAGAGCTCAGGCCCTGAGTTCAAGCCCTAGGGCCAGCACCAAAAACTAAAAATTAAAAAAAAAAAAAAAACAAAGCAAGGGCTATGATGGTGCATTTGTTTAGTGGGCAAGGCCGGGGCTCAATGTCCAATATTCCCAAAACAAACAAACAGGGTTTCGTGCAGCAGAAATCCACCAGGAATATATTTTCTGCTTCAGTTTGGAGATTGCATTTCTTTTTCTTTTTCATGTGTGTGTGTGTGTGTGTGTGTGCGCGCGCGTGCGCACGCCTGTGCATGCACATGCATGTGCGTGTGCCCATGGACACACGTGCACACACCTGTGTGTGAGCCCTTCCTTGGCTTCCTTGCTAGACTGCAGCTCTATCACTGGAGCCAGGCTTCCAGTCTGGGGTTTTTATTTAGAGATGGAGTCTCATAGACTTTTCTGCCCAGGCTGGCTTTGAACCCTGATCCTCCAGATCTCAGCCTCTTGAGAAGCTAGGATTAAAGGCACCCGCCACCTGCATACTTATTTTATAATGGCACAGAGACTTATAACTTTGGCAAGTTAGGAGTTTAGGTGCCAGGAGGCCGGTTACTGAAACACCCAGGCTGAGAGCCGTGCCCCGCCCACTGCGCACTCCTCGAACCCAGCTCTGAGCAGCAGGAATCATGGTAGACCACGGTTGTGTAAGGAGGCGGCCAGGCTGGCTGGCTCACGGTCCCCAGGCACAGGCCACTGACCTGACGCTGGGCCGGGGCCAGGTGACAGGAAGAACCTTGGACCCAGCGAGACCACGTCCCGGTGACATCACTGTTAGCTGAGTGGGAACATCCCATTTTCCCCCAGAGATGCACACAGCTCTCACTTGCTGAGGGAAATGAAGCCGACAAAGAGATGTGGGTGTTGGTCTGGGGTATTGGTCTTCCCTGGGGTGGTGGGAAGGCCTCAGAAACAGGCAGAAAATCCAAGGACAGTTTGCCATGATCACCTTTCCACGCAAAAAGAAAATCAAGCGAGGGCTGGTGGCTCATGCCTATAATACACCTATAATTCTAGCTACTCTGGAGGCTGAGATTTGAGGATCGCGGTTCCAAGCCAGCCTGGACACGAAAGTCCATGAGACTCATAGCCAATGAACCACCGGAAAACTGGAAGTGGAGCTGTGGCTCAAATGGTAGAACATTAGCCTTAAGCAAAAGAGCTCAGGGACAGCGCCCAGGCCCTGAGTTCAAGCCCCAGAACTGACAAAAAGAGAGAAAGAAAATCAAGATTGGGGAGGTTGGGAGGGAAGGGATGGTATGGGAAAACAAAGGATGTAGTAACAGTGCTTGATAGAAAATGTACTCATTGCCAGACACCAGTGACTCACGCCTAGCCTATAATCCTACTAAGGAGGCTGAGATCTGAGGATCACAGTTCAAAGTCAGCCTGGGCACAAAAGTCCCGGAGACTCTTATCTCCAATAAACCACTAGAAAATCAGTAGTGCTGCTGTGCTCAAGCACTAGAGCACTTGCCTTGAGCTGAAGAGCTGAGGGACAGCGCCCAGGCCGAGTTCAAGCCCCACGACCGACAAGAAAGAAAGAAAGAAAGAAAGAAAGAAAGAAAGAAAGAAAGAAAGAAAGAAAGAAAGAAAGAAAGAAAGAAAGAAAGAAAGAAAGAAGAGAGAGAAAGGAAACGTACTCATTACCTCACTGTAACCCCTCTATACAGTATCTTTACAATAAAAAATATATATATTTAAAAAAAGAAAATCAACAGCAAAGTCTCTGAGCTGACAGCCAGTGTGAGGGGGTGAGGAGCAGCAAGGAGCCTCCTGGTGGAGCAGGAGAAAAGGGAAACTGGGGTGCTTAGCTGTGGAGTCTGAAAGGAGCTGGAAGGGTGCATGAGGACTTGGCCTGGGGCATGATGCAACATAGGTGCTGGCAGGACGCGATGCAGCCCAGGATCCAGGTAGAAGTCAGGAAGGACCAGGGGTCCAGAGTCAAGAGAGAGTTGGGGACTAGATCCATTGATGGAAAGGGATACCACCACAAGAGAAGGAAGTGTCTAGAAGTTTCTGCATTCAATTCAGTGGGAAGAGGGGAGGGGACTAAGGACACTGCTTAGGATGCCTTGGCCAGATGAGGGGAGGGGGGAGTCCCAGGGTCTCCAGCCTGAGCAGCATCTTGATTGGAGTCTTCAGCATCATGGAGACAGTGACACCTCCATGGGTGAGGGAGCAGGAAGTCGGAGGCCGGTGGGCGGAGTTACGGGGAGCGGAAGCCGGCTCACAGGCCGGGTCTCAGCCCCAAGAGGAATGGAACCAGAGGCCTACAACCCAGAAACGGGAGCCTGGCGGCTGTACCAAGCCAGCACAAACTGCGGCTTCAAGCAGCATAGCCACACACACACACACACACACACACACACACACACACACACACACACACACACACACACACACACACACACACACACACACACGATGCCCAGGCATGGCGCCTAGTGCCCGTGGAGCCCCTTCTGGGGAGACCGGCGGAGAAGCCCTTTTGGTGGCAGCCCCCTCCCTCCCTTTTGGCTCTCCTCCATCCTGGAAGTCCCAGAACATTCTCTTCTCATCTCGCTCCGCTTCCTTGATGTCAGTGCCTCACGGAAGCTCTTCTGATGACACCGAATCCACCTGGGATGTTTAGACCACGTTCTCATGTCAGGACCCTTTACCCCCACACACACACCATTTCTACATGCTACCAAGGAAATTATGCAAAGGTGAAAAAAAGGAGCCCAAGTTGAGCATGATGGCACATGCCTATAATCCCAGCTATGTGGCAAATGTAGGTGGGTGGGATGCTGTCTGAGGCTGGCCTCAGGCAGAAAACTGTGACTCTCCAAAACAAAACTGAAAAGGGAGAGAAAACAACTCTGGGGTACAGGAGGTGACTCAAGTGGTAAAGTGCCTGCCGGCAAGGCTGAGGACCTGGGTTCAAATCCCACTACTGAAAAAAAAAGTCCTCTCATTGACCTCACCCCCACCCCCAGATGAATCGCAGTTTGTCAGCTGGAGAGCACTCTTCCAGATTTTCCCAAGATGGAGATTTCCAGACTCCATGCAGTTAGACTACATGGAACAGCGTTTCTTCATCCACCAAACCCGGGAGAATCTGGACTTGTGATGGTAAGGTGCTGGAAAATGCTGGAAAATTCTGGTGTATTTTATATAACAGTCAGCTGCCACTGTTCCTGTACCCGGCCTCTTCTGCTTACCAACTTGCCAGTTTAAGAATCTACTCTTGTGACTCATTTGTCCCCAATGCCCCATCCCTCTGTGCAGCGGCCAAGTCCGAGAGCAATGCTGGACAGCTTGTGAAGCCAGAGTCCATCCTCTCCGTGTTCAAAGCAAAGTTCAAAGTATAATGAGTCGTATAAAAACAATGCTTGCTCAACAGGTTACCCGGCACGGTCCAAAATATCGGAAGGACAACTAGAACATTCAAGATATCTATTTACCTTTTTGGTAAAAATGATCTTCATAACCTTAGAGCAATGGTAAATAATTACAGAAGCAACCAACTACGCAGAAGAAAATCTGGGCACTTAGTGTTCATCGATGCCACCGCTCCATCCTTCGACTGGAGCACAGTGGCAACACATGCCATCTACGATAGCATTCACCCACCTCAGCACCATCGGAGAGCTTCCTCTAGGCCTGCGTGTCAATTCTCACCCAGAAGCACGCCCACAAGGCATCCTGGGAAGTGTGGTACACCCACAAGGCATCCTGGGAAATGGGGCATACACACATTACATCCTGGGAAATGACGACCATAACTTCCAAGATGGAAGTGCCAGGTGCCAGGTCACACTCCAGAAAGGCCTCCTGAGCACCTAGTTCCCAACAGCATAGCCCCCAGTGTGATCACAAACGCCTACTGCACAACCAACTGTGCATGCATATATGCTTCTTTAAAACAAAGAGGTCGGAGACATCACTCAGTGGTTCAGATAAATGGCACTGCAGGTAAGCAGGAACAAAGCCACCGTGATGTTTTCTGTGTGTGACATGAAATCAACCACCCCTCTTGCTGGCCCAGTGCGCTAGCCAGGCAGGGCTGCTGTGCCCCAGCAAGGTTGGCAGGGACCTCTGCCTGTCCTGTCCCACAGAGGGGACGCACACACACACACACACGCACGTGCACGTCATATGCAAATTTGTCTGCACACCTCATAATCCGATATTAAAGTGCATGCAGCTTGAGTTAAGTAGATATAACATGTGCATGTTTAATAGAAGTATTTGGTGTAACATTTCTCCCGGGCAATCTACAAGAAATAGAACATCTGACCCTTTCTCGCATGAGAAGCTGGAATGCCTGAGAGTTTAACAAGAGCCCCATGAAGGTTTTACACCGAAGTCAGTTGCAGGAGGCCATGCAGCAGACCTCTCAGCTCTTACTTTGGAAGCAGGAGCGAGAACGTCTTTTATTTTTGTTCAAGCCAGTCCTGGGGCTTGAAGTCAAAGACTGGGCACTGTCTCTCAGCTTTTACATTCAACACTGAGCACCTGCCACTTGGGCCTCTTCCTCACTTCTGGCTTTTTGGTGGCTAATTGCACCTAAAAGTCTCACACACTTTCCTGCCCCAACTGGCTTTGAACAATCTTCAGACCTCAGCTTCCCAAGTGGCTAGGATTCCAGGCATGCGCTACCAGCACTCGGGGCTCCATGACAGCCCTCTCAACCAACCAGAGGGGTCTGGTCTGGAAGGAGTAAGGACCAGATTTTATGACAGTAATCATTGGAAGAAGCATAGATCAGTCCAAGAGAGACTGAAGCCAGACATAGGGGTGGGGGTAGAGCTGAGAGGGAGGGCAAGGACCAGGAGTTCATTGTCCTCATCCTAGACTAGAGGACCAACCCTTGGCCTTGACCTTCTAAAAAGTACACGTGGATGCTGAGCTGGTAGAAAGCAGAGTACAAATAGGCTCTCCACTCTCAGGGTTTCCAAAACAGCCTCCTTCCTCTCTACCCTTCCTTTCCATCCAGCTTTCTTCTTAGCCAGGCATCAACCAGCAGCTCACATCTGTAATGTTAGCTATTCAGGCAGCTGAGATCTGAGGACCACAGTTCAAAGCCAGACCAGGCAGGAAACTAAGAGACTTTTATCTCCAATTAATCAGCCAAAAGCTAGAAGTAGAAGTGTGGATCAAGTTGTAGAGCACCAGCCTTGAGAGGAAAAAGCTAAGAGACAGCGCAAGGGCCGGAGTTCAAGCTCCAAACAACCTCTGAGAAAAAAGAAAAACCTACTTTTGCCCTTCAAGTGTACCTTGGTTTTCCCTTCCCATATTCCCTTCCTCTGCCCTACTGGCCTTTTACCTCCCTTTTTCTTTTCACAACTCGAACTCGGTATCTGATACTTGCTTTCACTCACCGGCTGGCGCTGTGACCTAAGCCATGCCTCCAAACCCACTATCTCCTCTTTAAAATGTGCTTTTAAATTAGTTTTCTAAATTTCTAGCATGAATCTACCTATCAGTCCTGACGACAAGTTTCTAGCTGCAGGAGTGGAGAACATAATGCAAAATTACTCTCTCCAAGACACTAAGCAGCTGGTGAGTGTTCAAGCAGAAAAACTCATTTCAGTGATTTAAAAGAAGTTATTATAACACACTGTTTTCCCAGCGACCTTCAAATATTTATCTTCACCGTATAGTACATGCACTGTAATAGAAACCCCCAGACACAGCGTGAAATTTACCAGTCCAAGAAGCTAACTCACCAATCCATCCAGGACAGAATAACTTCTTTTTCACGCCTGAATTTAGTTCTATCCTTTGTATTATTAAAAATGAACAGAATCTAGAGAATGTGCTGTGTTCAAATAAGATATGAGGAGTTGGGAGAAAAGTTGGGGAGGATGGATGAAAACAAAACAGCATGTTCAAGGGTGCAGAAAAGCCTCTGTGGCTACGGATAGGAGGGGAATTCACACCAGGTTCCTGGGACGGCGTCATGGCTTCGCTTCTTACTTGTGCAAGTTTCTGAGGCTGTTTCCCCCCAAATATGCTTTCTTCTTTTCCGACCAAACATTCACAACTGGTCAGCAAGAAAATCCCATTAAAGCCAGTGCCAATAGCCCGTATCTTCAGTTCTAGCTATTTAGGGGCGAAGATGAGGATCTCAGTTCGAAGATACCTGGGGCAAGAAAGACTGTGAGACTCATCTCCAATCAACCAGCAAAAAGTCAGAAGTGGACCTGTGGCTCAAGAGGTAGAGCCTCAGCCTCGACAGGAAAAAGCTAAGCAAGAACACAAGGTCCAAAGTTCACACCCCATGAAGAATGAAATACAGTGAATTTGGACTTGTAAACCATATTGTAAAACAGAGAGAAACAAAACTAGTAAAATACAAATAATTTCATTCCTACGTATTGTTTTTCTGAATCTATTTGGAGATAAGAATCCCTCTTTCTCTGGAAATCTTTTGGGGGGGACGGTACTGGGGACGGTACTGGGGACCGTACTGGGGATTGAACCCAGAGACACTGCATTTGCCAGGCAAGTGCTTTGCCGCTGAGCTACATTCCAGCCCCATCAAGAAGTTACCAGAATCACTCCTTTCCATTAAACAGAGCTTGTTAGGGGGTTGAATCTTTTGTATCCCATTCTGGGGACAGAGGCCAGGGCTGGCCACTGAGCCACCTCCAGTACCCCGCCCAGCTTCTGTTCCTGTCACGGCATGGACTCCTGGGGCTTCCCTGTCTCCCCACCTCCTCTCTTCCCTGCCCCCTTCTCTTACCTCCCCCTGCATGCAGAGTTTCTGGAAAGAATGTAACAGGGCAGAAAGAGATGGGAAAGAAAAAGGGCTACCCAGGACTCCAAATGAACCCCCAACAAGGCTAGGGCCTCTAGCACTCGCCCTCCCTCTGCACGCACACCCTTCAGGGGACAGGGCTCTCCCCTCCCATAGGGCGGGACACCCCTTTGTTCCAGTGCACCTTCCCCAAACACGGAGGCCAAACACACAAACCTGCAGCGCCCCACTCACGGCCCCCCCACCCCAGCACGCTCTCCAAGGCCCTCCTCCTTGTCTCCTGTCCATCATCTGCTAAGCCCTCTCACCTCTCCCATCCATCATCCGCCCCCCAGAACCCCGCCCCTCCCGTCCATCATCCAACCCCCAGAACCCCCTCCCCTCCCGTCCATCATCCGACCCCCAGAACCCCCTCCCCTCCCGTCCATCATCCACACCCCAGGGACCCCCTCCCCTCCCGTCCATCATCCACACCCCAGGGACCCCCTCCCCTCCCGTCCATCATCCGACCCCCAGGACCCCCTGTCCTCCCGTCCATCATCCCTCCCCAGCCCTTCGGCGCCCCCTTCAGGACGCTCCCTTCTCCGCACCCATCACTCCTTCCCCGGACGGAACGGCCCCTCCCCCCCCGCGTCCGCCCCCGCCCCCTCGCCCCCACACCCTCGCCCCCACACCCTCGCCCCCACACCCTCGCCCCTTTCCCGCCCGCGCGCCTGCGCACTGCACTCTAGGGCGGTGGCTGCAGGGGGAGCTCGAGGCGGTGCTCACGTCCAGGCGGAGCTCACGTCCAGGCCGCGTCCACACGGACGGCCGGGCCCCAGCCACGCCTCCGGCGGTGAGGCTGGGTGGGCCGGCGGGGCGGGGGCGCGGCCGGGGCGGTGTTCACGGTGCGGGGCGGGGGTGGGGGGGCGCGGCCGGGGCGGTGTTCACGGTGCGGGGCGGGGGTGGGGGGGCGCGGCCGGGGCGGTGTTCACGGTGCGGGGCGGGGGTGGGGGGGCGCGGCCGGGGCGGTGTTCACGGTGCGGGGCGGGGGTGGGGGGCGCGGCCGGGGCGGTGCCCACGGTGCGGGGCGGGGGTGGGGGGGCGCGGCCGGGGCGGTGTTCACGGTGCGGGGCGGGGGTGGGGGGGCGCGGCCGGGGCGGTGCCCACGGTGCGGGGCGGGGGTGGGGGGGCGCGGCCGGGGCGGTGTTCACGGTGCGGGGCGGGGGTGGGGGGGCGCGGCCGGGGCGGTGCCCACGGTGCGGGGCGGGGGTGGGGGGCGCGGCCGGGGCGGTGTTCATGGTGCGGGGCGGGGGTGGGGGGGCGCGGCCGGGGCGGTGCCCACGGTGCGGGGCGCGGCCGGGGCGGTGCCCACGGTGCGGGGCGCGGCCGGGGCGGTGCTCACGGCGAGCCCAGGCCTCCCCGGGGTGCGGGGTCGCGCGGTGCGGGCCTGGCGTCGTGCGCGGGGCCGCGTGGCCGGCGCCTGGCCCGGCGGGAGCCGCGCCGTCGGTTCTAGAAGGCCGGGCCAGAGCCCGCTGCACGCGAGCCCCGCGGGCTGCGGCTCCCGGTGAGCGGCCCCGGCCCGGGCCTCACGCCTCTCCCTTCCCTCCCGCGCAGACCTCCCGCCATGGCGGCCCCCGAGGCCTGGGTCCGGCCCGAGCCCCCCGCCCGCCTCCGCCCGCGCCAGGCGGCGCCGGGGAAGGCCGGGGTGCAGGCCGGGCGCAGAGACGGGGGGCGCGGGAGCGGCTCCGGGCCGGCCCCGGCCGGCGCCCCGCACGCCGAGCTGGAGCCGCCCTCGGCGGGCGAGCGGCTCGTCCTCCCCGGGCAGGCCGCGCCCGTCGGGCTGCCGGGCGCCGAGGCCGCGCTGCTGTGGCTCGGGCCGCCCGTGCCCGGCGCGCCCCCGTGCCCGGCCCTGGGCGCGCCCGAGCCGCCGTGCCCGCCGGGCGGCCTGGAGGTGGCCGAGCTGTACCTGCTGGAGGCGACCCCGGCCCTGGTCCTGAGCGTCGACGCCCCCAAGGCGGCGGGCGGCCAGGCGGAAGGCGCGGCGTTCACCGAGGTAGGCCATGGACAGGGAGCGACTCCCGCCGCGCAAAGACCCAGGTACCACATTTGTGGGAAGTAAACGTATAAAGAAAAAGCATTGCCGGGCGCTGGTGGCTCACGCCTGACAGCCTGAGATCTGAGGATCCCAGTTCGAAACCAGCCTGGGCAGGAAAGGCCGTGGGAACCTTATCTCCCAACTGAGTATCAAAAGGCCGAGAGTGGAGCTGTGGTTCGAGTGATCCGAGCACCAGCTTTGTGCACAAGGCTGAGCTTCAGCATCCAGGCCTCGAGTTCAAGCCCCATTACAGGCACAAAAAAATAGTCTTATTATTGCAGCATTTCATATAGACAAGGCATTTTTGCAGTTTGAAATTAAACACTCAAGAAGGGAATGAGAGAGAATACAGGGGGCTGGCGATGTGGCACAGTGGTCAAGCGCCTGCCTAACAAGGGCCCAGTCCTGAGTTCGAACTCAGGAATTAAAAATAAAAGTTCAGTATTAGATGCAGTTGGCCAAAGTGCATTATATGCATGTGTGTAAATACCGTACAATTAATGCGCGTTATCTTGAATCATAAAATTAAGCCCAGTAAAAAATGTTTCCCAAGAAAGTCATGAGGTCTTCATTTTTAAAAAAATATTTAAGTAGGTGGCTTACGACTGTCATCCTACCTACTCAGGAGACTGAGATCTGAGGATTGCAGTTCAAAGCCAGCCTGCGCAGGAAAGTCTGTGAGACTCTTACCTCCAATGAACCACCAGGAAACCAGAAATGGTGCTGTGGCACAAGTGGTAGAACACTCGCCTTGAGCTGAAGGACAATGCCCAGGCCCAGAGTTCAAGACCCATGACAGACCAAACCAATAATAATAATAATAATCACCGGAATCCTGTAGGGTGCATCACAATTTTAAATAGAAAGGTTTCAGTTTGTCCATAAAAACCCTTGATATCAAATAATTCTTGTGTTTGCCCTGGGTTGAAATGCAGTTTCTAATTTTTGCTTTTCTGTAGTAGTCGCTCGTGTGAGCAGGCAGGTCTGCGTGGGGACTTGAGTGGGATTGTAACCAACTGTGATATCTGCCTGAACTCTGATTTTCACGAGCAGCTTGAGGAAGGTCAGGAGCAGCCACCTGAAGGAGGACCGGCCGCCAGCACTCAGGAACAGTTCTTCCTCTTGCAAGTGAGGCCCGGGGATGAAGGAAAAGACGAAATGATCCTGACAATTTCCAACTTAAAAGTTGAAGCACAGCCAGAGAGACTGACCACCGGTCCAGCCAACGTGGAAAAGCCCACAGCCAGGAGCAGCCAGAGGGGGGCAGCGGGTAGGCACCCTTTGGCTTCTCTTTGTGGGAAAGTTGGTGGTGGTTCAAGTTTTAAGTGGTTGATTTAGTTTGTCTTCGAAACATCAGGAAATGGGAGATGTTTTAAGCTGATGTTGTATTGTGCACTGAAGCTCAAAGGGTTTTGCATTTTTCCACACAAACTCCCCCCCCCCCCCCCCCGCTGGTCCTGGAGCTTTAATTCAGTGCCTGGGCGCTTTCCCCTGAGCTGTTTTATGCTTAAGGTTAGTACTCTACCGCTTGACCCACAGTGCCATGCCCAGCTTTTTTGAGTCGCTCATTGGAGATCAGTCTCACATGGGGACTTTTTTTGCTCAAACTAGCTTCAAACTGCTATCCTTAAATCTCAGCCTCCTGGGTAGCTAGGATTACAGGCATGAGCCACTGGCACCCGGCTCTCACAAACATTTTAGAATCACAGCGGGAATGTTCCACAATGCATCAGGCACGTAAATAGAAGGTTAGGCTATGGTCTCTGCTCTCTGGTCTCAGTACAAGAAACTGGGGCCAGGTGAGCTGGGCAGAGGCCACTCCTTATAATTCAGAATCAGCGATGGCGAGGAATGACGATTCAGGCCACCCAAGTAAAAAGTTCACAAAATGTCATTTCATCTAGTAAAAAATTGGGTATGATGCTACATGCCTGTCATGTAGGTATTCGGGAGACCAGGCAAGAAGGTGGCCATTCAGGCCAGCCAGGGCAGAAACTGGAGTCAAGCAAAACAGGCTGGTGGAATGGATCGGGTGGTATGATGCCTGCCTAGAAAGCCCAGGTCCCTGAGTTCAGAACTGGGAGGGGGAGTGACGGTCAGGGAGACAGGCCTTGCTCCGGAGAGGGAAGAGCAGGCTTTTGGGCCTTGAGGCAGAGAGCCTTCCTTCAGAAGGAAGAAGGCCCGGGACAGCGCAGTCATGGCCCAGGCAGCAGGGTGTGCAGGTCAGCCCGTGGGGAGAGCCTGCGTGGAGCGGTGAGGCGGACAGGAGGACTGTGACATTACCCACAACAGCATCTCAGTCATTCCAGAAGCTTCTCATCCACAAGCCCAGGGGCAGATTTGATCTTCAAAAATGACTTGCTTAGCCTCGTTTTATGCTTTTTGTTTGTTGGTTGTGGGTCCTGAACTCTGGCCCTGGGCGCTGTCCCTCAGCTCTTCAGCTCAAGGCTAGCGCTCTACCACTTGAGCCACAGAGCCACATCTAGCTTTTTCTGCTTATGTGGTGCTGAGGAATCGAACCCAGGGCCTTGTGCATGCGAGGCAAGCGCTCTACCACTGAGCCACCTTCCCAGCCCCTTGGCCTCATTTTTAAGAAGTAATAGTTTCTTGATACTTGGGAGGCAGAGGTGGAGCTGTGGCGCCAGCCCTGACCTGTCTGAGCACAGTGGCCTGCGCCTCTACTCAGGGAAACACAAAGGGGAGGGCTGCAGTCCAGATGAGCTTGGGTAGCAAAAGCAAAATCTTACTTCAAAATGAATGGGAGAAGGGATGACAGAGTGGCTCAAGGGGTGGGTATCTACCCAGCGTGTTTGAGATTCTGAGTTCACACACCAGTGTGGGGGGAGAAGGGGGGTGGGGGGACCAGTGTGGGGGCGAAGGGGGGGTGGGGGTGAGTCCAGTCCGCACTTGTTCTCATCAAGATGTTTTATCCCAGTCAGCTCAAGGCAAGCACTCTACCACCTGAGCCACAGCGCTACTTCTGGTTTTCTGGTGGCTCATTGGAGATAAGAGCATGATGGACTTTCCTGCCCAGGCTGGCTTTGAACTGCGGTCCTCAGATCTCAGCCTCCTGAGTAGCTAGGATGACAGGCAGGAGCCACTGGCACCCGGCTGATTTTTAGTGATTTTTATTTTGAGTGTCTTCCTGGTTCTTCAGAACTTGGGATTCGCTGGCCTTGTCCCCTCAGCCACACGTGGCCGGCTGGACCCTCACTGTGTCCAGTCCTCTAGCCACGCCCAGCTGCCATCTGGGTGGAGGACGCCGTTCACCCTGTGGGCTGCACCCCTCCAGGGCCTTTCTGGAGATTTCTCCCTGCTCTGAGCAGGTGCTTAGTGTCATCCGTCCCTTTGAATCGGAGGCTGGCCTGCCCAGTGGGGCGCACAGAGCAGCTGGTGGGACGGGCGATCTCCCGGCGGCGCCCCGAGTACACAAGTCCCTGTCTCCTCTGTGTAGACACAAAATGCGCCTTCCGCTGCAGCGTCTGCCCATTCGCCGCCGCGGGGATCTCGAGTCTGAACCGCCACGTGAAAACGCACACCAGCGGGAAGGCACACGTGTGCCACCTCTGCCAGAAGGCGTTCCGCACCGTCACGCTCCTACGCAACCACATCAACACGCACACAGGTGAGGGGCGGCAGCAGCCTCCGTGCACCCGCCCACCAGCTGCTTCACCGCCCACACCAGCGCCCCTCACCGGAGCTTCCCTAGCCCCCCCAGGCGTTGGGGTACACCCCCCCACGGGCTGGGCTGCACCCCGTGGGGGAGAGCCTGCCTGGTGTGCTTGAGGCCCTGGTGCGCACACACGCACACACAACACAAATCTCCCGTGGCTCCTGTGTATCCTGTTATCCTCCTGTCCCAGGAGTCATTGCTGACGGTTGCTGGTGACGTGTCTTACGTTCTCACGTCCACGTCGACCTGGGAGCGTGTGCGTGAGCGGAAAACGGGCAGTCAAGGCTGGGACTGTCGGGTCTGTGGAGCACTGGGCATGGGGCGCACTCTGTCCCCAGTGCACATTGGGGTTTTGTCCTTTTTGATCTTGAATCTCACTTAAGCGCCCTGAGAAGACAAAAGATTTCTCTCGCAGCCTTCGGTGTTGATGGTTTAAGGAGCTACTAAAGTTCCAAAGCCTCTTGAGAGGCTCACGCCTGTCATCCTAGCTACTCAGGAGGCTGAGGTCTGAGGATCTTGGTTTAAAGTCAGCCCAGGCAGGAAAGTCCAGGAGAGGCTAATCTCCAATTAATCACCAGAAAACTGGAAGTGGTGCTGTGGCTCAAGTGGTAGAGCACCAGTCTTGAGCTGAAGAGCTGAGGAACAGTGCCCAGGCCCTGCGTTCAAGTCCCAAGACCGACCGAAAAAGTATAAAATGCTTCCGAATTCTGTCTTAAAGCCTGTGGTTTGGCAGGAACCAAGCCCTACAAGTGTGTGGAGTGCAGTGCGGCGTTTGTGACCAGCGGGGAGCTGGTGCGGCACCGGCGCTACAGACACACCCACGAGAAGCCCTTCCGCTGCTCGCTCTGCCAGTATGCCAGCGTCGAGGTACGTCTCTCTACTCCCTGCTCGCTCTCGTAGAGGTTCTGGGGTTTGAACTCAGGGCCTCAAGCCAGCTCATCCATCTGACACTCAACACTCAGCTCTTTGCTGGTTGCTGTGGAGATGGAATCTCTGCTACTTTTTCCTGCCTGGGTTAGCCTTGGACGGTGATCCTCAGGATCTCAGCCTCCGGCGTCTCTAGGATGACAGGTGTGAGCTGCCAGTGCCCCGGCTCCCATCTGTTTCTACATGTCTGCTGGGGTGTAGAGGGCGCCAAGCCCTGGGGGCCAGCCCAGTCGGGAAGGGATGTGGCACCCTTCAAGGGGATGGCGTGAGTTTCGGTTCAGCCCTGAGGCAATTGGGTTTCACAAGTGAAGAGGTTGCACAGAGGGGTCAGAAGGGGTTCCAAGAATGTGTTTCTGCTCTCACTGTGTGTCAAGGCTCTTTCTCATGTCAGCTAAAGGTTGGCTTCGCTGGTGCGGGCACAGAGGTCCCCGAGGGTTCTGAGCTGGGGTGAGCAGCCTTCTCCGTTGAATTTCAGGCCTCTCTGGGTCCCTGTCCCAGTGCAGTGGGCGCTGGTGCCGGGGTCCCTTGCAGCCTGGGGATGGATGGGCTGGGGTGCCAGACCTGCTGCTCTGCCCTGATGTGAGCCATTTCCAGCTCGGCCTGGGGTCTGTGTGGAGAAGGGGCTGCCCTGCACTCTCCACCTCCCCATTTCCCATGGAGAGCGGCTGCAGTGCACGCAGCCAGGCCCAAAGCCTTCGGGCCCTGCTGGCCTCACAGCCCACCAGCCACCCAGACGCCAGCCTTGGGTTCCCAGCCTTGTGTGGCGCCTGAGAGTCTTCAGGCGCCTGCGTGGGAGCAGACGTGGCCAGCCTGCCCGAGGGCCCGTGTGCGGCCAGCTGTGAGCAGCCCAGCGCGGGCAGGAGGCTTCTACCTAGCGGCCTGGGTGTGCGTCATTCATCCCACCGGCCCCCAGACCCACCGGGGCAGAGGACGTCCCCACAGGACACGAGCCACAGCCAGCCCGGCTCAGCGTCACCCGTCCCAGGCCATGTCCAGACTCAGTGGTGTCCCCGTGTCCCAGGCCAGCAAGCTGACGCGCCACATCCGCTCGCACACGGGCGAGCGCCCCTTCCAGTGCCACCTGTGCAGCTACGCCAGCAAGGACGCCTACAAGCTGAAGCGCCACCTGCGGACCCACTCAGGTGAGACTCGCAGGAGCACGGCTGCCTTTCTAGAACCTTCTCTGCAGTGGCAGAGCTCAGCCTCCATGGTGCGTTCCTGCCGATCGGTTAGCAGGAGGGGGGACGCAGGCCCAGCGGGTTGTGGCCCGCAGTGAACGCAGGCCCCGGGGCCCTTGCCGCTGCGACTCAGGTGTTTAACTGATAGTCCGTGCTTCCACTCAACCTGGGGCTGTGCATGCGCAGAGTGCTCTAGCAGATACCAAACACCTGGTGTGTTGTGTGAGGAGTGTGTGTACACATGTATGTGGGCACTGCTCCTCCTGTGGATAAGAACCCCCTGCCACGGGCAGGTGGGAAGTCCCAGGTGCTGGGGAGCCCCGTGGTCAGCCAGTCGCACGTGGCTGGGCCCCGCGCTGAGCCACGCAGAGCGTGGTGCTTGAGATCACGCTGTGCAGCTTGACTTGGGCACCTGATGGGAATGGAAGCCCGGCCCAGTGGAAAGGGTGGGGTGCGCCCCAGAGCATCCTTCCCCCTTTGTCCGTGTCGCAGGAGAGAAGCCGTACCAGTGCCAGGTCTGCCACGCCCGCTTCACCCAGAGCGGCACCATGAAGATGCACGTGGCTCAGAAGCACAGTGAGAATGCGCCCAAACACCAGTGCCCCCGCTGCGCCACCCTCATCGCCAGGAAGAGCGACCTGCGTGAGTGTGCAGCCTGCTCGGCCTGCCCGACGCCGCTCCCTGGGCCGGGAAACTTGGAGGCACCATTTTTTTCCAGAGGTCTTATGGTGCCATCTGGTGGCCAGGCTGGTTAAGTGCCATCCACAGGCTGTCACGTTCCTGGCCTAGGCCTGTCCACTTTCAGAGACCTGGTGGACACCTGCACCCCACAGCTTTCTCAGTCTAGTGTTGCTGTGTTTGGGGACATACAGAAACCTGCCAGGCAGGGCGGGGGGGGGGGTCCCCTGACTCGTCCGAGGAGGTGGGTGGGCCGTAGCTCTGCTCTGCCCGTGTTCTCTCCAGGCACTGGGCCAGACGCAGACTGACGCCGTCATGCTCTCCGTGGTGGTGTGGCTCAGGGGCACCACAGGCAGGAGGGGACTCTGCCTGGGGCCAGCGCTGCGTTCTGGCAGTCACCCAGCCTGGGACAAGGGAGTGGGGGCTACTCCAGGGTGGGCCCTCCGATTTCAGTTCGTCTCCCGGGGCTCAGTTGTAACGTGGGGAATCACCCCACCGTCTCAGCAGAACAAAACGAGTGTGATCCCCACTGGGTAAAACTCCTCTGTTACCCTAAAGTTCACCTCAGCGGGCTCCGGTGAGTGTTTACCTGGCCGCCGGGGCGGGGAGGCGTGTCCGCAGGCCCCAGCACGCTCTGCTCTGCTGTGCCCCTCCAGGTGTGCACCTGCGCAAGCTGCACGGCTACAGCGCCACGGAGCTCACGTGCCGCCACTGCCCCGCCACCTTCCACGAGCGCTACGCCCTCCTGCAGCACCAGCGGGGCCACAAGAACGAGACGCCGTTCGTGTGCCAGCTCTGCGGCTACGCCTGCAAGCAGGTGCGTGCGTGGCCCCCGGGGAGAACGGGGCACGGGGCCCTGGCTCCGGGTGGGGGGCAGGGAGGCGGAGCGGGGTGCTCTTACCTTGAGAACCTGGGGGAAGCCATGCTTCAGTTGTTCAGAGGACCAGAACCAGCCAGAGTCCACGGGGGAGCGACGGGGCCCCAGCCAGCACACCTCTCAGAACCGGGGCTGGAAGCCAGGCACTGCGCCGCTCAAACCGTGCCCCCAGCCCTCACCCCCTGTGTAAGGCAAGCAGGAGTCTTGGCAGCATCCCGGCAGACGCCTGCAGAAGTGGCCGTGGGCCCCGGCGCTGGCTGCGGGAACCAAGGGCCCCGTCAGTCAGGAATGGGAAGTGCTGGTGGCTGGTCTTCACGTCCTGTGTGAGGAACGGGAGGTGACACGAGAGAGCCCGGTGTCCGGCATGCCAGGGGAGAGGGCGGGCGCCGGACTTGCACCGGCCGCTTTCCCAGGGAGGGGCAGCCGCGGGGGGACCACCCCCGCCTACTGGACGCTTGCGTGTCTTCTTAACGTGAACAGCGTGGCCCTGCCCTGCAAGGGCATGGGTCATGGGTAGACCCATCCTTCTGAAGGAAAGAGTGCTTTGAGTTTTGGAAGTCTTATTTTCATTGCTGAGGGCTGATAGCTCTCTAGTCCTTAATGGCATTCCTCTGGCGTGGCTCTGAGAAGGCTGTGTGTGTGTGTGTGTGTGTGTGTGTGTGTGTGTGTGTGTGTGTGTGTGTGACTGCGTGTCAGTGTTGAGAGTTTTGAACTCAGAGCCTCAAGCCTGACTTGCTCACAGTTGGTACTCTACCCCTCTAGCCCAGTATTTTGTTGGTTATTTTTAGAGGTAGAGGCCTGAAAAGTTGTGTTCAGGCAGGGCTGGCTTCGCACCTGCATTTTCAGAGCTTAGCTCCTGAATAGGATTAGCGACGTGAGCCACTGATGTGCAGAGCGTTTGGCCCGTTGCATGCTGGTTCGTGAAATGTGTCTGCAGTTGCAAAGTCTTCGTAGCTCAGAGCCCGGGTTCTTGCCCACACCTGGCCTGTGGAATGCATCTCGCACTGGAGATCGTTCACCGTGCCGCACAGACACGGGCCGCCAGAGGGGGCACGCTCAGTGTGGCTTTACCTCCACAGTGCCACCAAACTAAGAAACCACCTGTGGAGTCTGAGTGTGAAATCAAGGCTTAGTGAGCACAAGGATCTGACATCTTGCTTTTCGATGGGTTTTCCTCGCACCATCGGCAAAGCCTGTGGGCGTCAGGAGCAGGGTCTGCGGCGGCGGAGGGTGTCGGGCACAGCGTGGCTGAATCGCATTTCAGATGGCAGCGGATGCTTAGTGGCGGTGGACCTCATCCTGCCACACACATGTGGGGAGGGAGAGGAGCTCACTTCAGCCCATATGTCCCTACGTTGGCCTGAGCCCCGGACGTTCTCACGTCTGTCCGCCCCGTGTAAACTCGGCGACTTCAACTGATTCTGTGGAAGTAGGACTCCAGAGGCCTTGTGACTCAGGGCAGTCAGAGTTGCTCACCCCACGGTGGGCGCTTCGGCCTTCCCCACGGGACCTTCCGACAACACGGGCGACCAGCGTGTCGGGCTGGAAGGGCTGAGTGTCAGCCTCTCACAGACACGGGGACGCTTCCCACTGCCACTGCGTGCCACCTGCAGGTCACTCCTGGCATCAGCTGTGTCCCTCTAGGTGCTGCGTGCCAAGTTCAGGTCACTTCCGGGGTCAGACAGGACCCTCTTGGTGCTGTGTGCCAAGTTCAGGTCACTTCCGGGGTCAGCTGTGCCCCTCCCCCCCAGGAGGCCCTGGCGGCCCACATGCGCATCCATACGGGAAAGAAGCCCTTCGCCTGCCCGGCCTGCGGCAGATGCTTCCGGCAGACCCAGCTGCTCAGTGTGCACATGAAGAAGTACCACGATCCCAGCTTCGTCCCCACCGTCCACCAGTGCCCCGGGTGTGGCAAAGGCTTCTCCCGCAGGGTAAGCTCCCAGAGCCACGCACATGCAGTACGGGGCCCAGGAGGGGAAGGGGCCACCCCGTGTGAAGACCCGCCTGCATCGGGGGCAGTACCTCTCACGCAGCAGGAGAGGGCTCGGCTCTGAGACCCCCCACTGTGTGGAGAAGGAGCGTGGGGTCCCTTCCCAGAAGGGATGTCCTCCACGCACATCCTTGCAGATGGTTTGGGGCTTCCTGAAGAACCTGAGTTTGGGAGCAGACATTGACTACCTTGCAGTTTCTGGGGTTGGCGTGGGAGAGGGCTCAGCAGCCAGGCTGAACCAGATGTCCACAGGACTTGCAACATGGCACGGAGGCTGTCCCAACCGTCACTCTGAGGTGGGTCAGCAACTGGCTGTGGGCAGAGGCCTGGTTTCCTTTCCGTGGGGCCCCACGGGACCCTCCTCAGGACCCCAAGCAAGCGGCAGTCCAGGGCCTTTGCAACGTACCAGTGATGTAAGACTGTAATTGCAGCTATGCGAGAGACAGAGACCATGAGGATTGAAGTTTGAGGCCAGTCCAAGCAAAAAGGTAGAGAGACTTCATTTCTATGGACAAGCTAGGGATGTTTCTATAATCTCAGGGTTCTGGAGCCATAGATAGGTCAGCCTGGACAGAGAAAAAGACCTGATCAAAAAAATAAAGTAGAGGTAGAGGTGGACAGGAATTCCTGACAAGACGTGATCAAAAAAGACACAGTAGAGGTAGAGGGGTGGGTTAAATGGTGGAGCATCTGCCTTAACAAGCCCAAGGCTTTGAGTTGTCAAACCACTGCACCGTCCAAAGGACAGAAAACAACGTGGCACAGGGTTCTCTCAACCCCAGTGTGCGCTCTGAAGAATGAAGTTCACTGAAAACAGGAGTGTTGGGCCTTTGTGACAGCGAAAACACCTACATGGCTCATTGGCATCAGCTTGGGGTGAGCTTCTGAGGGAGCCAGCCCTCGGTGCAGCTTAGAATACAGCACTCACGGGCTGGGGAGGCGGCTCAGGGGTGGAGCGCCTGCCTGGCATGCCTGAGGCCCTGGGTTCCATTCCTCAGCACCACATAAGCAAAATGAAAAAAGCCCCAAGTGGCGCCATGGCTCAAGTGGTAGAGCGCTAGCCTTGAGCTGAAGAGCTGAGGGACAGTGCCCAGGCCCAGAGTTCAGGACCCACATCCAGACCCAAAAAAAAAAAAAAAAAAGAATACAGCACTCAGGCCAGATTAAAACTATGGAGAGGTGAGGTGGTTTAGTAGAACAGTCAGAAACAGACATTTCCCTGATACAAGAAAAAGAAGCCAGGGGCCCCACTAAAGTCTCAAGACTGCTCTTGCGTCTAAGCATATCTGAACGTGTGCCTGGAACTTGTGAAGAATTCTCACAGCTCAGTAGTGAGATGAGCCAGACACACTTGAGCATGGTGGTGCATAGACCTGCAGTCTTAGCACTCAGGAGGCTGGGACAGGAGATTTCACATTCCAGGTCTCGCTTTGTGAGAACTTGTCTCAGAGACTGCTAGCAAATAAGCAAAAAGCCAAAACATAATGAAAATATCTAAGTAGACATTTCTCCAAAGAAGTCAGTGGACTGCCAACAAACACTTCAAAATACACAGTGCTGTGTCATCGTGGGACGCGCGCGCGCGCACACACACACACACACCAGCCCGACTTCCGAGGGAGCAGTCGACAGCTGTGAGGAGGCTCCCATCCAGAGATGCTGTTGGGGATCCAGCAGTCCGCCTTGGAAACAGCAGGCCCCCAGAAAGTAAACGCAGCATTCAGATAACCTTAGTGGTGGTGAGTTGTTTGTTTTTGTTCATTGTGGTGTGGTTCTTTTATCTGCAATTCCGTTGTGAGTGAAAACTGCACTGGGTAGAAAGTTCTGGGTTTTTAATGTCTGGCATCATGTCGCTGCCAGCCCTCTCTGCTCTGCCCATGGGCTTTCCCTTGTAAGCGACCCGTTTCTTACCTCTCTCCACAGCTTCCTGCAGCTTGGCTTGTTCTCTGTGCTTACTGTTTTAACCATAATGCGTTGTGGAGATGTTCTTTTCTGTTCTGGTGTATTGGATATTCTAAACGCCTGTGGTCAGTGCCCAGACCAACTTCGCCCTGTCCAGGCTTGGGAGGTTTTATGCTATTATTCTGTTGAATATGGACAGCCTCTCCCCACACTGTTGGCCAATCTCTCTTCTCCTTCATCAATGCCCATCAAATGTAAGTTTGGTCTTTTAGTTCTCACAGATTTCGTTTTTATTTTTTAAATGTTGTTGTAAAGGTGCTGTTCAGAGGGGTTACAGTTACGTGAGGAAGGTGATGGGTACATTTCTTGTAGAACATTGTTACCCACGCCTTAGTTTTTTCTTCCACTATCTCCCCCTCGCACACATACACCCCCACTCAGCAAATTTCTTTACAGTTCTTTGATTTTTCCCCCTATTCTTCCCTTTCTGCTCGAGCTCAAGGACTCGTACCTTCCGTGTGGACTCTGCTGCAGGGGTGTCACTTCCCTCATCTCTCAGCCTTCTGGTTATTTTTCAGGATTTCTCCCTCCATTTGGATCTCTATTTTCTCATCAGGCATTAATTCCCTACTTCGTTTAACTGTCTTCTTTGATCTCTTGTAGCCATTTACCTGCGTCCTCTTTATTAGGAATTCACTTAACGTTTTGTCTGTGTTTCCATTGAATTCCTTTGTGTGCTTCCTTGGTGTCATTGCTTACAGATGCTTTCGTTTCATTGACCGTTCTTTTTGGGGAGTGGAGGGCAGTAGTAAGATCTTTAAACAATCAGTAAATGTCATATCATGTGCTTGGTATAATGGGTACCTTCTTTTATTCTGGTCAGCTCGGGCCTGGGCACTGTCCTTGAGTCTTTCTGTGCTCAAGGCTAGTGCCCTGCACTTGAGCCACAGCGCCACTTCTGGTTTGTAAGTGGTTAACTGGAGGTAAGAGTTTCATGGGGACTTTTGTCCTGGAGCTGGCTTCAAACCCAGATCCTCAGATCTCAGCCTTCTGAGTAGTTGTGCATTCATTGCCCATTCTTACCAACAGTCCTTTGAGCTCAGTGTCTGGGATTTCCTTCACTTGGCTGTTGTGTGGAGGTAGTTTGTTTTCTCAAGTTTCTTGTACTTCTGTGCTGGTCTGCTCGCTGGCGGACCCGTGGTGGGCTGCACCATTGCTCTCTGTGGTCTCCAAGCGTGCTGCAGGGTTCTGTGGTCTTTGTGGCCTGGGTTAGGCGGGTTTCTAACGTCTTCCTCACCCTTGGTGTGGAGGTGTGTCTCGGCGCTAATAATGTCTCCAGTTCAAAACCCAGAGAGAGGTCTACACACAGGACGAGACCATCCGTGGCCCTTACCTGTGCCCCCGGCCGCCGTGAGGCTCCAGGGCAGGGCTGTGGGGTAGAGAGAAGCTACTGGCCGGCGAGGATGGCCCGGGGCGGACCCCAGCCCAAAGCCCAGTGCCTTCCCGCCCCTTCTCGTCCGCTGGGCTCTTGTCATTCACAGAGAGAGCTTGGCACCGCTCTGCCTCCCAACTTCATGTTCACAAAGTGAAATAATTTACCGACTTAATGCTTGTTAACACACAGTGGGCACCGTTGATGAGCACACCAGCTGGTGCACAGCGTGCCGGGTCCCTCCACACGGGCCTGCCCTGCGCTCGGCCACAGCGCCTCTCCAGGGCCACAGCTTCTCCTCTCCGAGGTCAGCTGCACCTCAGTGGTGGCTCTCTCAAGGGTCACAGCTTCTCCTCTCCGAGGTCAGCTGCACCTCAGTGGTGGCTCTCTCAAGGGTCACAGCTTCTGCTCTTTGGGGTCACAGTTTCTCTCTGGGGTCACAGCTTCACTTCGGTGGTGGCTTCCTCTGGGATCACAGCTTCTCCTTTCTAGGGTCACAGCTTCTCTCCGGGGTCACAGCTTCTCTCCGGGGTCACAGCTTCTCTCCGGGGTCACAGCTTCTCTTTGGGAGTCACAGCTTCTCTCCAGGGTCACAGCTTCTCCTTTCTAGGGTCACCGCTTCTCTCCGGGGTCACAGCTTCTCTTCCACACTGGTTTTTCACATTTCTTCACCCCAAGTGAATGAGTCCTGCCATCTTTAAGCAGCTCGTTTGTTGACTCCCCGCAGCGCTGGGAGTGGAAGCAGGCCCCGCAGACCTTTCTGCAGTCTGCCACTGGGTTCCGTCCATACCTGTAGCTACTCTGCTGAACCTCTGTGTGTGTGCATGTGTGTGGTGTGTGTGCGTGTGTGTGCGTGCATGTGTGTGGCGTGTATGCGTGCATGTGTGTGGTGTGTGTATGTGTAGCGTGTGCGCATGTGTTTGGCATGTGTTTGTGTGTGTGCGTGCGTGCGGTGTGGTGTGTGTACATGTGGCGTGTGTGGTGTGTGTGTGGCATGTGTGCATGTGTACATGTGGCGTATGTGCATGTTTGGCATGTGTATGTGTGGCATGTGTGCATGTGTACGTGTGGCATGTGTGCATGTTTGGCGTGTGTGCATGTTTGGCATGTGTGTGTGGTGTGTGCGTGCGTGTGGTGTGTGGTGTGTGTACATGTGGCGTGTGTGGTGTGTGTGGTGTGTGTACGTGTGGTGTGTGTGCGTGCATGTGTGTGTGGTATGTGTGGCATGTGTGCATGTGTACGTGTGGCGTGTGTGCATGTTTGGCGTGTGTGTGTGTGTGTGTGTGTGTGTGTGTGTGTGTGTGTGTGTGGTTTCTCACTACAGAACAGACGCAGCAGCTCTCCAGCCCCGAGCCCAGCTGCAGGGAGGGCAGACTGGGCTTGCGCATGCACCCACTAGGGCAAAGGGCTGACAGCGCTCTTCCCCTCCTGGGGACTCCGCTGAGCCCTAGCCGAGAAAAGCAGCTTGTGGCACGCGTTCTAAGTCCACTCTCTGTTTACATCCCGTCCCCGGCGGCCACGGTGGGCTCAGTGAGTGGCTGCCTGGGCCTGAGCCCAGGTAAAGCACCTGTGTCCTGGAGAAGCTCCAGCCCCACTGCCTGAGAACAGAGCCGGGCTGTCCTTAGTGAACTCGGGACACCCATCCTTCACTCGGCACGTGAACTTTCCAGACTGAATTTTGGGAGTTTTTTCTTTTTGTATTATGATTACACTGTAAACACCTCAGTGAGGAAAGTTCCCACCTAGAATTTATTTAGTCCTATGAAGGTCAAACAAGTTTTTCTACTGGTTTGACCCCGTTGGGTGTTCCCTGCATCAGATTCGGAGCGGGCTTGCCTGGGCCGCGGTTCTGTGTCCGGCGCCATCCCTATGTCTATCTGCCGCCCATGTCCTGGGAGCTCTGGAGGTCAGGAGCAGCAGAGCGCTGTCCCCTCCGGAGTGGAGCGTGAAAGCACTGTGATGAGTTCAAATCCCGCTCCCCTGGGTCCTCACGGAGAGACTACGAGCTCTGGAGATGCAGCATGGCCGCTCTCTGACTTAGTTCACTAAGACCGTGAGAGCAAGCTGGTGTTTCATAGCTGCGCGAACGCCGGGGTTGGCTCCAGACGTCCTCTGCGCTCCTGCTGTCCACACGGGTCCTGGGGCCTGCACCGGGCCGTGGTGTGCTCTGCGTGACCTGTGTCGTTTCTCCCACAGCATAACATGCACCGCCATGCGGAGCAGTGCGGCCTGGCACCGGAGCACCCCGGCCCCTCGGGCGAGGGTCGCGCGGGGAAGAGTGCGCCGGCGGACCCCGGACCCACGGGCTGCAGGGATGGTACGTTGTGTGCGTGTCGTGTTCCCCGTGTGTGGACTCGTGGTGCAAGCGTCTGCCCACTGCGCACGCGCAGCCCTGGCCCAGACCTGGAAGGCGCCTGGCTGTGCCTGACTCCGCTGCTCCCACGGCGCCTCCCAGCACCCCACGGCTCCACGCAGCACCCCACTAATTGTAGCCATACTGGCAGGCTCAGGCAGCCGGTGAGGCCCGGGGTTCATCACCCCTCTCAGAAGGCTCAGGATGAAAGAGAAAAGTCAGTGAGGGTCTGAGGTGTGTGTGCCTTGCCACGCACCTGTGCACACCTGCACACAATACAGGTACACACACAGATACCCAGTCACGGACATGGACACACACCGCACACTCCACCTCAGGGCACACTGCACAGCGCCCTGACTCCAGGACCGCTGGAGCCCCAGGGGGTCCCTGAGGAGGCTCCGTGCCTCCCCCCCCGCCCGTTCTCTCCCCTCCCCACACCTGTGTCGGGTCGTGAGCCCGTGTGGACCTCACACAACCCACTCCAAGGTCTGTTCCCCAGTGGGGCGGAGGCCAGCGTGGCCCTGCGTTCCACCCTCACCCACGGGAGTCAGGCAGCTAGCGTGGTTCTCAGGTCAGCCCAGGACGGGCAGCCCTGGCACTGCCCCGCGGGCATCTGTCCCTCCTCTCCCCTCCCCCCATTTCCTGGAAGCCAGGACGCCGTCTCCGCCTCTGCGTGCCAGGCGCTGCACTGGGTGTTGGCCCCCGCGTGCGGTGGGGGGTAGGGGGGCTGGAAGGGCTGGGAGAGCCCGCCCGGTGCCGCGCACCCCACTCACGTGGTGAGTGCTGGCAGAGCCGTGCCCGCGCGTGCCGCCGCCCACGACGCCGGGTTGGAAAGGAAGCGGGTCTCGCCCCTGGCCCAGGATGCCCCCGAGCACCCCCTGGGCCCCAGGGCGCCTGGCTGAGCCCCCGTGTCTTCACTTAAATCTTCTCCTCGTGTCTTCCCCCCAAGATGGCGCTGCCGGGGAGAGCCGCCCCACGCGGGCCGAGCCAGAGGCGGTGCGGCGAGGAGAGAGCAGCAGCATGGCCACGTGACGCCGCCCGCCTCGTCCTGCCCTGCTGAGCAAGTTCGAAACCCGCACTCTTCCCGTAGCCCAGTTCATACGGTTGTGTCTGTTGGTCCGTTTGTGGGGAGCAGCCGCAGCATGGCGCTCGGGCGGGTGGGAGCGAGTCTCAGAAACTACCGCAGACCGCGTGTGTCGGGCTGGGGACTCGAACCCAGGCATTTGTTGTTCCTTTGCTGAGTAACCTTTCCCAGGATAGCGATTTTTCTACGACCAGCCAGGGCTTCTCAACGCTGGAAACTTTACATGGACTTGTACACACCGAGAAGTTCCAAATCTTAAGTCGTTTTAAGCATCTCATTACGAATATGAATTTACATCCTTTTCATACGAATGAATTTTCCGTGAAGTTTAAAACTTACTGTGGTGCTTTTAATTAGCTCTAAAATGCAACCCAAAACACTTCTTTAAAAGAAAGGAAATGAAGAGGGGCCCTGAGCGGTAAATGGGGGGGGCCAGAGCTGAGTCTCCTTCCGCTTCTGTTGCATTCACGCATGGAAGCATCGGACCGGCCGTGTGCATTGGGTTCTCCTTGTCATGATGTTTTCCCCTTGCTCCAGTGACTTCCTGTACAGCTGTAAACCACTGGCCCCGTGAGAAGAAACACAAGGGCTCAGGAAAATCAGTGTGTAAAGAATTTGTACTGGCTGGCACCAGTGGGTGCCGAGTACTCCCCTTCCCCCCCCCGCCTGTGTGCCCCCCACCTGCATGCTGGCGGGCCTCAGCGCACCCCCAGGTCTTCCCAGAGCCCGCCCTTCCCCCGTGGCCTTCCCCACACTGCCAAGGAGCCCTGCCCAGATTCTGCGTCTGCGTGAAAGTGTGGACGCGTCAGGAGGGGCGGGGTTTCCTCCACTCCACCCCACTCACGCCCAGCCCGGGGTCTGCGGGTGCTGCATGGGGCCTAGGAATTCTCTTGGCGATGTTTTATTTTTTGTAATGTTGGAATGTGTTGCACAACTCAGTAAAATGAATTGACTCAAGATGGCCGCCTTCGTCTTCATGCCATCGGAGGTCGCCCTAACATGGGGAGGGGCTCCGCGCTGGGAGACACAGGGAGGGCCCCCACCCTCTCCCCCCTCCCCGCACCAGCTGCAGGCGGCTCACGGCCGGGACGCAGAAAGCTTCCTCAGAAAAGGCAGACGCCATTCCTTACCCAGCACCCCGTGCCCTGTGCAGCACACAGCCCAAGCTGGGGGGGGGGGCGGGCAGCGCCCATGCACGGCGCCGCCGTGGTGGTCTTGCAGGCTCGGGTCTCATGGCGGGCACACGCTCGGGAGTACAACACGCGGTGTCATCCCTAGTGCGTGGGACTCCCCGGTCATCGGCTGAGTTGGGGGAGGAGCCGTGGGGGGGGACGCCCCACAGGTCCTATTGGCTGAGTTCTAGTGACGTGGCCTAAGTCTCCTTACTTTCTATTGGGGGATCTGAGCACAGCACGTCTTGAGCTTCGCTGAGTGTTAGGAGCCGCGTGTGGCTGTCCGCTCAGTCTGTTCTGTGAGTTCCGGAGTGGTTCTTCAGGTAGGTGCTTCCTGGCGCGGTTTCTACCATTTTCTCATTTTGCCGCCCTCCGTTCCTCCCTTGCTAACGCCCCCCTTCTCGTGGGTCCTGTTTTCCTACAGGTGTCCCGACGCGTGAACTTCGTTGCTCCTGGCGAGTTTCCACTCGGCGTCAAATGCCTGGTCTTGAAAATGGGCCACCTCTGGTTGATTGCGAACACCTCCTTATTGGTCTCACCCCCAAAGGTCAGGCACACTCGGGCGGGTCCCCAGCAGCACTGTCACAGTAACCAAGAGCAGCTCCTCGAGCGAGAGGACGTGTGTCCTGAGCGGAGGAACAGGATGCGGCGTAAAGAGGAAAGCTGCTCGGCCAGGTGAGCCCTGAGGCGTGACGCCGAGAGCTGGGAGCCCAGCCCAAGACACAGGCCACTCCTGAGGGCAGGGCTGGCACGTCACAGGAAAAGGCAGTCTGTGGAATGTTCTGGAAAAGATCAGACACAAGCTGTGGTGGCCGGGGACGGGGAGATAGCGCCAGCCGCAGGGCCGCGTGGATTCGGGGTGCCGGTCACACTCTGCCCACCTGGGACTGCAGTCAGAGCCTTCAGAGGAAACGAGTTTGGGGGAGGGGAAAATGGTGTGTTCTGATTGTGTGATGCTTGAGTGGAAGGCTGTATCAAGCAAATCGGCTGTAGCGTGACCCGAGTTCATCAAATGCCCCAAGAAAGGTGGTAGGTATTTCTAGGGCATTCTACCTGGGTGGCTGCAGTGCCCACAGTGCCCACTAGAGGGCAGGCGACACCTGGCTTCCAGACTTTGAAACTCGCTACTCAGCTACAGCTAAGTCCTGGCAACGTTACTAACTTCGCACCTTCACCACAGGGAAGTGAAACGCGGTGTCTGGTCTTTAATAGCCCTGGAGGTTGCTACGTGAAAGGGGTTTCACAGAGGCTAGAATGAAGCTGCTTCCTTGGCGAAATCGGGACCTGCCTTCTTCAAAGGTGAAGGTCCAGTGGGAGCTGCTGGTACCCACAGGACACACAGCTTGCCAGCCTGAAGCCAATGTTTGCCAGGAGATGGTATTTAAAAAGGAAGACTGCGGGCTGGGAAGGAGGCTTAGCAGTAGAGTGCTTGCCTAGTATTCATGAAGTCCTGGGTTCTACTCCTCAGTACCACATACACAGAAAAAGCTGGAAGTGGTGCTGTGGCTCAAGTGGTAGAGTGCTAGCCTTGAGCAAAAAGAAGCTTAGGGACAGTGCCCAGGCCCTGAGTTCAATCCCCAGGACTGGCAAAAATAAAAAAGGAAGACTGGACACAAGTTGCTCACACCCACAATCCTAGCTAATCAGGAGGCTGACATCTGAGGATCATGGTTGAAGCCAGCCTAGGCAGGAAGTCCATGCCTTTTCCATAAACCACCTGTTAGGTTTTTAAAAAGAGGGGTTGCTGAGTAAGAACAGCACCACGCAAGTGGTATTCAGGAAAGGGGTAGGTTTATTCATCGTTCTGGCTGGCACCAGGCCATGTTGGCCCTCCATGCGGCTGGGAAAGAGCTTTTGGGCCTGGGCTAGGCCTTATCTAGGGTATGGGCAGAGAAAGGTGTGGCCACACCAAATTCAGATGTGACCTCAGCAGATGCAGATGTGACCTCTTCCAGGTGTGCCAGTTGCCTAGGTAACGCAGGTGCTGGGTGGAGACTTTGCTGCGAGGAGGGTGGAGTCTGCTCGCCATCCAGGAGCGGACCTTACATTCCAGCCTTTAAATAATCATGAAATAGGGCTTCTCCTGCTGACAATAGGGCTACTCCTGGCTACTTCCTGCTGACAAGGGGCGTCCACAATAGGGGTAAAAGGCTGAAATTTGGTCCCCTCCCAGAGAAGGCAGTGAGCAGCAGCTGTCCCTTGGTGGCTGGAAGTCGAGCTGTGATTCAAATAGTAGAACACCAGATTTGATTGGAAAAAGCTAAGGGACAATGCCCAGGCCCTGAGTTCAAGCTCCAGTTGGGGGGAGGGGAGGGGAAGAGCACCGTCACCTCCTCTACTCAGGGATTACAGTTCTCCAGGGAGCTCACACAAAGGACCGTCTCAGGCACAGCCTCGCCAGGGCCACGGAGCCCGGGGTGACACCCTGAGCCACAGAGGGGAGTCTAGGGGTGACTCCTGCCAGTCCGCACCTCCAGGGCCCCTGTCCTTCCTCCAGTCTGGGCCCCTTCCCCTCCCTCACAGATGCTGAGGATCTGGAGGTCCCCCTGCTGGCCAGGCTCCCCGCGTTTTACTCTGGAAGGTTCTACCCTAAAGAGCAGCCTGGGCTCTCGCTAGGGAATGGAAGAAGGCAGGGCTCTGTGTGCTGTGTGACCTGGGTCATGGGACTCGCTGGCCTCTTCCACACTGTGACCGCCGCACACAGGACCGTGACGCAGCGACCCCTTACGCGCTGCCCGGCCAGCACGCTGTGCGGCGCTGTCTGTGGGAAGGTGAACAGTCCCTGTGTCCGCAAGCCCGCTTTGTCCTGCGCCCAGCTGTTACTCTCGGACTGGAGAGGCCCAAAGCCAGCGCTCACTGGACTGGCAAGTGGCTTCGAGTCAGCCCTGGATGGGCGGCTGTGTACAGACAGACGCTAGCTGACTGTCCACGTTGTGACCTGTGGAGCGTGGTTATGACCGGAGTGAACAGTGATGGCAGATCTCACCACACTTTCTTGGGTATTAGCAATGTGTGTGTGTGTGTGTGTGTGTGTGTGTGTGTGTGTGTGTTGGTCCTGAGGCTCGAACTCAGGGCCTGGGCACTGCCCCTGAGCTTTTGCCTTCAAGGCTAGCACGCTACCATTTGAACTACAGCTCTACTTCTAGCTTTCTGGTGGTTCATTGGAGGTAAGGGTTTCATGGACTTAACTGACTAGGCTGGCTTCAAACTGTGATCCATCCTCAGATCTCAGCCTGCTGAGTAGCTAGGATTATACACGTGAGCCACCAGCACCTGGCTGATTTTTTAAATAAATGGTTTCCTGACAGTGGACTTGGCATGGGAGGTGTTCACTTTGTCAGCATGGATTGTGTTATCTGTTCATGAGATTTTGCACTGTCTTATGTGTGTGATGCTTCCATTAAAAGTTCACCTTAGCCAGGCACTGGTGGCTCACACCTGTCATCCTAGCTACTCAGGAGGCTGAGAACTGAGGATTGCAGTTCAAAGCCAGCCCGGGCAGGAAAGGCTGTGAGACTCCAATAAACCACCAGAAAACTGGAAGTGGCACTGTGGCTCAAGCAGTAGAACGCTAGCCTTGAACTGAAGAGCTGAGGGACAGCGCCCAGGCCCAGAGTTCAAGCCCCATGAAAAAAGTTTACCCTAAAAATACACTTAGCTTTAAGAAAAGAAAAAAAAGAGGGCTGGGAAGGTGGCTCAGTGGTAGAGCGCTTGCCTTGCATACATGAGGCCCTGGGTTCTATTCCCCAGCACCACATAAGCAAAAAGCAAAAAGCTGGAAGTGGCGCTGTGGCTCAAGTGGTCGAGCGCTAGCCTTGAGCTGAAGAGCTGAGGGACAACGCCCAGGCCCAGAGTTCAGGCTCCACGACCAGACCCAAAAAAAAAAAAGAAAAAAAAGACTAAGATCAACTGCGTCATAACAGTGTTGATCCTTCCCTAGCCAGGACAAAGGCATGGATCTGCAGGGGCCGGAAGACCCAGCTTGTTCAGCGAAAGCCCTAGAAAACTGAATTTTAAATTGCTTCAGAGAAACTGTAAGAGGAGTCAGAGGCCAGTGCAGACGCGGGTCTGACAGCAAGCACTCCAAGACCGCTTCCCATGACGTCCCAGCCGTCGGCTCCTCTCAGCCATTTATCCACGGCAGCCCTCCGCCACTGAATGCAGCCCCCCGCGGGGAGCCAAGCTGGCTGTGAGCAGGGCGTGAACACAGAGCCCCACGGAAGCCCCACCCCCCACCCCACCCCCCCGGCAGGACCTCACGCCTCCGATCCACCAGACCCCTGGCTGGCACTCGCTCTCGGCCCCTGGCTCCCACAACTAGTTTACTGCCCAGTGTATGGTCTTTTCCAGAACATTCTTTTTTTTTTTTTTTTTTGAGGGGGTCTGTCGTGGGGCTTGAACTCGGCCTGGGCGCTGTCCCTCAGCTCTTCAGCTCAAGGCAAGCACGCTACCACTTGAACCACAGCACCAGTTCTGGCTTTTATTCTGCTTAGGTGGTGCTGGGGACTTGAACCCAGGGCCTCATGCATGCAAGGCAAATGCTCTACCACTGAGCCACCTTCCCAGCCCCAGAACATTCTTTGCACAGGACCACACACTGTGCATTTATTTGCCTGTGACATTGCCAGTCACGGCTGCGCCCAGGCCGGCGTGTGGCATTGCAAGATCCACTCGTGCCCGGCATCTGCATGAGCGGCGTCCACCACTGGGAGCAAAGTCGTGGGGAGCCAGCCTAAAGGAGGACAGGCTCTTTGGGGGCTCATTTCAAAGATGGGGGTTGTGATTCCTTGGGTTGGGGATATGGAGGCAGAATCACATGATGGAAGATGCTGGAAAGAGAGGAGACAAGGACCAGGCTCCAAATTCCTTCTGGGAGAGGTTCCACCGCATCCGGCAGCACCCTGAGCCGGGGACCAAGCTTCAACCCGGGGACCCCGGGCAGCACCAGGGCCCCTGCAGGGCAGCCAGCGTGAGGGTGCTCGCGGGCTGCCCAGGTGCGGGCTGCCCAGCTACGCGCTGGTTTGCTGCTGTTAGTGGCTGCCTTCAGGTACTGCGTTTGCCTGGGGTGAGTGAGAGGGAGCTCATTTCACTGGTCAGGCCCTCCCAAATCATTTCCAGAGAGGACATGGCCCCTCCCTCCCAGCCAGGAGCCAGCCCCGCCCACCCCGCCCGCCTCTGCACTGGCAGACTTCCGTGTTGCTTTTGGCCTCTGCCCCCTAGTGGCAGAGATGCCTCACTGCCAGGTTCGTTGGCCTCCACTAAGAACAGATGATTCTGTGAAGTCTTTTGCCTTCCGCTTTCCTTTTTTTTTTTTTTTTTCTGGTAGAATATCTATTTGCATCTTTTTTTTTTTTTTTGGGTCCATCATGGGACTTGAACTCTGGGCCTGGGCGCTGTCCCTCAGCTCTTCAGCTCAAGGCAAGCGCTCTACCACTTGAGCCACAGCACCACTTCCGGGTTTCTGGTGGTTTATTGGCGATCAGAGTCTCATGAACTTTTCCTGCCCGGGCTGGCTTTGAACCGTGATTCTCAGATCTCAGTCTCCTGAGTAGCTAGGATGACAGGCGTGAGCCACAAGCACGGGGCTTCTATTTGCATCTTATGAACACTTTTACTCCAGGACGTTTGAGAGTTTGAGAGGTGAACAGTCCGGAAATAAGATCTTCATCCCATGGATGTTTTGCAACTACTCTCTCCATCCACGTCCTGACTTCTCGGTCCTTATAGCAGGATCTTCAAAGGCCAGGCATTTAAAAACTCTGGGTGCATCTAAATGGTCTGCTCCTGCTTTGATTTGCGTTCTTTTGATGTCATCTCCTGGAAGACACACACATCTTTTCTCAGATTTACTTGTATAAGTTCCATGGCCGCCTCTTTTACACTTAAGTCTGTGATGAGGCCAATTTTATTGCTGGTGTGAGGTGTGAATCAGCATCTGGTTTTTTTTCACATGTGGAAAATACGTTCACCAGCACCATTTGTTTAAAAGCAAACAACAACAACAACAAAACAGTCTCCTTGTCCCATGGCTTCCCGGTACAGCTGTGGGCTGTGCAGACATGTGCTGGCCCGGGCAGGGGTCCATCTCCCATCCATTCGGATGCCCTGAGCCCCCTCCCACCCATCCTGGCCTTGATTCTCTTAACTCTTTTTTTTTTTTTTTTTTTTTTACCGGTCCTGGGGCCTGAGCGCTGTCCCTCAGCTCTTTAGCTCAAGGCTAGCACTCTACCACTTGAGCCACAGAGCCACTTCCGGCTTTTTTATTTTTGCTTATGTGGGGCTGAGGAATTGAACCCAGGGCCTCGAGCATGCAAGGCAAGTGCTCTACCACTGAGCCACCTTCCCAGCCCCTCTCTTAACTCTTATGGTAATCACCAAAATCAACTGGCTCCAGTACCCACCCTGGTCCTTTTCCAGAATTACTTTGGTTATCTAAATCCATGTTCAAATCCACTTGTCAACAAATGCAGATTTGCTTGCTGCTGGGATGGGTGGGGGCTATGACCAGATCCGTTTGGGAAGAATTTTTCACCTCACCAGCATCCATCCTTCCCATCCACACAGGAATAAATCTCACCTAGAAAGAATTTTTTTTTACATCTCCTTGGACTTTTTTTTTAAAATTATTGCTGATCTTGTACAGATGTTGGATCTACAGACAACTTTTTCCTATTTAGGGGACTATTACAAATTGTACTACTTTGAAAATTGCAATTTCTAGTACTTTTGTTTAGTATGGAGAAATATGGCTGATTTTTTTATATTAGCCATGTATCCTGCAACTCTTCTGAACTCAGTTATTAGTTCTAGTAGTTTGTAAAGTTCTTGAGACTTTCTCCTTCTTTCCTTCTTTCTCCTTCCTTCCTTCTTTCCTTCCTTCTTTGCCAACACTAGGGCTTGAATTCAGGTTCTCATGTTTTTGTTCAGTATGCTTGCTTGACTGATTCTTTACCACTTGAGCCACACCTCCAGCCCAGCTTTTTGATGGTTAACTGGGGATAAGAGTCTCAGAGTTTTGTGCTGAAGCTGGCTTTAAACCATCAGATCTCAGCCTCCTGAGTAGCTAGGATTACTGGTGTGAGACTCCACACGGTCTCCTCAGGCTTTTCTATATAGGTAGACATGTCACCTGCAAATACAATTTTACGTTTCCCTTTCCAGTCCTTGTATCTCTGCTTGGTTTTTGTTTCTGATGTTTTTCTTACCCTGTGGCCATGGCCAGGAACCGCAACATGGTGCTTGCCTTTGCCTTATTCCCAAGTCAGGGAAAGCATACAGTCTTCTCAGAAAGCAAGATGCTGGCCTGGGCTTTGTGGGTATCTGTCGTCAGGCAGAGGGATGTGCCTTTCTGTCCCTAGTTTGGGGAGAGCTCATCACAAATGGATTTGGATGTCATTTCTGTGGAGGACAACACAGGCCACATTTACATCTGCTGACTCGGCTGGTCACACACTGAGGCTTTGTGCGATTGAACCAGCCTTGCACTGTAGGAGAAAGGCTTGAGGTGGAGTCACTATTTGATTTGATGTTTGCTGGGAATCCTCTCATGTTCATTTGTTCTCAGGTACTGTCCAGTGGTCTGGGTGAGGAGATGTTGGCAACAATGGCCTCTAGCGGGCTCCCTGTGGCTGTCAGGGTCCTGGCCTGAGAATCTCAGGCTGCTCCCACACCATCCCCCCACTCACTCCCTTCCTTCCTTCCTTCCTTCCTTCCTTCCTTCCTTCCTTCCTTCCTTCCTTCCTTCCTTCCTTCCTTCCTCCCTCCCTCTCTCTCTCTCTCTCTCTCTTTATCTCTTTCCTTCTCTCTTTTTTTTCCAGTCCCGGGGCTTGTACTCAGGGCCTGGGCTCTGTCTCTGAGCCTCTCTGTGCTCAAGGCTAATGCGCTACCACTTGAGCCACAGTGCCACTTCCATCTGGCTTTTTCTGTTTCTGTGGTACTGGAGAATCAAACCCAGGGGTTCATGCATGCTAGGCAAGTGCTCTACCACTAAGCCACATTCCCAGTCCACCAGCTCCACCTTTCTGCAGAGCTGAGGCTCAGTGGGACCTTGATGACTCACAGGCAAGTTTGGGACCTCCATGGCAAATGCTACTTACAACCTGGTTGTTTAAAGGCTGGTTTGCACTGTTTCCACGCTTGGCCTAACCCCCTCTGCATGGACGCCACAGGAGCTCATAGCTTCTCCCACCTGGGGATGGATGCACATTCGAATACACCCCAACTCCATGATGGCAACTGGTGGGCAGAGAGCACCCCCAGGAGCTGCACGTGCCCTCCCCACCTACAGCTCCAAACATCCTCCAGCTCAGAGTGAAGAGGACAAGGTGCCATCAGTGCTCAGAGCCAGAGGCACAAGACGCTCTGATTGGCCAGCTCTGGCCACACCTCCCCCAGAGCTGCAGGTGAGGTCAGCACCCAGGTGACCAGAGCCAGACCCAAGTGATATGGGGGGCACACGAGGAGGAGGCTGGGGGTCCCGGGAGGCACAGGGAGGATCCGGCCTCATGGGAAATCCACATACCCTCCCTTAGACGCTTTCTCATCTCGGGATAGTTTATTTTTATTTTATTCTCATTTGCTGTTTTATTTTTTGCTGGTGCTGAGGCTTGTACTTGAGGCCCAGGCGCTGTCATGCTCAAAGCCGGTGCTCTACCACTTGAGCCACAGCTCCACTTCTAGCTTTTTGGTGGTTAATTGGAAATAAGAGTCTCACAGACATTCCTGCCCAGGCTGGCTTTGAACCAGATCTCAGATCTCAGCCTCCGGAGTCACTAGGATGACAGGCGTGAGCCACCGGCTTCCTGACTTCATGTAGAGAAGTCAGTTGGTTTGAAACAGAAGCCACTCACTGGGGTGGCCCACGCTATAGACAACAATAATGACTTAAGTAATGCGGAGGTGATGAGCGGGGCTGTCAGTGCTCAGTACACAGCATGTCTCCCTGTACTGTCTCATTTTTGTTCTTTTTTTTGGGGGGGGGTGTCTGGTTGTGGGGCCTGAACTCTGGGCCTGGGCGCTGTTCCTCAGCTCTTCAGCTCAAGGCTAGCGCTCTACCACTTGAGCCACAGCACCACTTCCGGCTTTTTTCTTTTTGCTTATGTGGTGCTGAGGAATCGAACCCAGGGCCTCATGCATGCAAGGCAAGCGCTCTACCACTGAGCCACCTTCCCAGCCCCCTCATTCAAGTTCTTAAGCAATGAGAAGTTGGTCCATTCTGCAGAAAGAGAAACTGAGGCACAGAGAGGTAAAATAACCCACCTCCCAGGAGGGCTCAGAGGTGGCCTCTACTGGGCTTCTTTGCCAGCGAGAGGAGACGCATCTGAAATACAGTCCCCGGTGGCTGGGCCCCCGTGGGAGATGGCGTCTGCCCCCCCCCCCCCAGGAGACATCCCGGCGGCCTGGGCACTTTGTCTGAGACCCAGATTCGCTCTGCCTGTCTCCTCACCGGCTCCGCTGACAGCCTCCACCAGACCAGGCTGGTATTTTTAGCTCGCAGGCACCCTGTGCAGCCCATAGTACACTCTGACCAAATTTAGCCATGTCCAGAGTCTGCGGGAGTCACAGTGAATGCAGAGGCCTCGGCCGCCTCAGCAGACCTCAGCAGCCCTGGGGCCCCGGGGGCTGCAGGGGGGGGGGGATTGCCCGGGGCCTGCGGGGCTCGCGGGAAACCAAAGGGCCACGTGTGGAGGGGAAAGCGAGATGCACAATCCAGCATGTGGGCCGGGCCAAGCCAAGCCCCAAACACAGGTGCCTGAGTCTCTGTGCAAGGACAGGGTGTGACAATGGGGGCGCGTGAGGTGACAGGGCCGCTCTGCGCAGATCTCACGTACACCGCGTCCCCTGTTGGATAACTGGGCACTCGACTGAAGTCGGAGAACCTCATGCAGCAAAAAATGTAAACTATCCCAAGATCTGCTGGCGGGCGCTGGTGGCTCACGCCTGTAATCCCCGCTACTTGGGAGGCTGAGATCTGAGGATCGTGGTTCAAATCCAGCCTGGGCAGGAAAGTCCATGAGACTCTTGTCTCCAGTTACCACCCAAAAAGCCAGCAGTGGAGCTGTGGCTCAAGTGGGAGAGTGCTAGCCTTGAGCACCAGAGCTCAGGGCCAGGCCCTGAGTTCCAGCCCCAGGCCCGGCATCAAGCCAGCGTCCCGCTTCTCCTGGCTTGTCCGGAAGTCTTGCCTTGGGCCCGCATGCTGGGACGCTGGTCAGCAGCTGCCCCTGGGATGGAGCCCGTTCCCACCGCGGGGCCCGCCCCCTGGCGCCCCCTCGGGCACAGCCCCGCCTGGCCCCGGCGGGCTCGGCAGTGGCGCTTGTGCTGGTCAGGGCTGAACAGCGGCGGCGACGGCGCTCCACGCGCTCCTCTCCTCCACCCGGAGGGGCCGCGTCTCCAATGCCCACCAGCCGGGCCCCAATCTTGGGCTGGGGGAGGGGCGTGGAGGCTCCCCAGAGATTCCAGACGGACAGTGGAGACAATGACAGAGATGGCGGGAGAGACACGGATACAAAGAGACAGAACCAGACTCAGCGAGGGCTGCACGTGGCTCGCGTGGCCTGGCGCCCACTCCCTGCCCGAGGGGAAGAGCAAGAGGGGGCGGGTGTGGTGATGGGGACCCCACGGTGCACCGCACTGGGGCCTCCTGCTGCAGCTTCGACACGGAGGCCAGCGTGCGGTGGGCAGCGTGGGCCTCTAGGGGGCGCTCAGCCCCGCCCCGCTGTGGCTGAGCTTCCTGATGGACGAGCCAGGGCAGGCGCGGGCACCGGGCCGGGCGCTCGAGTCCTGCACTGAGCCAGGGCGGCCAGGGCGGCCAGGGCGGCCAGGGCGGCCACGGCTGCGGCCCTGGCAGCTGGTGGCGGCTGGTCACGCGTGGTGAACAGCAGCACGGGTTTGCACAGGTGCTTGGTCAGTGGGAGCCGAGTGGCCCTGGGTGCTGCCCACAGGCTCGGGCACTCAGACCCCGGACAGCGCAGAGAGCCCGGCGGGCAGAGGGCATGGGTGCACACGGAGGGCCTCCTGGCAGCTACCACCGTCCACCCGGGTCCCTCGGCGTGAGCCGGCTCCACCCCCCTCCCCCCCCTATGAACAGCGCGGGTCTGCGCTGCGGGGAGCAGGGCTGAGGCTGGAAGGGGTGGAGGCCAGGCCCTGCTCGGTCCGCTCAGTGGCCCCCTGGCCTCCATCCATGGTCCCCACCCAGGCTGCCTCCCCAGCCCGCCCCAGCTCCGTCCAGGCAGGGACACAGCGCCACCCCTGGGTCACCGCGCCTGCGGGGGTGCCCACCCCCCCCACCCCAGTCCCCGGCCAGGTGCGCTCAAGACCCCGGAACAGGCCCAGCAGCCACTCGCGAAGCCAGCCGGCAGCCTCGGAACCCGGCTCGGGTAGCCAGGGGCGTCCCGGCTCCTCTGGCCCACGCCACCCCGAGTCCGCTGGAGTTCCGGGAAGAGGGTCCCCAGGCTGTGTGGCTCCCAGCTCAGGTCAGGCCAATGCCAAATCCCCACTGCTCCTGCCAAGAAGGGACATAGGGAGGGAGGGAGGAGGGAGGGGGGAGAGAGGAAAGGGGGAGGAAAGGAGGAGGGAGGGAAAGCCCTGCGTCTCCCTCCCTCAGGAGCTTAGAGCCTCGCTCTTCCTCCCTTGTCCCACGTGAATCCTCTTCTCTGCAGAGGAGAGCGAGGCTCGGGGCTGCTTGCGGCCCTCGGATCGCGTCGGCACACGGGCCGCCGTCCTCCATCTCAGCCCCACCAAGGCTGATGCTTGTTCCTCTCGCCAAGCCTGTGGGAAACCTCCTGCTTCCTTTGGGGAAATCAGGGGAGAAGGGAGGTGGGGAGGAGAGGGCAGGGGAGGGGAGGGCAGGGCAGGGGAGCTGTGGGCACAGAACTGAAGTGCTGTTCAGGGTAACGGGGTGAGTGCCAGTTGAAGGACGGGGCCCCCTGGTGGCCGGCTGCGGAGCCCGCCCTGTGCGCTGCCCTCACTACACCTTAGCAAAACCCAGGTGGGGAAACTGAGGCTCTCCGTCGGGAGGAAGAAGGTCTGGAGCCCAGACATCTGTGCCGCAGCCTGCACTCTCTCCAGGCACCAAAGGCAGAAGGCCTTGGACATCGGAGTGGAGCGGAGCCCAGCTGTGTGGGCCCGCACCCCTCCTCCTGCAAGCCGTCACTGCCCTTCCGGCTCACACCTGCCATCTTGAGCTACTTGGGAGGCTGACGCTGGGAGGATTGCAGGTGGAGGTCAGCTCAGGCAGAAAAGTTCTCAGGAAAGCTCTCCTGTCAATGAACAGCTGGAGCGGAGACTCCGGCTGTCCTAGCTTCCGGAACGCCTGGCGGGGGTGGACCTGTCCCCAGAGCCAGCAGGGCCACCTGGTGGATGTGCTCTGAATAGCACCTCAGGGCAGGTGGGAGGCTGGCGGCCTGCAGGCTCAAGCAATGACCCACTCCCCTCTCCCCCGGAAAAAATGCTCCCCAGTGTGGCCACTCCCCTCCCCCCCCCAGGGCCCCATTTTCTCGGCCTGGCAGTTGCCAGCATCCTCACCTGATTGCAAAGACTAGCTCTCGGGGCCCGGGGTGAACACCGTGGGCCGTGGACGTGAGCAGCCATGTTCCTGGGAACAGCCGTGGTGAAGTTGAAAGCAGGATCTTTCAAGAATGTTTTGTGCACTGGGCGCCAGGGGCTCATGCCTGTCACCATAGCTACGCAGGGCTGAGGAGCTGAGGTCTGTGGGTGGTAGTTTGAAGCCAGCCCAGACAGATGAATCCAAGAGACTCTTATCTCCAATTAACCAGCAAAAATCCGGAAATGGAGGTGTGGCTCAAGTGGCAGAGTGCCCCACAGTTTGGCATGGGGCCATGTCCGCTGCTCCCCGGCTGTCCCTGGGGTAAGAGTTACTCCAGGCCACCGTAGGGGTGAAGGAGGACAGCAGACCATCAACCGGATGGCAGGAGTGAGTTCGAGTCCTGCTGCGGCAGCCAGGAGCAGGGAGGAGGCTAAGGGGCCGAGTAGAAGGTGAGCCTTGAAACCCAGGCTAAAGAAAGCTCACAGAGCCGGGCGCTGGTGGCTCACGCCTGTAATCCTAGCTACTCAGGAGGCTGAGATCTGAGGATCGCGGTTCAAAGCCAGCCCGGGCAGGAGAGACCATGAGACTCCTATCTCCAATAAACCACCAGAAAACCGGAAGTGGCGCTGTAGCTCAAGTGGTAGAGCGCTCGCCTTGAGCTGAAGAGCTGAGGGACAGCGCCCAGGCCCAGAGTTCAAGCCCCACGACCGACAAAAAAAAAAAAAAAAAAGAAAGCTCACAGAGCCAGGCACCAGATTCCAGGCACACCGGTCAGCCTAGCTACTCAGGAGGCTGAGATCTGAGGATTGCCATTCAAAGCCAGCCTGGGCAGGAAAGTGTGAGACTCTCATCTCCAATTAAGGACCAGAAAACCGGAAGTGGTGCTGTGGCTTAAGTTGAAGAGCTGAGGACAGCGCCCAGGCCCAGGGCTCAAGCCTGCCCCAAGACCAACAAAAATGGAAGAAAGAAAAAGGAAGGAAGGAAGGAAGGAAGGAAGGAAGGAAGGAAGGCAGGCAGGCAGGCAGGCAGGCAGGCAGGCAGGCAGGCAGGCAGGCAGGCAGGCAAGCTAACAGCAGGACTTATGGAAGCAGCTGGGGCCAGGCTACCCATGGCGGCCAGAGCGGTCCAGTGCAGGCAGGCTTGACTCCCAGGGACCCAGGAGAGCAGGGTGCATGCCCCCTGCCCCCAACCCCCGCTCAGCCCCAGCGGGCAGAGGAGGGCCACCAGACCTGGCCGGGGCACGGCTGGTACCAGGCGTGGTGGGGAGTCCAGAATGTGAATTGAGGGGCTCAGGGCCTGGAGGGCGCCCGGACCCGGGCAGCCTGTGTGCAAGGGCCTGGGTGGAAAACAACCAAGCGCAGGGCCGGCGTGGGCGCGGGTGGCTGACCTTCAGGGCCTGGGGACGGAGGCAGGCCTGCACACGGGTCTGTGCACTGGAGAGGTGAAGGCCGTGGATTTTTCTGGAAGCGGGGGCATGGTTCACCAGCCCCAAACAGCCCCAGGAAGCCTTGGACGCCAGCCTGGGCCGCAGGAAGTCAGGTGGGCTCTGCTTTTCCCATCTTCCCGCCATGCCAGGCTTCTGTACCCAACCAAGTAGAGGAAGGGTGGAAGGTGGTGACAGGGGCGTGGCTGGATTTGCACCCGGCCCCCCCAGGGCAATCCCCACCCGCCTCCTTCCTATTAGCTTCTGTCCTAGGAACCTGGTACCCAACTTTCCTTGTGCCTCAGCCCCTGGCTCCCCCTGTCTGTGGGAGGGGAAGGGGCCCGGCTTCCTGTCGCAGGTGACGCCCCACCAATGCTCGGCCAGCCACACCCCCAACCTCAGGTCTCTTAGGAGTGTGGGGGCAGCGCCACCCCCCTCCCAGAAGCTGATGGGGAAATCGGCCAAGTCCGGTTGCAGGACGGCAGCATGTCCCCTCAAAGCCATGTGGTCATGGTGGGGGGTGAGCCCGGCCCCCGCAGAAGGCGTGGCAGAGGAAAGCCAGGGAAGCGAGGCCGCCGCCGGCCGTGCTGTCTGCGGTCACAGGAAGTGCACACGTGCGCACGCAGCTGAGATGCGCGGACGTGTGACGGGCTTACCCGGGCGCAGCAGCCAGGACCACAGCTATGGTGTCCCTGACCCCCACGTGGGCCAAGGGCCTGGGGCACTCGCTGGCTGGCACACACTGAAGGATGCACCACTGATAACACAGGGCTGCCCTGCGGTGGCTGCCCCAGGGCCTTTACACACTGTCTGGCACATCACCCCCAGAACCTGGCTTGTTCCCTGGCTCTGCAGCCCCTTCCCCTCCGCCCTCTTAGCCTCTCCCCTTCATCTCCTCCCTCACCCTTCCAGGGACCTGAGCATTCACACTGTATGCTTGTAGCTTTGGGGGTCTGTCTGGCCAAGCACCTCAAGGGGCCTGGTCCTTGGCACCTGAGGGCACATCAGTCCTGGCGGACCAGGACTGGGCAGCTGTCTGGGCAGCTGGCAGGTGGGTAAGGTCTGGGTCCCCTGGGCCTCGGGCGATGCGGAGCTGCAGCGCTGGGGGAGCAGAGGAGAATGTGGTTTCCAAGGTGTGTGTTCCTCTTTTGTGGTCAGCATGACCCCCTGACCTCTGTGGCTGGGGCAGCAGCACCCCGCCCGGCCTTGGGGTGGGGAGGCTGTGGGGCCCGGAGTTCGGGGCGGCACAGAACCACAGCCAAAGCCACCCGAGGCCACTCACCTGTGCCGGCCACTGGGCCACGCCGTCAGAGTCCACGGCTGAACTCGCGAGCTTGCAGGTGCCCTGGACTCAGAGGTGCACAGGTGAGCACACAGACGCACACACATGCACCGCGCACACACACGGTCACACCCAGCAGGTGCTGACCAGCCCCACCCCAAGCTTCTGGCTGTCAGGGAGACGGTGCCACCCCGGCACCCCAGGACTGTGAGGACATGGGGGGGCACTAGGCAGAGGGAGAGGGACCCTCTGTCTAGCAAGGTCCAACGTGGTCCTTGCCGGCCCCGAGGAGCCCCCCACTCGTGCCCTCCCCACGGGGCTGTCCCGGGCCTCCCTCGCCTGGTTCCGAGCCTTCTCCCGCCGGGGACGCAGGTGAGGGCCAGGTCACCTTCGGACCCTCGCCCTGCTCTTGACCTCTCTCCTCTCACCCCACAGAGCAGCAGGGAGGGGCGGGCGAGGCCCCCGCAGGGGAGCCCCGGGAGAGGCCAGGGCGTCCCTGGGCCTCGTAGACGGGCGCTCCCCGCCAGGCCGCGTTCCCCGCCGGGCGCCTGCCCGGTGCTACTGGAACATTCCGGAGCTGCCACCTGGAAGCTCCTGGCGGGCACCGGGGGCGGTGGTGCGCGGGGAGGGCTCTGCGGGGAGCACGCGGGGCGTCCCGGCCGCGCAGGCCCCGCCGAGGCCTCGCTCCGCGCGCGCGGGGGAGGCCCCGGGGCCCCGGCCTCAGGCGCAGCCCCTGCCCGGGCGCCCCGGCCGGGGCTCGGCCCCGTCGGTGCACGCGGGCCCGGGGCGCCCGCCCCGCGCGTTCCCCGGCCTTTGCCTATATAAGGCCGGGCGCTGTCCTCAGGGGTGTTTGGCACCCGGCAGCAGGTTCTTGTAAAGACCTGGCGGGGAGATTGTTTGACAGCTGGCTCCCAGGGGAGATGCCGGGCGCCGGGGACACGGGGTGCTCCGGGGGGCCGGGGCAGGGCGCGGCCGGCGAGGGCGTCAGGCCGCACCCCCACCCCGGAGTCCGCTCGCAGCCACGCCACGGCCGCCCCGCCGCGCCACCGAGGCCCCTTCCGCCCCCAGGCCTGTCCCGTGCCAGGCGAGTCTCTGCGGGTGGCCGGCTGTGGCTCCTCTCCCAGCCCCTTCCCCTGGGCCTCACCTGCGTCCAGCGCCCGGGCGCTGTCAGGAGACAGACAGGTGCCCGCCCCGCCCCGCCCACAGGCAGAGCGCCGGCTGTGCCGCCAGGCCCCACCCACCCGAGCCCTCCCCACCCAATCCAACTGCAGGACGCCAAGGCCCCGCCCACCCAGGCCCTCCCCACCCAATCCAGCCGCAGGATGCCAGGCCCCGCCCACCAGGGCCCTCCCCCACCCAATCCAGCCGCAGGACGCCAAGGCCCCACCCACCCGAGCCCTCCCCACCCAATCCAGCTGCAGAACGCCAAGGCCCCGCCCACCCAGGCCCTCCCCACCCAATCCAGCCGCAGGACGCCAAGGCCCCGCCCATCCAGGCCCTCCCCACCCAATCCAGCCGCAGGATGCCAGGCCCCGCCCACCAGGGCCCTCCCCCACCCAATCCAGCTGCAGGATGGCAAGGCCCCGCCCACCCAGGCCCTCCCCACCCAATCCAGCCGCAGGACGCCAAGGCCCGTGGCCTTGTCCACACGCGGAGCCTCCTGTGGCACATGCCTGGCGGGGCCGCCCGTGCAAGGGGCACTGGCGAGAGCCCTGCAAGGACCGGCGCTTCTGGCCGTGGAAGTGTCACCGCGCCAAGACCAAGCTGCGCGGCGGAGGGAAGGGCGAGCGGGTGCGGGCGGCTATGCTTCGCTTCCTCCTTTTTGTGCTGCCTGGGCCTTGACAGGGCCTGGGCTGCGTCCTGGAGCTGCTCTGCTCAAGGCCGGAGCTCTACCACTCGGGCCACCGCTCTTTCTGGCTTTGTGCTGGTTAATTGGAGATCAGAGTCTCACGGACGGGGCTGGGAGGGTGGCTCAGGGGTCCAGGGCTCGCCTAGCACGCATGAACCCTGGGTTCGATTCCTCAGTCCCATAGACACAAGAAAAAGCCGGGAGTGGTGCTGTGGTTCAAGTAGAAGAGCCCTGGGCAAAAGAAGCTCAGGGACAGCGCCCAGCCCTGAGTTCAAGCCCAGGACTGGCCAAAGGAAAGAAAGAAAGAAAAGAGAGCTCCCGGACTTCCCTGCCCAGACCAGCTTTGAACCGTGATCCTCGGATTCCGGCCTCCTGAGTGGCTGGGATGGCAGGCGCGAACCACCTGCCCGTCCTCCGGGTCTTTCTTGTGTGGCGTTTGATTTCCGCGTCCCCGAGGCAGTGGCTCACAGGACCGGAGGCTGGTGTGGCTCTTGCAGCCCCAGGGTGCAGCAGAGCGGGAGGGGGTGGCGTGGGGTTGTGGGGCGCATGCTGGGGAGCCCCGCACACAGCCTGGGACTCCCAGGCTCCTAGCTGGGGGCTCTGGGGAGACAGGTAGGAAGTTCCCTTCCAGGGCCGGAAGCGGACCAGCCACACCCCAGCTCAGAGGGACACCCCGAATCTAAATATAGCCATAGCCACAGGGGCCCGGGTGCAGTGTGGCGAGAGGAAGCCTAGCGGGGTGGGGGTGGGGCACCCTGACTCCAACCCTCCCCCACCCTCAGGGGAGAGGAAATGGTGACAGTTAATTCTGGCCTGGCTGGGGACAGCAGGGACCTCTCCACCAGGCTGGTCCTTAGCTCTATTTCAGGAGAGGGCTGGGACAGGGTGGACAGTTGCCTGGTGTGTCCAGAGCCAGGAGCTCTCCGAGCCTCAGTTTCCCCACCTGCAGAATGGGTAGAGTGTGTGCTGCCGGAGGGAAGGGCCCCCCCTCAGATGACTGACTGCACCCCATGCCTATGTGAAGGCCCAACCTTCCCAAGAGTTTCAAGATGCACCAGCGAGTTCAAGGCCCTCCTGAGCACGGACGTGCCAGCCACTCCCCGATGTCCTACAGCTCCCAAGGCTCCCGGCTGGTTCCAGAAGGTTCCAGGGGAAGCAGCAGGGCCAGGGCGAAGCCATGCCGGGGCAGGCGTTCACAGAGCCCCCCCCACAGTGAGGCTGTCCCTGGACCTCCATGTGTCACCAGGTGACCAAGGGAAAGACCAAACCACGCTCCACACTGCACGAGTCACCGCTGTGACCACACCACGCACTGGATCCAGGGTCCAGGGAGACTCGCTGGGTCCTTCATTGCTAAAAGACGTCACTAGCCAGGCATGGTAGTATATGCCTGTAAGTCCTGCACTAGGGAAGAAGAGGCAGAAGGAAACAGAGCCTCAGGTCAGCCTGGATGAGAGAGAGAGGGGCGGGGGAGAGGTGGCAACCCACAAGTCTCCCAGTGCCTGTGCACAGGGCAGCCGCCTGCTCGGAATTTTCTGTGTCTTTTACTTGTATTTATTTTTGTTTACTTATGTATTTGTCGGGCGTGGGGCCTGAACTCTGGGCCTGGGCCTGGGCGCTGTCCCTCAGCTCTTCGGTTCAAGGCTAGCACTCTACCACTTGAGCCACAGCGCCACTTCTGGCCTTTTCTGTTTATGTGGTGCAGAGAAATCAAACCCAAGGCCTCATGCATGAGAGGCAAGCGCTCTACCACGGAGCCACCTTCCCAGCCCACTTTTATATTTTTGTTTCCTCCCCTCTATTCAATACTCTGCCACCTAAATCAGAGCACCATCTCCAAAGAGTGAGAAGCCAGCTGGCCTGAGGGTGGGGCAGACAGGTGGGGGGGCAGGGGGGAGGCTGGCCTGGGGGTGGGGCAGACAGGTGGGGGGGCAGGGGGGAGGCTGGCCTGAGGGTGGGGCAGACGGGTGGGGGGGGCAGGGGGGAGGCTGGCCTGAGGGTGGGGCAGACCGGTGGGGGGGCAGGGGGGAGGCTGGCACAGCCCTGCGTCAGGACCCAGCTGGCCTGAGGGCGGGGCAGACAGATGGGGGGGCCATGAGGGGGGCTGGCACGGCCCCTGTGTCAGGACCCGGGGTTTTCCTTTCAGTTTCCTTGGTGTGTCTCCTCTCCCTCATTCTGGGTCTCCCCCTCCCCCACCCCTTACTCGGTTTCCCTCTGTGGGCATCTCTCTTCTTCCTGAAGGAGATGAGGACAGAGTCCAAGGAGACCACCAGTGGCTGAGTTGTCCCAGGGGTGGCAGAGGGGACGCGGGTGGAGGGAGGACAGCAGTCCTCCGAGATGTCCAGAGCAGGGCAGGAAGAGCAAAGGCCCTGGGGCAGATTAACCGGGGAGCAGACCTCCACAAGCAGGAGCCTCTAGGAGCCAGGACCCCAGGGGGCCTCCCTGGGTGGAGCCTCCGGGGACTCTGAGTGGGTCAGGGTGAACTAGTCACTGGGAACCTCAAGGAACTTTCCAGAACCCCCCCACACACACCCCACACACACCAGAGGAGGGGATCCGGCGATGGGCCCAGCACCAGCACCTACCCCAAAGAGGCCGGAGCTAAACACGCGGCCCAGGCCTGAGAGTGCTGAGCCCCTTCTATGTGTTCAGTTGTCCACTCCGGAAATGGACGTGGGCGCCGCTGCAGGAAGACAGCGCTACGGGGCCCAGCGCTGACTGCCCGGGGGGGGGGACTGTCCCGTGGCCGCCCGCAGCTCACTGGGGAGGCCTGGCTGCGACGCCCTGGGCCCTTGGCCCGCCCCCCCAGCCGCGTCTGCCCCGTGCAGGCCCCGGGCCTGCCGAGTCTCTCGGCCTGGCCCGTCCTCCCGGCTGGCGGCCGGTGGGACCCGGGAAGGCCCCGGACGCTCACCCTCCCAGGGGACAGCTGAGCCTGGCTGGCTGGAGGCCTGCGTCCTCACACCACCCCGGGCAGCACCGGCCCAGCTGGTGCAGGTCCAGGGGCTCTGGGACAGCATGGCTGCGGGGCAGCGCGGGCAGCGCCCCAGGGCCTGGAGGGGGCAGGAGGGGCCGGGGCCTCCTGCTCCCTGCGTCCCCGAGTCACATGCCCATGTGCGAGAACACAAGCATGTGCGTGCACGCACACACACACACACACACACACCCCACTTCCTGGCTGGGCCCCGCTGGGTCTCCTGGTCTCCTCGGGGCCTTGCCAGGCTGGTGCTCTGCACACCTGCTCTCACGCCTCCTTTCCCCGCCGGAGGGCCTGGGTCTGTCACGGGGGTGTGTGTGTGGGGGGAACCCCAAGGAGGCCTCCCCCAAGCAGCCAGCACCCCACTGCTGCCATGCACACCCCCGCTCTCACCAGCCCCACAGCTGCTGCCGCTTTACCCACAGTGCAGCACAGCCCCGCTGGGTGCCCCATGCCCGGTGCTGGGTGCCCCATGCCCAGTGCTGGGTGCCCCATGCCCGGTGCTGGGTGCCCCATGCCCAGTGCTGGGTGCTCCATGCCCGGTGCTGGGTGCCCCATGCCCGGTGCTGGGTGCCCCATGCCCGGTGCTGGGTGCTCCGTGCCCAGTGCTGGGTGCCCTGTGCCTGGTGCTGGGTGCTCTGTGCCCAGTGCTGGGTGCCCCATGCCCGGTGCTGGGTGCTCTGTGCCCGGTGCTGGGTGCCCCATGCCTAGTGCTCATTCCCCCATGCCTGGTGCTGGGTGCCCCATGCCCAGTGCTGGGTGCCCCATGCCCAGTGCTGGGTGCTCCATGCCCGGTGCTGGGTGCCCCATGCCCGGTGCTGGGTGCTCCGTGCCCAGTGCTGGGTGCCCTGTGCCTGGTGCTGGGTGCTCTGTGCCCAGTGCTGGGTGCCCCATGCCCGGTGCTGGGTGCCCCATGCCTGGTGCTGGGTGCTGGTTCCCCCATGCCCGGTGCTGGGTGCCCCATGCCCGGTGCTGGGTGCCCCATGCCTGGTGCTGGGCGCCCCATGCCCAGTGCTGGGTGCTCTATGCCTGGTGCTGGGTGCCCCATGCCCCGTGCTGGGTGCTCGGTACTTGGTGTGGGGTATTCCAGCATGGTGCTAGGTGCTCTATGCTTGGTGCTGGGTACTCCACGCCCGGTGCTGGGTGCTTCGTACTTGGTGCAGGGCATTCCAGCCTGGTGCTAGGTGCTCCATGCCCGGTGCTGGTTCCCCCACTTGTCTGTGGCCTGACACTGCTAGCTTTTCAGTGGCTGGACATCTGCGTTGTTTCTGCTCCAGGACGCAGGGAGGGCGGGGCAGGGGTGGCAGGGGGGTGGGCAGCGGGTCTGGGCAGCTCTGTCTGGAATCAGTGGTGTGGGCTGGGGTTCTGGCCTCTGACCTGGCCTCTCTCCTCTTCCCCCTCCAGGTGTCTGTGAGGTGGGTCTCTGGCTTCAGCGTTGATTTTCGGAGCCTGTGGTTCTTTTAGACTGCTTAAGTGAATCAAGGTGGGAAGGAGGAAGGGGAGGGGGCGGGAAGGAGAAAAGAAGCAGGGAAAGGAGAGGGGGGGAAGGAGGGAGCCCACCCCACCCTAACTGGCTTCCCTGGGGGGTTAGCAAACTGAAGTTCAAACTGATGATCAAAGCCCTTTGCAGCTGAGACTGCTGTGGGGGGGGGGGGGGAGAAAGGGAGAAGCAGGGGAGAAGGGGAGAAGCAGGGGAGAAGGGGAGAAGCAGGGGAGAAGGGGAGAAGCAGGGGAGAAGCGGGGAGAAGGGGAGAAGCGGGGAGAAGGGGAGAAGGGAGAAGCGGGGAGAAGCAGGGCGGCGCTGAACTGGGCCCGTGGCTTCACCTGCAGTCTCAGCTACTCAGGAGGATCATAGTTCAAAGCCACCCTGGACAGAAAAATCTGTGAGACTTTTATCTCCAATTAACCACAAGAAAAAAGCAAAATCCCGGAAGCATGGCTCAAGTGGCCGAACATCTGCCTTGAGAAAAACACAGAGTGCATGAGGCCCAGAGTTCGAGCCCCAGTACTGGCAGAAAAGAGAGGGGAAGGAAAAGAGAGGGAAAGGAAAGAAGGAAGGGAGGGAGGGAGGGAGGGAGGGAGGGGGGCGGGGCTGGGTTAGACAGCGCTGAGGCGGGAGGGGCTGAGCTGGAGGCTGTCTGTGAAAACAAACACAGCCTCAGGCCTGGGGCTGGGTCAGCTGTGCCCGTCGCCCTGGGTGACTGTCACCCTGGGTGGCTGGCGTGGAGTGCCACGCGGGTGGGGCATGGGGCCCCGCCCCGCCGGGAGCCCGCTGATAAGCACAGCTGGACTTATCGGCTCCCAGGAGACCTGAAGGTATCGGAGCCAGGTGCCACCGCCGTGCCAGGGACGGCTCCCCCACTGACGTCCAGGTGTGGTGTTTACGTCTCTGGGGAAAACACGTGGTGCCTTGCCCGGATGTAAACCCTAGCCCTGCCGTGAAGATGGCCGGGCCTCCAGGCCTCCATTTCCAGCTGTGACCAGGCTGTGGGGGGGGGGAGGGGCAGGAGGTGGGGGCCAACCCATGAGGGACCCGGGAGGTGCTGGAGAACAGTGGGAGGGTGTGTGTCTGCGTGTGCGTGTGTCTGCGTGTGTGTCTGCGTGTGTGTGTCTGCGTGTGCGTGTCTGCGTATGCGTGTCTGCGTGTGTATGTCTGCGTGTGTATGTCTGCGTGTGTATGTGTCTGCGTGTGTGTGTGTCTGTGTGTGTGTCTGTGTCTGCATGTGTGGCTGCGTGTGTGGCTGCGTGTCTGCGTGTGTGTCTGCGTGTGTGTGTGTGTCTGCATGTGTGAGCACGCGCACACGCTGGGGCTTGAACGCAGGGCCTGGCTTTTTGCTGGCTAACTGGAGAGGAGTCTCACAGACGTTCCTGCCCTGGCTGGCTTTGAACTGTGATCCTCAGACCTCAGCCTCCTGAGCAGCTGGGGTGCCGGGTGTGAGGACCGGCGCCTGGCGCAGTGGCTGCGGGACTGCGTGAGGCTGCGCAGGCAGCGGCACAGGAATGGGTGCTGTCTCTCCTCACCATCCATCACCCTCATCATCCTCTTTTATCCTAGTGACAAACCCTGGCAGAGCGCTGTGCCTATTAGCTCATCTACAGGGGGTGTTACCAAGATGGCTGCCAGAGTTCCCGCCGTCACGCCTAAGATCCAGAATACCAAGCCTGAGCATCCAGACTTCCCCTCCCCTCACACCCTTTTGCCCCCGCCTGCGGCAGGCCGGGCACAGGGAGGGGGTCTGTGCCTGGGGGCGGCAAGGTGGGATGGGGGCTGCCGTGGTGTGTCCCGGTGAGGAAATGCACAGGGCAGAACTGGCGGGGCAGCTCCTCAGCCAGGCCGCCCACGACCTCCACAGCAGAACCCAGGCCGCTGGTGTGCGCTCGCGCCAGGACCCACGCAAAGGGCCAAGGCAGCCTCCACCCCCGGGGTGAGGGCGGCGGGCCCCGGGCAGTCACTGTCCGGTGTCCGGTCCAGCCAGCCCAGTCCTGTGCTCCTCAGCCACCGAGCGGAGCCCTCGGACGCCCCGCTGGGCTCCCCATCCACAGCTGCCTCCCGGGTCCCGGGATCCAGGGCCACTCCCGGCCTCGCGCTGGAGGCTGGGGAGGCTGATAGGGCCAGGCCACGGTCGGCAGGTGGCCTTGCTGATAACCTGGCAGTGCCCGCACAGACCCCGCGGGGCTTATCAGCCCCAGCAAGCCCCCGGCCCCGCCCTCGCGCTGGCAGAGACACCGAGCGCGGCCTGGGCCTGGGCCGGGCCTGAGGCCAAGCAGCCCGAGGAGGCCGAAGGACGCCAGACCTGGAGAGCACCACCCCTCTGCGCTGTGCACCCCATCCCCTCTCTGTGCCTCCGTTTCCTGTCTGGATGGGGCAGGGGGGGTGAACTCCATGTGGACCCCCCTCTCACTGCTCACCCCTCGGTCCCACAGCCCCCCAGGAAGCTGCTTCCTCCTGGTGATTGGTCTCTGCCCCGCTGGCCAGCCAGACTGGACATCCCAGACTCCTGTGGGGCAGGCGGGGCTCCTTTGCTGGGTGTGAGGGCTGGCGGGGGAGGGTCCTCATGGCTAGCTCTGCCTAGCGTCATGACAAGCTAAAGGCTGGCAGGACCAGGGTGAAGTGAGGAAAGATGAGGAGGCCACGGCCCCACAAGCCACCGCGGGCAGTGGGGAGTCACAGAGGGTTGGGAGCTCAGGGAGTCGGGGCGTCTGGGGTGCTTGTGGGGCAGGGCGCAGGCAAGGGCGGCTTCGGACGGCTGCGGCGGTGCAGAGCAGAGGCGGCGGGGGCCGACCCAGCCGGGTCTGAGGGCCCTCGGCAACCTGGGCCTCACTGCGTCTGTCAGGCCCTGTCCCAGCCCTGGGCCCCCCGGAGGCCCCCCGGATTCCACCTCCCCCAAGCCCCAGCCCTAGGACCCCACGGGGCCCCCTCCTGTGCCCCCAGGGTCCTAAACCACTCGGCCCTCTTTGCTTTAGCAAACGGCATGAGCGCAGGCTGGACGGGGACGGGCCCGGCTCCCCCCCCCCCCCCAAGCGGGGCAAGGTCGCAGGCCAAGGGCTCTGAAGAAAACGAGCTTTATTGTTATCCCCTGCCGGTCTAATAAAATATGGAAATGGCCACAGCTACCTTGCTCCCGGCCTGGCGGGCAGGCGGCCGGTGCGGCAGGGCAGCGCGGCGGCACGCGGCTCCCTGAGGTAGGTGTGCGGGCGCGGCTGCCCGGCCGGGGGTCCGCGCCGTGGCGGCATCGGCCGTGGCGGCATCGGCGTGGAGCCCCGTGGGGGATGACGTGCCCCCCCCGTGGGGTACACAGCGTCCTGGCTGCAGATCACAGGACACGGGAGGGGGTCCATCCTGTACCCCTGAAGGCTGCTGTGTCCTGACTGGGGCCTCACTGGCCTTGGGGCCCGGGCGCCCCCCCCCCCCCGGGCTCCGCCACCGCCGCCCAGCGACAGAACACAAGTCTCAAAGTCCCCACGAGGGCGGGGCGCGCACCCCTGCACGGCTGGCGGGGGGCGGGGGCGCCCCGCCTTCTCCCAGGCCCCACGGGCGCGTCACTGCATCCGGTCGGGCTGCAGCTGGGGCGCCTGGTACTGCAGGAAGGCCGCGGCGGCCGGGGCGGCGGCCGAGAGCGAGGCGGGCATGGCGGCGGGGTAGCCGTAGCCCACGAAGCTGGAGGCCGAGGCCGGTGAGGCGGCGAACGGGCACTGGTCGTAGGCGGCTGGCGGGTACGGGGCGTAGGCTGGGTGGGCGGACGTGTACTCGAGGTAGGGCGAGGACAGGGACGGGACCGGGGTGGCCGGGATCACCATGCTGGGCTGCAGGACGGCTGACGGGTAGACATAGTGGGGCGTCAGCCTGTGGAACAAGCAGAGTCAGGGCCGACGTCAGAGGCGGGAGGCTGGAACTGGAAGCAGGTGGGGTAGGAGAGCAGCTGGCCCGTGCCTCAGGGCCTTTGCACAAGCTGTGCTTGCTCCCGGCAGGACACTAGCCCAGGCCCCCCACAATGGAGCCCCAACAAAGCTTTCCCAGACTTTCCCCATCTCCTGCAGGACCATGAGATTTAGGAAGCTCAATAAAACTCAAAAGTATGGCCTTGTGGCAGGGTGCTAGGCTCCAGCCTGCCTCCTAGCTACTCAGGAGGCTGAGAGGTGAGGATCACAGTTCAAAGCCAGCCCGGAAAGTCCGTGAGCCTCATCTCTAGTAAACCACCAGAAAAACCCTAGGTGGAGCTATGACTCAAAGTAGTAGAGTGCTAGCCCTGAGCAAAAGAGCTCAGGGACTGCACCCAGGCCCTGAGTTCAAGCCCCATGAGCAACAACAAAAAGTGTGCCGTTTTGATTTAAAATTGAGAATTTGGGGTGGGAATGCGGCTTAGTGGTAGAGTGCTCGCCTAGCATTACACGAAGCCCTGGGTTCGATTCCTCATTACCACATACACAGGAGAAGCTGGAAGTCGTGCTGTGACTCAAGTGGTAGAGCACTGGCCTTGAACCAAAGCTGAGAGACAGCGCCCAGGGCCTGAGTTCAAATCCCACAACTGACAAAACCAAAACCAAAATCCCTGAGAATTCCAAGACGGCAAGGGAGGGATGGGGTCCACCAAGGCGAGCCTGGCCACCCCCTGCCCCTCCCCCCCAGGCTCTGCCTGGCTCAAGGCCAGGCTAGAACGGGCGCACGTGGAGAGGTGGGCGACAGGAGGCCCAAGAGCCATGCCAGTGATGCCCTGCGGGCCCACCCCGACTCCAACCACTGACAGAAAATGGGGGCCCTGAGGGCCCACCCCGACTCCAACCACTGACAGAAAACGGGGCCCTGAGGGCCCACCCCAACTCCAACCACTGACAGAAAACGGGGGTCCTGAGGGCCCGCCCCGACTCCAACCACTGACAGAAAACGGAGGGTCCTGCAGGCTAGCCCCGACTCCAGCCACCCACAGAAAACAGGGGCCCTGCAGACCACGGGCCCCACGCCTGTCCTGCCTGCCCTGTTCCCCCCGCCCCCCCTGCCCTGGCTCCAGTGTGGGGCACGAGGGCGGAGTCCCTGCAGCCCCCACTGAGCCAGGGAATACCCCAGGGACGCGGGGGGGGGGGGCTGAGCAGGCCCCACCCATGCCCACGGCGGCCCTGCCCCCCACGCCACGAGCCGGCAGCGGTGTGGGACAAGGCGAGGAGAATGCACATCTTGGGGCGGGGGGGGGTAGCTGAACCCCTCACAGGGCAGAGGCGCTAGCACGGAACTCCACGCGCACCTGCTGATTGATCGGCTCAAAGGAGCCGCGCCACACCGCGGCACGCCATGATTCTCCACGCGCGGGCAAGCAGCCACAGAAACTGGAGATTCCGCACCAGGGCTGGCAGCCGCCAAGGCCGCAGCCTGAGCCAGACCGCAGACCCGCACGGCAGCCATTCCCAGGCCCGCACTCCGGGAGCCCGCACCCTGCCAGCCTGGCACAACACGGCCCGGGTTCAAATCCTGCCGCCCTAGGGGGAGGCCATCTTTCATTCCCGACGGGACCTGGGCACTGAGCAGAGCTCGCCGTCTGCCCTCCAGGGTGTGGCCTCCAGGACCAGCCGTGGGACACCGAGGTTGACAGGAGCGGAGGCCGCAGCCCACCCCGCCATGAGACCTTCCCGACGGCCCTCCTGAAGCCGTGAGCCCGACTGTCCCCAAACACAGGCCGGCGCAGCCCTGCGAGCGGGGCGTTGAAATGGCTCCCGACAGAGCCAGGAGGGCAGCGGTCACCCGGCGCGGCCGCCCGGCAGCTGCGGGCCTTCCTGCCCCAGGCCAAGGGAAGAGGAGAGGCCGGCGCCCGGTTCCATCCCACAGCGCCGCGCCGGGCAGGGGGCGGTGTGCGGGAGGGCCAGGCAGCACGGGAGCCCTTCCGGATGTCCCACACGCTGGGGTCCAGGAGGGGGATCCAGGAGGGTGCTCCTGGCACCCGCCGGCCGAGCGGGGGACTGTGCCAGCTCTGCTGCAGAGCACGCATCACAGCCACGCCAGAGGTGACCCGAAGTGACCAGAGGCCACGCCCAGGGGCGCCCAAGCTGAGGAAAGAAGGCCCACACGTGCACGTGCAAACACACACACACACACACACACACACACACACACACACACACCAACAACCGTGGGCTCCAGGACACACACATCACCGCAGACCAAGACCTTCCTGGCCCTGGGAACCAGGCCTCCCGCACCCAGCAGTGGCCTCCCGCGCCCCTGCCGTCCGTCCCCGCCCCTGCTGTCCGTCCCCGCCCCTGCTGTCTGTCCACGCCCCTGCTGTCCGTCCACGCCCCTGCCGTCTGCGGCTCTGCCCACTGGACCTGCAGAGAGCACAAGCCAGCCCAGCCCGCTCCTCTGCCCCATGTCTGTGGCCAGGACGGGCCGGATGCACTCCCTGCCCCACAGCCTCGGGACCGTGCCACACCGAGCACTCTCCTCGCCAATCAGTGCCCGTGTTCACCCCCTGCTCTTCCCAGGTCTCTGGGCTGGGTCACTGGACACACAGCAGAAGGAACAGAATCATGCTCAAGACTCCCCAGGCCTCAACACCTCCAGGACCAGCCCAAGACCCGGGGCTTCCCAGGGCTCCTCCAGCTCCCCAGACTCCACCCCATCTCCCACCAGCCCCAGGACCTTGGCACCTACCATGCTTCTGCCCGCAGGCTCCTCCCCGCAGCTGCAAGCAAGCTCACCTCCCAGATGTTTTCTCGGGCCTGCAGCTTCGCCCTTCCTTGCGGTCTGAAGAACAGACCCCGCCTAGGCCGCTGGGTGCCGAGTTCTCAACACAGCCATGATCAGGGCTCTCTGCTACGGGCTTGTGCCGGAGCCCAGCGGACACAGCTCCCTCCCGGAGCCCTCTCCTCCCACCCAGCTGGCTCAGGCCTCGTCAGCAAGGAGCACCGGGGAACCCCTCAGCTTCGCCCACGGGGCCACGTGTGGCCTGTGCCTGACACCGTGCAGCCACCCTGGCCTCAATTTCCCCATCCGCAAACTAAGGATGCCAGAGTGCAAGACTGAGCTTGCCCAGGCCCGGGCTGCCCTAGGAGGGGCTGGGGGAGAAGCAGGGCACCTGCGCCCTCGTGGACAGGGTGGCTGCTGACAGGTCACCCCAAGGGCAGGCCTGCCACACAGCTGTCATGAGCGACAGGGCCGGGGCTGGGAAGGCGGCTCAGTGGTAGAGCGCTCGCCTTGAGCTGAAGAGCTGAGGGACAGCGCCCAGGCCCAGAGCTCAGGCCCCACGACCGGACCCAAAACAAAACAAAACCAAACAAAAAAGAGATGGGGCCTAGCCCTGCACTCAAACCCAAAGCCCTGAGGGAAGGGCGGGGCGGGGGCGGGGACGCGCTTCCTGAACAGAGCCACCACTGGAAGAAGCCCGGGAAAGGCCAACGGGCCCATCACTTCCATCACTTTTTCCGGCTTTGGGAGCTGGTCCCAGCGCTGCGCTGCCCACCCAGGAGACTCTTGGGCAGGAAGGGAGGGCCCAGTGTGCCACGCCGGCAGCAAGCCAGGCCTCAGGGGGTCTGGGGAGCCCCCACACAGTGGCAGGGAAGGGGAAGGCTGCCTGTGGTATGGCCAGGACACACGTGAACTTGTCACCTGCCCACCCCACCCCCCACCCCCACTGAGTTAGATCGGGACGACCCAACTTGCCGCTCTGCAGCCCAGGCTCATCAAGCCAGCACGGAGAGGCTGGCAAACATCTCTCCCCAGCCCAGCACTTGCCGGCAGCCCGGGACACCCAGCTTCAGATTCCACAACTGCCATCGAGGCCCCGCCCCCGCCCCCTCCCCCTCCCGGCCATCCTGCAGGGGGCGCTGGGATCACCAGCTGGGCAGGGGCTCCCCCAGGCCCCAGGGCAAGCTAAGCTCCAGCCCGTGTGCGGTGCGTCCACCTGGCCGACCGGCTACTGAGCCCAGAGCACCAGAGGAGAGTTCAGATTCCTGGCCAGGGCAGGGAGGGGTCCGTCAGCCCTCTGGGAGCCTCTGCCGGGCCGGCTATCGCTGTGGGGCTGAGCCTCTGTCCAGGTCTCCAAGTCTCCCGCCCCTCGTGGCCTCTGGGGCCGAGGCTTCCGAAGAGGCCCTCTCCGGCCAGGCCCCAGCAGAGTGGGAGCTCAGCCTCGGAGAGGAACGCAGAGCCTGGCTTCCCTCAATGCCCGGGCACAAACAACAGGTGCAGCACGGGCCGCGGGCGCCCTGGCTCCCGTCAGACAGCCAAACAGGAAGCGGCTGTGGGGAGTCGGCAGGGCCACCCCGAGAGAGGGGAGAGAAAGGTGAGGCTGCTCGGGGGCGGAGGGGGGGAGCCAACACCCAGGGACTTGCTCCACATGCTCAGACCCCAACGGACCCTGAGGTGCAGAAACAGCGCAGGAGACCCAGGCCCTTTCACACCCACAGCCCTCCCTGCCAGGAGACCCAGCCCCCCCCCCCACGACCCTCCCTGGCCAGGTGCACTAACAACACAGGCCCTGCGCGCCAGGCCCGCTTTGCATGGAGCAGCATCCTTCTTTGCATGCGGTTCTCTTGACTCACACAGGCTCAGCGCCCCCCCCACTCAACCCTGCACCCCCTGCTGGCACCTCTCCACCAAAGAGCTCCCCGCTGCACACAGTTCTTTCTGCCCCGCCACCCCAAAAGATGAGCTGTGCCCCTGGGGGTCGGGACCTCTTTTGCTGGCCCTCACTATGGAGACAGGGCTGACCTGGAACTGGGGATCTTTCAGCCTCCACTGCGGCCTTGCCAGGCAGGGAGTGAGCACACCAGGCTGTGTGCACCTCGAATACCAGACATGAAGGGCTCTGCTCTGGTCCCCCTGCCCCCCACGGCCAAACTATTAGTACCCTGAGCTGACCCGCGTGGGGGGAGCTCAGGCCCGGTCCAGCACACCAAGAGCCACCATGGGACCCGCAGAGGGCTCGGAGGACCGAGCGTGGGCCTGGCAGGCTCCAGCTCTGGTCATCACAAACACGCCAGCAGTCCTTGCCGTGAGACAGAGCCCAGCGTTCCCCGAGCCAGGCAGCCAGTGCGCCAGGTACAGCGGTCATCCTCCAAGGGACCCTACACAGAGAGGTGTGTGTGTGTGTGTGTGTGTGTGTGTGTCCAGCCGATGGTGTGTGTGTGTGTGTGTGTGTGTGTGTCCCCAGCCGATGGTGTGTGTGTGTGTGTGTGTGTGTCCCCAGCCGATGGTGTGTGTGTGTGTGTGTGTGTGTGTGTCCCCAGCCGATGGTGTGTGTGTGTGTGTGTGTGTGTGTGTCCAGCCGATGGTGTGTGTGTGTGTGTGTGTGTCCAGCCGATGGTGTGTGTGTGTGTGTGTGTGTGTGTCCAGCCGATGGTGTGTGTGTGTGTGTGTGTGTGTGTGTGTGTGTGTGCGTGTGTGTCCCCAGCCGATGGTTTTTAGCCTTTTCTGCTTACGGTGCTCTCCACCTGAGACACACTTCCACTTCAGGCCTTTTCTTTTCTGTAAATAACTGGAAATAAGAGTCTCACACACTTTCCTGTCTGGGCTGGCTGTGACTCTTCAGACCTCAGCTTTCTAAGCAGCTAGGATCACAGACACCAGCCAGCGGCGTCCAGCAAAGATTCTCTTTACAAATGGGGATCTTCAGAAACAGCCCACAGAGGCCCCTGGGGCAGCCTGGTCAGAGCAACCTCCGCTGTGGGGCTCCTGACTGACCCAAGCTGGGTGGACAGATGCCCTTGACCCTCAGAGGCCCTCCCAGGCCAGGCCAGCACACTGCCTGGACACAAGAGATCTCCAGACTACTCCAAACTCTCCAGAAGCAAGACCTGCCTCCTCTTCCTCCCATACACACACATACACACACATATACACACATACACATACACACACACACACACACACACACACACACACACACACACACACACACACACACACACACACACACACACACACACACACGACATCCACAAGGGAAACCCACAGGCCTTCCTTGGGTTCAGAAAGGAAAGGCCTGGCGGGGCCGGGCATGGAGCAGTGGCAGATGGTTCTGGGGAATCTCGCCAAGCTGACAGTCTTTCTGGGCAACAAGGCCAGGGCTCCTAGCAAGGCTTGGCCCAAAAGTCTTGCCACGGACTCCTCTGAACCAGCTGAGCCCTGGAAAGCCTGGAGAACGTTTATTCGGGCCCCGTGGCCCCCCAAACTCCCCAGTCCTGGCCCTCCCCCCGCATAGTGCCCTCATCTAGGCAGGCCTGGCCTCCACTGCCAGCCTGAGCTGACAAAACAGCCGAGCCAGGCCTCCTGTGCCCCAGCCCAATTGTCTGCAAAGACAAAGGGGTCGCTGAGGCCCGGCTCTCCAGGCCGGCCCAGGGCGGGAGCTGGGGCTCACAGATGACCTACACAGCCAGGCCTGGCCGCGGCTGCACCACCCAGCCCGGCCATCCGGCTACCCCGTGGAGGGGGCTGAGCGGGGGCAGGAGCTCAGGACAGCGCTCATTGGGAAGAACAGAAAATGTTCTGTGGACGACCCCGTCTTTCTGACCTGTCCCTGTGCGGGACCTCCACCTCTTGGCAATCAGTGAGCAGTATTGAATGACCACCCCAGGACCAGCCAGCAGTCCAGTTACAAACCACTGCCACCGTGAGTCAGGTGCACATGGCACTGAATCTGTGCCCGACCCCTGAACACTCAATGCCAGGGGCTCCAGGGACTGGGGGAGAAGGAAAAGGCTGGGTTGGAGGCCCTTCCTACTCACCTCCCAAAGAGCTGGCTGACTGTGGCCTCCTGGAGTCTCCTCCCGCTTACCAACCAGCACATCCTCCCCCCCCCCCCAGACTACCAAGCCCATCCTCGCCTCAGTCTCCCTGTGGGTGACATGGGTCCCCACTTCAGAGGCTGGCTGGAAGGGCGCACAGGGAGGTCTGCAGGACGCATGGTACCCCAGCCCACACACGGGGTACTGTTACCAGGTGTTGCTCCCTTTTTCCAGAAGGGAAAATTAGGGTTACCTTGTGCCAGGACCCAAGTGTAGAGTCGGGATTTGAATCTGGGCCTGGGCTGGCCCCAGAGGCCAGGCACTGGTCGCTCGGGCGGCAGCACCGGCTGAGAGCAGAGCTGGATGTGGGTGGGAAGCCCTGGGCCCTGAAGGCAGCAGAGGCTGGGCCAGGTCTGTGCCCGCTCCTCACGCAGCCTTGCAGACACAGACAGGAAGGCCCTCCTGCCTGGCCCAAACCCTTGAAGATACAAAGGCTGGGAGTGAGTGTCCCCAAACACCTTCCCACACGGCCCTAGATCATGAGGGAACAGATCTCAAGGAGAAAGTCTAGAACCATCTGCCCCAGGACACTGCAAGCCTATCCTAGGAGAACAGACACTTCCAGCCAGGCCACCTCCAGCTCCCTGCCAGCGAGTCTGCCAAGCTACCAGGACACCACCGCGCCGCCTAGCAGGACAACAGCACCCGGGTGGGCAACACTCAAACGGAGACCCAAAATCCTGGGGCCGGATAAGGCCTGGGAAAGCTGGGGGAAGGGCTGCCCACCTCTGGTCGAGAGCCACCAGTCCCCGGCTGCTGCAGGGGCCTAACCAGGCAGGACCCCGGACAGGGTGCTCCATGCCCCATGCGGCTGCCAGGCCTGATATTCAGCATGGGAAGTAGGATGTGCTGCTCTAGCGCATGTCACACAACAAGCAGCCAGGCCAGCCACGATCAAACACCACACCCCAGCTGGGACCCACCCCAGGGGGCGGAGACCCGCGGCTGCCTGGCACCAGAGCAGGTCTGAGGGCACTGAGGGAAGAGCCCAGTTCACTGGCTCCCCAGAATGCAGGCAAACAAACGTCCCGCCCAGGTGTATCCAGAGCCGCTCACCACACCTCATAGGTGGGAGGCAGAGGGGCTGGCAGCTCCCAGCCTCAAGGAAAGCCCATGGCGGGCGGCCTCATCTCCAACAACCGCCCACCCCAGGCCGGCCACATCCACTCACCCGTAGGTCCGCTGGATCAAGGTGGGTTGTAGCTGCTGCACACCAACAGCAAACCCTAAAAGGAAAGGCCAGTCAGGGCCCTCACTCCTCAGGTTGGGGGAGGCGAGCACACCATCCATCCCCAGGCTCAAGGGATTACCAGCTTCCTAACCCCTCCCAGGCTACCCCACCCCCCACACCAGCTGAAACAAACTCCAGCCTGGGGGCCAGGGGGGAGCAGCGCCTCTCAGGGTGAGGCTCAGCCTTCAACCCCGAGGGCAACTTCCTCTCAGTCAGGGCAGCTGGCAGTCGGGGGCTTGGGCCCTCCCACGCCGTCGCGGGGCCCACACACTGGCGAGCTGGGGTCAGGCTCCCGAACTGGGGTGCGTGCCCGGCAGCCAGGGCTCTGCGAGCACATGATAGCTGACTGCCACTCCCGGCGGGAGGGGGCCCTGTCTCACCGGACAGATACCAGCGCTGAATATAGAAACCCAGAAGAGCCGGGAGGAAAACACAAGCTCTCACCCGTCTGCAGGCTGCGAGGCTTGGCGCCCAGATACGCCAGGTTCACGTTGGCCTTGCGGCCGTCGATGATGGGGTTGGGGTCTTTGCAAGCCCGCTCGGCGGCCGCCCGGTCGGCCATGGTCACCTGGAGTGGCACAGACGATCAAAGGCCGGGAAGGGAAGGGGGGGCACGGCCGCCCCCTCCCTCCAGGGCGCCCACCCTCGGGGCCTCCCGCAGGCTGCCCCCCTGGACTCCGGCTCTCCCACAGTTCAAGTCCTGCCAAGTGCGGCCTCCCGGGGCAGAAGCGATCCCCCGGGGAGTGGAGAAGGGAAAACACCGAACCCCTGGAGGGGCGGCCCCTCCTGGGGGGCCGCGGGTGTCGGGGAGGAGGGAGCCGGCCCGGGCGGGAAGGGAAGTGGGAAAGCGCGTCTCCGGCTCGCTTTCACTGTGGTCGGGGTGCGCTGGGGCGGCCCCGGGGTCTGCTGGGAAACGGGGGAGAAAGGGCGAGGGAAGGCCCCAGCGCACCCCGGGGGGCCGGGCCCCTCCCGACGGCGCTGGGGGCGGGGCGGGCGGCGGGGGGCGGGGAGGCGGCAGGTGCGCGGCGCGGCCGGGGCGCGGGCGGCGCGGGCGGCGCGGGCGGCCGGGGCGGCGCGCGCACTTACGAAGCCGTAGCCGCGGGACTTGCCCGTCTGGCGGTCGGTGATGACCACGGCCTCCTCGATGTCCCCGAAGCCCTCGAAGTACTTCCTGAGCGAGGCGTCGGTGGTGTGGTACGGCAGGCCGCCCACGAAGATCTTGGTGAACGTGGTGTCCTTCTGCGAGCCGTGCATGGCGCCGGGGGCGGCCGGGGGCCGCGGGAAGCCCGCGCTCGGGGCGCTCGGGGCGCACGGCACGGGCTGCAGCAGCATGGGGGGCGCCCCGCCGCTACGGACCCGGGCCGCGCGACGCTGCGCGCATGGGGGGTGGGGGGCGGGCGGCGGGAAGCCGTCAACCTCCGGGCCCGTCCGTGCGCCCGACCGCGCTCCGCACCGGCGCCTCGCGAACTCTGAGCCCCGGCGTCCGCCCCGGGCTTTGTAGCAGGCCCCGCCCCCGCTGGCCCCGCCCCCATCCTCGACCACGCCCGCCGTCGGACCACGCCCCCCGCGCGGGGTCCGTCGGGAAGTGTAGTCCCGGCCCCGCCCGGCCGGGTCGCTAGGGGCGGGGGGGGGGGGCGCGGGGGGGCGTGATGGAGGCGAGGGGTCCTGGGAAGGGGACGTGGGGGTGAGGGGGCGCGCGGGAGAGGGAGCGCCGGCGGGGAGGGAGCACAGGGTAGCAGTTCGCCTCCCGCCAGCTGGCTTTTCTGCAGCAACCCCTCGCCCACTTGGCCCGGGCTTCAAGCCGGGCCTGGAGCCGTGTCCCCGCCCCGCCCGGAGGGAGCGCTGTCGGGGATGGACGCCCGAGAGGGAGTCTAATCCCGGGGTTGCCTGAGGAACAGCAACGCCCCGCGTTAAGGCAGGGTGATCGGATTTAGGGTCACTTGCACGTGTAGCCCCCCCCCCCACGCGCAGCACAGGCCGCACCCGGCCTCGGGGACGGGACTCGATCACCGAGCGCCCGCGCTGGGGGAGGCCGAGCGCAGCCCCGCCGCAGGCCGCAGGCCTCACCCCCTCCTCCGCTCCTGTGCACTGGGGACCTGCAGCTCCCGACCCGGGACCAGGTGGGAGCCGCACCCCTGGCTCCGGGCAGTGGGCAGCGAGGCGGCCGCGGGGCGTCCCGCCGCCCTCCCGCCGGCCCCCGGCCGCCGGCCCCTTCTCTGCCCAGGTCCGGTTCCAGCGAGATGGGCCCGGCCCGGCAGTCGGTGGGGACCCCACCCGGCCTCCTGGGAAGGGAACCCCCAGTCTTCCAAGCTGAGCTCCGTCCGGGGTCTGACCCTTGCCTCCCCTATCACCTGCGCTCCGGCCTCCCCTGGGGACACCTGACCCTTCCCTGGGGAGGACAGTGCTTGTTGAGCGAATCTGCGCCGTGGCGAGACCACCCCGAGCCGCCCCGGCCCCTGCACCCCCTGCGCTCCCTGCATCCCCCGCACCCCTTGCATCCCCCATGACCCCTGCGCCCTCTGCATCCCCTATGCCCCTGTGACCCCCGAAACCCCCTGCATCCTCTGTGTCCCCGTAGCACCCACTAGAGGCTCTGAAGGGGGCAGCTACATGGTCTTGGACTAGCTGGGACCCTATCCCAGGGACTCAGTTGCCCTTCTGTGACACCCAGCAGGGCAACTGGGGCAGGCTGGGGCCAGGGTGGCCAACATGTGGTCTACAACTGCCCTGGCCACCAGAGGCCATGGCCCTTCCCAACCCACCCTGCAGAACAGCCCCTGAGGAGGGCGGGAGGAGGGGGGCGCTGTGGGGTCGGGGGCATGCTGCAGGGTCAGGGGCACGCAGTGGGGTCGGGGGCAGGCTCAGTGGGCGCACTGTGGGGTCAGGGAGTGCGTTGTGGGGGTCAGTGGGCGCTCTGTTGGGGTTGGGGCAGGCTGTGGGGGTCGGGGGCGCACTGTGGGGTGAGTACACTGTGGGGTCGGGGGGCACGCTGTGGGGTCAGGGGGCATGCAGTAGGGTCAGGGGGCATGCTGTGGGGGTCAGGCACACGGTGGGGTCAGGGGGCATGCTGTGGGGGTCAGGGGGCATGCAATGGGGGTCGGGGGCGTGCTGGCCGGGCACTGTGGACGCTGAGGGCACTGGAGAGCAGGGTCCGGTGGTCTGACACTGTGGCCCATCCCTTTGGGGCACTGCCTCGGCCCGCAACCTGCCCGCACTCGCCACCTCCCACAGGAGCATTATTGGCCCGGATTTGCACCGGGGATCCTTCCAGGGGTCCGAGGGCGCGTGGAGGGGGGGGCATTCTGCTGCTTTCCTGAGAAAGCTGTAGTCGGGCGCAAGGTGGGCAGTGCCGTGGCCCCGATGCCCCTCTAAGGGGCACTCAGGGGGCTGGGGGCAGACGGGGCCGCCCTGGGCGCAGAAAACAACGAACAGAAAGCCAGGGCTGCAACAGCTCCGACTTCCGCCATTTAGTAAGTACTTTTTCAAGTGCTGTGTGTGTGTGCTGGCTGTGTGTGCGCGTGTGCGCGTGCTGGTGCTGGTGCTTGAACTCAAGGCTTGGGCACGGTCTCTCAGCTTTTTTGGTCAAGGCTTGTGCTCTCCTGCTTGAGCCACACTTCCACTTCCACCTCTTGCTGGGTAATTGGAGATGAGTCTCCTCGACTTTCCTGCCCTGGCCGGCTGTGAATGGTGATCCTGAGGCCTCTGCCTCCGACGTGGGATGGTAGGTGGGACTGCGAATTCTCCCCCGTCTCTCATAAGGACCCGTTGCCTGGCAGTGCACTTCAGTGCCAGCTCCGGGACTGGTGACTCATGTCTCAGCGATTCACCCTTGCACCATCCACTGCCACAAGTGGACACACCAACTGGGTTTTCAGAGGGTGGCTACCGGGGTCAGCGGCTGGCCGGCCGGACCCAGGAGCCCATCTTGTCCTCAGCAGCATTCCAAGAGGACAGGTCTCCAGGTCTGGGTGCTGGGCTGGTGGAGCTCGGGGTTGGGGAGATGCGTTGATGGGCAGTGCAGGCCAGGCTGGGCACAGCAGCTGGCCTGACCACCCCTCAGTAGACAGTCAGCCCCAACTCATTTCCGCAGATGAGCAAAAGGGTTTAGGGAGGAGAGGCGAGCTCAGGATGGCACAAGCTAAGGATGGCTCGAGCTCTAGGTTCCCCTAGCCCTGGGCCCGTGCAAGTCCACAGCTGGCTGGGAATGAGGTGGCAGTTGTCACAGGGCCTTGAATGTGTGGCTCTGGCAGGCTGTGGGGGCAACCGGGAGCCAGGGTCTCGGCAGCCCTCCTGTAAGCAGAGGAACATTCTAGCACAGGTCACGTGGTCAGGACTGTGGCCTGGGGCTGAGTAGGGTCCCTTTCCTGTCAGGGCTCCCTTGTCTCCCTCAGGCAGATCCTGTCTCAGGGTTTGGGAGACCTGGAGAGGCTTGGGGCCAGGCAGGGACTAAGCCACCAGGACTGACCACAAGGAGCCAGAGGCAGGCCTGAGGGGGGTGTGCAGGATTTGCACACAAACTAGACATCAGGGGATTCCCACCTGTAAAAACTCAGCTTTCTGGGCCCTAGTGGCTCAGGCCTGTAATCCTAGCTACTCCGGAGGCTGAGATCTGAGGATTAAGGTTCAAAGCCAGCCTGGGCAGGAAACTCCCTGAGACTCTCATCTCCAAAGAAAGCCAGAAGCGGAGTGGTGGTAGAGCACTAGCCTTGAACACAAAAGCTGGGTACCAGGCCCTGAGTTCAAGCTCCAGGACTGGCGCAAAACAAAAAGCTGTCAGCTGGGTAGCAGTTGAGTGACAGCCTAAGCTAAAGTCTAAAATCGGCCATCATCTGTCACCCCCAATGAGCAGCTGGACACGGCCAGCGGCAGGGCTGGTAATGTTGGTGGAGACAGGCGCATTTGCAAAAGCCCCAGGGCGGTGGGGCCCCAGGCTGGATGACGGCAGTCCCCACGCTTTGCTTCCCTCTCGCTTTGCTTCCCTCTCGCTCCCACAAAAGACTTGAGAAAGCACAGTTGGGTTTCAGTTTCCCTGCAGCGAGGGGCCGCCTGTGCACACAGCCAGGCCGGGGCGGGGCCGCCCGTGTAACTGGGCTATAGCCCGGGAGACCCACAAGGGCGTCAGGTAGGGCGAAAGCTTTCACTTTCCAGCTAGTGCAGGTTCCTCATTCTCCCTTCTGCCCCCAACATGGGAGTCACGTCTGGGGCTGTGGCCCACATCTTGGGACCATGACGCACCGACACAGCTCCTGGTATGCGTGACCCAAAGAACATTTGGCAGTGTGGTCTGGAGACATCTTTGGCGGTCACAGATAGGGGAGGAAATGCTAGGGGCATCTAGGGGTGGACATTAGGGATCTACAACGCCCCCTATCTCCAAGGACTTAGTGGACCCTAATGTCGGTGAGAAGCCTTGTGCTCGCGCAGCTCTCACAAGGCGGCCGGCCGGGATTCCACCTCCCCTCCCTGGGCGCCTCTGGCCACCGGGAGGAACAAGGCACAGGGGAACACCTCGCCCCACTTTCTCTCCATACGTGTCTTATTCTGGCACTTTTGGGGTGCTTTTCCTCCCTTCACCCCCTGGGGCTTCTGCATGAGCAAGTCACCCCAGTAGTAGGGGGGTGGGGCGGCTGTTTGGGGAGGTGCGAGCCTCACCACTGGTGACAGACGCCCCTCCCCCCAAGGCAGAGCCTCCTGCCCCCCCCCGCCCCCCGCACAGCGCTGTCCCTCAGAGTCCAGCCTTCCACAGCTGCCCCAGGACTCTTGTGAAAAGCACAGCGCTTTGCATTGAGGAAACAAAGCACAGAGCAAGCCGGGGCTCCCGACTCCATTCCATGGAACACTTTTTTTTTTTTTTTTCTGCTATGTGCCCAGGCTAGCCTGGAACTTTCAGCATTCCTGCATCCACCTCCCTTGCGCCAGGATTACAGGCATGCAACCCACCACGCGCAGCCAACTGCAGAGACGGGGTCTCTGCCGTCACGCACAGCCCCGTCCTAACGTGTGAAACGTCACAGGCTTTCACCTAGCCACGCATGCGGTCTCCACGTTCCTCCAAGTGTGAGACGAGCTGTAGGAGTGGGGGTGCAGGACGTGGCTGGTAGGAAGTGTGCAGGGAACACGATGATTGTGCCCAAATGACCTCCCACAACACCGAGGCCAGGCCTGGGGTTGGGGTGCATACAGCTCTAAAATGCTGGGGGGGCTAAGACAGAGCAGGAACTCATGCCACCCACCTCAGCAACCTATGAATGGTGGCTCCTCCACAGCCAGGGCCAGCGGGGTGCCATCTTCACAATGGGTGCAGCCTCATGAAGGACTGCCCCCCCCCTTTTATCAGCCCCACCGAAAGAGGCCGTCACCAGCCACCACCATGCTGCCAGGCCCTGCCAATCACCACATGAACCCCTTGCTTTATGAAGTACTCAGGCTCTGCTACAGTCACACGAACCGAACTGGGAAACCGCAGGGGACCTGTCATTTTCCAACCCAAAGTACTCTCAGTGCACATACTCTGTGAAAACCAGTGAGGCAGCCGGGTGCCAGGGGCTCCTAGCTATTCTGAGGACTGCAGTTCAAAGCCACCCTGGGCTAGAAGGTTTTTTTTTTTTTTGGGTCCGGTCGTGGGCCTGAACTCTGGGCCTGGGCGCTGTCCCTCAGCTCTTCAGCTCAAGGCTAGTGCTCTACCACTTGAGCCACAGCACCACTTCCAGTTTTCTGGTGGTTCACTGGAGATAAATCTCACAGATTTTGCTGCCTGGGCTAGCTTTGAACCACGATCCTCAGATCTCAGCCTCCTGAGTAGCTAGGATTACAGGTACGAGCCACCAGCACCTGGCTTTTACTGTATTATTTTAAAGCTATTCTTCCAAGAGGAAAATAAGTTTTCCATCCCACCTTCCAAGTATGAGGGATGTGCTAAGAGTAAACTGAGGGGTGGGCCAGCACTCAGTTGAATTCAAATCCCACAACCCCCGCCAGGAGCATCCTCTCCAACCTCAGGGGAGGGGATGGGCGCTGGTGCCACCTGCTGGTCGGACTGAAACCAACCATTAGCCAGGTGGAGGAGGGAGCAGTCCAGGCCACACAGTGCACCCACTTGGGCGCGCAAGACTGCAATAGCCCTGTCATTCAGCAGGAACTCTGAGGACACCAGGAGGGAAGGGGCTGTGGTGGGGTCCTGCTCCCCCTAGGGTAAAGAGTCCCAGCCCAGCTTTTGATGGTGGTCTAGCAGAGCTGGCAGGACGTCCGTTTCCCGAGCCCAACGGCAGGGCAAGGAGGGGTGGGGAAAGGGAGGCAGCAGCAATCTTCAAAATATTTTATAAAATACAGCCCAGCACTCACAGGCTGCTTTCCCAGATTCTCCAGCACACGGAGAACAACACACGAAAGGACGCCCAGTGGTGCCCTCAGGAATCCAGCTTCCACGTGGCCTCAGTCCTTGGCCACAGGAGAGCTGGCAGCAGGCAGTGGGCTGGCAGTGGAGAGTCGCCAGGCCAAGGGTCACCGGGTCCCGGGCCGGCCGGGCCAACTTCCTCCTGGGTGGAAATTCACATCCATGGCTGACACCGCCTCCTCGGTCCCGAATCTGTACAGTGGAGGCCAAGCGGGAGGAATCTCGAGAGCCCAAAGCCACCCCTACTTCTTATTCCTTGGCTTTAGCTCTTCAGCAGCATTCCGCAGGAAAATGTAGTTTTTCTTTTGGGGGTTATAGAACTCGTGTCCCTGAAAGGGGGTAAAAAACCTGATTAAATGCACAGCCATCACTGTGGGTGGTTTTTGCATACATAGCTAAATGCTTGAAGGGGGTACAAAACTGCTGGGCCAACAAGCACAAGGCCCCAGGTTCAAACCCAAGTACCACCCAAATCTCTCTGGCCCTGAATAGTGGAGGGCAGGCGTGAGTGCATCCTGCAGAGGTGGGCCATGACTACTGTTGGGTCAACGGGGGCCTCAGACGGCCCCCAGTGGGAGGGAGCCGGGGCATGGGAAGGAGGCCTTAGATGGCAGGGAGCTGCTCTGCCAGGGCAGCAAAGGCCAAGGCCCTGGCTGCCAGGCTCATGCTGGGACAGGGCTGGTGACCAGGTGCTGCCCAGTACAGGGCAGAGCCGGCAGGCAAGTCACAGACATGATACGCCGCTGCAGCAGCAGCTTCCGGGGCTGCAACAGGACAGGATGCAGACACAGGCCTGAAGAGGCAAGCGCAGCCAGAGCGCTCTGCGCCTGTACTGTATGACATGTTCTACTCTCATTCCCAAAGGCATCTTTAAAAAGCTCTCCAAGTGTGAGCTGGCCCATGCAAGTGTTAATGCCCACCATAATGTGCCAGGGGCAGCTTTTCTCAAATGGCTGCATCTGGCTGGGGGCTAACACCAATGACACACAGCCAGGTTGCCACCCAGAGGTAAGCGGGGGCTGATGTCTGGAACCTGTGAGGTAGGCACAACCCAGCCGCAACCTGTCTCCCTTGAGTATATGAGGTACAGGTGGCACACACCAGCACGAGTCAGTCACCGATGAAAGCCAGGAACAAAGAAAATGTGTGTGGCACCTGTGCAAACACCTGTAATCCCCATGCTGGCCAGGTGCTGGCCAGGTGCCGGGGCAATGCATGAAGCCCTTGGAGAGATGAGGAGGGGGTCCCTATCCCGGCCATGGTGTCACCTATGTGTAACCGACCAACACGAGCACCAGCATGCGTCACCACCACACATCCCTGCAAGCAGCCCCTCGTGTTCTTGCTTATTTTTTTTTTTCCTCAAGCAAAGTGATTCCCAGTACTCATTACAGTGGAAAGGCAAAAGCCTGCTCTACCACTTGAACCACAGCTCCACTTCTGTCTTCTGGAGGTTAGTTGAAGATAAAAGTTTCATGCACAAGCCCAGGCTGGGTTTGAATCACAATCCTCAGATTTCAGCCTCCTGAGTAGTTAGTGTTACAGAGGCGTGAGCTGCTGGCACCTGGCTCAACAGCAGGTTTCTAGGCTGGCTGGGCTTACCCTTGGGGAAGGGCCAAAGATTGGCTGTGAGAAGCTAGGAGCCAGCAAAGGCATCTCCAGCCAGGCAGTGAACTCAGATGGGCTAGAAGACATCAGGAGGCTGGAAAGGAGAGGTGGCAGGACGCACTGTCCAGACCTCACAGCAGAAGCTGGTGGCTACCTACAGTGGGCTGAGACGCGGTCCCAAGCCAACAGGCTTCTCTAGTTCACACCATGCCCAGACCCCATCGGCTCCTAACTCCCCCTGCCCAAACCACAAACCAACCAATAGCACCCAGGCGACAGCTTCATGACCCACTCTTCCCCTGCTTTTCCTAGCAGTGACCACAGCCCCTTCTCCAGGGTGCCAGCCACAGCCTGCCCAGTCCTGTGCTAAAGGGTAGAGTGGCCTGATGGCCTGTGCTGACCAACCTTTTCCTTTGTGCGGGCACAAAGTGCCATCCCCATTGGGGAGGAAGCTCTGCAGGCCCCTCCCAGGGAGGTGGCACTGACAGTCTCAGGACACACAAGTCCCGCAAGTGTCCCAACTCCACTGGGTCTGCTCCTGCGCCAGCCCTGCTGCCTTAGAGGACCCTAGCCTGCCTGTGGCGGGGCTCACCTTGGACCAGTCATAGCTAGAAGCGTAAGCAAATATGTTGCCATTGTGATTGAAGCAGCAGGCAGATATGGGCTGGTCCAGCTGCTCTGAAGTCTTCAGTTTTGTTCTGGCATCCTTGTCCCAGAAGCTGAACCGACCGTCTGACCCCACAGTAGCCAGAGTGCCATGGACAGGATGGAAGGCGATGCCATTCACCTGCAAGGGTGGACAAGCACGTTAACAGCAGAGGCCGAGATGGGTGGAGGCCTGGTCCTGCCAATGAATGCTTGCACTGGGAGTCAGGAACAAAGCGACGGCTATTTCACTAAACTGCCATGCTCCTGGAGTTATGCCAGCCCAGGACTAAAGCCTACAACTACAAACAGAAGCAGCAGGCAGCAGGAGGGCACAGGGCAGCTGCAACCCAACGAGTGCAGCTCAGGGAAACACCAACAGCAATCTGTCTCCCCTTGTGTGGGAAGTGATTCCCAGCACTCATTACAGTAGAAATGCAAAAGCCTGCGCTCCGGAGCAAACCGAGCACAGCCGGTGAATGTGCATATACAAACAGAAACTAGACCCATAGCATTAGCTGAGCACACAGGCTCTTCAAAGACCTTTTTCGTTGTTGGTCTTGAACTCAGGGCCTGGATGGTATCCCTGAGCTTTTGTGCTAGTGCTAGTGCTCTATCACTCTGAGCCACCACTCCACTTCCAGCTTTCTGGTAGTTAATTGGAGATAAGTCTCACAGACTTTCCTGCCTGGGTTGGCATCCAACAGTGATCCTCAGATCTCAGCCTCCTGAGTAGCTAGGATTACAGGTGTGAGCCACTGGTCCTGGGCTAAAGATCTTTTTTTTTTTTTTTTAAAGCAGTAACTGAGGTTTGAAGACAGGGCACTCTGACTAAGAGGAGACAGGAGGAACCAATCCAACAGTGATACTCACAAGACAATATGTTGGAAATGATCTATACAATGGTGGGGGAATTGGGAGAAAAATGAGGGAGGGGATAACAAGTTTGACAAGAAATGTACTCACTACCTTACTTATGTAACTATAACCCCCCTGTAGATCACCTCAACAATGAAAGGAAAAAAAACCAAAAGCAGTAACTGAGGTTTGAACTTAGGGCAGAACTCTAAGCCTTGGCTCGTTTTTTTTGTCAGTTGGGCTTGAACTTGGTCCTCTCCCTGAGCTCTTTTGCTTGAGGCTAGCATTTCACCAGTTTGAGACACACTGCCACTCCTGGTTTTCTGGTGGTTAATTGAAAATAAATGTCTTATGGACTTGCCTACTGGGGCTGGCTTTGAACCCTGATCCTCAGATCTCAGTCTCCTGAGTAGCTATGATTACAGGTATGAGCCAACGCCTGGCTCCAGCTCTTTTCTGGTCATTTTTCAGGTAAGTTGCCTGGGCACACACCTGGACTGCATTCTACTTATGTTAGGCATTCTGGTGTAGCTGGGTTGACAGGTATGTGCCCCACACTCAGCACCTTCTACAGTTAGTTTCTACAGTTATTTTCTGCCTGGGCTGGCCTAGAACCCGTTTTCTGGATCTCAGCATCTCACATAGCTGAGCAGACATGCCTGAACCAATGTGCCCAGCTATCTGTTGAGAAGGTGTCTGTCGGAAGTGGCGCTGTGGCTCGAGTGGTAGAGCGCTCGCCTTGAGCTGAAGAGCTGAGGGACAGCGCCCAGGCCCAGAGCTCAAGCCCCATGACCGACCAAAAAAAAAAAAAAAAAAAAGAAAGAGAAGGTGTCTGTCAAACTTCTGCCTGGACTGGCCTCAAATCAAGAGTTTCTGGACCCCAGCTTTCCAAGTAGCTAGGATTACAGGCAGAACCACTGGTGCCCAATAGGATTGCTTTTTTCTGATCCTGTAACACTGGGAGCACCACCTAGAGGTGTTTCCAGGGTAAAGTTTAGCTTGTCTCCACATACCGCATAGATGTCCTGAGGAGCAGAGGTGTTGGTTCCATTCGAGCGATGGCATTTAAAGGTGAAGTTGTCTTTGGCCCTGAAAAGCAGAGGCTCATCTTAGCTTGTCCTTCTCAGTCTGCGTGACTACTCCCACAGGCTGAGTCCACTTACGGATTTGGAGGGTTGATGTAGTGGATGGCCACTCTCCCCTCAATACTTCCCAGGGCAAACCCTGTCGGCTTGTTCTGTTTGTCTTTAAAAATAGCCACACAGCGATGCTAGAAAGGAAAATCAGTGTGACTGTCAGATGTCACGGTTATCAAATGTGACTGAGGCATTTTCATCCCAGCAAGTTCTACTTTCTATCTTTTCAAGAACCACAGGATTTTGCCTGGTCTGTGTATGGCTAGTGCTATCCAGATGCCCTCCACATGACCACTAACCAGGCGACTGCCCTCCGGCCGGCCTCAGCCAGGCAGGTGCCCCTTAGGTGACGAGGACATAGGCTTTCCAGAGTTGAGCCTTGAAACTCTTGTGCTGCAGCCAAGGCCGCATCCTGTCCCCACCACGACCAGAGCCCTCCGGACTCTGGGGCTGGGCGGCATACGTTCCCAGCTCGCTGGTTCACATGGTGTTTCTTGGTTCCGCTGGTTCACACATGGCAGACCCCCTTCTCGTTTAGGGAGAGCCCGTCCGTGCTGTGTTCCGGCCGCTGTCACTCAGCCCCTCACTCAGCTGCTAGGACACTGCCAACCAGCCCAGGATTGTCTCTCCAGCTCCTGACCTAGCCTCTGGTGGCTGACAGCCGGCAGGACCTGCGACCCATGCTGGTCTGACTCTGACATTTCCAGGGTCTCCCCATCCTCACAGCTTTCAGTCTGGTAAGCCTGACTTAGTTGCATGGTTTTGATCAAGCAGAGCAAACACAAAAACAAATCTAAATCAGAAAAAAAAATCAAGTTTCAAAAGCAACCATTTCTAGTTGTCGGTGCTGCTGATCATCAGCGGTGCTTAAATCCCAGGGGAGGGGCTGGGAAGGTGGCTCAGTAGTAGAGCGCTTGCCTTGCATGCCCGAGGCCCTGGGTTCAATTCCTCAGCACCACATAAGCAAAAAGAAAAAAGCCGGAAGTGGTGCTGTGGCTCAAGTGGTAGTGCTAGCCTTGAGCTGAAGAACTGAGGGACAGCGCCCAGGCCCAGAGTTCAGGTCCCACGACCGGACCTCCCTCCCCCCCCCCAAAAAAAAAATCCCAGGGGAGCCTGACTCTGTGACAATATGGCACGCCTTGTAAATGACACCCAAAGCAAGGTGGGAGTCATGGTAATCCTCCCAAGCTGAAGAGGGCGCAGGCGTGCTACCTGACGCTTGTGAGAAGGCCTGTGTGCCTGGCCGCCGTACCTGGCTTGTTTTGTTGAGATGGGACCTCATTAACTTTTTGCCTTGGTTTTTCTTGTACCAAGATCCTCCTAATTTCCACCTTCCGAGTAGCTGGGATTATAGGCATGAGCAACTGAGTCTAGCCTTTCTTTTTTTCAAATAAGTAGTATACAAAGAATGCTTACAATTCTGTCTGAGTACACTAAATCTCGGTCAATACCACCCCTTCCACTGTTCCCTCCATTTTCCCCCTTCTCCCCCTGACCTTGTTCATTTCTTGGTGTTCTCTGCCTCACCTGATGTTTGAGAGGAGAATCTATCCTCCTGAACTCTGAAGGCTGGTTTTCCAGCTGGTAGACAATCAGGCCCCGTTCTGCAGTGGCGACCACGGCCATTGGATATATCTAGAGAATGGAAGAAAGCAGAGATGCGCTTAAAATGAAAGAGGGAGGAAGCTTTTTATACCAAAGGGTTAGAACAATGGTTTCATTCATAAAATCATAAGGTTTAAGTTTAGTAGTCTCTATCGACATTCACGAAAACCCAGAGAACTGGGCCTTGTACATCATTCATGTGAAACTTAGGCTGCGACCTGAGTCACCTCTGTCCCAGGCCCTGAGTATGTGGGTGCCTGCACTTCTGTGGCTCACATCCCTTGCTCACACCCTCCGCCATTCACTTCTTTGGAATATGTAGGAGCAGCTAAGAGTCCAGAGGCACACAGGTGGTGGGGCTAGCCCACTGTGTCGCTTCCGCACTTGTGTAGGACACAACAACACAACCTGCGCCCATCATTTTCCTGGTAGTCCTACAAGTGGAACTCCAGGGCCAGTTCACACAGAAGACATACCAAGGGGGCGTTCTGAAGAACACTCTTCCTTCCTCACGTGTGACCCCACGCAATCCTACCATGTCACCGCACCCAGGTGCGCCAGTGACTTGTGTGCACACACGTGACAAACCCCGCTCTGATAAAGCGGAGTCTCCTGAGATGCAGAGGGTGGCTGTGACCTGTGGCTCGTAAGAAGGTCAAGGGGCTCTAGACTACCATGATGCACACGCGCAGGCGAGCTATCCTTGTTTCAAGGGATTAAAATGCTGTTCCTTACCACGTCGGCGCAGTAACACCTTTCTGGGAGCTGCAAGACCATCATAGGGTTTGAAGAGCGGGTATCCCAAAACTGAAAGCAAGAGGAGGCAGAAGTGACTGCCAGAGCTGCAGTCTTGTGCTGAGGATGGATGTACGCCCTGACCAGGCCGCACTGCCCCCAGCAGCACAGCTTACCTTTAAGGTCTTGTCCCAGCTACCGGTCATCACACAGCTGTAGTTTGGGGCTTTGATCCAATGAATGGTCTTAACAGGAGCATCGTGCTTTCAACAACACAAAGCCAGACAGATCAATGCAACAATCTATTAGAAAGCCTTGGTTCTGAAAATCAAGGGAACTTAAAATACTGAGGTCACAGCAAACAAAACCAATGCCGAGTTCAGCACTACTGCAAAACCAGAGCACCCAACACAACCTGGCAGTGAGCCATGCCAAGCCCCGCCCTGGGGATACCCAGTAAGGATGCTCTCACCTATACTCATTGGGGGGTGTAAACCAGGGTCGGGAGATGCTTCTAGAGCAAGGTGCTGTGATCTGTGTGTGTGTAACTCTGTACTGCAGAAGTGTCAGTGTGGAGAACCCCTCTCTGACCCCCTGAACCCCCAAGCTGGGCCCCCAAGTTCGGGTTCTCTTAGCTTCACTTCTCAGGTGTGGTCTCACCTGGCACACAGTGAACACTTGCTGAGTGAGGAGTGGCACACAGGTGTTATATGTTCAAATGTGAACGTTCCAGGACCACCTGCGGTGCCTGTCTTTCCAGACTCCAACACTACTGCCTCTGGTGAGGCTGCCGACCCAGATCTCAGCAAAGGGTTCAAACCGCTAGAGCACAGTGCTCTTATATAGGCACCTCAGCTCTAACTGAATGGCCAGGCAGCCTGGGCCCTGTACTGTACCTGTGCGATCTGAATGGCCTGGTTACTGTTGAGGTCCCACATCTTGGCCGCTTTGTCACACGATGCTGTGAACACTTTGCTCCCATCCTAAAATAAAATGAGAACCTGCCATTAATAGAACATTAAACCGAGGGAGGTAAGCCAAGATTAGAGAGACAAATGGCACATGGTCTCCCTGATATGTGGATGTTCAAAATGCAAGGTGATATGACTAAGTAACAGGACTCAAGAAACAAAGGACCTCTACTTAAATGACTCCATGTTCTTGACCTCACCTGTGGTATATACATGTACATATCTGAGGGAAGCTAAGAGGAAGGCACAGAATCAGAGGGAAATGGGAAAAAATTCATCAGAGGGACTTATCAGCTGCACTGGACATTGATGAAAATGAAGTAAGCAACTCAAGGACAGCGATGGGAGGGAGGGAATGAGAGGGAAAGAGGGAACAGCTCATACTAAGCAAAAGGAAAGAAATGTACCTATCATCTGATGTGGAAGAAATAGCTTTATTGTCAAAGCTTATTTTTTTTTTTTTGGCTGGTCATGGAGCTTGAACTCTGGGCCTGAGTGCTGTCCCTCAGCTCTTCAGCTCAAGGCTAGTGCTCTACCACTTGAGCTACAGCGTCACTTCCGGTTTTCTGGTGGTTTATTGGAGATAAGAGTTTCAGGGACTTTCCTTCCTGGGCTGGCTTTGAACCTCCATCCTCAGATCTCAGTCTCCTGAGTAGCTAGGATTACAGGCATGAGCCACCAGTACCCGACTTTTATAGACCATTATAATAATGGCAACTTGCCTTATGAAGGTTTAGTACTGTGAAATTTGTAAAATTTATGTAATCACTTCATCTCAAAAAATTATTTTTAAAAGAGAACATTAAACTATACCTACAGACATTAGGTTAATGTACACATTTTGCCATTATTTTTCTTGTAGTTGCAAACTATAGTATCAAGAACAGCACTTTACCATTTATTTCTTGAGTTAACACATAAGCAGGCTTGCGCGTGCGTGCATTCTGTGCACACATCTGCCGTGACTGGGGCTTGAACTCAGGGCCTTGTGCCTTTACTTGGCCTTCTTTGCTCAAGGTTGGTGCTCTACCAGAGCCACAGCTTCACTTCTCACTTTTTAGTGGTTAATTGGCGATAACAGCCTAACGGGCTTTTCTGCGTGGGCTGGCTCTGAACCATGGTCCTTTGATCTTAGCCTCCTGAGTAGCTAGGCATATAGGCATGAGCCACCAACACAAATATTAGCAGGCTTAAAAAAAGTAGTATGGACAGGGCTGGGAAGGTGGCTCAGTGGTAGAGCACTTGCCTTGCATACATGAGGCCCTGGGTTCGATTCCTTAGCACCACATAAGAAAAAAGAAAAAAGCCGGAACTGGCGCTGTGGCTCTAGTGGTAGAGCGCTAGCCTTGAGCTGAAGAGCTGAGGGACAGCGCCCAGGCCCAGAGTTCAGGCCCCATGACCGGACCCAAAAAAAAAAAAAAGTAGTATGGACATTACTTTTTCTTACTTTGGGCTTCAGAAAAAGTTGGCATACCACGTAAATACTCATCAACTTTCACCAAGACTGGCTGATGGAGGCATGCGGCACACTTGCCTGCCTCTGTAGAGTGTGCGTGTGTCCACAGTCACCACTTCCATGGAGCTCGTAAGGCCCCCGGCCTGCGCACTATCCGCCAGTCACCATTCTCACCATCCAGCTTGAACCAAAGAATGCCAGGCCTGACCCCAAACCGCGAGCTGGCGAATGCGGATGCACAGAGGCTCTCCCCGGCCCTGCCGCATCCTGAGGTGGGAGGCGGCATGCCATGCCAGCTTTCCTCACACACAGGCCAAGTGCCCAGATCTGTCTTGTGGCCATTGTGTGAACCTGTGGTCATCCATGTCCTCCCCTAGAACAGTCTGCCCACTGGAAGCTGTCAGTCCTCCAGTGAACAAGGGAAACAGTGACTTGCTCCTCTGTCTCCTCTGGACTACAGGAACAATACCACAGGTCCTGCGAAGGCAACTCGGCCAAGCAGACGGGGCACAGATGGCCTCCTCCTCTCGTGGCCCTGCTCAGCCACAAGCAGGACAACGGCAGGAAACACAGCACCTGTGGATCTCCAACACATTGTGCTGACCGGAAGAAGCCACCAGAGGCTCTGACTGCACACTTCTGAGCTAGTACAACCTCACTAAATACAATGTAGGCATGGAAAACATGATAGTTCCAGGAGCTAGAGTGCGGGAAGACCTGACTACAGAGGACTGAGGGGGTCCAGGGGCCATGAGTCATCAGTGTCACTGTAACTGTGCACTGCCAAGGACAGGGCTGCACACCAGGTCGGCTTTGCTATGTCTGTAATAAAGCAATGCGCCTGGGAAGACAGAGGCCTGAGGCTGGCTCCGAGCACTGTGGATCCTCTGCCTTGGCTTCTCCAGACTGGGCTTGGCTGCCAGGCAGCTGTGATGGGGAGAGAAGATGCTGGCAGTCAGCCCCCCCAACCCCCCCGGCTCTACACTGCCCAGAGCCCTGCCCACTGTAGCCCCACGGCCGCCACCACAGCATAAAGGGAAAGAAAGTTCAGAGCAAACGAACTGGAGCACAGGCATGAAACTGCTCAAGTTCAGGGCCTGAGAGGGAAAAAAAAATCCCAAAATAATCATAAGCTCCTGGCATAGAGAGAGGAAAGACTTTAAGAAATTATCCGGGCATGGCTCAGCAGCAAAGCACCTGCTTATAGCAAGCAAGAGGCTAAGTTCAAACCCTTACAGCCAAAAGAGATTACAGAATCCATGCTTAAGGTAACAAGTCAACAAAAAAATTTTTTAATGCAAAACAGCATTCAGAGTAACTAAAGTCCTAATTAAAAGCACCAATATTTACAGAAAGTGATTTAAGAAACTTAAAATTCCTACAGTCACACACATGCCACAGGTTAAGCATCCTTAACGCAATAAACTGAAACAGTCCAAACTTCCCAATCATCAGGTAAGAAAGAATTATGAATGTCTTGAATTAAGAATAGTATGAATTACACAGTACTTTAAATAAGTGAAAACTAAATTAGAGGGCTGGGAAGGTGTCTCAGTGGTAGAGCGCTTGCCTCGCATGAATGAGACCCTAGGTTTGATTCCTCAGCACCACATAAGCAGAAAAAGCCGGAAGTGGTACTGTGGCTCAAGTGGTAGAGCGCTAGCCTTGAGTTGAAGAGCTGAGGGACAGCACCCAGGCCAAGAGTTCAGGCCCATAAGCGACAAAAAAACAAAACAAAACAAAAACAAAAACAAAAACAAAAAAACACCCAAAAACATTAGAAATGGACTTAAATCAAGTGGCTGGCTCATATCTGTCATCACAGCTAATCAGGAGGCAAGAGATCAGGTGGATTGTGGTTTGAGACCAGATAGGACAAAAAGTTTGTGAGTCTACACAAAAACAAGTAAGCTGAATATGATGGTGCATGCCTGTCATCCCAGCTGCACTTGAGAGGTAGAAACAGGAGGGTTTGGGTCCAAGGCCAGCTCTAGGCAAAACACAAGACCTCATCTGGAATCTAAACACAAGAAAAGGCTGGAGTGTGGCTGCAGTGGAAGAGCGTCTGCCTGGTGAGTGCAAGGCCTTCAGTGGAAACCCCAGCCCACCAGAAAGGCAGAAAGGAGCGGCCCAAAACTTACGTCACTCCAGCAGACGTCAAGCACGGGCCCAGTGTGCATCTGCTGCGCTTTTGGAATGGTCTGCCCGCTGTCCTGAACCTCCCAGCAGCGAACCTGCAGCAGCAAGACGATGCCATCAACCCTGAGAAACTGATGGGGTACAGTTCACCACCCCGCTTCGCTACTGAGCTAACTACCTAATGCGTCGACAACGTTCCTAAAATATCTATGCTGGCAGCTACTGTCCTGCTAAGCCAGTAAGACATAAAGATTCCCTTGCTTGCACATAAAGCTAAGGCTGACGTGCTCACCTCGTATGCATCATGTGCCATTTACAGCAGAACAACATACTGTCACACGCAACTATTCAGACTGGAGACTGAGTTTCTACTCTGAATGCTTCCACTTTTTCTCCTTTGTTCATAAAAGTAGCAGATTTGACTTAGGCTGGAAGTGGGACAACAAAGCTGGTACACTGTCTATTATGCTGTACCCCCCCCTTCCCCCCAGCCTGGTGGTGCTTAGCCTTCTGTCCACTCATGCTGATGCCAAGGACTCGAGACCCCAGGACCCTGGCTGTACCTGCGCAACCCTGCCCCCTGCCCACTCTTCTAACACTTTCTAGCAACAAATCAAATGAAGTCTTTCAAAAACAACACACAAAAGGCCAACCTGCTCAGCCCCGACTTCCTCCTCCCTTCGTCTTCCTCAGGCCTTCCAGTGCTGTAGGCCACTGTGGTATCTTCTACAAACTTTAAAGGAACCCATCACCCACTATCATGAGCATTGCAGTTACAACCTTCACACTCCCTAGAGGATGCAGGCAGCAGCTAGCAGTCTAACAATGCGGCCTGTTCCTGGCTCCCAGACTCAGATCCATCAATGTGGATCTAAGTCCAGTGTCACAGTGCACAGCACTCTCACCGCCGTAGATTGATTCAGAAAAGGTGCATAAAGTATGTCATCACATGTGCTTGCCAGAGTCATGGGAAAAGGCTCAAGGTGAAATATGACAGTCATGGCCAACACTCCTCTCCTTGAGGGCTGCTTGTAAGTCACACCCGGACCAGCAGCACACACCAGGCCCAGCCTACCTTGGCCAGTACATTACATTATTCTTGTACACTTACATGACAAGGCTTTTTCTGGTCATGAGTGTGGTGAAGGTCACACTTATTCTACTTGTGAAGTGTCTCCTCACATCCTAGTAGCACTCTGAATCTCTTTGTCCATTTTGATTGATCTTTGTGTACATAGCAAAGAAAACAACTGGTTTGGGAATGTACTTCAGGATACTGAACTAAGCTGGGTTCAGGGGCTTATGCTTGTTATCCTAGCTACTTGGGAACCTGAGATTGGGAGAGCTGCAGTTCAAGGCCAGGCTGGTCAAGAGACCCCCCACTCAATCAGTAACATGGTGCAGATGGAGCACACAGAGGTGTCTGAGATGCACTTACATCGTTAGCCCAGGAGCCTGCAATGAGGAAGTTCCCAGGCAAGGTTGGAGGGCTGAAGGACAGACATCCGATACTGTCATCTGGAGAAGACGTCACCTCAATGTCCTGTTGGGAAAGACACTGTTAGAATGTCCACATCACATCAAACCTCTACCATCCTCACTCAGCACTCAGAGTGGACTTCGTGCTTCAAAATCCTATAGAGAGGGCCAGGAATGTGGCATAGTGGTAGAGTGCTTGCCTAGCATGCATGAAGCCCTGGGTTCCATTCCTCTGTAACAGTAAAAGCCAAAAGTGGCACTGTGGCTCAAGGGGTAGAGAGGTAGATTGAGCAAAAGAATCTCAGGACAGTGCCCAGGCCCTGAGTTCAAGCCCCAGGACTGGCAAAAAAAAAAAAAAAAAAAAGATACAATTAGACCTTCCTTTACTTTGGTTAAAAGAGAAGAGCTCTATCTGGAAGCCACACTCTTGAACAGCGCCGCCGCCCCCCCCAGTTCAATCTTGCCCTCCCCTCCTTGAGTCCTAAGCGAGTCCTGGGAAGCTCAGTGAATCCGGAGACCTGGCAGGTCGGGAGTTGGCAGTCACTAGTCCAGTAGGGATCATGTCTGCGCTCCAATGCCAGACAGTCTGAGCTTTCATCCCAAAGGAGTCTCCTAGGCCACCCAACAATCTGCTTACCTTCATGGGATTGTGATTATCTGTGGTCGTACTGCCGAACATGCTGGTCCCGCCAGTCCCAAACCCCGTGGTGGTGCCAAACAGACTCATTTTGGCTCTTAAAAGAAGAAAGAAACATGACTGAGAAACAACATGGTGATACAGACCACAGAAGCAATGTGCTAGTGGCTGGAGGCCGGGTGCTCTCCTCAGAAGAGCGCAAGCAGAGAGCTTGCCAAAAGTAAACTTTCTGCTTCAGAACAGTTTTACATTTCCAGTTTCACCTATTTTTTTTGTATCCTCTTAGGTTTGTTTATTTGTTTTGGTCGTGGGGCTTGAATTCAGGGTCTGGGTGCTGTCCCTAAGTTTTTTTTTTTTTTTTTTTTTTTGTCGGCCGTGGGGCTTGAACTCTGGGCCTGGGCGCTGTCCCTCAGCTCTTCAGCTCAAGGCGAGTGCTCTACCACTTGAGCTACAGCGCCACTTCCAGTTTTCTGGTGGTTTATTGGAGATAGGAGTCTCACGGTCTCTCCTGCCCGGGCTGGCTTTGAACCGCGATCCTCAGATCTCAGCCTCCTGAGTAGCTAGGATTACAGGCGTGAGCCACCAGCGCCCGGCTGTCCCTAAGTTTTTTGCTCAAGGCTAGTGCTCTACCACTTTGAGCCACAGCTCCACTTCTGATTTTTAGGTGGTTCATTGGTTTGAACCACGACCCTCAGATCTCAGCCTCTTGAGTAGTTAGGATTACAGGTGTAAGCCACCAACACCCAGCTTTCTTTTATCTTTTATTAGCCTGTCTGTTGTCACCACTAATAAACCAGTATTAGTCATTAGAAATTGCTCTTCAGTAGCCGGCAGGAGGTAACTGTATGTATTAGTTATGTACTTTAAACAGGAACACTAGGTACAACAGCAAAAATGACACAAAAACCTTATCTTTTCAGGTGGAAACTTTCTTCTTATTTTTGTGCTTCAGCCTGAAGTTACCAAGAAAAAGCAGCCAACCTTGGCAGGAATTTGTTTTTTGTTTTTTGTTTTCTCTTTATCAGAGACCAGAACTTGAACTTTGAATATAATACTTTGTGCTCATTGGCAGGCTCCCTACCACCAGAACCATACTTCCAGCCCTTCCAGTTTCTTTTGGAGGGCACTTAGGTGAGGCATTACGCTGGTGGCGTCTTCTTGGGCCAGCTCCTTGTGCCACATTCTCTCCTGGGCATCAGTGTAGCAGGCCCAAGAAAGCCCTGCCCCTTGCCACAGCGGGCACCCTCACATTCTAGGCTTCAGGTTCTGTTCTGCAGATAGACAGCAGTGCATAGCCACCAGGACTGCTCCAGGGACAAATGGAATTAGGCCAAAGTGATAGGCTCCGTGAAGAGCCTTTTCCTTTCTTCTAAGAGAAAAGTCCAAGCACTACAACTCCCTAATGGCTCACTTACATTAATGACACATTTCAATGCTGTCAGTGATTAGTGTTTATGATGTTTTACACCCAGAACTCTATCATGTTATCCCCTGGCCAAACCATGGGAGAGCCAAGTGATACACTTGCTTCTTTAGACAGGACAGCTCAGAGGGACAGACCTCACACGAGTAACAGGGCAGAAAAGCCACTGTGCACATGCGCACTGCAGAAGGCACTGAGGACCAGCCACATCTCCACCCTCAGCTGGGATGTACCTGAAACACCAGGTAACTGCTTGAGTGACAAAGCAAAGGAATCATAAGGTCTGGGCACCAGTTACCAGACAGAAAAACAAGTAGCTTTGAGTTCTTCACCTGTAAAACAGAGACTCTAATACTTCATAAGAATTATGAGGGGCTGGGAAGGTGGCTCAGTGGTAAAGTGCTTGCCTAGCATGCATGAAGCCCTGGGTTCGATTCCTCAGTACTACATATACAGAAAAAGCTGGAAGTAGCGCTGTGACTCAAGTGGTAGAGTGCTAGCCTTCAGCAAAAGCAGCTCGGGAACAATGCCCAGGCCCTGAATTCAAGCCCCAGAACTGGAAAAAAAAAAAAATGAAACCTATGGGGAAGTCACACATAGTGCTTGAAACACAGTAGGTTTTTTTGGGAGGAGCAGGGAGAGCATTATAAGGCCTTGCACCTTCTTGACAGGCGCTCCATACACCCAATCCTGTTCATTTTTTTGGATGATGACCTCAGTTCCCTGATCCTTCCCTGCACCTCCTCCACTGCTGGGATTACAGGGGTGTGCCACAGGCCTGTCACCACACAGCAAGTTTTTTTGTTGGTGGTAGGGCTTGAATGCTGGGCCTGGATGCTGTCCCTGAGCTCTTCAGCTCAAAAGCCAGTGCTCCACCACTTGAGCCACTCATCACTTCCGGTTTTCTGAGCGGTTTATTGGAGACAAGTCTCATGGACTTTCCTGACCGAGCTGGCTTTGGACTGTGATTCTCAGATCTCAGCCTCCTGAGTAGCTAGGATCACAGGCGTGAGCCACGGGCACCTGGCACAGCAGGTTCTTAATAAACATTTCTGTCCCACTTCTGGTTGCATGAATCTAGACAGCAACCATTCAAATACTGATCGGGCAGCAGCCAAGCCTGTGCTGGCCTTGAGAAGCCGAAATACTGGGGACCTGCGCACCCGCCCCCACTTGTGCCAGATGGCCCTTCCACTCAAGAGGCCTTTCTGGCTCTACCCAGCAGCCTCTTCTCCAATGTTCAGATCCCAGCTCAAAAGTGGCCTCCGCAGAGCGCTTTGGGGTGAAGCTGCACTGTGACCCCGCTCATCAGAACGTGGCGTGCAGGGGGCGAACTTAGCGTCTCAAGTTAGACTTCTGAAGCCTCCTGTCCAGCGGGCCTTCCACCGCGTTCGCTCCCGCGGCCCGCGGGCCCTGGCAGGAGGCGGCTGTGCCGGCCCGGTGCACACTGGGTCTGGCAGCACGGACAGACAGCCGGGGGCCGACCCCAGCCCCGCCCTCGTCTCGCTCGGTACCCGGAGCGGCTCAGCTTCACGAAACCACGGAGCGAGGGCGCGCCGTCCTTCCGCACCGCCCGCTGCGGGAAGGCTTCCCCGGAGCGGCCGCGGGAAGGGGAGGCCGGCCCGGACACACGCAGCCGTCCGCGGGGCGGCGTCCTGGGCCTCAGTTTACCCAGGAAAACGAGGGGGCCGGCCCCGAGGTGACCCCTGAAACCTCCCCGGCTCGGGCCGCGCTGCCTGGGGCCCCATCGAAGCTCGGCCGGCTTGAGACCCGGCGCCAACGCGGCGGGACCGCGGGGACGCCGCCCGGGGCCTACCTGGGGCGCCCCGAGAAGAGACCGGCGGCGGAGGGGCGCTGGGCGCCCGCGGGCCTGCTCCGGCGCAGGCGAGAGGGCGACGGGCGCGGGGAAGAGGCGGGGAGCCAAGCGCGCGAGGAAGGGGCGGCGGGCGCGCGTGGCGCTGAGGGGCCCGGCTCTCCGCGAGCTCCCAAACGCCGCGGGAAACAGCGCACGCGCTTCGTTGCCACTTCCGGTGTCTCCCGGAAGGCAACGGGAGAGGAGGAACCCGCGTCCGCTCGGTGCGTGCGCATGCGCAACGACGCCACTGACGTCAAGAGGAAATCCCTCTGCCAGCAGTTTCCGAACGGGTGAAAAATAAGCGAAGCGTGATCGTTGCCAGGCAACCGCTTTTGTAATTCCACAACCCGGGACTTCCGGAAGGGCAGTTCGCCCTTTGGGCTAGTGAGTTAAGTGTGTTTGTCTTGTTTTAAAGCTTAAAGGAATCGCGAGTGCTTCCAGTTCCTGTCCTCCGCCGTCCCCGGACGGCGGCTGCCCACGGGGACCCCAGTGATCGATGCCGGGCCCCCGGGCTGGCCCCGGGACTCTTGTGCTGCCCGCAGACTCGGAAGTCCTGCCGCTGGACCAGCCTGGGCTTAGTCGGGCTGAGGATAACATGACTGGAGGCCCTAGAACGAGTGTCCCCGTGCAGCCAATAGAAGGTGGTTTTAGAGACGGACCTAATGCCAGAAACAAAGAACAAAAAGCAGAGTGTCTTTTAAAGTTCGCTTTCTTTGTGAGGTGGGAACAGGAACACAGAACAACAGCGAGACAACTGGTTCACCTCGTTGTTCTTTCTAGAGGGTGGGTCGTGGGGCTTGGACGCAGGGCCAGGGCGACTCAGGGCCAGGGCGCCGTCCCGGAGCGCTTTGGCTCAAGGCTAGCGCTCTACCACGTTGAGCCTCAGCTCCACTTCTGGTTTTCTGGTGGTTAATTGGAGGTAAGAGTGCACGGACTTTCCTGCTCAGGCTGACTTCAAATCATGATCCTCAGATCTCAGCCTCCTACTAGCTAGGATTGTAGGCCTGAGCCACAGGCGCCCAGCTTCGTTTTTTTGTTGTTTTTTTTTTAAGGGCAGGATCTGAAGTGCCATGGAACTTTACTCTGAGTAACACCGTTTTGATTGTCTGGTCTGTGGGCACAGTGCAGTTCAGTCCAGAGAAATGACTTTACACACAGTCTAAATATGGCATCCGAAAGAGAGAAGACCACAGGAAGGGACCTGGGCGATGCTTTCCTTGGCCTTCTTGGAGAGCTCTGGGATCTGTGGTGATCTTATAAAATGCAGATACAGAAGGACTTGGTGGGCCTGAGAAATGACGTTTCTAGCAGGCTGGGACATACCACAGTTGATGCCTAGGATTTGATTTAGCTAGGTTGAATGACTGGACCACACCCCCACAGCTCTGTGTGTGTGTGTGTGTGTGTGTGTGTGTCAGTGCTGAAACTTTAACTACTTTTTTTTTTTTTTTTGCTCATAGCTTGTCCCTACCACTTGAGCCATGACCCCCCCCCTTTTGGCTTTTTGCTGACTCTATAGAGATAAGAGTCTTTTGGATTTAGCTTCTAACCTCAGTGTTCAGGTCTCAGCCTCCTGAATAGCTGGATTTATATAGGTGTGAGACATCAGCATCTCAGAGATTCTGGTTTTATAGGTCTGGGACAGAACCCAGGAAACCACTGTCTTTTACAAGGGCCATAGATGAGACACAGCTATGACCCCTTGCTGTTGAGGGATAGGGACTAGACAGGCTGCTCTTGCGTGGAACATCGGAGCACACTTGCCCATTGCATTCTGACTTTCTGAATCGTGTCGTTCAAACACAGTCCTCACAGTGACCCAGTTGCGGTTAATGAGTCAGAGATCAGCCCAGCTTGTATCTCCCGTAGAGGCAGACAGTAGAAAGAGGCAGACTTGGTACATGAATGGCCTGCCCCAAAGTTATGGTCATTCATATTTTTGCTCTAGAAACAAGAAGGGAAAGCAATAAAAATTTGCATCCATGGATGTGATTGTTGAGCCATATGGTATAGTGAAAAAGAATTTAAAAATAGAGCTGGGTGCTGATGGCTCTTGCCTGTAATCCTAGCTACTCAGGAGGCTGAGATCTGAGGATCACGGTTCATAGCCAGCCTGGGCAGGAAAGTCCGTGAGACTCTTATCTCCAATTAAACACCAGAAAACCAGAAGTAGCGCTGTGGCTCAAGTGGCAAAGCGCTAGCCTTGAGCTGAAGAGCTAAGGAACAGAGTTCAAGCCCCATGACCGACAAAATAAAGAAAAGAAAAAAAAAGAACTGAAATTGAGCTTTGGCTGTGGCTTTCCAGCATCATTACACAGGTGAATGGCTATGAATGACTACAATTTTCTGTAGTTATTACTAAGTGGATGGACAGTGAGTATGCTGACAATTTGAGTACCTATTACTTTTCATTTGAAATGATATATGTTTAGGAAGGTTTAATTTAAAAGTTCTAATAGGCTGGCCTAAAGTTTTTTTTGTTTGTTTTTTGGTTTTTTTTTTTGGGGGGGGGGTCCAGTCGTGGGTCCTGAACTCTGAACCTGGGTGCTGTCCCTCAGCTCTTCAGCTCAAGGCTAGCAATCTACCACTTGAGCTACAGTGTCACTTCCAGCTTTTTTTCCCCTGCTTATGTGGTGCTGAGGAATCGAACCCAGGGCCTCATGCATGCAAGGCAAGCACTCTACCGTTGAGCTACCTTCCCAGTCCATGGCCTAAAGTTTTGTAAACAGCTTAGTTGCAACATATGCACACGAATTCAACTTCCCCAGGGCATGGGGGACAGGAGCAGGTCCTACCACAATAGGAAGGGGGCATGTGAAGTCCTCCCAGCTGTCCAGCCTTTGTGCATGCATTTGCACACACGTGGGGGTGTAGCCCACGCTCTTCCATGTCATTACTTTAAAAGTGGACTTGACTGTGAGCAGATTGTGAACCCGAACTCAATCAGTCTGAGCAAAGGGGGAGGGGGCTGCTGCTAGGGATAATCGGGAGTAGCCTGCTTGCTCTCTGTGCTTGCTTGCCATATTTCTGGATGATGGTGCATCCTTCTGCAGAAGCAAATTTTGCCTTGGGAGACAATTCTTCATTTTCCATGTCTATTGTTGTGACTCCAGTGGTTCTTGGAGAGCATATTTATAATACAAGTTAAAGAAAAAAAATGGACTTGAAAATGCTTTAAAGAAGTTTCCACCCAAAGGAGTGGATTGGTGAACCATTAATGAGCTGCTGCTGCCAGCAGAGGGTGCCCTTGGCTTATATTACAGTATTAAGTTGTATTGGGCTATTTACTTTGAATGGTGAATAACATCTATTTAACAATAGAAAGGTTGGTCAATATTTTACTACAAAGACATTACACTGAAGATGTTTTTTTTGTTTTTGCCAGTCCTAGGGCTTGAACTTAGCCTAGGCACTGTCCCTGAGCTTCTTTTGCTCAAGGTTAGCACTCTTCAACTTTGAGCCACTGCTACAGTTCTAGCTTTTTTGTGTATATGTGTTACTGAGGAATCAAACCCAGGGCTTCATGCATGCCAAGTAATCACTCTACCACCCAGCCACATTCGCAGGTCTCCATTGAAAATCTTTTTTTTTTCTTTTTGTCAGTCATGGGGCTTGAACTCTGGGGCTGGGCCCTGTCCCTCAGCTCTTCAGCTCAAGGCGTGCTCTACCACTTGAGCCACAGCACCACTTCTGGTTTTCTGGTGGTTTATTGGAGATGAGAGTCTCATGGACTTACCTACCCAGGCTGGTTTTGAACCATGATCCTCAGATCTCAGCCTCCTGAGTAGCTAGGATTACAGATGTGAGCCACCGGCGCCCAGCTGAAAATCTTTTAATGTGAACATACCCACAGCATAGTTCTGTTCTTTCAGCAGACAGTAGAATGGAGTAGACACCTATTCAAACAGTGAACTGTGGGGGGGGGGAGGTAGAACCTAAAGGATTGGAAGGGTTGGCACACTTTTGTACCAAGTGTACTATGTTGTTTGTTTGTCTGGTTTTTGTGAAATCACACTTCTGAAATCACTTAGCATCACCAAGGATGACAGTTATATTTCCCAGAAATCGGGATATTATGGGCAGCTTTTACGCGTGTCATTATGAGCCTCTCAGGAAAAAACAAGAGTCTCTGGACATCTTTTTGTTATACTGTTCATCCTAACCATGAACAGATCCAATGTTCTTCCAAGATTCAAGTTGTGGGAATATTCAAAATAGACCCGAGGGATGACAGTGGAGAGGATGTAGGTTGACAGATGCCAGTTTAACTAGCTTTCTATTTTCCAGTAATCCTTTTTGGAAGACAGTCTTATGAATTCGAATTCTATATGGTTCCAAATAGCTACCAGCACTATTTTCCCATCTTCATCCAATAAACACAGGCAGTAAAGTCAAACTATAGTTTGGCTTGTTCCTATTTTCATTTCCCAAATAATTGAAAATTACTAAGCATAAAGTTGAGATGACTTAACTATAAACTTAGTGTTATCCACGAGCCATTTTCAAATTTATTTCCAAATTTTAATGACAATTGTAAATTTTCCCATTTTCTCCTAATTTTGACAGTATATTCTAACCCAGGTGTTTTATGGGTTCATAAATTTTTTTCCAAAATCGTCAAAATTCAGAGATATTATTATATGTTAAGGGATTAAGTGCAGTATAAATTTAAAGAAAAACGTTTGTGATTTCCAAAATTGTTCTTAGAATTTTTGAAGGTGTCACAAGGAAGTCAAACAGCATTTGCAGAGTTCCCAAATTATGTGGTGTCAGTGTGTTCCAGAAGAGTCTCATGCCAGGAGTGTTACCTCCACAGAGGTGGTGTAGGGGAGGGGGTGGAGAAGCACAGTCCCCCTCATCCCCCCTCCCCCAGCACAGTGTACCCAGGCCACACATGGGCAGTGGGCCCTGGATCCCTTGCTTAGTGGCTATATGACCTCAGAGAAGTTATTTAACTTCTCTAGGCCTTTATTTTCTCATGTATGAAGTGGTGATCACAGTGAAAGTTTCTAGGCTCAAGGGGATGTGAAGGTGGAATGAATAATTGTTTGCAAAGTGCCTAGAAAAATGTCTGCTCTGGGTTGGGAAGGTGGCTTAGTGGTGGAGTGCTTGCCTAGGAAGCATGAAGCCCTGAGTACAATTCCTTAGTACTACAGAAACAGAAAAAGCCACAAGTGGCGCTGTGGCTCAAGTGGTAGAGTGCTAGCCTTGAGCAAAAGAAGCTCGGGGACAATGCCTAGGCCCCAGGATTCAAGTTCAAGCCCCAGGATTGGGAAAGAAAGAAAGAAAGAGAGAAAGAAAGAGAGAAAGAAAGAGAGAAAGAAAGAGAGAAAGAGAAAGAGAGGAAGAGAGAGAAAGAGAGAGAGAGAAAGAGAGAGAGAAAGAGAGAGAAAGAGAAAGAAAGAAAGGAAAGAAAGAGAAAGAAAGAAAGAAAGAAAGAAAGAAAGAAAGAAAGAAAGAAAGAAAGGAAAAGAAAAGAAAAGAAAAGAAAAGAAAAAATGTCTGCTCTGTGAGTCTAATTAAGCACTTTATTGCTGTGTTGCTTCATGTTACCCTGGCCAGGTGGTGTGTTCTGGGCAGTCACCAGGACTGCGGGCCCGGGAGGCGGGGCTTGCTTCTTTGATGCTGCTGTCCTGGAAGTCAGAACTGCCTAGCAAGCCCCTCCCACCTACATTTTGCACTGGACCTTTTTTTTTTTTTTTTCTGGTCCTGAGGTTTAAACTCTGGACCTGTGTGCTGTCCCTGAGCTTTTGTGCTCAAGGCTAGTACTCTACCACTGAGCCACAACTCCATTTTTGGCTTTTTTTTTTTGGTCCTTTAGTGGATAAGAGTTTCATGGACTTTCTTGCCCAGGCTGGCTTTGAACCCTGAGCTTCAGATCTCAGTCCCTTGAGTGGCTAGGATTACAGGCGTGAGCCAACAGTGCCCAGCTTAGACCTGGGTATCATGAGCGGCCCCTGTTCTTAAGGCAGGGGATTATTGTGGCTTTGGACATTAGTGCTGCCACCAGCAGACTATGAGCGGTCACAAGGTTCTTGGAGAATGAAATGAGATGTGGAAGTGGTGACAAGCTTATGTAAAATTTCCACAAATGGTATTTAGTTACTGTGAATCCTCATAAACCAACTCAACAGTGCCATACTTCCACATGCTCCTAGTCCTGCTTAAGATGAAAAATTCCTGAGATTCAGGATAAAGTCATAAAACTCACTCTAGCAAAACTAAAATAGATTTACAGGAGGAAGCAATGTCTTATTAAAACTTGAGAACTTGAGACCTCTGTACTCACCTCCCCCTAGGTAAAAGTGCAAATTCAGTCTCCTACTACCACAAATGATGCCTTCTCTAAGGTGAACCCCCCAAGTTTGGAGGCTTGCAGAGGTGAGCACGTTGGCATGGCACGGATGAGGCTCACCCTGAGAAGACCACTCTGTGATCTGGGATGGCAAGCAGGCAGTAAGTGTCAACATTAAGATGCCCTGACTTCTCTAGACCTAGACACTAGAGAAAGGCTTGAATGTGGGAAATAATGCCTGTCACTCTGGAGAAAAATTTCAGTATCACCGATAAAAAAGGATGCTCAAAACAAAGTAAACCATACACTAAAGGCTCGGCTACCTCCTATGTCTGTTCCTACTGGATTTCACTAGTCTTTCAATGAAATGGTGGGCAGGGCTGGCCCTGTACAAGCCACACAATGCAGGTGAGACCTGAGCACCCAATTCCCCTGTACCTACGCAAATTCAGATTATTAGTCTTTTGCTACTAAGAAGATACTTATACCTGATATACGTTGTACCATAGAAAGTAGAGAAAACATTTCATCGTCTTGTATGATGCCAAATATTTTTTCCAAACAAAATTGAAAAGTCAACATCAAATATATTTTAGCTTAATCTAGAACAAAATAAAATTCAGTCTCTGCAGAGGGTAAAATTAAAACTCTTAGAGAACATATTAGAGCATTCTAATAGACCACTTGGTTTAGCAAAACATAATTAATAGAAATTATTTTGTTTACAAAATTAGGATGTTATATTCTCTCTACAGTGTCTTTACCAATTAAAGCAGACAGATGAAATCTGCCAGCAGTGGCAAATTCTTCCAGTGCTCACTTATAGCCATCCTCCAAATTTCAGTTTGTTGGGCAAGTATACTCTGGAAAGATAATCTGATGACAGGAAGGTCAAAGCTTGGATTTCTGCCTTCATGTTCAACTCTGCCATCATTTCCATCTGCCAGTAACATAAAACAGAGTCAGACAGACCAGAGCTCTCTGCTACAGTGTGGTCAATTCATCAAATTAGTCATAGTGAAGAACCACAAGGCAATAGTCATTAGAGCCAGCCAGAATATTCTAGAACTAATGTCGGTAAAACATATCATCAGGTAAACATATCATACTTACTATGATGCCTTGAATAACCAGGAATGGTCTGGTAGTTTTATGGTTGTTTTCTTCTTCCTTTTAATCCCATAAACTAGGATGCTGACACTGACAAAGGGTAGGTATGCTAGACAGCTCCATCCAGCTCAACTCATCTATCAGCACTCAATTTCAACAATTATTTACTACAAAACCACACTAACATACATTCTTATACAAAATTTCAAGAATACTGTTGAAATATTACATGAATAGCCACTAGTAAAGTAAAAGACAACTGAACACCCAGTACTTGATTTTAAAGCAAAACATCAGTTACTTCTTTTCTCCAGAGTGGTTGGCAGTTAACATAAGGTCTTTTCAGAATACTGTTGAGTTTCATATGGTCATGCTTTGTCAGTGGGATCAAACTGTTTTTCGGTATATTTAGCCTGGAAAACAGAGGGGGGAAAATCAGTGACAGTAAGGTAGGTCTGTCTTTCTTTCCCTCCCTTCCCTCCCTCCCTTCCTCCTTCCCTCCCTCCTTCATTCCTTCCTTCCTCCCTTTTTTGGTCCAAGATTGGGACTCAAACTTGGTATCTGAGGCTTTTGCTCATTGACTGGTACTCTACCACCTGAGCCATGCTGCTAACCCATCAAGGTGTTTCTAAAACACATATATATGTCATATCAGGAAGCTCAGGAAAAAAAAAACATAGAAGATAATCAGCACTGATCTTCCTCTGAAATCCACCATTTGGGATCTCCCATACCAGCAAGTGTTCAGGTTTATAGTGAAGGTTTGTGTTTCCATAGTAAATAGATTTGATTTTTTAAATTTCCTTCTTGTTAGACTCATGGGATGGTGACAGGCAGACAGACACTGGTTACTGAACAAATACCCACAGCACTGGCATCAAGTATCTTGACACCAGTACATGAGTGAGGCCTGAGTGAGGCCCTGTGAACTTCCTGCTCCTGGGGCCATGAGCTCCAGGGCACATGGCCAGCAGCTGAGATTCTCTGAGGGATGTTAGCTTCCTCTCCCAGACTAAACATCTATCATTCATGGAGGATTTGGGAGGTAGATACTGGTCTGTTCTCTTCCTCGCAAGCACCCCACACAGTCACAGACACCTAGCGAGTTTTAAAGTAGACAAAAGGGAATGTAGTTTTATCTTGGTTTGTGCTTTAAAAATAGAACATGAAGCTGGGTGTTGTAATCCTAGCTATTAAAGAGACTAAGATCTGAGGATTGTGGTTTCAAGCCAGCCTGGGCAGGAACGTCTGTGAGACTCCAATAAACTAGCGCCCCCCCCCCCCCCAAAAAAAAAAGCCAGAAGTGAGCTATGGCTCAAGTGATAGAGTACTAGCCTTGAGCAACACACACACACACACACACACACACACACACACACACACACACACACACACACACACACACACACACACACACACACACACACACACAGACCAGGAAAGATCTGGGATTTGTGATGTCATCCCTCTTTGATGTCACACATCCTATATTTCTGGCCTTTTTCAATGTCCTTGTGATGGGCTGGAGGACAGTATGGCTGAAGGGGAGGGGCAGCAGCTCTGGAACATGTTTGTGTGGCTGTCAGTGTGTCCCTGGGTGGCTTTTTTTTTTTTTTTTGGTCAGTTGTGGGGCTTGAACTCTGGGCCTGGGCGCTGTCCTTCAGCTCTTCAGCTCAAGGCAAATACTCTACCACTTGAGCCACAGCACTACTTCCGGTTTTCTGGTGGTTTATTGAGAAGAGTCTCATGGAGTTTCCTGCCCGGGCTGGCTTTGAACCTTGATCCTCAGATCTCAGCCTTTTGAATAGCTAGGATTAAGGCATGTGCCACCAACGCCTGGCTAGTGGCATGTTTCTTCGGGTGCTTCTGAGGGTGCTGCTGGAATGTAGTAACACAGCTATTTCTCCAGATCTTCTACCTTGACACTGATCAAACCCCTTGTCCTGAATGTGTGTTAGAAATGGTCTGCACAAAAGCACGTCACCACCATGACACACTTACTGCATTGGATAAAACCTTAATTCACTGGAGGTAAAAACTCTAAATCTAAGGACCCATCTCGGGGACTCTCATTTTGTGACTGTTCACATACCTGCTTTAGGAAGTTAGCACCCAAAACTGGGGATCACACACTGATGAAAGAAATCTCAGTGGCAAATCAAAACAACAAGAAACTGTTTTACATTTCACATTAGCAGAGCAGAGACTGCATTACTCTCATCTCTTCAGAAGCAAACGTGGATACTGTCCCCACAGTTCTTAGACTAAGACTCTGGTGGGGATGAGCAGCTAAACACACAGATGCGTCAGTGGTCAGTCCAGTTGGTACTCAGCCATAGGAGATATCAAGGTGAAATGACACAGAAAGGAATGAAAGAGTAACCACACGGTGTCATGTGGTACAAAGCAGATGAGAAAGTACCGGGTGGGTGAGATCATACCTTTGTGAAAACAGGAAATGATGTGGGAGAGCAAAGTAGCTCAGCTCTCATTGATTTTCTTGTTGCTACCTATGGATATGTTTCCCATAATGAGAAGAGATATTCGATTTGCCATACTTTGCCTTTTCAAACTTTATCAATTGTAAAATGTGATTTTTATGAAGTTAAAAGTTTAAATGTGTGGTCAAATTGAATCCTATAGTGTTCTCTTGATTACTTACAATCTATATATTATATTTTAGGTATAAAAAATGAACAAAATGTTTTACCCACCAGAATTAGAAAAAACACTTTATAGCTTGCTGAATGCAAAACTAACCAAACTCATTGAAAGTATTTTAATGGTAGAAATAGAAGCTCTAGTGAATTAACACATAGTTATATGATCCTGATTCATAGTGGACAATATCCATAAAAAAATTATGTGCTGCTCTTTGCAGTGCTGATCGGCTTATTGTTCAGAACCCCAGTGAATCCATTTCAAATGCCCCGGTTCTGCTACCCCATCTGACCTTTTAATATCAGAAGGGAGGAGACCAAGCCATCTAATAGCGGGCACTGTGAGATTGTGGGCTTCGAAGGACATGGACTGAAATAAAGAGCAGATGCGCATTAGGTGAGGTTACTTAACATGTAGAACATCCAACATACCTGTTTTTGCAACCAAATTCTATTAAGGAGGACTAAGTGTTAGACTGTATTCATTTCCTCTGAAGCAAAACAGCAAATGACTGCTCTGGTCACTGCTGGCAAGGTATGGTCACCGTACCTTACATCCTTTCACTATCTGCCAATGTGGCCAGGCCTCAGAGTCACATGGAGACTCCAATTCAGCAGGTCGGGTAGGAACAGATATTTGCAGTCCTGGCAAGTTTTCAAGGGATGCCAAAGCCACTGGCCTGAGAGCCACTGCCGTGGGCACTGCACAGTTTAGCGAGCAGAATTCAGTGGTATTTACCCTTCTTTAAGGTGGGAGAAAAGGCAAGGTCACAATTCAAGCCTACCTGAAATATTCAGAGCATATTTTGGTGGGGAAGATCATGGGCCTGCAGTGGCTGCAGGAGTGTGGAAGAGGCAGCGTGACAATGTGACTAACTGGGAGTGGGTCTCTACTGTCTAGTCACACTGGTGACGCTTGGAGCTGGCTTCAGAGCCACTTTGAAGCACAGACTGACACAGAGGCCATTGGATCCCTGAGGATTTGGGGTGGGAGGGTATTTGGCTTATTAGAGAGTGATAAGAGAATGGAAAAGCCATCAATGAATGTAAAATATCTAAGTAATGGAAAAAAAACTACTTTTTATACTTACCATAGATCCATATTTATAGATGCACATTATTTCTATGCCTGTTAAAAAAGGTTTACTTTAGAATGAGCTCATGTACTACAGATTAGATCATTTGCCCCTTCAAACTTTAGCAACTATGATCTTTATTTTGTATTGACGTTACCAGTGGCAAACCGTATGGCTCTCAGTTAATATGGTGAACGCAACCATAAATTGTCTTAGATAATCAGCCTTGGAGTTGAATAATATGCTCTAACAATATTGTATGAATGTATTCTCAGAGCAGAAGCCCCAGGCAGAAATAGGTTTGGTTCTGAGTGTTGCTGTGGGTGGTCCAGGGCTGCATTACCGTGAGGGTCAGCGTCCACCAGCGTGAGCATAGGCATGTGAAACGTGTCCCACAGCTTCTTCACTAAGAGTCTCGTGTTCAGATCAGGGACGCCTTTGCCCTACAAACAACAGAGGAACCATGTGTGGAAATACCGTAACCAAAACTAAGAGGAAGGGTACCACAACAGCTCTGCCCCTGGCTGTGTGCACATGTCCTCAGACAAGGGCTGAGGGGCAGCGTGTGACCTCTCCCTTTAAAAATGTGGGTTCTTTATGACCACCCCTATGTCTTCTCTGCATTCAAATGCAACTATGAGGCAGACCTCTGTGTTAGTAGTGGGTGGGATTCAAAGGCCCAGGGCTATCCCAGGTGGCAGCTCTTGTCTGTAATAGTTCTGCCACCCTGGTTAGTCAGGGGGTGAAAGCAGTCAATGCTGGCTACAGCCTGCCACAGGACCCAACCACAGAGCCACCGTCCATTTCAAGGACCCAACCCCAGCCTCTGCTTCTGGGCTCTCAGTCTGCATTTCCCTTTTGACTCTTGGGACTAGGAGTTCCTGCTGACCACTGGGATCACATGGATAAGATCACACTCAGAACTTCCTCCCGGTAAGAGCTGTGTGCAGCCCCATGGCGATCAGCAGGGACAGCTGTATGGTGCAACACATAGGGCCATGTTGACTTGCTTCTCACATCAGGTCCTCCAAATCCTTATGAAGCATTCCCAATTCTGTCCTTTCCCTGAACTATATCCCCCTCCGTGCTTGTGGGAGAGAGTGCCCGCCCCTCCCGCAGGCCCTTGCTAATCCTACTCACTTTCTCTCCTGGACAGCTCAAAAGCCACCATGAGCACCTGCTATTTCTGCAGAGGTCAGGTGTACCTGGGAATTTGGCCAGGCCTTCCACAGCCTCATGGGGTCACCCAACACCTGCTTCCTCTCCAGACTGCTCTCCTGGCTGCTCCCACAATGCCATATTTCCTGTTAATCTCATAAACCCGTGGAATTTTAAGTAGAGAGCTTTGCTTCTTCAAAGAACTAGGCTTTAGCACAATTGTATCAAAGCAAAAGGCTGAGCAAAGAGCATGAAAGAGTGGAGCCTGGCCACACTCTGGCTCTGTAGCGGCCAGCACACCCTAAGCTCTCTCCCCTCCCCTCCCCCTCCCCTCCCCTCTCCCCTTCCTTTTCCCCTCCTCTGGCAGAAGGTTCAAGGATAGCCCAGCTTTATGGGCTTCTCCCATCTCATCCTGAAGCCCTGCAGGGGGCTCGGGCTCAACGAGAAGGGGACAGTCTAAGGAGCCAACAAACGGCCCCCCCAGCAGACACAGAACCTGCAGCGCCTTGGTTGGGGCTCACAGCCTGCAGCACTGTGAGCAGTAACGGTTCCTCATGTGCAGTCTGCAGGGTTGCAGCAGGTGGGCCAGCTGGGACACAGCCTTTGCCAAGCGATGCAACAATTCCAGTCCTCCTGGCCACATGAGTCCACATACGCTTTCATGTTCTTTGCTCGTTTTTTGCACATTTATGTTTTTAAAGGCAAGCTCCTCTGATGAGTTAATGACGTTACCTGTGGAGGAAGAACAGGGAGAAGCCCCAGGGTTAACACCAATAGTACTGTGGGGGTGGTGTGAGGGAGACACCACAGGCCCAGGGAAAGTCCCCCACTATCAGAAAATCACAGGAACTTAAAAATCAGGTCCCAGGCCAGGTCTCAGTGGCTCACACCTGTAATCCTAGCTACTCAGGAGGCTGAGATCTGAGGATCATGATTCCCGGCTAGATTCAAGGCAGGAAGGTTGGTGGGAGTCTTATTATCTTTACTTAACCACCAAAAAGGCAGAAGTGGAGTTGTGGCTCAAGTTGTAGAGTGCTAGCTTTGAGCAATAAAGCTCAGGAACAGCACCCAGGTGCTGAGTTCAACCCCTATGTCTGGCATGAAAAATAAAAATAAAATCAGGAGCTAGGTGCTGGTGGCTCATGCCCATAATCCTAGTTACTCAGAAGGTTGAGATCTGAGGATTGTGGGTCAAAGCCAGCCCCAGCAGGAAAGTCTGTGAAACTCTTATTTCTAATTAATCACCTGAAAACTAGAAGTAGCGCTGTGGCTCAAAGTGGTAGAGTGCTAGTCTTGAGCAAAAAGCTCAACCCCCAGGCCCTGAGTTCAAGCCCATGACTGACAAAAATCAATTAATCGACTGATGAGGGCTTGTCTTCCATCATAGTCAGGTTGAGAAGGTTTGCTAACACCCTAGACATTCCTGTTCTTCGACACAAGCAATGCTTCATACCAGAACCAGACTGTTGCCCCAGGCCCAGAGGTGATGTCATAAACAGCTCAATGGTGTGTTAGTCGTGGACACAAAGGGAGGTAGATACTCTACCGTGACCATGATGCATGGAGACAGTTTACTGCAAAAGTTGTCATCGAGGAGCCGTTGAAATGTTGCATCTTTTTCTACAATTAACAGAAACTTTGCATCCGTAATTAGATCTGACAAGCTAAGGCTGAAACACTGAAGGCAGAGTATTTCAGTCTCCTATCCAATAACACCAGTGCTGGATACATAGGCCCAAAAGCAGCTATAAAGGAAATATTTTCACTTTTAACTTCAAATATATAAACATATCTACTTAGCTATCTCTCTTCTGCCTTATGGTGAGCTCCTGAGAGGTCTGAAGAAGGCCCCATGTGTTCCTCTTGATGACCCTGGGGTGTAACTTGTCTCTTACATGTTAGGAAGGCCTGCTTTGTCAAAGGAACAGAGGAACATTCCACAAGTTTACATAGTTTTCCTACTTAAAGGATACTCCGAATTCCTTGGATATTAGATGGCACAGCAGTGGCCTAAGTTAAAAAAACAGACAATTTTGATTTCCAAGACAAAAGTATAAACTCCGTTGTTAAAATTTATTACAAAGTTCTGTTTTCATTTGTCCGTGCCAGCAGCAGGAACTAGATCCACCCCTCATATCCCCCGCTTCTCTCTCTCTCTCTCTCTCTCTCTCTCTCTCTCTCTCTCTCTCTCTCTCTCTTTCTTTCTTTCTCTCTCTCTCTCTTTCTCTCTCTCTCTCTCTCTCTCTCTCTCTCTCTCTCTCTCTCTCTCTCTCTCTCTCTCTCTCTCTCTCTCTCTCTCACACACACACACACACACACCAGCTTACAGCATTTCTGGAGGCTTTATAGGTATGTGGCTTAAGCAGCAAAACTGTAGAAGGGCAGTGAGCATGGCGATGCAAGATCTCACAGAGGTCCCTTTCCCCACCCCATCTTCTCTGCGAGCTCAGTGATTAGTGCTGCCTGCCGGCTCTCTAAGCATCAGAGCCCAGCCAGAGATTTGGTGAAATGTGTTAGTTTCAGAACCTGGCATATTTTTTTTGGGGGGGGGGGTCTAGTTGTGGGGCCTGAACTCTGGGCCTGGGCGCTGTCCCTCAGCTCTTCAGCTCAAGGCTAGCACTCTACCACTTGAGCCATAGCGCCACTTCTGGCTTTTTTCTTTTTGCTTATGTGGTGCTGAGGAATCGAACCCAGGGCCTCATGCATGCCAGGCAAGCGCTCTACCACTGAGCCACCTTCCCAGCCCCAGAACCTGGCATTTTTATGGAGATGACACAGCAACTCTTCTGAAACAGTCATGCCACAGGCAATCTGCCTGAAAGAAGCAATCCATTTTCAAAGGGAATGTGTCTTCTTATTTTAAGATGACTGCTGGCATATTTTTAAATGATGTGATTGATACATAACCCTGTAGATGATTGCCTACTCATCCATTTATATTTTAAAATCTTAAGGTCCAAGTTACATTACAAACAAATAAAGTGCATTTCTAATGGGAGGGGCAGTTGGGGGCTGAGGTGTGAGATGGGAAAGCCACTCACCGTGGCACCGCAGGTACAGTTCACCCTGGTGCCATCTTCCTCCAGGTATCTTAAATTGCCAGCAATTAGCCCTTTGGATGTGGATAGCTGGAAGAAGTAGGAGAATTACTGAGAGCTTTCCCCTCTAAGTTTGTGCTGCTAAATACCCTGCTCATACCCACCTGCGGAGTCACTTTCATTTTAGCTCAGACTGGAATTTAGAGATGCCGGAGAAACTAATTCCATACTTTGAAATATTGAATATTTGTTAATCCACCTGTTTGGATCCATTTATCCAAGGCTAAAGTGGCAACAGATTATTTAAGTTTATGAGAAAAGATATAGTGTGAAAATGCCACTTTCACATAAAAAGGCAAAAACTGCTTTCATTTGTTTATCCCAGTTTTAATTCACATTTTGTTTTAGAGAAATGTTTTGCTTGAAGTACGACTTACGATGTGCAGACTCCTCCTCGGCACCTTTAACATACATGAGATGTCATCTATGATGTTGTCCACAGCCGCCTGGTTACCAAAGAGTTGGCTGTCAGTGTAGTATATGTCTCTATGGAGATTTAAAATATGTGTTTTAATTAATTAAATAGGACAAGTATCACAGTGGCATTTGAAGAAAGTATCAACCCCATAAAATGCAACCTATATGGAAAGTAATTTACTGCCCCATATCTAATCTTACATGACTTTTTCCAAAACAGACAATGAAAACCAATCCAAATAAATCTCATGCTGCATTTAAAGGTGGATTTCCAGAACAATATATTTACCTTTTGGTTGCGTAAGTGTTGCTCTGCACTAATTTATAAATCATGGACAATATTTTAAGAATTAGAGCTGGAAAATAAAGCAAAAAATTCATTTTAATTTCCCCTAATAATTCAAAAGATATTGCCCTTAAAATTTTTTAGTTAAAAAATCCCCAATTACTGTCCATAATGCCTTTAAAATGATCTTCCCAGAAGAGAGGGGTTAAAAACAGACTCACTGCCTGAGGAATCTAACCATTCCATGACCAGCAAAGCAGAGAGAATAATTCCTCACTAAATGATAATCATCATCATAATAATAATTTATTTGAGAAATATATTTACTTAGGAATGGAACAATGGAATCTACTTCCATTGTTACTACTAAGGCAAAAGTCTAGACAATTATTTTAAGTTGGTCTATAAAAGTAAAATTACTGAACTCAGAACAACTAAAGTCTAGAATAAGCCTACATTCATTTATTCTTCTTTATTACAGATGCAAGAAAGATTTACCAAATTTTTGAATTGATTTTGGTGAGTCACTTTTGATTTTCTTTGTGGTACAATGAGACACCATCTGAAGACCCACAGAATCTTCAAACCTGTTTTGTTTAAAGCAAAGGAATAAAATGAAAACAGCTTCACCTCTGGACACACAGTGCACCCAACATCCCCCTCTGCATGGCATGTAAATCCCACAGAAGCTTTATAGAGACACCTGGCAATTACATAATTAGCTTTATAACTCATAGGTAACTAAGATAGGGTGTCTAAGCTAAGTATGTTTGCATATGGGGTTGGTGTGTGTCTACCATATTAGAAGACAGTGCATGTGGAATGATTTATGCATTTCATACTTTATTGCATTTTAAACATTAATGTACCCACTTACCAATGTGACTCAATTGAATAATGATAAATGTTGAGGTACTTTATTTGTAGCAAAATGACATCCCACGAAATAACCACTGATACTAGATTATTATGTGGACCCGCCAAGCCTCTCCTGAAGGTGGCAGAAGACACCAGGCAAAGAAACTAGGTGTCAGCTGCTTTTAAGTTGGATGCAATCCATCTTTCAAAAGGGATGCAAAAATAACACGGGAATACCCAGTTTGTATTAGTTATATTGAAAACAATACTCAGTGACTGAGGAGCCTTTAATATTCTTTTCACTGTTCCTGTGACAGTTACAAACTCTAAGCCATCCCTGCTGTTTTTCAACTTTCAAGGGGCTGAAAAACAAACGGTATCATTAGGTTTGAGGGCTTGGCTGTGGGCCAAGTAGGGGCCCATGTTCAGGAGAGTGCCTGGTGAAGTCTCCCCACTCAAGATGCTTTCCCTTCAGTGCCCTGAGCAGTGGTTTACTTCTGCAGCAGAGGTGACTGTGCCTACCTCCCCTCCACCCCGCCCCCACGCCCAGTGCTGGAGAACTCAGTGCCTGTTTTTGCTTCTAACCTCTTGCAATGTTCCACTTTTTGTTAACTTTTTCATTGGCCATATATATATTTGGTCGGCTGTAGGGCTTGAACTCAGGGCCTGGGCGCTGTCCCTGAGCTCTTTTCACTCAAAGCTAGCACTCTACTACTTTGATCTACAGCACCACTTCCAGTTTTCTGGTGGTTTATTGAAAACAACAGTTTCAGGAATGTTCCTGCACAGGCTGGCTTCGAACCATGACCCTCACATCTAAGTAGCTAGGATTACAGATGTGAGCCAGCAGCACCCGGCTATCCTGTTTCCTTCCTACTTTTAGTTAGTACAACTTCCTATATGGTACATTCTTTCTTTCTTTCTTTCTTTCTTTTTTTTTTAAGGTCGTCATGGGGCTTGAACTCTGGGCCTGGGCACTGTCCCTCAGCTCTTCAGCTCAAGGCAAGCGCTGTACCACTTGCGCCACTTCCAGTTTTCTGGTAGTTTATTGGAGATAAGAGTCTCTCGGACTTTCCTGCCCGAGCTGGCTTTGAACCGTGATCCTCAGATCTCAGCCTCCTGAATGGCTAAGATGACAGGCTTGAGCCACTGGTGCCCAGCTGGTACATTCTTTTTAATCTTCCTCCACTTTTTTTTAGCATGTCAAAGTCCATAAAAAGTACAAAATCAGACTTGACCTCTAACTCAAACACATTGATTGATGCTGACAATGCAGGTAAAAACAAAGCAGCAAAATGCCCACTTTATATTCTCCCAGGTGGATCTGTTCTCTATTGTGAAGGCAGGTGCTTCGTTTCTGGCCAGGCTTGTGATTACATCTTGAATGGTATTTTCTATAGATTCAAGAACCTCAGAACTGAAACAATAAACAAACCAAGATTTGATTTTAATGACGAACTAGGCTTTGCAACATAAAATGTTTCCCCAGGTCAATACTAAAATTGCTTTTTTTTCTCTCTCTCTCTTTTTATTTTTTTTGAGATAGAGACTCTCCCTGTAGCCCAGGCTGGCTTAGAACTCAAGATTGTCCAGCTTCAGCCTCTGGGGTGCTAGGATTATAACTATGCACAACCAAACCTTCTCCTTAGGGTGTGTGTGTGTGTGTGTGTGTGTGTGTGTGTGTGTGTGTGTGTGTGTGTGTGTGTGTGTGTGTGTGTGTGTGTGTGTGTGTGTGTGTGTGTGTGTGTGTGTGTGTGTGTGTGTGTGTGTGTGTGTGTGTCCTGGGGCTTGAACTCAACCTGTGTGTGTGTCCTGGGGCTTGAACTCAACCTGTCTACTGCTCTTTACCTTTTGTGCTCAAGGCTGGCACTCTACCACTACAGCCATGTCTCCACTTCTAGCTTTTTGGTGGCTAATTGGAGATAAGAGTCTCACAAACTTTTTTGCCCAGCTGCTTCCAAACTGTGATCCTCTGATCTCAGCCTCCAGAGTATGTAGGATTTCTGGCACCAGGGTCATTAATTGTTCTTAATCCATGTGAATAATGATCTCTCCCACTAAATCCTAACCTCAATAGCACCCTAAAACAACTGTATTTACAATGGTTACTTATAAAGCAATTTTATTTTTCAGATTAACATTTGGAATAGTTGTGCTCTTTTGCATTAACTTATTAAAACAATTTGCAAATACATTTTTATCTAGTCATACCTACTTTAATTTACCTGAAGTTAAATACAGATGTATTGTCGTGAAATACTAGTGAATGTAAAATGATGAAAGCACAAGGCATTGCTTTCAAACCCCAGTGTCAAGAGAAAAAGATATATGGCTTTGAATTTCTCTCCCAAAAAATGTGATATAAAAGAATTCTAAAAGAAGCTGTTGTAGCACATGACCCCATCTGATCTCATGCTTTAGAATTGGCCCTTTTTGAATTTTGTGGCTCAAATAGAAAGAAGTTTATCAACACAGAAAGAATAAATGTGGATTCTGCACTAAGTGGTTGTCTTGCCAATTCTGAGGACACTTTACAGAAGAACATTAACACTGAGCCCAGTTTTCTGTCAGCTGACTGGTAATTTCACAAACCATCAGCTTCAAAATATGTTGTTCTGTCAGAACATGAGCATATGGTCTGATCGGGGAACCAGACTAAATCTAGCAGTTTTCATTTCTGTGGCAATTTCAGAACTTTTACTGAAAACTTAGGTATTAGAAAATCAACTTTAAAACATTTAGTGTTTCCTGGGGCTGGGAAGGTGGCTCAGTGGTAGAGCGCTTGCCTTGCACACATGAGGCCCTGGGTTCGATTCCTCAGCACCACATAAGCAAAAGAAAACAGCCAGAAGTGGCACTGTGGCTCAAGTGGTAGAGTGCTAGCCTTGAGCTGAAGAGCTGAGGAACAGCGCCCAGGCCCAGAGTTCATGTCCCACGACCGGACATTTAAGAGCTAAGCAAATCAATATGCCTCTGCAGGGTAACAAAGGAGTACTCCCTCAAACGATGCTTTTGTAAAGATTTGTCTTTTTTTTTTTTTTTTTTTTTTTTTTTTTTTTTTTCAGTCCTAGGGCTTGAACTCAGGGCCTGGGCACTGTCCGTGAGTTTCTTTTGCTTAAGGCTAATACTCTATCACTTGAGCAACATGTCACTTCTGGCTTGCTTTTTCTGTTTGTGGTACTGAGGAATAGAATCTAGAACTTCATGCATGCTAGGGAAGCACTTTACCACTGAGCCACATTCCCATTTTTTTGTTTTATGCTAGGCCTGGGGCTTGAACTCTGGGTCTGAGTGCTCACTCTACCACTTGAACCACAGTGCCATTTCCAGCTTTTTTGAGTAGTTTATTGGAGATAAAAGTCCCACTGAGTTTCCTGCCAAGGCTGGCTTCAAACTGTAATCCTCAGATCTCAGTCTCCTGAGTAGCTAGGATTATAGTCATGAGCTCTTTTGGGGTTTTGAGTAGTTGCTCTAGGCTTAAAAACATTGAAATTAGAATGAAAAACTTGGTAGACAAAAACAGATAAAGGAATCAAAGTAATAAAGCATTTTAAGTAAGTAACTAATAAAGGAGGAAGTTTTAAATAAGTACATAAATGTGTAAACACATTTTCTGTAGTTAATTCTACCTTGAATAACAGTCTCCAGTTGATTTTTAAACAAATTGCTCCATTTACTTAAGATGTCTGTTGCTGTCTTTGCAACTGTGAGAAAACCACTATTACTAAGCAGAGTTACAACATTCCTTTCCCTATTTTCTCTCCCCTCACTAAAACATCCTGTGAACTGTGTGTGTGTGTGTGTGTGTGTGTGTGTGTGTGTATGTGTGTGTACTGGGACTTGAACTCAGGGCCTGTGTACTTTCCCTTAGCTTTTTCCATTCAAGGCTGACAGTCTACTATTTAAGCCACAGCTCTATTTCTGGATTTTTGTGTTTAATTGGATGAGAGTCTCATCAACTTTCCTGCCTGGACTGACTTTGAACCATGATCCTCAAATTTCAGCTTCTCCAGTAAGTAGGATTACAGGCACGAGCCTTTGGCACCTGGTACTAGCTTTTTTTTTTTTTTTTTTTGCCGGTCATGGGGCCTGAACTCTGGGTCTGGGCGCTGTCCCTCACTCTACCACTGGAGCCACAACGCCACTTCCGGCTTTTTCTGTTTATGTGGTGCTGAGGAATCGAACCCAGGGCCTCATGCTTGCAAGGCATGCACTCTACCGCTGAGCTACCTTCCCAGCCCCTGGTACTAGCTTTTGAAGCTAAAAACTGTTATTTTAAAAAATTAAGGGGGGCTGGGAAAGTGGATCAATGGTAGAGCTCTTGCCTTGCATGCATGAGGCCCTGGGTTTGATTCCTCAGCACCACATGCAGAAGTGGTGCTGTGGCTCAAGTGGTAGAGCATTTGCCTTGAGCTGAAGAGCTGAGGGCCAGTGCCCAGGCCCAGAGGTCAGACCCAGACTGACAAAAATAAAAATAAAAATAAAAAATTAAGGAAGCTGGGTGCCGGTGGCTCACACCTGTAATCCTAGCCACCCAGGAAGCTGAGATCTGAGGATTTTGGTTCAAAGCCAGCCCAAGCAAAAAAGGCCATGAGACTTTCCTCCCTCCAATAAACCACCAGAAAACGGATGGCGCTGTGGCTCAAGTGGTAGAGCGTTTGCCTTGAGCTGAGGGACAGTGTCCAGGCCCAGAGTTCAAGACCCACGACCCCCCCCCCCCCCCAGAAAAAAAAGGAAACAAAACAAGATAAATACTGGCTGAGGCATGGCTCCTAGTGAGGGAAAGGTCTTGAGTTCAAACTAATATTACCCCCCCCAAAAAAACACCCCAAAACATATATCAAAACAAAACAAACCACAAACCACCAGAAGTGAAGCCATCCTGAGTCCCCAACTCCCTAGCGTTAGGCCCAGGGGCTCCCAGAACATTCTAGAGGCGGGCATGGGGTGGGGCCTTTCAGCAGGCTCTTCAAGTAAGGGTGGGAGGCTGAAAGGCGAGGGGCCGTAGGAAGGCCCTCTGGGGTGCAGGCCTTCCCGTGGGGCGCTGTCCGGGCCCTGGGGCACCCCGCCCTGGGGCACCCCGCCGTGCTGTAGTACCTAGAGACCAGGCGGGGCCCCCGGACGGGGGTCTCCCTGCCGCCTGCTCTCAGGGAGGCCAACAGAGAGGCCCTGTGCCTGTCCAGGACCTCGAAGAACGAGGCCTCGGGGCCCATGGGCGCAAACGCCATGGGAGTAAACGGCCGCGAGCGGCCTCCACAGCCTTCAACCGGGCGTCGCGCCTTTCCCGCGCTTTCTGAGTGCGCATGTGCACACCTCACCATTCAGGGACGGTCATGCGCAGAGCAGACGCAACACATGTGCAGAGCCCTGAGTGCGCAGGGGATGTGTGGACGCATGCGCACAGCAGACTGGCGTGCACTCTGTGTGTGTGTGTGTGTGTGTGTGTGTGTAGGCACATGCGTGTATCCCTGAGCACACAGGGGATGTATGGACTCGTGTGCATAGCACTGAGCACACAGTGGATGTGCGGACGCATGCGCGGAGAGGTGAGTGGTGTGCTTCGCACCGAGTGCAGTGCGCAGGCGCAAGGCTCTCCAGCGAGCCCTGTCTGGAAGGCCAGACCTTGGGTCCCACAGAGCTGAGCTGAGATGACCTCGAACCTGTTACTACTTCGAGATTAATACCCACGGTTTTCCTTAGAGCAAATAACCAGGGAAGCAGGGATGCGGGTCCGAGGTAGAGGACTTGCCACAAGTATGGAAGCGCGGGGTCAGGTGGTCAGAGCCATCTCCACCCCACTAGCCGCAAGCCCCAAACACCGATTTCCCTGTGATTGGGGTGACAGAATCCCAGCTCTTCTGAATGCCTATGCCTTCTGATTCCCTCCACCTGCTCACCCTAGCCTGCAGGCCACACCAGGCAGTCAGGCCTGGGCTGAAATCCCAGCTTCACCACGCCATCCCCCTCCCTCCTAGCCAGTTAAGATGGAGGTCACCCAAATTGACTTCCAGTTTCAGATAAACAATGAGGACTTTAATTTTTTTAATGTTATTTTATTGTAAAGATTCAGATAAACAGTGAGGACTTTAATTTTTTAAATGTTATTTTATTGTAAAGATGCTGTAAGGAGCAGTTTCAGTTACATGAGTGGGGTAATGAGTACATTTCTTGTTGAGCATTGTTACCCCCTCCCTTGTTATTTTCCCACTGTCCCTTCCCGCCCTCACCTCCCTCCCTCCCCCCACCCCAAAGTTTTAAAGTTCATTTCCAATAGACTGTCTTGTGGGTATCATTGTTGTAATGGGTCATCTTGTGTCCTTGTTTCAGCATTTTGTTATTCCCCTTCCCCTCCCCAAATTAGACAAATGTATATACAAGATGCAGGGTACCAAAATCAAGTACCGTGACAACAGGGGATATACCATAAGGGGAAAAATATACAAAGGAAACAAAAAAATTACATAGTACATTAAAAACAACAACAAAGAAAGACCTATTGTGTCCATCTCTTAGGGTTCATTTCACTTAGCATCATCTATATGGTCATGTGTACATAGCTTTTGAGCTTTACTGCTCATCTGATACTTAAATTTTAAAAAATTTTATTAGTTTACATTGGTTATACAGGAGATTTCATTGTTCGATCTCCACACATTTACATCGTGTTCAGCAAATGTCACCTCCTCTGTCACTCTCCCCCTTTCCCAAAACAGTTTGATGGGTTTCATTGTTCTGTGTGTATAGTTCCAAATAATTGACTTGGACTATAATCAACTTCCTTCATCCCATGAGACCTGGAGTCTTTCGTAAGGATAGCATGTACTCATGTAATGTATGGGACATATTCTTACCAAAAACAAACAAACCCAAAACCCCACATTATTTTATTGTTGGTTTGAGATTCAAATCGACCCAGACATCCTGTATCTTACCTGGCCATTGTGTTGCTGTGCCACAACCTCTCATTACAGACTTGGTGAACAGCTCCTTGTCTGGCACTCTTCCAAGAATTCCTGGAGAAGGGAGGGAATGAGTCTTATCCTTGATGGGACAGTAGGGTCACCCCTGAAACAAGGAGGCTCCAAGGCCTCAGCCCTGCGTCGATGGGGCACTGGGGTCCCAGAGGAGCCAACTGGCCGTCGTCATCCCTAACTGCTTTGTTTCTTCAATTGCTGACTATTCCATAGTTTAGAATCTGAAACTAGTTTCCAAGCCTAATAGACTCTCCGTTCTTGGTGATGGTTGTCCTCTGTGTGTGTGTGTGTGTGTGTGTGTGTGTGTGTGTGTGTGTGTGTGTGTGTGTGTGTGTCTCCACGGGCAAACACTTGTGTGGTGGGCTATCATAGTACTTCCTGCCTCCAACCCTTGCTAAGCAGTGCTGGACACTGAGGACACAATGGGTCCAGGCAGGCTGAGTCCTGCCCTCAGGGAGCTCACGGTTAAGGGAGGGCCGGAACTGACGGTAAGGAGGTCAACACCTGGATCCACTGGGAGGGAGACACGTGTGCTTCACACAAATCAGCTACCTTCCGGGGTGAAACTCATTACTCCCATTTCATCGGCAGAGGAACGGAGGCTTGGAGAGGTCAAAGAACATGTGCAAGATGGCCCCTGCAGATAAATCTCAGAGGACCCTTCATTCCTGCTCTGGACCCTTACGAGGGGGAAGTCTTCTAGAGGTCTAGCTCTAAGTGGGGGCAGCATTTTGTACTTCTCCCGGGGGAAGAATGACCCTCATATCTCTACATGAGGGCCGCACACAGGATTCCCTCATCCTCTCCAGAGAGGACCCCACAGATGGAAGTCCTGAGGGAACAGGGCAGGCGGGGACCGCAAGTCCAGTCTTGTGGGGTTTCCATTGCCACAGACAAAGGCAGCTCTGCCCCAGCCTCTGCCCTCCTGGTCACCACCTCCAACCTCAGCATGGATGCACCCCCCGGGGCTGCTTGCGCCCCCACAGCAAGCTCTGCAGACCTCGGCCTGTCGCTCTGGCATGTGCCAGTCGCTCTGGCTGTGCCCCGTGTCCAGGCCCTTACTCTCCAGGCCAGCGGCTTCTCCCCAGGCCCCACACAGCTGGGGGCTTCCTTCCACCCTCGCCCTGACCCCGCTGGACATGTTTAGAGTAGGCCCACTTAGCAAATGTAAATCAATTTTAAAGTACTCTGGAGATGACAGAAAAGAAAAGGGTGGAGAAAATACCATAACATTTTCTTTAAAAAAAATCATCTGGGGGCTGGTGGCTCACACCTGTCGTCCTAGCTACTCAGGAGCTGAGCTCTGAGGATTGCAATGCAAAGGCGGCCCAGGCAGGAAAGTCAGTGAGACTCTTTTTTTTTTTTTTTTTTTTGGCGGTTGTGGGGCTTGAACTCTGGGCCTGGGCGCTGTCCCTCAGCTCTTCAGCTCAAGGTGAGCGCTCTACCACTTGAGCTACAGCGCCACTTCCAGTTTTCTAGTGGTTTATTGGAGATAGGAGTCTCACGGTCTCTCCTGCCCAGGCTGGCTTTGAACCGAGATCCTCAGATCTCAGCCTCCTGAGTAGCTAGGATTACAGGCGTGAGCCACCGGCGCCCCGCGTCAGTGAGACTCTTATCTTAACCACCAGAAAGCCAAAAGTGTCACTGTGGCTCAAGTGGTAGAGCACTCGCCTTGAGCTGAAGAGCTGAGGGACAGTGCCCAGGCCCAGAGATCAAGACCCATGACCAACACACACACACATACACAAATCACAAGCCAACCACTGGTGGCTCATGGCAGCAAACCTAGGAACTTAGGAGACTGAGATCTGAGTTCAATGTCAACCCAGGCAGGAAAGCCCATGAGACTCTTATCTCCAACTAACCACCAGTAAAGCTGGAAGAGACTTTATTTATGAGGCCATGGTCCAGCCATGGACAGCCGCTTCCTGGGAGAGGACATCTTGTCCTCATTCCCCAATCTTTCTGAGAACTGACTGCCCCAGGACTTGCTGGGAGGTGAATGCAGATGTGGTAGCGACAGCCCTGGGTCACGAGTTTGCTGTGAGAATCGAGGTAGCTGTTTGCAAAGCACTTGGCCCCTTGCCTGGAGTGGTGACAGATGCTTGGTGCTCGGTTGTTGGAGTGTCTGCGTTCTATCCCTGGGACCAGGACAAAGAAAGAAAAGAGAGTTGGAACTGGAGCCGGGCCTGTCTACGGAACCGCAGAACTCCTCTATCTCTGGTGGATGGTGGAGGCTGCGTGTGTGAGCCACAAAGCTGAGGTGCACGGAGGCCCCTGGGTCCTGCAGAGCCCGAGCAGGCCTTGCTGCCATGGGCTTGGTCCCGTGTGTTCCCCAGAGAGGCAGAAGCGGCCACGCCCTGGCGTGGAGGCCTTGCTAATGAAATGAGAATGTTCTTGCTTGTGGCCAAGCAAGCCACGTCCACGGCAGCTGGAGGCAAGGGACAATTCCATGTGTCATTTGACAGCCCTGGCCCTTAGCTGGGGCAAGCCCGATGCAGCGGGGTCTGTGTGTGGCACAGCAGATCCAATGTCACTGGGGGCTGTTTGACCAGATCTTTGCCTCCTTTGGGTTTCTGAGCAGCCCCTCTTCTGAGCCCAGGCTGTGTTCTCTTGGAAGACCTTAGTCTCTGGGGCAAGATCCCAACCTCTGCGGGGCTTTTTAAATCTTGTCAACCCAAGAAAGGGACAGCGAGGTAACTGGCTCCAGGAGAGGAGGAGAGGAGGAGCCTGTGGTGGTCTTCCCGTGCTCAGTGACATTCCACACACCCCGGGGGAAACCCGTGGTCAGAAACGGCCAGTTTGCTCTTCAACCAACCCTGCTCTCTCTGGAAATTTCCTCAGCGAGCTTTGACCTGGACACTACACAGCCGACTCCCTGTGGTGTTTAGAGCTGGAGACGAATAAAATCACCACGGAGCTCCCCAGAGTCACAAACAGGGGAGGGAGCCCAGGAGGCAGCGGCAGAGGCTGGCAGTTGGAGGCCAGCAGTGGAGGCCAGCAGCCAGCGGACCACAGTCCCCAGTGAGCTTCGGTGGCTCGTGACTCAGAATGGGGAGATGATTCTGCCGTCTCTGGCTCTTTAATCCATCTGTCTACAATTCTGCCGTACCCACCCTCTTTTGTGTCCGGTGTCCTTGACATGTCCGCATGGCCACATGCTCATGACACTCCGAGCTGTGTTCAGCTCCTGGGGCATGGTGTCTGGATCCTGTGACATCCCCGTGGGCTTCTAGAAGCTTCCATGCTGGGCCCAGGGGCATGAGGCCACACTCTGATCCTCTGATTTGGTGCTGGTCTTTTTACCACAGGCTGGCTGCTGGATAGGCATATTCTCAGTCTCTTTCTCTTCTTCTCTCTCTCTCTCTCTCTCTCTCTCTCTCTCTCTCTCTCTCTCTCTCACACACACACACACACACACACACACACGTGTGTGTGTGTGCACAATTTCCCCAGCCACCTATTTCTGTTGCCAATCTAGAACTCTGCTACCATCTGCCTGCTAGGTGGGGACATCTGATCTGAGCAAAGCAAGACAACATACATTCCCTTTCCACCTTCCTCACTGCCTCTCCCACTTAAAAAAAGTTAACACATTTCAACAAAACTATAAACCATTTGGTGCATGTGTGGCTTTCTCTAGCTGTTGCTTTACTTTTTTTTTGGTCAGTTGTAGGGGCCTGAACTCTGGGCCTGGGCGCTGTCCCTCAGCTCTTCAGCTCAAGGCTAGCGCTCTACCACTTGAGCCACAGCGCCACTTCTCGTTTTCTGGTGGTTCATTGGAGATAAGAGTCTCATGGACTGGACTGGGAAGGTGGCTCAGTGGTAGAGCGCTTGCCTTGCATGCATGAGGCCCTGGGTTTGATTCCTCAGCACCACATATGCAAAAAAAGAAAAAAGCCGGAAGTGGCACTGTGGCTCAAGTGGTAGAGCGCTAGCCTTGAGCTGAAGAGCTGAGGGACAGCGCCCAGGCCCAGAGTTCAGGCCCCACGACCGGATCCCCCCCCAAAAAGAGTCTCATGGACTTTCCTACCTGGCTTTGAACAGTGATCCTGAGATCTCAGCCTCCTGAGTAGCTAGGATGAAAGGCATGAACCACCAGCACCCTTCTTAGGAAGCATTTTATACCCATACTAGGGCATTTGAAGAATGCACTGTGGGTGCAGGCTGGTGGCTCACACCTGTCATCCCTGCTACTCAAGAGGCTGAGATCTGAGGATTGAGGTTTGAATCCAAGGTTTGAATCTATGAGGTTTGAATCTATGAGGAAGTGGCGCTGTGGTTCAAGCGGTAGAGCGCTTGCCTTGAGCTGAAGAGCTCAGGGACAGCGTCCAGGCCCAGAGTTCAAGCCCCACGACTGACCAAAAAAAAGAAAAAAGAAAAAGAAAGGTCTATGAGACTCAGATCTCCAATTCATCACCAAAAAACCAGATGTGGAGCTGTGGCTCAGGTGGTAGAGTGATAGCTTTGAGTAAAAGAGCTAGGGGACAGGGCCCAAGCCCTGAGTTCAAGCCCCAGTACTGGCACTAACTAACTAAATAAATGACTGCTAAGTTCCAGTAACAGATCCCCACCCAGAATGCCCAGCGACAGGGCAGAGCGGGCATGCCCTCCCAGCCCAGCCGAGCCTCAGCGCAGCTGCAGGAGCGAGCGCCCTGGGCCATCTCGTGGATCTCCAGATCTCCGTGAACTGGCCCTGCTTGGTTTCCGATTGCAAGGTGCTGAGCCTGCCAGCAGCCCAGCAGCGGGCGGCCGGCCAGCCACCCAGGCCCCTGCAGCCCATCCGCCGATCCGGCTCCCTCAAGTTTCTTGTTTGGAAAGTGGGGAGGAGGCCACTCCATCTCGCAAGGTGAGGCTGCTTGCTGTGGCTGCACCGGGGAGGGAAAGAGAGCCACTCTCCTCCCTGCAGAGCAAGCTGGAACCTGCTTCACATGAAGAGCTCGTTAGCGGTAGTCATTACCCAGCTCCCGCCTTTGAACCCAGCCGATGGGGGTGTTTATGGTCTTCGGGCCCAGCTGAGCAGGCAGCCTTTCCCCGGGGTGGGCCGCGTTTAAACAGTTAAGTCATCGGCTAACAGAGCCGGTGATGACTTCACAGAGAAAGCCAAGGCCATAGCCAAGGGTGGGTGTCCTCTGTGGCCGGAGCAGTCCCCTCGGGCTGTGGCGTCATTGGTGGACTAGCTTAGGTGGAGGGAAGGAAGGAGCATTAGTAATCTGCCCAGGCCCACAGCTGAAAGGTTGAAGGATGCCTGACTTGGCTGGAGTGCCTAGCTCAGATTCCACCAGCTTTAACTGAGCCCCAGCTCTCCCTCTTAGGAAAACAGAAAAGAAGGCATCTTCCTTCTAAGAAGGGAAGGTGGAAGAAGACGGAAAGAGGAGGCACAGACAAAGGGGGCAGGTGTTAGGGATCAACTGGGACCCGAGGGTCAGCGTACAGCCACTTGAAGGCAAATCGTGGCCAAGGAAGCAACGTCCAGTGACTACCCAGCACCCTTCCTGTGGGTGAGGGACATGGGGTCCTCAGAGGCCCAGGTGTGCACTGGGCCCCACCAGGCTTGTGCACGCGTGCTCAAACCCGAAAATCACCCAGGATGCACTTCTCGGTCCCAAGTGTTAGGCAACTGTGGGATGGTTTTTGCTCTGAGTGTGAATAGGTTGCAAATGTCAGAAAACTTAATCAAACAGCCCAATAGAAAAATAAATATTGGCTCATGTCACGGCATAGCCCCAAGCAGACAGCTTGCACGTGCTCAAATAATGCTTCTCTCTGTCTCCTCTCAGCTAGCCACTCTCCAAGACAGTGGCCAGACGTGCCAGGCTCTTGGCAGCTGCCCTGGGAAGACGTGCCTTCCCCACGTCCAGAAGAAAGCCTCATTATGCAAACATAGCATTTACTCCATGGCTCGTGTATGTGTGTGTGTGTGTGTGTGTGTGTGTGTGTGTGTGTGTGTGTGTGTGTGTATGTGTGTGTGTGTGTGTGTGTGTGCGCACGCATGCACATGCACATGTACCAGTACTGGGGTTTGAACTCAGGAACTGGACGTTGTCCCTTAGCTTTTTCACTCGAGGCTAGTGCTCTACCACTTGTGCCACAGCTCTACTTTTGGTGGTTGATTGGCGGTGAGAGTTGCATGGACTTTTCTGCCTGGCCTGGCTTCTAACCTCGATTCTCAGATCTCAGTCTCCTGAGTAGCTGGTATTACCTGGGATGCCAGGTGGCAGGGGTGAGCCACCAGGACCCAGCTGCTCACGCCTACTTTAACAAAAGCTTAAAACCACGTCTGATAAGGTTCAAGTTTCAGGAACCAAGGATTGCTACCTTAAACACACATCTAGAAGCTGACTTGACACCTGCCTTCTATAAAGGAATGGATGATTTGTGTAAATTGAACTGTACATCTTTTAAACCTGCTCACCATTAAAGCACAAATTAATAATTTGAAAAAGAAAAACTAAAGAAGTGTTGACTTTGAATCGCCAGACCTGTTTAGTTATCTGACCCTGAGCCAATCACAGTGGCTGGGGGCAGAGAGGAAATCCTCAGATTGGCTCACCCATTTGTCCATCCTGAACTAGGAAGACTTGGAACCAGGGAGGGTGGTCCCTGTGCTGCTCTGGGGTGGGGGAGGTGTTACCACGGCCAACATTTCAGAGAGGAGGTTGGAAATTTGCATTCAGGATGCCCGTATGGCCAGCTTTGGCTCCCCCACCTGTGCTCACCTGGCTTTCCCTCCTTAAGCAGGCCAGGGCCCTGCCCTCCCCACCTCAGTGGAACCCGAGGGAACAGAGCCTTCTGTCTATATCTCCAAGGAAATTTCTAGAAGAAAGCGCTGAACATACTGAGACAAGAAGACGAAAACGCCCAATGTCCTCCATAAAGAACTTTTTATGGATACACAAGTCTCGTGTCCGGGATTCATCTGTGTCCTTGCTGTATGGAAGGTCCCATGGCTGCTTCTGTTCTAACGATGTTTTCTGTCCAGGTCTTCTCATCCAGCAGCATAAGCCCAGGAGGCCAGGGGCCGGGAGGGCCCTCCAACACTGTCCCTTGATTTTGGTCAAAATCAAGTCACTTGCTGATCCTGTCCTAGCAGAGGGGCTCACAAGGGGCTTGGACATGGGGACTGTTGTTGGACACCTTAGCATTAAAGACTTGGGGCCACCAAAGGATGGCCAACTTGGATGAACTGCAAACTTCTAATCCTGGGGAACAAGTGGCGTAGGATCCCTCAAAACGGGGGAGGTTTCTAGGGGTCCTGGTGCTGGCCCCGCAGGAAAGAAGGTCTGTTGGGGCCTCTCCAGCTCTTCCTGTGCGCGGTGACCGCACATGAGCACCTGGGGCTGATGCATCTGTGGACAATCCGGGTGAACCTGCTCGATGCCTCCGTCATGCCAACCTCCCCTCTGCCCACCACAGGAGTACCCAGAATTCCCCAAGCCTGGGTCTGCCAAACCAGGGAATCTGGCCTCGGCCGGCTGGATGGACAGGCTGGTTTTTCCATTCATGTGCCCTTTGGAGTCCTAAGATGAAACAGACTTTACGATGAGCCCACGTAAGGACAGCAGCTGTGTTCTTACAGGATCACACCTAAGACTGGCTCCGGAAGGAAGGCTGTGTTCTTACAGGATCACACCTAAGATCGGCTCCAGGAGGAAAGCCTCACTTCTTTTGATCACGAGAATGTTCAAAGATAGAAAAAAAAATGGGGGGAAAAACTGTACCATGAACATCTGGCCCCTGGAGCGAAGATTCCATCATTCACTTTTTACTAAACTTTGTTTTTTTCTACCTGTGTATCTGTTCCTCCCTGTCTCCATCCATCATTCCATTTTAGTTTTGGAATTGTATCCTAGCCACTCAGGAGGCTGAGAGCTGAGTATCATGGTTCACGCCAGCCCAGGCAGGAGAGTCTATAAGACTCTTATCTCTAGTTAACCACCAGTAAACCAGAAGTGGCACTGTGGCTCAAAGTAGTATAGTGCTAGCCTTGAGCAGAAGAGCTTAGGGACAGCGCCCGGGCTGAGTTCAAGCCCCATGACCAACAACAATAAATAAGTTCTAAAGTATGACTTTAAGGCAATGCAGAATTAAAAGTTATTTCATACAGGTTTAGGGAAAACTGAAATTCAGTAACTGGAGTTTGAGGGTAGCCTAGGTTATATACACACACACACACACACACACACACACACACACACACACACACACACACACACACACACACACACAAATCAAAATAGCCCTGGCTACCTCGAATGTTCACAAGATGGCCACGAATCTGATTCATCCATAGGAAGATGATGTTGGGGACGCTGGGTGAGGGGTATGCGGGAACTTGATTCTGACCAAGCAAGGGCTCCCACTTCTCCCAGTCTTCCCAGGGCTCGGTGGGTTTGATTTCAGCTCTGACTGGTCCGATGTCCCAACTCTCCTAGGCGAGTTCCTGGGTTTTGATGGCATGCTCCCTACTAGCAAGGGGGTAGCCAGACAGCACACACAGCCTTCAGCTCACGGAACTCCCTGGATCTCCCTGAATGGTGTGGCTTTGGAGAGGTTCTGCAGGCTGCTCACGGTGGTGCCTTGTGGTAAGATTCCTGTGTCTGGATGTCCCAGGTCACGTGCTGCGGTGATGGGTGGACACACACACAGGGCTGCTATAGCTGTCAAAGGAAGAAGGTCACAGAAGCAGGGAGGCCAAGCCAACTGCATGGATTCAGCATGATCTCAGACCCCTGTGCTGCGGGGGGGGGCAGGGGGCGCGGTGGAGGGGACGCACATAGTCCCAGGCCTTCCTGGTGTCCCCACAGGGGAAGTTGCACATGCGATCCCTGGACAGCCACACTTCCTGAGGACAGCAAGGCAGTGTCCCTAGCCCAGCAGAGTGAGGGGCACCTTTGAGGGGCTTCTGGTGGAGTGTGCAGGTGGGAGGTGCCCTGGGAGGCTGGCATGGTGGGGGGGGAGTGCAGGGCCGGGGTGGGCCTGCCTGTGCTGGCCGCTGGTTCCCTCTAGCGTTCGTGCATCGGGACAGTAATAACCCTCATATGATTTATGGTCTGGAGGGATGGCCTGGCTGGCTGGGGCTGATGGGCGTTTATTACCTACTTAGCTATTTAAGTAGAAGAAAAAGGGAAGTCCTCTCGCACGGAAGGTGATGAATGGGTTCAGACACCCCATTAAGATGATTCATTAGCATGACAAAGGGCTGCTAGTCTCCAGACACAACCTAATGGGGAGGCTGGAAGATCAGGCAGGACCAGACCAGTGCTGGGGCACTCCAGAGGGAGTGGGGGGTGGGGGGACACAATGTTAAAGGATGCAGGATTCAAGGTCAAGATCCCAGACCAGTGCTGTCTGGCAGCATTGCTGCCTCAGCCCCAGGGGGCTGCAGTGGCCACTGACCTGTCCCCTCCAGCAGCTGAGGGGAGGGGGCAAGGGGGGGGCTGGCGCTGTGGTGAAAAGTAAGAGCTGAACTCTGGACAGCCTCCGTGCTGAAGAAATGACTTCTCCTAAGCCTCGGTTTCCCCGTCAGGCCTCAGTTCCCAGGTGATGCCAAGGTTAGAGGAGAGGAGGAAGGTTTGCTAGAGCTTGGCTCAAGGCCAGCGCTGAGGGAGGTGGCCCTGGGCCTCTCCAGGCAGAGCCAAAGGACAAAGTTCTTGCTTGGGCCCAGATGCCACCTGGTCTTCTAGAGTGTTCACCATCCTCCTCATATATGCGCATCTCTCCCTCCCTCCATGTTTTCCTTCCTTCCTTCCTTCCTTCCTTCCTTCCTTCCTTCCTTCCTTCCTTCCTTCCTTCCTTCCTTCCTCCCTCCCTCCTTTGTTCCTGCCATCTTCCTCTTCTTCCTCTTTCTCTTCCTCCTTCAGTGCTGGCCCTAAAGCATGCCAGGCCATCAGTCCGCTACTGACTTGTACACTAGCCAAGAAAGTCCTCGTGTTTCCCTCCAGCTTGCCTGGAGCCCCGCCTCAGGGGAGCCAGGGCTGCAGGGGGCGCTGCAGGGCCTGGTTACTGATTGTTTTTCTTGAACCTAGCCGGCTTAGGTGGGGTGCTCCCTCCTCCTTCTCCCTTAATTCTCACCTCAGCCCCTGAATTTGCTCGACCATCAGCCCAGACTCCTAGACAGATGAGGGAGATTGAGAGTCAGGAAGGGTTAAGTGATTTGCCCAAGGTGACATGGCCGCCAGCGGCGGCGGTGGACAACTTGAACCCTCATCTGTCTCCATCTGCCTTCGCTCCTTGCAAATGTGTCTGCCAGTGATTAGGAGAGGCAGGAAATGGCCAATCACAGGTCAGAGCTCCACTGCCCTTCGTCTCTTCTCATCACTGTGCAGTCTGTCCAAGGTGATCTTTTATTTGTCCTAAGTGATAGCTGCTGGCTCCTTGGGAGCAAATGGACTTGGGAGAGGCAGGCAGGCTTCGGAGGTGAATTGCACTTGGTTCTATGTCGCTGACACCCTGTGTGACCCAGGACAAGCTGCTTGCCTTCTCTGTGCCTCAGCCCTGGTGATGGTGTCCATGCTTCCTAGGGCGAGGCTCAGAGGATGTCAGCCTTTACGACAGGCCCCATCAGCACCCCTCTCAGGGGGCTCTGTTCCCCAGTGTCATTTGGTGCCTCACAGTGTGACCTGTGGGTGCCACCAGGGGACACTGCACCCCTAACACCAGGTCCCCATTTCTCTTTTTATTTGACAACGAAATTCCTATTCCTACTACCTACAGTGGGAAGAGAGAGAGAGATAGATAGAGATAGACAGAGACAGAGAGACAGAGTGGGGGAGAGGGAGAGGGAGAGGGAGAGGGAATTCAACCCTCAAGCCTTCGAAGGTCAACGCCAAACAAAAGTCCTGCCCAAGGAGAGAAAGGCTGAGCAGCATTTGTTAGCGCTCACTCAGCTTTGCTCCCTCCAATCCACCCAGATCTACACAGAGTGGCTGAACCAGCCGGCCCCTCCGCTCCCCTCCCCTCCTCCCTGCTCTGCGGGAAGCTATTGAGTGGAAGTGGTCCAGGTTGCTAAGTGATTTCACTGCGTGCAGTCAGGCTAGAAAGGAATCCCAATGTTTAATTAAAAATGAAGGAAGGGGAAAGAAGGAATGCACAGTGAGAGGAACAAAAGGAAGGAATGGAGGGTAGGAGGGCTCGAGGAAGGGTAAGAGGAGGGAGGGAAGAAGGAGGGGAGGAAGGAGGAACAGAAGAAAGAAGGAGGTGAGGGAGGAAGTGTGTTGCGTGCACATGGCTGCACTGAGGTCAGGTGGCCATGTTCTCTTCTTCGCACAGAACTCTGCAACCTGCGCAGATGGGCCCTGCCCCTGCCCCCACCCCCAGAGCCACTGCCCCCTCTGCCCCCCCCAGCCCTGCCCAACCCCAGGACAGAGCGCAGGGAGCCGGAGCTTCCGCTGGCAACATGACTGACTTCTGAAGTCGCCAGGGTCCACCCCAAGGGCTGGCACAGGGAGGGGTGCAGTGCACCCAGGTCATAGTGCTGGGCCGCTGGGACTCAACCTGGACACGGCCCTGGACCGCCTCGCTGCTGTCCACCTTCCCTCCATTTCCTGGGGGAAAGGAGAGGCACTTAGCCATTTCCTGTTTCTAGATAGTTAGTCGGTGGGTGCTGGGAGCAGGAGGGATCGGGAGCCAAGTCTGAAGCTTTTCTTTAAGCCAGCAACCTTGCGAGTGGACTGAAGGCCATGTCCTCCGTGATCTATTCTTCTGCAGGGCTGACCACTCACATGACGTGCAGTGGGCTCCATCTCCCTGTGTGCAGCTGGACAGCACGAGATGCAGAAGAACCCCCAAGCCCCAGAGACTGGGACTCCTGAGGTGTCCCCACACTTTGGGGGGAGATAACCACTCCCCCAAACTCCTCTCCACCGGCCAGATCATAGTTGGGCCCTCCTTAGTCTTCAAGCTCATGAGGGTCTGGAAACCTCGGCTGTGGGGCGGGCATTGCTGGGGTCTCTTACCCCCCCCCCCAGGATTCCTCAGCATTGCCACAGGCCGGGGGCCTTGTGGCTGGGGCTGCGCTGCCCTGTGCCCTGCAGGTGGTGGCCTTATGACCCAGAGCAGAAGCGCCCCCTCCAGTTAGGACACCCCAAAATGTCCCCAGACATTGCTGCCCATGCTGTGGGGCATGAGGCTCCCTGCTTAGCACCTCACTGGGGCCATGAGAAAAGGGAGTGGTCCGGGGGAAGGGCAGCTCTGTGTCCTTGTCACCGGGATGGGCAGCGGCCTCCAGGTGCTGCTGGGTGGCTTTCAGGACTGGCTTCCTCACACAGTGAATGTAGCTGCAGCCTCCAGGCACAAAACAATGGTCTGAGCACGCGTGACCATTTGGTGGAAACCCAGGTCCCATCCAGAACGGCATCTGGTGGCACAGCGTGTGTGTTTGTGTGTAAGGCGTATGTTATATGTTTGTGTGTGTGAATGTGTGTGCCTGTGGGTACACACACCTATATGAATATGTATCTGTGTGCACATGGAGTGTTGTGTGCCTGTGTGTGCACACCTATGACTGGGCGTCTGTGTGTATGCCTGTGTGTGCACACCTATGTGTGTGTGCGTGTGCCTCTCTATGTATACATCATTTTTTAATTTTTTTGTCTGTCCTAGGGCTTGAACTCTGGGCCTGGGCACTGTCCCTCAGCTCTTCAGCCTAAGGCAAATGCTCTACCACTTGAGCCACAGTGCCACTTCCAATTTTCCAGTGGTTAATTGGAGATAAGAGTCTCACGGACTTCCCTGAGCAGGCTGGCTTTGAACTGCCATCCTCAAATCTTAGCCTCCTGAATAGCTAGCATGACAGGTGCGAGCCACTGTCCCAGGCCATGTTTACATCTATATGAGTGTGTGTGTATATGCCTATGCGTACACACCTATGTGAGTGTGTGTCTGCGTGTGCCTCTCTCTATATACATCTATATGAGTATGTGTCTGTGTATGCCTCAGTGGTGTATACACCAATATGAGCGTGTGTGCCCGTGTGTGCTTCGCTGTGTGTGTATACACCTATGTGAGTGTGTGTATGTGTGAGGCACTTTGGAGGCACTAATGATGGAAATTGTGGGTCAGCCCCATCTCCCGCGCCCTCCCCTTTTTCCATTCTAGACAACAAGAGCCAGACCCTCTGCGGTGGGACCACCAAGGCGGAGCAGGACCAAGGCCTCCAGGGGCTGCTGCCCTGCCGCACTGGCCTCAGGGTGTCCCAGTGAGCGGCCTTCCCGCCCCGCCCTGAGGCCTCCGCAGACAAAAGCACTTCTGTTCACGCTGTCCTGGCCTCCGTTTGGACGCAGCCCTGGAAATCGATCTGGACCCGGGGCTGATCTGGATCTACTGGCTGAGGATCCGGCCCGGGCTGGCGTGTCTGGCCGGATCGCCGGGCAGATAATTTACAGCTGAAACCCAGCACAGGAGAGCCTTTTTTATTTGGCGCAAATGTTTTCTATTAAAAGCCACGGAAGCCTCTAGAAGCCTCTTCTCCCACACTGGCTCCAGGGTCCTCATGGTGCCTGGAGGCTGGGCAGAGTCCTGCCGCTGCAGGAAGGGGGGGGCTTCGTGCCCACCTGAGGTGCCCTGGAAGCTTTGTGGTCGGCGGTCTCACTGCTGAGCAGCCCAGGGCAGGCTGGGCATGGGCAGCCCCCCTCTAGAACCTCCCAGAGATGGAAGGATTGATCCAAGGGGAGGGATGTGGGGCTAGGTGGTGGGCTTTCTGGGCCATATAAGGAGGTCAGTTCTATACCACATCTGGAGTGGACTCCCTGTAAGATGATGTTACCTTCCATCCCTCCCCTCTCCTCCCCTCCCCCCTCCCCTCCCCTACTCCCCTCCCCTTCCCCCCCCTCTCTTTCATCATGGGCTTGAACTCTGCACCTGGTGCTGTTCCTCAGCTCTTCAGCTCAAGGCAAGCACTCTACCACTTGAGCCACAATGCCACTTCTGGTTTTCTGGTGGTTCATTGGCAATAAGAGTCTCACGGACTTTCCTGCCCAGGCTGGCTTTGAACCGAGATCCTCATATCTCAGCCTTCTGAGTAGCTAGAATTTCAGGCATGAACCACTGGCACCCTGATCATGTTATGATTCATTTTGAAGAATCCGATCTTTACTGTTCTGTATTAATGAATTTGAGGGGAGCCTGGGGTGATGGGCTCATTTTGTGTGGCCCCTGGAATTCTTGGCCCCATTTCCAGAGCGGCTGATCCTGAGCTGCCCATTACTTGCACTATGCAGGGTCTCACGTGGTGCACAAGGGCTCGTGGGTTTGTTGAAACATGGGGATCAAAAGCACCGGGAAAGAGCTCCCACAGAGCCGTCTGACGCAGGGCTACAGAACCTGTGTGTGGAGAGCAATGCTGCCCTTTCTTTGTGGAGCTGGGGCAGAGCCTGAGACAATGGGAAGTGACAGGTCAGCCAGGCTGCTGGTAGTCAGGGGCCACAGAGCCTGCATTCCTTCCCCTGAGGCCATGTGGTGTGGAGTCCCCCAAGCTCCCCAAATGAGATCGTTTCCCATGCTGTCTGCGTCCCACCCCCACACCCAGACTCACTGAGTGGGCCAGTGCGAGGGAGACAAAGGAGGCCTGGTGGGACCGTGGAGTCGTGGGCAGTCAGCACCCCGTGAGATCACAGCAGAGTCGGGGGGCCTGATCGCCGGGCCCAGCAACCACCCTCTGATAAGCCAGGCCTTAGTTCCAAGATGGACGCCTTTCTCTGCGAGCATGGGACTGTGAGTCTTCTGTGGCTCTGTGGGCCAGGCGGTCTCCGTCACATCTCAGATGCAGCTGGAGAATAAAAAGCAGCTGTAGATAAAGTGTTGGCGAGTGGTCATGTTGTGTTCTGATCAAAGTTCTGAAACTAAAGAAGGCAGCTACATGTGGTTTTGGGTCCCAGCGTGGTGGTAATCGCTGATCTAGTGACGTGCTATGTACACCATCCCTACTTCGAAAGGGTGCTGGAGATGAGCGAGTTACACCTGGGGTGAGTGCAGGCAGGGGCTGGATGATGCAGTATCCATTCTCCCATTCTCTTCTCTCCTTTCGACTGCAACTGGCATGGTGCCAGCTAAAAGGGCTCACCAGTTAGCTGTTTCTCCCACAATCCTGTGCTGGCTGAGATGTGATGGTATCAAGAAAGGCTTTTATTGTCCTAAAAAAAAAAAGACAAAAAAAAGACAAGTGCACCTTGCCTTTCCTCCTCCTCCCATCCATCCCGCCTGGAAGGGTGATGCAGTGCCTGGAGCTGGAGCAGCTCACGCGCTGCAAACCACAGGCTAAGGAAAGCCGAGCAACCTTTCTGGAAGAAAGTCATGAACTTTGCTCCTCTGTAGAAAAACCCAAACTCAAACCAGTCATTCTCTTGTTTGGTGAATGCAGTAAAAGCAGGTTCTAATGGAGCAAAACCAAACCTCTGGGTTGAAATTCTGAACCCAGTGTTGGGCCAGGTGTGGACAAATGACCATTCAGGGTTCTGACCTTGGCCGGGTGAATGACACGTGGCGGGGGAGGTGGAGGGGGGGAGAGAGGGACATGTTTTGTCCTGGGAGGTGGCAGGAGGGGACAGGTTGTGTCTCTGCACAGGTTTTCACAATGTTGCCATAGTTTCTGTCCTGCCAGTCCTGGAAGTCATTCACACAGGCCCATAGAGGTTTAGGGGAGCAGAGCTGTCTGGCCAGTGGGTCACCTCAAGTCTGTCCCTAGCAGCTGCTTTCCACCTGCTCCCGGACTTCCTACCCCTCCCTCACCCCCACCCCCAGCTAAGCTAAACATTAGTTCCTGTCCCAGCCTCCCTTGTGAGTAGGGGTGGTCATGTGATCTGCTCTGACCAATGGGGTGCAAAGACAGGTTGCCAGGGCCCCTGGGAAAGTATCTTTCCCTGTGCAAAAAGAGAGGAAGAGGAAGGCCCTTTGCTCCCACTCCCCTCCCTCTCAGTCCTTGTGAGCCTCTGAGGGCTGCGGCTGGGGAGATGGGGAGCGAGAGGGAGGCTGGCTTCAGATCTGCTGAGTGGGGCCATGGAGATGCCCCCCACTTCCAGCCTCCCTTCCTCCCAAGCCGAGCCTGGCTTCAGTAAATGCCACCGCCCTTTACCCAGTTGCTTAGGTCGGAAGCCTCAGCCTTCGGAGACCCTGTCTGCCTCCAGCGGCTGCCAGCCGAGCCTGCTGAGCCTTCTGCCATCTGCCACTGGGTCCCCTGAGGTCTCCTGCTGGTCCCTGCTGCCCCTGGGGCTCTCCCAGGACCTTGTGTTCTTTGGGCAGCAGGGTGAGCCCTGGTACTTCCACCCCACCCCACGGCTCCCATGCTTGGGCCCTCCCCAGATTCCTGACCCAAGTCCAGAGCCCATTGCTGCTTCCCACCGTCACAAGCTGGTGGCTGCTGCCCTGTGTGCCCACCTCCTCCCAGCTCCGGGAGGAAAGAGGAAGGGAGGCCTTGGGGCTTAATTCTTGGGAAGGGGGAGCAGTGTTTCTGAGCTAGTTTGGGGGTTTCTTTGCATGTCTGATGATTGACCCACTGCCTGGAACTTGCTGGGCGAGCTCTGCCATCCAAGGGCTGAGGAGGTCTGGCAAGGGGGCGTGGCCCGAGTCCAGGCCAAAGAGCAGAGTGCCCATGTCAGGTGACATTCCATCTCCCTGGCCCTGGCCCTCTCTATCTTTCAACTCCGTATCAATCCCAGCATTGGCTACCTGCTGTGGCTCCCTGGTCCTTGTGGCTGTGGCCAGGTGTGGCAGGTTCTCATCTGAAGGCTCATCGCAGGCGGGTGGTCATTCAAGCTCACGGAATTCCTTGCTGACTGGGGCTGGCAGAGGCTGCCCTTGGCAGTTGACATTTGGGACTCCCCTGCTTCAAGTTGGCACGGGGCACTAACATCATCAGCCTGGACATGAGTTGCAGTTGAGTATTTATTGAACACCAACTGTGTACAGACCTGTGTCAAGCTCAGGCAGACCCCAACAGCCCTGTGCACCATGTCCTGGGTATTCCTGGGGCTGTGAGTGTCTGTGCTGATGATTTGTGACAGATAGGCGGGCTGGATTCCTAAGGGGCGTGAGGCTGGCAGTGTCCTGCTTCCCCAGGGGCCCCATATGAGCCCCAGCCCAGTGGGGCATTACCCACAGGGACTCCTTGGTTGAGCTTCATTTCATTTTCACGTGTCTCATGTGCCTTAGTGCCTTTCCTGATGACAGCTCCCCCACTCCAGGGAATTGTCTCACTGCAGGGGTGCCTGATGGGGCCCTAACTCCAGCTGGCTTAGATGAGCAGATACCTCAGGTACCCTGAGCTCCATCATGACCCATGAGGGGAGCTGGGATATGTCAGTCCACGGTAGCTCTTTCCCCTTCACCAGCTGGCTCTGCACAGCTGCAGTCATTGGGGCAGAAGCCTGGCACGCAGGGGAGGGATCTAAGGAGGCAATGAGTTGAAAGATAGAGAGGGCCAGGGCCAGGGAGATGGCACCTCACCTGACCTGGGCGCTCAGCTGTTTGGCCTGGACTCGGGCCACGCCCCCTTGCCAGACCTCCTCAGCCCGTGGATGACTACAGTGCTCGCCCCGTGGATCAGAGCTTGCCCAGCAAGTTCCAGGCTGTGGTTCAACCATTAGACATGCAAAGAAACCCCTCAGAAACTAGCTCAGAAACACTGTTCCCCCTTCCCAAGAATTAGGCTCCAAGGCCTCCCTTCCTCTTTCCCAGTGAAGAAATCAAGTTACCTGAGAGCATCTTCTCCTAACACATGGCCGTGTTTTTTGACAGGGACATCTCAGCCAAGGTGGCCACAGGTGGCCACGGGTGGCCGGTGAAATGAGCAACACAACGCTGATCAGATGCAATGGCTTATCTCAGTCCTCCAACCTTCCTGGGCTGCCGTGGCCTGAGCCCGGCCACTTGTGCTGTGCAGCTGAGTCACGTTCTGTTGTCTCCTCTGGGAGATCGCTGCCCCGGGACCAGGCCTGCTTTTTGAACACAGTGAGGTTCTATCTGCGTGGCCTGTTTGCTGCCTGGTGCTGAGGAGGCTTCCAGATGTCTTGAACCGACCTCCAAGGACGGCCACCCTGGCCGGCAATGTTTCCGGAGAAAGAGAAATGAAAGAACCAAATGTGCGCAAATTAAATTTTCTGCTTATAACAAGGCTTTTGAAGCCCCGTAAATCATCCTTTTGTTCTCCAGCTTCCCACCCCACCCCCAACAGATTCTCAGATGGCTTTGGGGAATCAAAGGATTTTGCCCCATAAAAAACAAAACCGGGGCCTTGGTGCCAACAACGTCACACACAGTGGGGAGGGACCTGCAGAGCCACTGATCTGGTGGTAGCTTGAAGCCTCCACAGCTCCTGCTCTTCCTGGGGGCCTTGAACAGAAGCCTCTGGGCTTAAGATCTGAGCAGCAGCCGCAGAAACAGGTCTGGTCAAGGCTACCATACGCTTTTGTACCCTCTTTGATGTTAGGCAACCGCAGGGCTCCTGGCTCAGAAGCAGACACTCCCTGGCAGCCTGCGGGGGCTGAGTGGCCTGAGGAAGGGGGTCTGGCTGAGGAGGATGAGGCACTTTGCCTGGGAGCAGCAGATGTGCGTGCCTAGCAATGCCTGGTCTAGAGGCTCAGCCAGGCAGCATGCTCTTCCTCTTTACAGCTAACCAGTGTGTCACGCCTGTGCAGAGATGTGGGGTGGGTGGCTTGCCTTTGCTCAAGTGAGCACAGGACAGGAATGGGGCAAGTTGATGTTCACGGCTTGTTGCCCTGGGCTCCACTAGCAGGTGTGAGCCGGGAAGGAAAGAAGATAATGTTGGCATGCAGTGCATAGCCAGGGTCCCTGGGAGTTTGCAGCTGGTGGTCTACTGGCTCTGTCACCTGGCTGTCTGGTGACAAGGGCTTATATGACGAGCTCGATATCTAAATCGATGTGAATGTCAGGTACACTGCCAGCGGCATTTTAGTGTATATATGTCTGAAATAATGCATGGGACACAACTTTCTGCGGTGTATCACACATTCCCACTGTTGGTAAACTTTCTGTCACTCTGACAAAACATTTGAATGGAAGAAGGATCTGTTTTGGTCCCTGGTTTTGGAACGTTCCATTGGGTACTTGTTGGCTGCATTGCTTTAGATCTGGGTCAAATGTGAGTATCCTGGGGTGGGAGCCAGTGGAGGAGGAGGAAGCTGCCTTCTTCATGGCGGCCAGGAAGCAGAGTGGGGGGGAGGGGAGTTGGGTTAAGATTTACTCTTCCAGGACATGCCCTCAATGGTCCACTTCCTCCCAGCCCATTACCCGGAGAAACTCACAGATGACCAATCACAGTCCATGGTGCCAGCTGGGGCCACACTTCAACACATGAGCCAGGTGTGTGTGGGGGTGGGGATGTGTCTCATCCCATCCACAGCAGCCTATATCAGTTTATTTTTTCCCTACATGCTGCTGCCCCACCACATCACAGTTCTGTTTAGCCGGAGATGCTCTGCTTTTGTTGTTCTGGGTATCTGTGAGAAGGTTCTTGAACAAAAGTTAGAGCTCCTGACCAGGAGGAGTAAGCTTTTAACGTTGGTGTGATTGCCACAGTTACCACAGGGATCCCAGCGACTCATGTCCCCCTACAGAGGTGGCAGGAGGCACTGAGGGTTGTCTGGCTCAGAGAAGGAGCAGAGGATTGTGGGATGCCCAGGTCCCTCAGGAAGGCAGAGAACCATGTGTCCCCAAACCACTCTGCGCAGTGCTGTGGCGTGGACAGCTTCGGTGACATCTCTGATTGGTTGGGTCTTGGTCACATGCCAGCCTCTGGCCGCAGGGCGGGCTGGGACACTCCCTCTCCCAAAGGGTCAGCTGTCCTTTCAGAGGCCAATTCTGCTTCAAAGACAGGGATTCCATCTTTGGGATCAGGTGTGGTTTGGAGGAGGGAGACACTAGAGCAACAAATGCCTAGGTTCCTAAACCAAGAATTCTGTTTTGGCTGTTTCTGTGGGAAGAGGAGTTTCTGAGAACCCCAGTCCTCATGTTGGTGGGCAGCCTTGGACTTTTCCGTGGCTCGTTTGGTGGCCCTTAGATGATGAATTCATTGGAACTGCCATGAGATATCCCAACTGGTCTGGTTGGGTGTATGGTGGCAGCTGGGGTCATCTAAATCCACAAAGCCGGGGCAGAGAACTTTCTTTGGTTTAGTAGACAAAGCCCAAATTGAATGAGTAAGAGACAAATTAAGCATTGAGAATTGTCTAGTGCAAACCCAGCTCTCTGGCTCCTTGAGATCCAGTGTTTTGGTTGTGTGGGACTCAAAGCCTGGACGGGTCGGCTGTGGGCCTGTGGGCACGCGGCCCACCCTGGCTCCCTGTCCTCTTTATTGAACTAGGCAGCGTCGTCTCTTGCCACCTGACATCATGTCTGTGCTCAGCCCTCAGTAGCATCAGGAGAAGAAATACTGCTCAGGCCGTGTACCTCGGATATCTGTGCTGCTCACCCGGCCGCTGCCTTTGGGCACCGGAGTGCAGGACTTTGGCTTATGAGAGGAGTGTGAGAGGGACTCAGGGGGCACTGGGTCTTCACCCAACAGCAATAGGGCACCTACTGTGTGCATGAGACGCCTTGGTGTGCCCCAGTGCAGGTCCTGGAATCAGACAGGCTGCAGTAGGAGGTGGCCGGGCCATCCACCCACCATCAGCTTCTGGAAGGTTCCCTAAGGGTTAGAGCTGGGATGTTCTCATCTTTAAAATGAGATAACTACAACAGCACCCCATAAGGTAGTGCGTGTGTGTGTGTGTGTGTGTGTGTGTGTGTGTGTGTGTGAGAGAGAGAGAGAGAGAGAGAGAAAGCGAGAGAGAGAGAGAGAGAGAGAGAGAGAGAGAGAGAGAGAGAGAGCATGTATGTGCGTGCGTGTGAGAGAGAGTCAATCAGTTACTCAAAAAACACATGAGGGCTGGGAATGTGGCTCAGCGGTAGAGTGCTTGCCTGACATGCATGAAGCCCTGGGTTTGCTTCCTCAGCACCACATACACAGAAAAAGACAGAAGTGATACTGTGGCTCAAGTGGTAGAGAGCTAGCCTTGAGCCAAAAGAGGCTCAATGACAGTGCTCCGGCTATGACTTCAAGCCCCAGTACCGGCCAAAAACAAAACAAAACACAATAATATGCTTCAGATTGTAGCTGGAAGATATTTCAGTCTGAAGCTTCAAGCTGAAAATTTAGGGGAGGGTGTTGCTCTTAATGGAGTTCAAAGGCAGTGGCGGCAGCATCCGTACCCAGAATGGGCACAGTGCATTCTTGGCACACCAGCCTCCTGGTGTCTGCTTTGTACTAGGTCCTGTGCACAGCCGGGTAGAGAGGTGCTCCCTGATAAACCTGGGGGGTGCTACTTGTGACTAAGCGTGGCCCATGGCCATTGCTGGTTAGCTGTGGATTTGGGGCTGGTCCTGGGCACCTGACAAGTGCTCCATGGAGGGCAGGGGTGGGGGGCAGGGATGAGGGAAGGGGAAGAAGCAGATGCCACCCCCAGGGGCACATGCTCCGCAGGTCAGAGCAAAGGAGAGGAAAGGAGCCTAGAAGTGAGCCAGAGAGAGCTGGGACTCAAGGCCCAGCCAGGCTTCTCCCCCAGAGGAAGCAGGGTCACCATGGTGGTGGTGTACAAAACCATCCCTCCCCATGTTTGTGATACCCTGGTCATCTGCCGGGCCACCATTTTTCTCTGTGTGTGTGTGAGCTCATCTGTCTGTCTGTGTTTTCCATTTGGAACTAACGACTGATGGAAGATTTTTTTTTTAAGACAAGTTTTCTCTCTAGGATACTCAGGTCAGCCCTGAATTCACGATTCTCCTGCTGCAGCTTCTGGAGTGCTGGGGTTACAGGTGTGCACCACTATGCCTGGCTGATGAAAATGAAACTACATGGAGCCTTTTATTCCACTGTTTTAAACATTGTGCAAAGGACACCAGGGACGAGCAAGCATGGGGAACGAACCGGTGCCTGGTGCACTGAAAACTGGTGCAGGGCGAGAATTTCACCACGGTACCCTGTGCAATGCAAGCTCTGCAAGGGAGGAGAATCTCACCACAGGTGTGCTAGGATAATTGCCTCCTGGTGGCTCTCACGGAACACAGGCATTTTCAATCATGCAGAGCAGAGCAGGCTTTTGACCCTCTGTTCCCTGCTGGGGCCCAAGGCCCAGATCATCTGGCCGAGGCCAGGTGGGGTGGAAGAGGCGGCAGCCCCAGTTTTTTTTTGGGGGGGGGCGGGCTGGGAGGGACTGGGGCCAGCTGGGCTTCCTGCAGGGCAGATGGAATAAAGTTCTAGAGAAGCAGCCGCGGCCCTCCCTCACCTCCGCTAGCAATGTGTGTGTCAGCAGAATCCGTTTCTTCTTTTTATTGCCTTGGAGACATATGCTGACTTGGTCAAAACCGCTTCTGCAAGATGTGACTGATGATGTGTGAGGTGAACCGTCCTGGTGGATGCGGAGAGCAGCCAGCTGGGGTGGGATGCGGGGCTGGGCTGGGTGGGCCTCGGGTCGGAACACAGTCACCCCGTTCACAATTCCAGGCCTTCTTTCAGCAGAGCCGGCCCAGGGCCCAGGTGTGCCGCACTCCAGGCAGATCGGATTACAGCACTGGAGCCCCAGGCTGGGTGCCCTGGCTCTGGAGAACTGGGAGGGGAGCGGTGGGGGTGGGGGGCTGGCTGTGGGAGAAAAATGACTGGGAAGTCCCTGGGTACAGGCGGGCCTGGGGTGGGGGCTGGGGACCTGGGCAGATGGAATGCAGGGTTACCTTTCATCTCCCAGCCCCGGGCTGGGCTGGGCTCCCTGACACCCACCATTCTCACCAGGCCAGGTTAGCTTGGTCTCTGCTGGGCCCCAAATCACACTATCCGGAAAGGCTCTGTTCCTGGTTATTTTTAAACTCAGATTCTTATCTGGATGGTACTTCTGTGACTGGGGGCGTGGCTCAAGTGGTTTAGCACTGGCCCAGTAAGCAGGAGCAGCCCTGAGTTATTAAAAAAAAAAAAAAAAAAAAAAAAGTAGGGGCTGGGAAGGTGGCTCAGTGGTAGAGCGCTTGCCTTGCATGCATGAGGCCCTGGGTTCAATTCCTCAGCACCACATAAGCAAAAAGCAAAAAGCCAGAAGTGGCACTGTGGCTCAAGTGGTAGAGCTCTAGCCTTGAGCTGAAGAGCTGAGGGACAGCGCCCAGGCCCAGAGTTCAGGCCCCACGACCGGACCCCCCCCCCCAAAAAAAAAGAAAAAAAAAGGTGCGCACCAGTGGCTCATGCCTATAATCCTAGGCTGAGATCTGAGGATCATGGTCTGAAGCCAGCCCCAGGAAAGACTCATCTCTAATTAAAAACATCAAAAACTCTGGAAGTGGAGCTGTGGCTCAAATGGTAGAGCACAAAAGCTCAGGGACAGCACCCAGGCCTTGAGTTCAAGCCCCATTATGAGAAGGGGGGAGGAAGAGAGAAGGAGAGGGAGGGAGAAAGGTGGAGTGGGGAGAGAGAAGTAGAAGTGAGGCTAGTCTGGTAGAGCACCATCCAGTCTTGAGTAAAAAAGCCACAGGAAGCCCTGAATTCGTGTCAGTACACACTCACACTCATACACACACACTCACACACACAGATTAATACTTATTTTCTCCCATGCACAGGGTGCCCCCATGACTTGCCCATTCTACAGAAGGAAACGGAGGCCGGCAGAGGTGAAGTCCCTCCCCCATGGTACCCAGCACCCAGCTGGCAAAGGCAAATGCAGATGAGTGTGGGGACAGGTGGGCACACTGCCCCCTCCACTCTGAAGGATTGACCCCCATCCTATTGTCCCAGGCCCACACAGACTCCAGGCAAAATCCCAGGTATGTGTGAACTCCACCTAAGCCCAGCTGTAAACATCCCATTGTGGGCCCAACTGAAAGGCCCCCACCTTCCTTGAGCTAGGGCCTTTTTCACTAACCTCTACCTCCTTGCTAGGACCTCCTATAAAAACCCAGATCCTGACCCAACTCTCGGGCACAGCCCAAACCCATGGGAAGGTCTGAGCCCCTGGCTGTTTCCTTTTAGGTTTCCCTCCATTTTCCTAACATACCTGAGACTCCCCATCAATCTCAGGTCTTTCTTGAGTGTGCCCCCCCTCCACTCCACACCCAGGTCTCCCCAGGGGGCTTCAGTGTCTCTTGCTTCCTGTTTCTGAGAGCCTGGAGTAGTATTGGGGGCTTCTATGGGGGAGGAGGCAAGGAAGAGAGACAGCCCCTTCTCCCCCAGAGCGATCACTGGGAGATAAACTGAGGGGGGTGGGGGGAGAAGGGGGAGCCTTATCTCTTCAGTTGCCATTGGAGCCCCTGGGGTGAGGGGCCTGGGAGACACCTGGCTCTTCAGGTTTGGCAATGATTCATCCAACAGGTTTTTTACTGAGCACCTGTTGTGGGGGGGACTGGGGGGGCCCCTGGAGAGGTGATGCACCCTGGGGCGGAGAGTGGGTGACAGAGGATGCAGGTGTGGCAGACGATGCCTCCTGAGTCTCCTTTTCATTGCAGACTTTGGAAAGAAGCCACCTCTTCATAGCCATGGTGTCAGCGCAGCTGCTGCGGCTTCACCCTGGGCAGCCTGCCCTGGTGGCACGGGCAGGGCTGAGGACAAGGCTGGTTCCTGTCCCCAGCGCTGCAGGGCCCGTGCGCTGGCCGGTTCCGCGGCTGGCAGCTTCCCCTGGGAGGCTGTTTGACCTGGTCTCACCGCTCCTCAGGATCCAGGGCCAAGGCTACACCTCCAGCAGCCCCCGTGGCCCGCCTCCCCTCCCCTCTGTCTCTGATCACTTGTCACGGGCTGAACAGTCACGGATGGATGGTGGTGACTCCCGGCTGGCCGCTAGTTGGATATCCTCACAGTTTGGCTGAGGGACCAATCTCCCTCCTGGGTTCTGTCTCAGAGAGAAGCAGAGGGCAACAACTGCCTTTCCCCGGCTCCCCAGCCTGACGGCAGGCGTCTCTGGGACCTGGCTTTGCTGTCTGCTTTGTCCTCACTGGGCACTGATCAGCACCAGGTGGGTCACATGACATTCTGGGCCTAGTGAAAATGAGAGCAGGGGTTCTCTGGCCCTTGATTATTAAGAACTGGAGTGTGTTGACCGCAGGGCCTCAAGGGCGGCTGCACAGGCTGTGTGCCACGGCGGCCACTTTGCCCACATCCTGTGTGGAAGGAATGAACAGGGCAGGGCAGGTGAGGGGCAAAGGAGCTCAGATCTGTCACACTCTGCAGCCTGCCTCCAAGGAGGAATAGCTGGGCCAGGTTGGTCCTTGCTTGGCTAAGGCCTCTCCTTCTTTCTCCATGTGGCCTCTTGGGCTGCCATATTCTCCTTAAGTGCCCCAAAAGGAGACCTAGAGAGCCTCATGGCTGGTCAGAAGCTGTAGAAGACCAGGATGCTCCAACTAGCCCCTAAGAAAGGCTCAGCCAGAGTCCCTTTCTTAGACTCAGACCTTCAATTGCTTACCCCAATACTTGGATCACCCACAAAGCCCGGCCACAGGAGAGCAGGAGGAAGAGGTTGAACTATAACCCCACACAAGGCCCTGGCTTCCAGGCTAGGTATGGCTTTGCTCCCATTCTTACAGCTGAGGAAAGAGGCTCCTTGGACTAGTAAGGCATCATGTCCCACCAGGCAGAGAGGACCCTGGCCTTTCTGAGTCACAGGGGGCCTCTTTGGATGAGTGGGTGGCTCCTTCTTTGTGAGGTGGGGAGAGGGAAGAAAGGAGGCGTGGGGGGGGGGGTGAGGAGAGGCCCAGCCCCTTGGTGGTGAACTGCATCTGCACTGCTAGGGCCAAGGGGGGACTGAGGTGTCTGTCTGGGGCAGAGGGCTGCGTGGGGATGTGCTCCCCTGCACACACATTTCACTTGTACACTCAACAAATACAGTTTGGATCCTGCAGCCCCGGTGGCTTTCCCACAGGGAGCTACGGAGCTCCTGAGAAGATGGCGGGCCTCCACCCCCAGGGGTGTGGCTCGCAGTGGAGACAAGAGCACGAAGACAATTCTAGACAGTGAGGGAAATCACAGAAAAGAACACACGTGTGTGTGCCTGGTGTGAGAAGGGGGAGTGGCTTTATCACAGGGGCCCAGGTAGGAGTGTGTGTGTGTGTGTGTGTGTGCACGTGTGCACTCAGGCACAGAGTAAGGCTAGTGAGGTCAAGCCCGCAGTAGGTGGGGAGGGCGGCCGACGCGACGTGCTGGGTGGAGGGAGTGTTAGGGGTTCAGAAGGACGAGGCAGGCTCCAGGGCCACCACCTCCGGGGAGCCCTCTCCCATTTCCGCGCCGCTTCTCACCACAATCACTGCCCGACTCGCACCGGTCGGCACAGCTCTTTCCTGGTCCCAGGGAAGGGCCAGGCGACTCGGACTCCGCGCTGCTTCGCACCCCCGGGAGCGACCGTCCGGGTCCGAGGAACCCGGTGGGCACCGCGAGGGATTCGCGGAGCGCGCTGCGGGAAGGAGGGAAGGCGGCCATTGGGCGCAGCTGGGAGAGGGCGTGGCCGAGCGCAGGTGGGAGGCCGGGCGCGGGCGGGGCGGCGCCAAGACCGCCCTCCTTCCCCTCCCTCCTCTTCCCAGGCCCCTGCGCGCACCACTCCGGGCTCCCCGGGGCGGCTCTCGTGAGATCGCCGGGCTGGGGGAGCAACTCGGGGTCCCCTCTTCCCTGGCTAGAGTTCCCCAGAGCGTGGGTCGCCGGCGCCCCAGGGCGAGGGCGCGAGCGGAGCCCGGGGAAGGAGCGCGCTCGCCGCCTCCCTGGCCCCGGCTCCGGCTCTCCGGACTCTTAGGTTGCTGGCTGCTCCTCCCACACCCGCGCCCGCCTCCCGGATCCTTTCCTCGCTCGCTCGCTCGCTCGCGCTGGGTCTCCTAGCCCTGCGGTGCGCCCGAGCGAGTGCGGGGCGAGGGGCCCCGGGCCAGCGCCGAGCCAGAGGCGAGGGGTCCGGGCCGAGCGCGGCCGGCCGGAGAGTGGCCATGTGTGGAGCGGGCGCCGCGGGGCCCGTCTGCAGCGAGTGACCGCGCGGCGTGGACGGCCGCCCGCCTCCCCTCCGCCCCTCCCTCCGCCTTCTGCCACCTGGGGCGGCGCGGCCCGGGCGCCCCCGAGCCCGGCTCGCGCGTAGAGCCGGAGCCATGCACGTGCGCTCGCTGCGCGCCGCGGCGCCGCGCGGCTTCGTGGCGCTCTGGGCGCCGCTGTTTCTGCTGCGCTCCGCCCTGGCCGACTTCAGCCTGGACAACGAGGTGCACTCGAGCTTCATCCACCGGCGCCTCCGCAGCCAGGAGCGGCGCGAGATGCAGCGGGAGATCCTCTCCATCTTGGGCTTGCCGCACCGCCCGCGCCCCCACCTCCAGGGCAAGTACAACTCCGCGCCCATGTTCATGCTGGACCTGTACAACGCCATGGCGGTCGAGGAGGGCGCGGGGCCCGACGGCCAGGGCTTTTCCTACCCCTATAAGGCGGTCTTCAGTACCCAGGGCCCCCCTCTGGCCAGCCTGCAGGACAGCCACTTCCTCACCGACGCCGACATGGTCATGAGCTTCGTCAACCTCGGTGAGTGGGGGGCGGCGGGGGGAGGGATGGGGTGGCAGTGCGCCCCTGCCGGGGGGGGGCGCTCGGGACGGGGTGTTGTGCGTCCTGCTTAAGGACGCCTTGGGAGGGGGTGTGCCCATGTTGGGGGCGCTCTGCGACCCGGAGGGGGCCAGCGCTACGTCCATTCATCTGGCCATTCAGCGCCCTTCGCAGCACCGCGGGTGCTCGGCGCGATCCGTCCCCCATTCAGTGCCCCGGGGTCTCCGCGGGCTGTCTCCTCCCTCCCGGTCGGGCTCAGCTGGCCCGCGGTGGTGGTGGATCGCGAGGCCCGTGGGGGCCCGTGGGACGCCTCGTCGGGGTCTGGCGCCTGCCCGGGCGCGGCTCAGTTCAAAGCGCTCGGCCGGGTCTGTGTGCCGTCCCGGCCGCCTCGGCCTCCGCTACCTGGACTTCGAGGGCCCTTCTGGGCGAAGCTGCCTTCCCGTCCTTCCTGGGCCCGTCTCCGCCCGGCCCGGCCCTGGCACCGCGGGCGTCGCCCTCCCTGCCCGCCCCGGCCGGCCCTCCCTGTCCCCTCGCGGTGCGCCTGCTCCGTGGCGCCGCGCGCCCCGCGCGCCCCGCGCCCTTTCCCAGCCCCGCGCCCACCGCGCGGCCTGAAGCTGGGGGGAGAAACGTTGCCATCGCGAGCTTTCTATTTTAAATATTTAATGATAGGTCCCGAGCGGGCAGGATCCATTTCCAGCGTTTATCACGTGTGGCGCGCAAACCACGGGTTCTGGCGATTGGGCGGCTGGCGTGAGGTCTCGGAGCAGAAGCCGCGGCGGGGTCGGCGGGGTGCCCGCTTCCTTCCCACCTGGAGGCCCTAGGACCGCAGGGACGCTGGCCCCGGAGTCCACTCCCCCGCCGCCGCCCCCCCCCTCCACTTGAGACTTGTACAAAGTGACCCCCGGCAGGCAGCGCGCTTTAGGGGCTGACAATCAAATATTTGGCTTTGGAGATAATAGGCCAGGAGAATGCTGTTTCCTGAGCCCCTTTCATTGCACTTGTGTAACTTGCAGCGAAATCCCCAACCAAGTGAAGTCAGCAAACACGCCCACGGGCGGGAGCTGGGTCGACTTGAGAATAATGTGCCCCTTGCTGGGCACCTGGGGTGCCGGGGGAGGGGCTGGGGGAGCCGGGATCTGCCTAGATGCCCCCCTCCACACCGAGTCTCCAGATTCCCGAGGTGGGGGTGGGGATTGTCTAGTCAAAAATCAAAGACTAGCATGAGGCTCAGGAGCAAGGAGGTGGGAGACCGAGATTTCAAAATAACTTAAAGCAAGTTGAAGTTAGCTAAGCCTTTGGCTGTGTGTCCCTTTGTAGGTGTATGGATCGCTGGAGGGACTGAAGTTTATTGCCCACAGGAACTCGACACTAGGAACTGGAGTCTGATTTTTTTAAAAATTGTGCTTGTGTGTGTGGTTTTCCAAATGTGTGTGCTTATTGCTGATATCAAGAGCTAAAGAAAGATTCTAACAGCACGCATGTGTGTGCCGGGACTTCTCTAGCCCTCGATGCCCGCCCTGCTCAGCAGGCCTTTTCTTTGCACTTCACATGTGTTCTCTCTTGATTCTCACACAACACGGTAGGTCCCAGAACTACACTCAGCCTGGCTGGAGTTCCTTTTTTTTTTTAAGTATTTGTAATCACTGACTTGAGTAGCAGGCTTTGCCAACCACGTGCAAATTCTGCCCTGCTGCTTCTCCTGGAAGGGCGCTGTGGCATCCCAGAGGAGAGCCCGGCCCTCCGGGTGCTGCTGGGAACTCAAGGGCAGGGCTGGGCGCTCCCCCTCAGCCTGGGAGCAAGCTGAGGCTTGCCTGGGAAGGCCACAGCTGGGTGGTTTTCCTCTTCTGGCTGCACGCATACCTTTCAGTCCAGTTCTTTCATCTTGAAAGGACAAAGACTGGCTTGTCTGAGCCTCTTAATCAGCCGGCTGGCTGGCTTTGGGCTTTGTGGGACTGGCCTGACTTTCTCAGGTCTAGCTTTCTGGAGCATCACTGCAAATTAGATGGCAGAGTGGCTTTTAAGAGAGCGCACGGTGACCTTGTTTTCTTTCTTTCTCTCTGTCCCCAAACTCGAGGTAATTAGTTAGGGGAAGAACAGTCTGTAGTCTGGTGAACAGCTTTCTGCTAAATGCCCCAAGGGTGTGTGTGTATTTCTGCTCAGCAACAGCACAGGAATCAACCCTCTATCCTTTCTGTCACGAGAGGCTCCATAGGAGAGACTCAGGGTGGAAGTTGGTATGGAGAGGGGTGTGTGTAAGTGTGTGTGTGTGTGTGTGTGTGTATGTGTGTGTGTGTGTATGAGAGGGAGAGGGATGGGGGGGAGGGAGAGTGAGAGGGAGCGAGGGAGAGAGACAGACACCCTGATCTGTGTTGGCCAGGAAGCCAGTTTTCTCTGGGGCTGCAAATCACGTTGATCTGTAATATACAAAGCTGTTTAAAGCCAAGTTTGTTCTCACACTTCACCTAAGAGTGAGAAAATATCACTTGTTCACGTCAAACCATTGCATGTTTCCTTGACTTTGGAGACCCCTGGTGAGATTCTTGTATGGGGGGGGGAGAATTAAGGGGGGGAAATGGTGGGAATGTTCCCTGCCACCCCTCCCCCTCCGGCATACTTCTGCTGTCCTGTAGGCCTGCCTGCCTGCCTGCCTGCCTGCCTGCCTGTCTGTCTGGGGACCTTGCCTGCCTGGGGACCCTGCCTGCATCCTGAAGGCTTTTGCAGACCTGTTGCCTTTATTCTTCCCTCTGTCCACAGCCACCCTGGTTGCTGTTCTTATACGTTCTTCTCCTTGGAATTCGAGCTTTTTGCCGGGCTGAGCAGGATCTGTTCTACAGGGGGAATTTACGACAAAACCATGTGCTCCCTTGAGAGCTTTAGAGGGTACCTGAGACCAAGGCCAGCCCCCAAGAACCCTCCAAAGCAGGCAGCCAGGGCAGCTGGCTACTTGAGCCGGCCTCACGTCTCCCCAGCCCAGGCCCCTTAACTTCAATGGGAAGATCAGTAAACTGGTTTGGATTAAAAAGTCCCCGACTCCTCCATGTAGATTTAATTTGGGAATTTGAAACAGGCTCCTCTCTCCTAAATAGTCCCCAGGCGACGGTGATTCTAAGATGACTCTCCCCTTAGCCCTGACGGCTCATTCTTTTCTTTGGAAAACCCAGCAGCTCTGCTTAGAATTTTCTAGACAGGCCGGCTGGCATGGGGGTTGGTGACCCGTGTTTATCTCTGGGGCCAGGTTATGAAGGAATGAAATTTGTTTCATCTTTGATGCTCATTTGGAAACACCAAAAAAGACGCAGAGCTGGAACCGTGCTGTTCTGGAAGCCAGCGGCAGGGAAGGGGCTTTGGTGACTGCGACCCGGAGCTGGAGCGAGGAAGGGGCTGTGCTGGGAGGCTGGCTGGCTGCTTTGACCATCTGGCTGTCCTTTTTGTTGACAAGTGTTTGGCATTAAGAGCTCGCCTTCTCCCCCTTCAGAACAGGCCCTACCACTGTAGAGTATTAGGAAAAGATTCTGTTACAGTTTAAAAATGTCCGCAGGCCGGCCGGCGCTGCAGCTGTAGCCTGGCTTGTGTTAGACTTTGGAAGGGGTGGGCTCCGCATTCCAGCGCAGCGCGGCCCTCCTTGGGCCGCGGCCAGGGGTTAATAGAGATGTCACACAGGCCCCCCCTTCTCTCTCCCGCACCCTCTTTCTCTCCCTGCGGCCGGCCTTCGCGCCAGGAGTGGACCAACAGCTGTGTTTTTAGTAAACCTTTCAAAATCACTTCTTCTAAAGCTCATTTTCCTGCTTATATAAATCAAAGATTGCTCCCCTTCCCCTTCTCACCCCCCCCCACTGGGGATCTCTGTAGGTGACCCATGTTTGAACTTTTGGGATCCTTCTGTGGCTTTCCCTTCTAGAATCAAAGCAGGATGAGGTTGAGTCCCAGATGCCAGCTTGGGTGGCTTTTTTTTGGGGGGGAGGGGGGTGGGGGGTTGAATTCCAGAGCTGTTGTTTAGTGACAAGGTCCGCATGGAAGGAGCAAGGGAGGCAGCCCAGATAAAGGAGGTTGGGGCCTCGAGGGGGGCAGGGGATCGTTGTTTGAAGGTGGGATCGGGCCTTACCTCCCCGCTGTTGGCGGCCATCACGCCTCTGCCCGGATAAACACAGCTGGTGGACCGTCCCCTGGCCGGCATGCCTGCGATGTGAGCGAGTATCACATGCCCCCCACCCCCCCATGAATGGTGACTTCATTCTAGGGAGAGCCCGTCTGAGCTGATTGATTACCCGTATCGCCCGCTATCTTGCCCAACCCTGTTTGCTAAGGTCATATTTGGCCCACGGTGGGGATGAGTGTCCTCAGGCTGCCCTCCTCCGCCCTTCCCGGCCTGCTGAACTCATGGAACCCAGGACCTGGTGCGCCCAGCTGCTGCGCCCAGCTGCGGCCACGGTGCTCCAGGGCTGTGGACCCACTGGGTTTTGGCCCTCAGGCCAAGTATCCACCAATGCACTCCAGTGGGGGGGAGGGTGTGGGGGGCCCTCTGGGGTCAGGCCCAGGCAGGGATGTGGGGACCTGTCATGTGGTCGTCTGCAGGAATTTGGGGGTGAGCTTAGAGTGGTACGGTGCGGCTGTGGCGTTTACTATAAAAGACTTAACTTCCATTGGCAAAATCAATGCATTGAATTTCACAACCTTCTGCTTTTAATTAGTTTAAATCAAATGAGCCCGTGCCATTTTTTTTAACCGCCTCTCGCCTTCATGGCATGAGGAAATACCAATATTTACATAGAAACTGTTAATTTGCGGTGCAAATGATAACGCGTTCAGCTTTACACAGCACAATGGCTCCAGCTTCAGTATCCCCAGAGCAACGCGGGGACGGGGACCGAGGGGTGGCCTCAGCCAGATGAGGGAGCAGAGAGGGGGTGTGGGCAATGTCTGGGGCTTGGAGCCAGGGTGCCAGGACACAGGCAAGGGAGGCTGGACTCACAAAACAACAACAACTCTTTCTTTGCAGGTCAGCAAAGCTGAGTCTGCCACAGATCTAAAATCCTTCCCCTTGCTGGGTGCTGGTGGCTCACCCCTGTCATCCTAGTTACTCCGGAGGCTGAGATTTGAGGATCGCAGTTCAAAGTTAGCCAGGACAGGAAAGTCTGGGAGACTTTCAACGAACCAGCAAAAAGACCAGAAGTGGCTCAAGTGACAGAGTGCCATCCTTGAATGAAACAGCTAAGGACAGTGCCTGGGCCCTGAGTTCAAGCTCCAGTAACGACAGAGAGAAAGAGACACACACACAGACACAGAGAGAGAGAGACAGACAGACTCTCTCTCTCTCTCTCTCTCTCTCTCTCTCTCTCTCTCTCTCTCTCTCTCTCTCTCTCTCACTTCCCCATAAGCAATTCTTGCACTTCAGAGCAGTGGACACTTGACTTTGGGTTGGCTGAGAACCTGTGAGTGTGTAGTCTCCTTTGTGCTGGAAAGCTGGAGGCCCAGGCTTTATTTATTCCAGAACTTTCTTTCCCAACCTCTCTGCAACCGTTTGTAGAGTCAGGAGAGCTGGCGCATGGCAAGTGATCCCGGACACACATCACCATGATTATGATGTGAGCCGGTCGGTATTAGCCATGTGTTCAGCTGGGATTGAATTCTGGGTTTTGTAGAAAATGGCATTTGACAAATACTATTTGACAAAACATGTGACTTAGTATTTCTTAATGTGGAACAGATATTTCATAGTTAACCTTCCCCGGTGAAAAATTGCCCCAACCCAAGTAAAATCACTGACTACCAGGGCTGGGTTGGGGACTTTTTTTCCTTCCTCCTCCGTCTCCCCCCCCTCATCCTCCCCTTCCCCCCTCTCCACCACCCCCTCTCCCTCCTTCCCCTCCCCCTCTCCCGTGTATGAAGGAGGCTGACACTTGCCCCAAAGTGACGCTGGGGCAGGCGTGTGCGATGTGCCGCGCTGGCTTTTGAGCCTGTGTTTGGAAGGCAAAGCCTCTCTGATCCGAGTGGAGTGCGTTGAATTAATGACGACTCTGAGGGCCCAGGTTGAGGGTAATGGCTTTATTGTTTTGGAGCCCGGGTGCTTATAATCCGGTTCCTGTACAAACATGTTTAACGTGTGTTAATGCATTTCCAAACCAGAGCCTCTCAGCACAGCGCTGCTTTTCATTAATTGATGTCGGTAGCCTGGTACAGTATTTCAAAGGGCTGGCCAAGTATAAGCTGTGTTTCTAATTTCCTTCCTTTCCTGTGCTCCAAATGCCAATGTTAATTTGTTCCCATGCAGGCCCCCGGCTGCCAACCGCGGCTTTCCATAAAGGGCTTCCAGCCCTCGCTCAGGCTTGGGGCCGCCTGGCCAAGTTTCCTGACACTTTGCAACTAATTCTGGGTGATATATGGAGGGGGGTTGGGGGGGGGTTCCCTGCCGTGTGTAACGGAAGTTCTTGGTGACAGCAGTGGGCGTGGCTTGGCCAGGCAGAAGGGGAAGGCATCCCTGGTGATTGTCTGTAGACTCTGCATAAACCCATGGGTCTGCCGTCATTATGGTTGCACATTAGCTGGGTGACTTTGCTCGAGTTACTTAACATCTCTGAGTTTCTTGCCTCTCTTTATAAAGGCAGATAATCCCTTCCTCAACTGAATCTCAGGAAGACAGCATCATATTGCCTAAGTGCAGAGTTCTGGCACACAGTAGGTGCACAATAAATGGTAGCTGTGGTTGTTTTTATTGAGATAGTCAGATAAATACTAACTTTCCTGTGTTCATCTTAAATTTTGGTGTTTTGTTCTTGTGAGTGTGTGTGTGCTGATACTGGGGCTTGAACTCAAAGTCTCCAACTCTTGTTTGGCTTTTCCACTCAAGGTTAGTGCTCTTCAACTTGAGTCACAGTTCTACTTCTGGATTTTTGTTTTCGTGGTTAATTGAAGATAGAATCTCATGGACTTTCCTGCCCGGGCTGGCTTTGAACTGGGGTCCTCAGGTCTCAGCCTCTCGCGTAGGATTTACAGGGACGAGCCACACAGGTGCTTGAATTTTAGTGTTTAAGTGCTATTGTCTTTTTGTTCCGGCACCTGGGCTTGAACTCTGGGCCTGGCTCTGAGCTTTTTAGCTCAACGCTAGTGCTTTACCACTTGAGCCACAGCTCTATTTCTAGCTTTTTTTTTTGTTAGTTATGGGGCTTGAACTCTGGGCCTGAGCACTGCCCCTCAGCTCTTCAGCTCAAGGCTAGCGCTCTACCACTTGAGCTACAGCGCCACTTCCGGTTTTCTGAGTGTTTATTGAAGGTAAGAGTTTCACGGACTTTCCTACCCGGGCTGGCTCTGAACCTCGATCCTCAGATCTCAGCCTCCTGAGTATCTAGGATGACAGGCATGAGCCCCCAGCTTCTTGTTCATGTTATTTACTGTTTTTTTTTTTTTTTTAAGACATCACCATGTGCATGGGCTCGGGCATCCCTTCTCTTTAGAGATTGTGAAGTAGGATCGGACAAACCCGACCCCCTGGATGGAGAATCGTGCGCTGCTGTGGGTCTTTCTGTGTTGGCGTCTGTGCTGATTTAAAAATAAAGTTACAACTTGGGGGATGGCATTGGAGCTGTGGGGACATACTGAAATCCACCTGCTACCTCGGCAACTGCCAATGACGACAGCTTCTCCAGATGAGAAAGTTGACTTTGTAAAACCGTCATCGCTGAAGTGCCCGGGAAGCTGGCCCCAGCACAGGTGGTCTTGTCTCTTCCAGGGGCCACAGCCACTGCATTCATCAACAGTCCCACTTTTTAAGGGAGCAGGTGCCAGGCGGCAGCCGCCACTCCTGCAGCTGGGCCGGCAGTGTAACAAGGCCCTCCGGTGGGGGCGGGGGGGGGGGTTCAGTGTGTTTCGATGCCTGCAGAGACCAGAGGACCAAAGAGCCGTGTCTAGGGCTGCCCACGACCGTGCCTGTGGGGATTCTCCTTCCCATCTTTCCCCCACCTGCCCTGCCCTTTGTCTATTGGGTCTCGAAAGTCCGACTTAGCTAGTGTTAAGTTTCTCTTCCTCTCTGAAGTCACGTGTCATCTCGCCTTTAACTCTCTGAAGGCGTTTTCAGGTTTCTCTCTTTTGTTGTCTGGCTACATTGATCTGGCTACACATAAAAACTTTCAGTGTTTCCAAAACCCAGGGCTTGCATGATCCAAGGCACTGGACGGAGGCCTGGACCTCCCGCTGACCCCGGCCTTTGTCTTAACTTTCATGTTGTTTGAATAAAGCAAAAGAACAACATCTAAGCGCTCAGCTTTGCAGTTCACACAGCTTCTTGGCCTCTGCCGCCCCCAGTTCTCCCACATAAGGGCAGCTGGGGCCTGGATTCCATGGCTGCCGCGCGGGCACTGTCCAGCCAGCCTACCTAGGGCATAGTGGGGACCCGGGAACAGGGAGAGCGTGCGCGTGGCTTCCTCAGGCGTGTATGGTCTCCAGCCCAGATTAGCGCGCATGCACAAACAGAAATGAACTGAAACGCCTACCGAGTCAGGCTCCATCCTTACTCTAGAGAAGGTGGATAAAGGTAGAAATTTAAGTAGGAGTTCCAAAGATGAAGTACAGTGCAACACTTTACACGCAGTCATTAGTACAGAATTTAATTAACCTTCATGAATGCATTGCCAGTCCTGGGGCTTGAACTCGGGGCCTGGGCGCTGTCCCTGAGCTTCTTTTGCTCAAGGCTAGCGCTCTACCACTTGAGCCACAGCGCCACTTCTGGCTGCTTTTGGTGATGAATTGGAGATAGGAGTCTCACAGGAAGGGCCTCGCCATGCCATCTTTCCCGTCTTGGCATTCTGCACAGGAAGTGGCACTGTGCCCTCCACAGGGAGGAGGCCAGCCGCCTCCCGGGCCCACAGGAGGGCCAGGTGGGGCCTGGAAATGCCTCCTGCCTTCGGCTTCTGTGGGGGCCCCAGCTAGGGAGTGGGTGTGGAGGAGACAGGGTGGACACCCTGTGAACAGAGGCCCAACCCGTGACCTTGACTTCGTCCTGTTCTGCTGAGTAAGATACAGATAGCAGGCGCCGCCTCCCCCTCCAGTACCTGTCCTGTGTGCACAAACTCCTCTTCCCTGTCTTTATGGCTAATTGTCAGGGCAAAGGGCCCGAGTGCCCCAGTGTGGGGCCCAGGGTACACCCTTACCCCTCCAGGAGACAATTCCAGGAGAGCTACATACAGGTGTGCATTTTAGTAGCCAAGCTTCAGGAGGCTGAAAAGCCCATAGGAGCCATCCCCTGCCCTCTCCTCCGCTGCCCTCCCCTCCCCTGCCCTCCCCACCCCTCCCCTTTCATACTGGGGTCTAAACTCGGGGCCTTGTACTTGCTGGGCTGGTGCTCTGCCATAGGAGCCATGCCCCTAGCCCTTTGGTGATTTTTTTTTCAGGTAGGATCTTACATTATGGCCCAGGGCTGACCTGGATCTTGATCTCCCTATTTAGGACTCCTGCATAGCTGGGATGACAGGTACACATCATTGTGCCTGGCTTTTTACTGTTGAGATGGGATCTTGCCCACTTTTTTTTTTTTCAGTAATACCCAGGCTAGCCTTAAATCATCATCCTCTGGATTGCTGCCTCCATTTCCTGAGTAGCTGGGATTATAGTCCTATTCTCAGTCTCACTGTGTGTCCTGGGCAGTTTGTAATAAAGGAAAGTTGCCCACATCCAAACGTCTGTGAGTAGGGCTCTCGCCTGGAAAGGAAGTGGCAGAGGGGTTCAAATTCAGTGGCTTCTTTGTGCGTCAGGTGCTAGGGTTGAACCTCTGCTGCGTAAGCACTGTGCATACTGTCCCGTGGGGCACTTTGTGAGTATGGGGGGAAAGCTCTAGCAGCTTCAGGGTGACAGCTGTTGGGGTTGGGTTTCAGGCAAGGGATGGGATGGGGAGACATTCTCAACAAACCCTATTCCTGTCAAGTTTTATTTCTTTTAACAATGAAAAACCAGGCGCAGGCCCGGTGCCTCACACTTGTAATCCCAGCTACCTGGGGGATGGGAATTGGGAAGATCTTCGTCAAGGTCAGCGGGGCAGAAAGTAGGTGAAACTTCATCTCAACCAGTAAGTTGAATGTGGTGGTGCACACCTGTCATCCCAGGTGCGTGGCAGGGGCCTGGTCCAGGTGGGGCTGGGTAAAAATGTGAGCTGCTAACTGCAGCAAAAAGGACAGGGGTGTGGCTCACGTGGTAGAGCACCTGCCTCGAGAAGACACAGCCCGGAGGTTAAACTCCAGCACTGTCCCAAACCAGAATAGAATAGGACAGGAAACATGCTGGGGTGTCTGGGCAAGGGTGGGGGTGGAGCGAGACCCTCCGTGGACATGCCCGGGCCAGGCGCAATCCTCTGTAGTTCAGGCAGGGCATCTCAACTTATTCCCAAGTGAAATGAACTTGGTAAAGGCAGGAGGCAGCCAGGCCGTGGACCGGGATCAGGGGCCCGGGTGCCCATGGCCCTTTGCTCTTCATTCTTCCCTGAGCCCCAGCAAACCAAAGCAGGAGACGCCTGTAGGCTGAGTGCGGGGGGGGGGGGGGGTGAGGTGGGGGGTGGGGTGGGGGGTTGTGGCTCTGTGGGGCCGGCGTGCTGCTGGCGCTGGGGTATCGCACCCCACAGGCCAATAACCATGCAGTCTTCAGACCTATTAACGCGAGGGGAGACTTGGGGCAAATGAAAGGCCCGCGGCCCCTGCCGGGGAGAACTTTAAAACTCTCAGCTGTCCCTAGGGTGCCCAAATAAAGCGGCCATTTGTTTATGAGTGATGGGGGGGGGCGGCTGGGGGGGTCTTCCAAGTTTCTTCTTGGCCTTGAACTTTGTAAAATCCCTTCCCCCCACCATTCCCTTCTCAAGTTCCACTGTTGGGCTCACTTGACCCTGGGTTTGTTGAGTGAGAAGCCCCTCGAAGTACCAGTAGGGCCTGGAACCTTCTGGGGCCAGTGGATGTTTATGGCTCTTCCCTTTAGGAGGACTCAGTGAGTGAAGTAGCTGGGCTCTGAGCTTCTAATGGCCCCGTGTCCGGCGGGGGAGGGGGTCCGGGGGTCCCCAACACCCCAGGGGCTTGGGAGCCCTTCTTATTAGCTGGCTGCAGGGCGGGGGTCCCCGGCCTTGTGGCGTGTCTCCTCCCACGGGATGCCCGCCCCAAGGTGTGACAGTCACTGACACAGCAGCTCCCCTGGGAGACCAAGTGGGGCCTGGCCGAGGATTACAGACTCGGGGGGACTTTCTCCAGCTGGCATCTCGGCTTCAACTACTGACCTGGGGCCTTGGGCTGTGAATCCTGCCCCCTCCCTTCCCCTCCCTTCCCCTCCCCTCCCCTCCCCGCCCCAGGCCCAGGCCTGGAACTCAGTGTCTGATGCTTTTTGCCCAAAGGCTGGTGCTCTACTACCTGAGCCGTGGCTTGTGCATTTTAGAAAACGAGCGATACATCAGTATGGCCTGTCCAGTGAGAAGTATATGCACTTTGGGTGTCAGGGTGTGGACATGAGGGGGGCGTACTGGGCCTCGCAGGTTCAGCGGGTCTTTGCTGACCTCTGCTTCCACCGTCTCCAGCCCCTAGCAGGGACGGTATTCTCGCCTGCCCCCTGCCCTGCGGGGGTCAGCGGCCCGGGTGCCTCTCCCGCCCTGTCACCCAGGCTCTTCCTCGCTCAAAGCCTTTTGAGGACCTCTGAGCTCCCCTCGGGAGCCCTGCTACCTCCCACAGCCTTTCCTGAAGGCGCCCGGCGCCCGCAAAGGCCCCCGCCCTGCGCCCTGAGTTCTGCCTCCTCCAAGGTGCTCAGATGGCAGAGCCCCACCCCTGCCACTGCTAACCCGAGGCCCTGGGTGGGCTGCTGAGCGGGGGGGGGGGGGTCCCCGCATCCTCTGAAGTTGACCCCTGCCCCTGACCTGGGGTGTGGTGACAGGCCGATCTGGGCACCCCCGCTGGAGGAGAGCTGACTTCACATGCTTGCGTCCTAGCGCCCAGCCATTGCGACATCAGCTGCTGGGCGCAGAGACTCTGCCCATCCGGGACTGCCTGCCCGCCTGTGCCCATCCAGGACTGCCCGCCTGTGCCCATCCAGGACTGCCCGCCTGTGCCCATTCAGGATTGCCCGCCCGCCTGTGCCCATCCAGGACTGCCCACCTGCATCTGTCGGTGTGTGCCTGACTGTGCCTTGCAGCTTCCAGGCAGAGGGTGGGTGGGCTGAGTGCCCGGCTCTTTCTGGACCCGCAGAAGCTGAGCTCTGGCAGGTGGCTCTCCCGAGCGGTGCCACTGGTTGGAACAGGCCCGTGGGCACCAGGCTAACTGGGAAGCTGGTGACTCCAGATGAAGCCTGTCCCGTGACATGTTTCCTGCGCTTGGTCACGATGTGCGTGCCGGGGCAGGGTTGTAAGGAGCACCGCGCTGTGCGGAGAGGCTGCAGGTGGTCCGGGCCACGGGTGTTGTGGGGCAGGGAGGCCGCGGCTCACAGACGGAGCCACTCTGAAAAGCCGTCCAAGTTCAATCACAGGAAAATGGGCCATGCTTCTTTTTGTTCCTCAGTACGGCGTCAGCCTGTCCTTCCGCATCCCCTCCTTTCGTCCGTCCCCACAGCTGACCCTTCCCATCTTCATCTGCTCATCAGATGGTGGGAGCCCACCCTTGTTTTACCCGTGAGGAAATAGCATCAGCGATGGCTCAATCTTGCTTGGTTTGGGGAGTGGCCAGCCTGTCTACCTGCGACTTTATATCACTGAGGGAGTGCCTGGCCCTTGAGTCTCCTTTCTTCCCCTCTCCTCTCCCCGTTTCCTTTCTCCCCTCCCTCATCTCCTCCCCTTCTTGTCTCCTCTCTCCCTCTTCCCCTTCCCCTCTCCCTCCTCTTTCTCTTTTCTCCTTCCCTTCTTTTCCTTTCCTGTCCCTCCCTTCCTTTCTTTTTTTCCCTTCCTGGAACTGGCGGTTCTACTCAGGGCCTCTAGCTTGCGGGTACTTTACCACTTCAGCCATGTCCCTGGGCTGGGAAGGTGGCTCAGTGGTGGAGTGCTTGCCTTGCATGCATGAGGCCCTGGGTTCTATTCCTCAGCACCACATAAGCAGAAAAAGCCAGAAGTGGCGCTGTGGTTCAAGTGGTAGAGCATTAGCCTTGAGCTGAAGAGCTGAGGGACAGCGCCCAGGCCAGAGTTCAGGCCCCAAGATTGACCAAAAAAAAAAAAAAAAGCCCATCCCTGCCTGTTGCTTTTGGTTTATTTTTCAGATAAGGTCTTGTGCTTGTGCCTGATTAACCTCAGACTGATTCTCCTGCCTCTGCTTCCAGAGCAGCTGGGATTACTGGCATGTGCCACCGAGCCGGGCTGGGAGGTGGTGGTGAAGGGCCCAGCCGACACGTGCAGGGGCCCGTGCATGGGCTGCTCCCGGGCCTGCGGGTGCCCTGTCCCTGGCTGCAGAGCCCCTTCCTGGCCTCCTGGGCAGGACCGAGGGTTAGGTCTCATTCTGACAGAATGAGCCAGGCGGCTTCTCTGCCTAGAAGGAAGCCACGCAGGAGAAATACTTGGCTTGGATTTAAAGACCAGGTTGTCACAAAATACTTTAGCTCTTTTTTAAGTTTGTTTGTATATATTTTTATTGTAAAGATGCTGTACAGAGGCAAGGTAATGAGTCCATTTCCTATCCAGCATTGCAACCCCTCCTTTGTTTCTCCCCTACCATCCCTTTCCTCCCACCTCCCTGACTCCTCCCTCTCCCCACTTTTTTCTTTTTATTGAGACAGGATCTCCCTAATGCAGCCTAAGCTGGCCTCGTACTTCTGATCCTCCTGCTTTAGCCTCCTGAGTGCTGGGATCACCGTGTGTGCTGCCATTCCTGGCTCCCAAATCCTTAGGTTTCAGCCCCCACCTCCCCGTCCCCGGGGTGAAGGCGCTCTGAGCCAGCTCTGAGCCAGCCCTGCTGCCGGCTTCAGCAGGGAGAGGCGGGGTCCCCAGCAGAGAGGCGAGCGGAGGGGAGGGGAGCGGAGGGGAGGGGAGCGGAGGGGAGGGGAGAGGAGAGGGAAGGGAGTCTTTCTTAGAAATTATTTCTGGCCAGAGTATGCTTGGTGAGAGCAAAGCATGCTTGTCAGAATTCTCTGTATGTAGACAGCAGACATGTGTACTAAGTAGCTTGCATGGTGGTAGTGGTGGTTGTATGGGTGTATGGTGGTATGGATGTATGGCGGTATAGTGGTATGGGTATATGGTGATATGGCTGTATGGTGGTATGGCTGTATGGGTATATGGTGGCATGGCTGTATGGTGGTATGGGTATATGGTGGTATGGCTGTATGGGTGTATGGGGTATGGCTGTATGGGGGTATGGGGTATGGGTCTATGGGGGTATGCTGGTATGCTCAGTGATAGGTGGGCCAGCTGGTGGCTCAGAGAAATATTTGCTGCCTGATGAGTGAAGGCAGGGCAAACAGACTTGTGTCCTCTTCCCCTTTTTCTTGCTTTGAATGGTGCTTCTGTGGCGATCAGATGCTTGGAGCCACAGCAGCCACGTTGTGTCTACTAGGCAAGAAGTCTAAAGATGACAGTCACTGTGTAAAAACCATGGCAGGGCAAAAATGGCCTAAGGAACATGAGCTCTTGGCAATGTGGCTGAGCTGTGTGCGGTGGTCTGAATGAATGACGTGTTCTGTCCTGTGATCTGGAAGCTAGATAGGCCCCATGGAGAAGGACACAGGGTGGGGGTGCTCGGGGTATGCCTTAGTTACCAACATCTGCTGAGGGTCTGCTCCATGCCTCCCTCCCATCATCCTCTTCTTTGTTTGTAGTAACTGACTTCATTTCCAAAAGCCATTTCAGGTGGAGGCCTTGGCTGTGCAAGCACAGAGAGGGCGTGGCTGGCCGCAGGCTGCACAGCCAGTGTTGGTGCCTGGCTTTGGAGGCCCGCTGTCCCAGGCCCCACATGCCAGGCTCTGAGGACACAGGGCTGGGCGAGGCCGCTCCCTGCGCCTCTGCAGTCGCCCGCTCAGAAGCTGTAGTTCGCTCTTGGGGTCTGCTTAGAAGTGCAGGGCTGTGTGAGAGTCGGGCACACTTGTGAGTGTGCAGCGCCCACACCCAGAAGTCCACAAATTGAGTTGCAGGAGAATCCTTTCCCCTCACGCTTCCGTCCTGGGCCCATGGTAGGTTGGACCTGTGTCCGGGTCAGTGTGTCCCCTGCTAGCTGATTCCTCCACGCACGACCCCGGAGATAAACCTGCTTCCTCCACACGCAACCGTGGATTTTAAACTTGAAAAGCGGCTGGAAGCTCAGGATTTCCTCCTCCTCCCTGTCCACAGGTGGGTTTGGAGGGCAGCGGTGCCCCTTCATGGCTGTTGGCAGGGTGGAGGACAGGAATTTAAATATGGCTGGCCAGCTCTGAGCCTTTACTTGCTGCTACACATCATGCTTGGAGAAATGAAGCTGATGACTGTTGTTAGGTGTTGTTAGGTGTATGTGTGTGCCAGTACTGGGACTTGAACTCAGAACCTGGGTGCTGGCCCTTCTTTTCTGCTCCAAGGCTGGTACTCTACCACTTGAGTCATGCCTGAACTTCTGATTTTTTGCTTGTTAATTGGAACATTTCTGTCTGGGCTGGCTTTGAACCTCCATCCTCAGATCTCAGCCCCCTGAGTAGCTAGGATGACAGGAGTTGGTCACCAGCAGGGACAGTGTATGGATTTAAAGACTCTTATTTTGAAGGGGAGATAGAGCTGGCCCCTTTTTTTCTGCACCTGCATCTCCTGGTCTAATGAGTTTAGGCTGATGGAACCCAGACCCCAGGAAGGATTAGAAATTCTCATTTGATTTGATTTGCCGCTAACATACCTGAAACCAGCTGTGTCTACCCCGCTGACCCCAGCAGCTCTGGCCTTGCTGGGAAGGCTGGGGTTCCCTGCTGTGGGGCGGGGAGAGGGGGGTGACAGGCAGGGAGAGGTGTGGGGGGGGTGACAGGCAGGGAGGGGTGGGGGGGTGACAGCAGGGAAGGGCCACAGCCCTGCTCCCACTGGGCCACCTGGGAAAACAGCGACCTAAGCAGCATCCTGAGTTTCCCACCCTCCGATGGCGACCTCTGCCTCCAGTCTCACAGGAGGATAGAGTTGACTTGCCCTGAGTCCCTTGCTGTGGCTGGCAGAGCCTGCGGGGTCTCCCGAGCAGCACCACCACCCCAGAGAACGGCCAGGCCGCACCGCAGACGGGCGTGGGCCGTGCTGCGGGCAGCAGCGCGTGGGACCAGGTGCCCGGTTTGTGGGACCAGAATCCCTGGTGGAGGACAGCGCTGCGGAGCCTAGGGCTCACCCTGCTCGTGGGGCAGGCGTCTGCTGCCCCAGGCCCCTGGGACCTGACACCGCTGGCAGGTGGCCCAGCCTGAGGTCACCGGTCACCAGAGGCCGCCACAGGTGCAAACCCAGCTGGGGACAGAGTGCCCTGGGGACCGCCTAAAAGGAAATTGTGTTGTGTGTCGCTGCCCGTGCCTCGGGCCCCTCAGTAGGGATGGCCCTGGGTGCCATGGGACTGAGCTGAGCCACATGAGTTCCCGCGGAGGTGACCACGAGCCACGCGGAGCGCTCAGGGATAACAGCAAAGCAGAGCACTTAGCTGCTAAGCCGCACTGGCCACCTCCCTGGGCCCAGGTGGCCTGTGGCTGCCACCTTGGTGGTACAGGCGCGATGGGCAGTGTTGGTGCCTGTGCCTGGCATCGCCGCTGGGAGGCAGAGTGACTCGGTGGCTTGCGAGGTGCGGCCTGCCGGCGGGCCGGGCAGGGACCGGCGCAGCCTCGTCCTCCGTGGATGTTCGAGGCGGACTCTCACCATGACGCCCAGGCCTAAGCAATCCTCTGACCGAGAGGGTGAAGTGGAGACCCAGGGACCCCAGGGTGGCTCCTTGGCCTGAGGACTGAGGGCTGCAGGATGGACGGACGTGGACGGCTCCTCTTCCCCCTCCTCCCACCTCTGGGTTGGGTCCCTTCTAGGCAAAGAACTGTCCCAGCCCCGGAGATCATGAATTAGCCCCAGCTTGCCTTCCTCTCCGGCTCTGCCCGCTTCCCACCGCTGGCACTGGGAGCAGCGTTGTATAGGGCCTGGTTGCACAAACATCTGTGCAAGCCACCCGAATCAGGATGAAAAGATCCCCAGATGCCTCCGTGTGCACCCCTCTCCCCCCATCTATAACGCCCCGCTGAGGGGACCGGCAGTGGCGGGGTGGGCGGGCCCTGGGGCCCAGTTGCGGGGAAGTTCCCTGGTAAAGCCAGGGAGAGTGGACGGCGCGTTTGGCTTTCACCAGCATGGCGGATGAGCCGTGGGCGCGCTACGCTAGTGGTCCCCAGGTGAGGGAGCGTGACATGGCCGTGGTGGAGTCTTGCAGAGCCTCTTGTCAGCTCTGGCCATCAAGGGAGGGCAAGTGACTTGTCTGTCCAGCTCGGCATCCTCACCTGTGGAGGGGGCGAGGTGCATGTGCTAGCCTCGGGTCAGGGGTCAGGGGTCAGGGGTCAGGGAGGTGCCGGGGAGACATGGCACCCGGCTAGTGGGCACTCTGCCTCATCTGGGTCCCGGATGCTGTCACAGACAGCAGAGCAGAACAGAACGGAAGGCAGCAGCCGTGGGCTGGGCCGGGGGCGGTCCCCAGTGGTGGGCAGCGGTCACTGTGGTTCCCTGGGCACCTCCTGTGAAGCTGTCAGCTGCTCATCTCCCCTGCCCCTAGCTGTGCAGCTCTGTCCCTGCCAAGGGATGGCACTGTGCCCACAGCCCTGGGCATTCTTGTCATCCCCAGTCTTCAGACATTGGAATCGGAGCCGGCATTGGCTTCTTCCTGTTGCCTTGAAAGAGGCTTCTCGTCCATCCCTCATCCTTTTATGGAGCCAGATTGGGGGCAAGATATATAGGCTCATTTATCTCGCCAGGGTTGGTAGTGGCAGCCCGAGTGCCAGGTAGAAGGAAAGAGTGCCGTGATCGCTTAGTGATGCCTGCCTTGTGGGCAGGAAGGCAGACGGGATGAGTGTACTGTTTAGGCACCATGCCCTGTCCAGGCCCTTCCTCCAAGTTCTGGCTGCCTCCATTCTCCTCACAACACTTCCCCAGGGTGCCGGCCTGTACCACAAGGGACCAAACCAGTCTTATTAATGGATGGAGGACTGGCTCCTCAGCCTGGAACCCAAGCCCCTTCCCAGTGAAGAGCTAACCACGTCTTATTCTTGTCTCCCAGTCCTTCGGCCATGCTGTTCCCTCTGCCTGTGTTGCCTTGCCCTGGCCTCCGAGGCCAGCCAACCTTGTTCTTCCTGAATCCTTCTAGCTCCTTCTCTGTGAGAACTCACCTTAGAGTTGCTCCAGTCAATGGAACAAGCCTTCCCCTAGGGACTGGGTCTCCTGATCCATCCCCTGTTGCCTCCAACTTTGGACACAGCAGCTCCACGCAAGGTGTTTGCCCAACAGAGATGTGTGCACCAAGAGGAAAGTGAAAGACATATCCAGACTCATCAAAAGTGAGTCCTGAGCTGGGCACCACTGGTGGCTCATGCTTGTAATACTAGCTACTTAGGCGGCTGAGCTCTAAAGATCACAGTTCAAAGCCAGAAGTGGAGCTGTTGCTTAAGTGGTATAGTATTAGCCTTGAGCAGCAGATTGGTGGGGTGGTGTGGTAGATGGGTGGGAGACGACAAAAACAAACAAACGCGCGCGCGCGCACACACACACACACACACACGCACGCACGCACGCAGGAACAGCGAAGGCTACTCAGAAGGTTGAATCTGAGGATCACGGTTCAAAGCCAGCTGGGTAGGAAAGTCCACAAGACTCTTATCTCTAATAAGCTGTGCAGAAAAAGCTAGAAGTGTTGCGGTGGCTGAAGTGGTAGAGTGCTAGCCTTGAACACAAAGGGGCCCAGGGACAGTGCCCAGGCCTGGAGTTCAAACCCCAGGACTGGCAAAAACAAAAAGAGCTGGGCCAGACACCACTGGTGGCTCAAGCCTGTAAGCCCAGCTACTCGGAGGCTGTGATCGGAGGATTGTACATGGTCAGGAAAGCCCAGAAGATTCTTACCTCTAATGAACCACCGAAAAGCTCCACCAGAAGTAGAGCTGTGGCTCAAAAGGTAGAGTAGTAGCTTTGAGCATGAAAGCGCAGGGATACTGCCTAGGTCCTAACCAATTAAAAGCAAAAAGGTTCCGGCCTATGACTGTGCTGGGATCTGTCTCAGTGGAGACAGATGGGTGGAGACCCAGCACCATGGGGATAGCCTCGGGCGGGAGCAGGGAGGGGACACGCTCTGTGTCAAACAACAGGTGCCTGATGGTGGTGGTGGGATAGTGGCTGGCCCTGGGGGGGGCCGGGGGAGCCTGCTGGTGTCTTTGGTACTGGTTGAGTTGAGTCCTGCGCGGGGTGTGCTCCTGTTGGGAAGTTCTTCAGCTTCCAGAACTCCCCCTGTGCTCCTCACTGTGGGCTAGGTGGGAGTCAGGTCCAGTGACTGCTGTCATACCTGGGGAGCCCTATGAAGCGGCGGGCTGGGCTGGGCCTGGGGTTCAGGGTGCAGGCCTTCTCTACCCTTCTTCCTACAGAGCTCCGTCAAGGCGGGGCATCTTGCATTTGGGAATTTATTCAAGCTCCAAGAAAGCTGTTGTCATGGCAGATGGCCACCCTGAGATGACCGCACTGCCCTGTGAGCACTTCCTGCCTGTGCGTTTCTGGGTGTGTATATAATTGGGCTCATGTTTGTGAGGCTCAGAACTGCTGTGTTTGCAGAGCACCCCGACTCTAATTAGCTTAAAGAGGTCTTGTTTGACGTAGCAGATCAGGAGACAGCAGCCCTGACCTCCGGGAGAGGTGGGGACCACAGACAGGGGCTTGAACCTGCAGGTACTCCCTCTTCCTCCCCCTCCTCTTCTCCCCCTCAGTGGCATATGTCACCTCTAGAGTTCAAGGCAGGAGAACAAACCCTGTCTGTTTTCTAGTAAAAAACTTGTTTCCTCCCATCCCTCTATGTGGGAGAAAGGGGTCATGGGACCCCACAGCCTGACTGGAAGAGCACCCATCAGGGCCCTTCCTCACCTCTTCGGCTGGGGGAGGAGAGAGGGGAAGAGAAGTGGGTGGGATTCATCAGTCAGTCAGTGGGTCCAGGGGCCTGGCAGTGCCTCCATGCCCATGAAGCTGTGGATGCCCTCTGAGGGGCTCTGAGGGGATGTCTCCCACCTGCCCGCAGTGCATCTCCCTCCACAGCTCTGAGTGGGGTAACTCATGAGTGTTTTGGGGAGTCAAAGGCTCAGAATGGGACACGTTGGGCTTCATGGTCTCCCAACTCAGAAGAGACCAAGCTACCTGCATGCTGGGTCACCTGCATTTACATAGTCATTTGCATATGGACGTTCATTGCATGTAGGTTATCTGCATGTAGATCATTTGCATGTAGAACATCATTTGCATGTAGGAGGTCATTTGCTTGCAGGAGATCATTTGCATATAGGATCACCTGGGTGCAGGGAGCTACTCACATAGGGAGGACTGTGACCACAGTCGAACGTGGACAAACTCCCAGGAGGCTATAGGGGCCAGGGCCAAGCCTAGGGAACACTAACAAGGTGGGAGGGGAGGAGAGGAATTGTCTGCAGACAGAATCCAGCCTGGACCGGAAAGTCTATGAGATTCTTATCTCCAATTAACCACCAAAAAGCTGGAAGTAGAGCTGTGGCTCAAGTGGTAGAGCATTCGCCTTGAGTAAAAAAGCTCAGAGATGGCACCGGGGCCCTGAGTTCAAGTGCCAGGACTGACACGCAAAAGAAAGGGTGGGCAGGGCATTCATTGGAGGGCTGGTGATCTAAGGGCTCCCGGTGTCGGTGTCGTAAGGAGAGTGGGGGTTCTAGGTGGGAGGAGCCATGATTGCTGGCCGCAGGCTCTACCTGATGACAGCTGGTTCTCTGCACTAGTCCAGATGTCGTTGTGGGGAATGGCCTGATGGGTGGACTGGGGGGGAGCAAGTGTGGAAATTCTCCCTGCGAGGGGAGGGGGCCATGGACACTCTAGGACTCAAGGCCTCTTGGGCCTCAGCCCCAGGAAAAAAGACATCACAGCTGTGAGTCATCCTGAACTGCTGTCCCCTGCTCAGGAGGCCCTAAAAACCTCCCAGGGAGCCCCACTGGCCACAGCCCGGTGAGAGCTGTGCCATCGCTGTTGCTGGCCGTGTGCCACTCCATGGGACGTAGGCGGCGCCCCAACCAGATGCCCCCTGCGGGCTTCTAGAGCCTCCCCTCAGGAGCCCCGGTTTGGAACTGTGGAATGGGCAGGTGGATTAGAGCGCCATCAAACTATGGGCCCTTGGGGTGAGTAAGTGGACAGGCACCACAGCGTGGAGGGACGCCTGCACGTTCCCGAGTGGCTTCCGGAAGCCGGGCAGCCAGCCTGGGGGGGGCGGGGCTGGCCCTGTTCTGCTGTGGGCCCCGTGGGGTCCTCTGAGGGAGGGTGCTCAGGACTGCGGCCCTCCCCTCCCAGGGGCCCACGGGGTGGCACGGATTGGCCCGTGACGGGCATTGGCCCTGGCTGTCTGCTTGCTCCCTCACCTCGGGTTCCTGGGCCACCTGACGGCCAGAGGATTGCCCTTGGAGCAGCTGCCACTCAGGACTGTCCCTCTGCCTTCGCAGCCAACAAGTGCGCAGGGCGCTAGCAGCGTCCCTTCTTCCCACGCGGCCTTTGTCACGCTGTGTGAGGGATGAGCGGGCCAGCTGTCGCGCGAGGCGTGTGGATGCTTTCTGGGGAGTCTGTCTCTCTGTCCCGTGCTCCATGATGAGTGTCCTGGCGTGCCAGCAGCGGTGGTCAGAGCTCACCTCCCCAAGGTCGTCCTAAGGCTGAGACCTTTTGTGCCCAGCCGGCCCTGCTGCAGGCCCCGTGGCCTTGGGTTTTCCTCCTCCTCCTCCTGGGTGTCTGTGGTCTGTGACCGGGACCCCCTATCTACTTTCATCCCATGTGGAAGGGACAAGGTGCGGGCCCTGGGCCTTGCTTTTCCTGAAGTCATCTCCACAAGCTCCCAAGGCTTGGCCGTTCTCCTATTTCAGGGCTGTAGTCTAAGGCTGTGGTTGCCATCTTGGTTACTCATTAGAAATACGTGGGGGTGCTTTGAAAGGGGCGACTTCTAACTCCTCTGCCCAGCTGTTGAGGGTCCTAGCCCAGGTGAGGTGAGACGCCTGAGGCCCGGTAGCTCCCAGCCCCCGGCCCCGGTCCCAGCCACCAGCCCTGGGCCCCAAGCCCCTGGCTCCCAGCCCCCGGCTCCCAGCCCCCAGCCCCGGCTCCCAGCCCCCAGCCCCCAGCTCCAGCCCCCGGCTCCAGCCCCTGGCCCCCAGCTCCAGCCCCCGGCCCCCAGCTCCAGCCCCCGGCCCCCAGCTCCAGCCCCCGGCCCCCAGCTCCAGCCCCCGGCCTCCAGCTCCAGCCCCCCGGCCCCCGGCTCCCAGCCCCGGGCTCCCAGCCCCCAGCCCCAGGCTCCCAGCCCCAGGCTCCCAGCCCCTGGCCCCCGGCCCTGGGCTCCCAGCCCCCAGCCCCAGGCTCCCGGCCCCCGGCCCCGGGCTCCCAGCCCCCAGCTCCAGCCCCCGGCTCCAGCCCCTGGGCCCCCAGTTCCAGCCCCCGGCCTCCAGCCCCAGGCTCCCAGCCCCCGGCCCCCAGCTCCAGCCCCTGGCCCCCGGCTCCAGCTCCCGGCCCCCAGCTTCCGGCCCCCGGCCCCCAGCCCCCAGCCCCCGGCTCCGGCCCCCTGGCTCCAGCCCCCAGCCCCCAGCTTCCGGCCCCCGGCTCCTAGCCCCCGGTCCCCCAGCTCCAGCCCCCAGCCCCCGGCCCCCGGCCCCCGGCCCCCAGCTCCCAGTCCCCGGTCCCCCGGCTCCCAGCACCCAGCCCCCAGCCCCCGGCCCCCAGCCCCCGGCTCCAGCTCCCGGCACCCAGCTTCCGGCTCCCGGCCCCCAGCCCCCGGCTCCAGCCCCCAGCTCCCAGCCCCTGGTCCCTGGCTCCCAGCCCTGAACAGGTGGAAGTGGGGCTTGAAATCTGCCCATCTCTCAGTGCTGCACTTGGAAATGAGCAGGCTCTGTGGGTTAGTCCCATGTACTTTACTGACCAGCCCATCCATTATTGTGGCCAAGACCCCCCCCCACTCTCTGGATGTCCAAGGCAACCTTGGGGTGCGCCGTGACCCTGCAGTCTGACTGTGCGTGTCGTGTGGGGTTGCGCTGGTCACTAGGGTCACTTGTGGGCAGGGCCTCACCCCGCTCTGGTCAGGAGCCTGGACTCTGACCAGGGGAGACAGGGAGACTAATGTCCCCTTTCTTGCAGTGGAACATGACAAGGAGTTCTTCCACCCGCGCTACCACCACCGGGAGTTCCGCTTCGATCTGTCCAAGATCCCGGAGGGGGAAGCCGTGACCGCGGCCGAGTTCCGGATCTACAAGGACTATGTCCGGGAGCGCTTCGACAATGAGACCTTCCGGATCAGCGTGTACCAGGTGCTGCAGGAGCACCTGGGCAGGTGGGTGCTGGCCAGGGATGGCGTGGATAGGCCGAGACCATCTGGATGGCTCCTACCAGGGAGTGGTGTCTTTGTTAAGGTAGGTGTAAGTGGTGTGATGCTGTGTGCCTTGAAATCTGGGCAGGACTAGGCAGGGACAGGAAGCGCCAGGACCTGTGGCCCTGTGTGGGGATAGGGGGGTCTGTTCGCATGCTCAGGAGCATAGAGAGAGGGAGGAGTCAGGGTCCAGGGTGCCCCGTGGTCCCTCCCCCCCACAGTGGAGCCCCATGTGATGCCTGACATACGATCAAAGTGGCATTTGTAATTAAATGTTAGGAGGGAAAAATCCCAAACCAAAAGCAAACAACAGAGAACTCACAGCTGTGCAAGAATCACTAGCAAGGTGAGGTACCAACATTGGGGGGAACCCTTGTGTTTCTGGAGGTGGTTTAATGCCAGGGACTGTGAAAGGCTAGTGAGTTAAAAACAAGTCTGTGGGGCTGGGAAGGTGGCTCCGTGGTAGAGCGCTTGCCTCGCATGCATGAGGTCCTGGGTTCGATTCCTTAGGACCAAATAAGCAGAAAAAGCCGGAAATGGTGCTGTGGTTCAAGTGTTAGAGTGCTTGCCTTGAGCTGAAGGGCTGAGGAATGGCATCTAGGCCCAGAGTTCAAGCCCCACAACCGATCAGAAAAGAAAAATAACAACTTAAGTCTGAGGAGACTAAATGGCCAGTGTCGTGTTTCTCTGTGGCTGGACTTTGGGACTACATAAATCTTGGCTTTTTTTTTTTACTGGTCCTGGGGCTTGAACTGAGGGCCTAGATGTCTAGTCTCTGAGCTTCTTTTGCTCATGGCTAGTGTTCTACCACTTAAGCCACAGCTCACTTCTGGCCTTTTCTGCATAGTTTATTGGAGATAAGAGTCTCATGGACTTTTCTGCCTGGGCTTCGAATTGCAATCCTCAGGTCTCAGCCTCCTGAGTAGCTAGGATTACAGGCGTGAACCCTGGAAGCCAGCGATCATGCCACTTTTATTGTCCCCAGTGGTGTGCTGTGGCAGTTGTTAGGAGCTGGTTGGTCTTTTCCTACAGGGTGTAGACTCATAATAGCTGATGGGGACAGGGAACCCCCTGTGTTAGGGGGGGTGCTCATCTTGATTACCAAGACAACAGAACTTAGATAGAGTATCACCAGTGTTTTGAATGTGTCACCTTGAATGTCATCTTGAATATAGCTTCCTTACCTTTGCGGACAGTGTATCTGTGAAACAGGCAGAGTTGGCATGGTCTAGAGCCACGGCACACAGCCATGTGACCCAGGCTCAGGAAACTGGAAAAATTCATACTTAACAAAAGAATTTCCATGCAGAATTTGGTTTGGAGGGCTGGAAATGTGGCTCAGTGGTGGAGTGCCTTCCCTGGTCAAGGGCAAGGTTGGGGGCTCACCCCCCAGTCCTGGCAAAGGGGAGAAAAGCTCAGTTGTGGATAGGCAAGGCACATTCACAGAATAAAAGTGCACAAATGAAGGCTGACTCCTCCTATGAGCCCCCTAGCCTGCCCGCCCTGGGCAGCCTGTGCCCTGCTGGGTTTTGTGTGTTTTGAATCTGGGGCTTAAATTCAGGGCCTCACTCTCTTGCTTGGTGTGTGTGTGCCTGGGTGTGTGTGCACACACCAGTCCTGGGGCTTGAAAGTGCCTGGATGCTATTCCCGAGCTTTTGTAAAAGCACAAGGCTAGTGCTCTACCACTTACGTCGCAGCCCGCTGTAGCTTTTGCTGGTTCATTGAAGGTAAGAGTCTCATGGGCTTTTCTGCCCAGGCTGGCTTCGAGCCTCACTCCTCAGGTCTCAGCCTCCTGAGTAGCTAAGCTTACAGGCATGAGCCGCTGATGCCTGGCCTGCACCCCATTTCTTACCCAGCAGGCTTATTTGTCTGCTTGTCCATTCCACGGTCAGTGGCACTGACCCTTTCCTCCTGCCCCGTTCCTTCATGCCAGCCTCGCCTGTCCTGTCCTTCCTGTCTTGTGCTTTTTAGACTCCGCAGAGCCCCGTTGTGTGTTTGTGTGGTTGTGCGGGTGGGGTATCTCACCCGATGCCCACCAGCACGTGGTGGCCTCTCTGTTCTGCCAGTGTGGACAGTGTCGTGGGTCTCAGTGACACACCTGGGTGTGTCTGCGGCTCTGGATGTAGCCTAGTTGGCCAGGGCCTCACCTATTGGTGGCTTTGGTAGGGACAGCTATGCTGTTTCTGCACCCCTTGTGTCTCCCCCTCCCCCCTCCCCCACCAAATGTGGCTGTGTGTCCTCTTCCAGCCGATGGCCTCCCTGCTGTCCAGGCCTCTCTGCAGCCCAGTGCCCTTGCCACTGTCTGCTGTGTAACCACCCTGGTATCTGCGTGGAGGGAGCTGTGGTCTTGCGGTCACCCGCCGCCCAGCTGTCCCGGGCCAGGACATCTGGCTGTCGCGCAGAGCTCTGGGAGGCCGGGGTGCCGGGGCGGCCCCAGGGCCTCTTCCCCTGGAGCATTACTTTCCACCAAGTCCTCTTGATCTCTCAGAATCCAGATTGAATTCCGACAATGAGCTGAGCTGGAGGCCTTCCACAGCCTCGGGCACTCCTTCAAGCCCAGCCGGGGAGCCGCCCTTGGTGGGCTGAGGGCCAGCGTGGGGCTTCGCTGAGGTGCAGGGGAGGTGTAGTGAACGGATAGCAGAGTCTCCGTCTCCTTTTCTGAACCCTGGGCGGGAAGCCCGGCCAGCCGGGGCCCAGCCTCCCGAGGCCGCCTTCCCTCTGTCCTGTGGACAAGCAGCTGGCCCAGGGGAGGGGTCGGACAGACCCCGGCCCCTGCCCAGTCCTGCAGCTGGGATCGGACGCTCTGTCCTCCGTCCCTGCTGTGTCCCAGGACAGCTCCCCTGGCTGTGCTTGTGCTCAGAGCCCCGGAGGCCAGGCCTCCATCCTCGTCACCACCGAGGTCGTGAGGATGTCGGCGGCTGAAAGAGAAATGTCCCCTGATCCGTCACAGGGACTCTGGTTGCCAGGAGGGTGACCTCAGTGTGCCGGCCGTGCCAAGACCCAGGTCAGCTGCGGCCTGAGTCACTCGGAGGCCAAGGGGGCTGCGGTCCCGCCCGGCCCCGCAGGAGCAGCTCACAGCCCCTCTCGGTCCGGTCCAGGCCTGTGTTCCTGTGCCTGGGCCCTCCTGGTTGGGGCGGTGCTGCAGCCGGCCGGCCCAGCTAGCAGCCTCCCCTGCCTCTGGGAGGCCTCGAGGTCCCCCAGCCTCCTGGGTGCACACCTGCTGTAGCTCAGCTTCCCACCCCCTTGAAGACCTCAGCTCTGTTCCCCAGCGGGGTCTGGAGCAGGAGGGAGCCACGCCAGCAGAGGCCACACTGCTGGGTCTCACCTGCTCCAGGAAGGTGCCGGTGACCAGGTACTTGGCTGAAAGGGTTTGCACTTGCCTGCAGTCCCTGTGTCCCTAAGGCCACAGGGTGACCCAGGGAGGGTGGGACCCTCCCCCCCGCCCCTGCCCTGCCTTTCCCCAGCCTTGCAGGGGGCTTGAGTGTGGCCTGGGTGACTTTAGTCACGGAGCACATTGGAGCAGAGGGACATGGACACTGCCTCCCACCTGCGGAGGCAGGTGGGAGATAATGCCCCCCTCCCAGAGACCCTGGGGCCACGGGGAGGCCCAGTGCTCTTTCTGAACACCCTGAAAGCCGAGACAGTGGCTCTGATGAAAGCAACGCCCCCATGACCCTGGCGTGGACCCGTGCGGGGGCAGGTGCCCTCCCCTTGGGGAGCGTGGGCCAGGACAGACCCCAGGAGCCGACATCAGGCTATGGATTTTTGGGTCCCACCAAGAAGTTTACACCCTGGAGTCTGGGTTGGGGCTGACACCAACCTGCCAATAGCTCAGAGGCTCTGCCTGTCTCCCCCTCCTGCCCCGCCCCTTGCTGCACTCTCGCTTTCAAATGCTTTGCCTCATAGTTTATTCAGGAGCAGAAGGTGAGGGACCCCGCACCCCTGGATGGCAGCCCAGCGCGCAGTTGCCTCCTGTTCCCCTCCGCCCCTGGCTGGGCCTTGGTGGGCGAGCAGAAGAGCTCCAGCTGGGCTCTCTGCTTTGGTCGTGCATGAAAATCAGTTCCGCTGATTGGTTAGGATCCATCTGTCCGCCCAGCTCATTGGCTGGACGGAGCATTGGTGTTAGTCGGGATCTCCCAGGCTGTCCCCTGTGTGCTGGGCTAAAGCTGGTGGCCGAGACCTCGTCTGGTCTCCCCAGAGCTGGAAGGAAGGGGATTTCTTTGGGCTCAGCCCCTTGTATTACCTTGGGCCTGTTTTCTTAGAGACTTTTACTTCCTGCAGGACTCAGCCCAAATTGTGGTCCAGACCTGGATTGTCAGCCTTAGCGGCTGACGAAAAGAACTGGCTGGGGGTGGTGCTGCCTTCAGGCTCAGGCGACTTCTGGAAGCTTCTGGAAGCGTCCTACGGCTCTTGGAAGTCTACGTGCTGGGTTCCACATCTCCTGGCGTTCACTCCTTGCTGCTGCACCTCAGCCTCAGGGTGTGAGCTGCTTTCTCAGGATGGACCAGCTCAGCTCCCCTGGGAGCCCCCTGGAGAGCAGGAGGGGGAAGCTGGCGGCCACAGGGCCAGCACGTCCCCAAGGGCGGAGGATTGGCGGCCTGGGTGCCCCCTTCAGCCCTCTCCCTGGTCCTTACTCCACAGCCCGGATCTCAGGCCAGGCAGTATCCCTCAGGGCCTCTCGGTTCCTCTGGGACCCTCCTCTCACCACTTTGCAAAGATCATTCTGGAAAAAAGCCTGCTTTCAGTCAGTGCCACCCAGCCGGGCCGGATAGCAGGCTACTGTGTCCCATCCCACCAGCGCTGGAAATGCAGCATCCCAGGGCCAAATGCCTGCCGGCTTCCGGTCCTGCGGTCTGAGGCCATCTGGTGGGCCGTGGTGGCCGTTTTGATCTTCCAGCCTTTGATTCCTTGCCATACTTCATCTCCAGCCTGGCGTCTCAGGGACAGTGGGGGTGGGGGTGGTCGGGATCCACAGCGACAGGCTTGTCAGTGATGGCTGGAGCAGCCTGGCAGCCCCCCACCCCCGACTCCTCCCAGCATTGTCACGTGGCATCCAGCTGGGCAGGTGTCCCTGCTCAGTCCTGGAGCTCTGCACCCCCCACATGGGAACCGACTGCCTCCTGTGCAGCCAGAGTTGCCCGGCCAAGTTCACAGTGTGGTTCTCGGTCACCATGACGTGTCTCTGGACCGGGGCAAGAGGTGGCCGTCCTTGGGGACAGCGGTGATGACAGAACCTGGCTACCTCTCTTTATACTTTCTGAGCAGCTCTCCCCGTGGGCTGGTCCTGTCCACCCATTTTACAGACAAGGAAACTGAGGCGCGGTGCCTGGAAGGGATGAAGGCAGCCCAGATCTTCCTTCCCTGGGCTTCTTGAGAGCACATCTTCCTTTCTCCCGCTGTGGAAATTGTATAAACTGTGGGATGGATGGTGGGAAGATCACATCTCCACCCAGGGAAACTAAGGCAGAGCAGACAGATTGACTGTCTAGCATTGCAGCCACCGAAAGCACCTCTGTCTCCACTGCTTAAAGTCATGTGAACTGGGTTTGGCTCGCAGGTCTTGGTGGAGCCTTGTTGGCTCTGTGGCAAAGCTGCGTGGCTGCGTGGTGCGTTGGGGGTGGCCCAGCACAGGGGCCGTGAAGATGCTGAGCAGGACCAGAGCCCTCGGTGTGCTGCTCACGGTCAAGTCCATGTTGCCAGTGACCCTGAATGTAGTAGGTGCTCAGAGAAACACCTGCCTCACAGACGCATAAAAGAAGGATCTGGCTTTCTGCTTTGCTGGGCTCCTACGCTCTCCAGGCACCCCAGCGCCCTCCTGCATGCCCGTGTCACACTGGCCCTGAGGCACGTCATAGACGAACGCGCAGGCAAGCCTCTGGCCACCAGCATTTTTGCCCTGGGGTCGGTCCACCCTAGCACACTTCCCAGCATGCTCTCTCCTCCAGAACTGAACCTGGAAAATGTCTTGTTTGCGATCTTTATTCGGCATCTGAGCTCAATTTCCAAAAAGTGAAAATTGCCTGTAATTATAGTACTTGTGATCCTATGCAAGTTTCCTAGTGGTGATTATAATTATATTATTTAGATCTGGTGGGCCAGTGGGTATCCACGGGTCGGCTGGCCCTCACTGGCAGCAGCGGGACTGTCCTTGTGTGCTGTGGCCCGGGTCCCTGGCGCTGGACTGTGTCTGGGGACACTAGGCCTTGGGAGCAGGGCTGTCTGGATAGTTTGACCCGACACTTTAATTCCAAAAGCACTTCATACTTGGACCAGGACTTCTACTCGCCTATAGGAGCCTATTTTTTCAAACGTATTAACATCTGTGTTTCATATCGCAGCCTGTAATTGCTTTAGCCTTTTTGGCAGGAGACAAAGAGAATTAATATTTTTCAATTTGGTCACAAGCGGTCATCTGTAGCGGGGAAGGAAAGGGCCTGCTCAGATGTTAACTCTGTACGGATGGGGCGTGCGGGCGCACCGGGGAGGATGGTTTACACATCAACTTTGGTTAGCAAAGGCCAGTTATTTCAAAGCCGGGTCCAGAGTCAGTTTCTTCCTCCGTCTCGTCAGTGCTGCCGCCCCAGAGGGGCCAGTTTGTTTTCCCAAACAATGCCCGTGGCTTTCCATCCTGCCACTCTGAGAACCGAGCAAGCAGAGTGGACATCTGGCCTGCATTCCAGCATGCACACCACCAGCCTCCCTCTGGGAGTCAAGGCAGGCATTGCTAATCAGTCCCAGCACCCTTGCCCGCTGTGCCTGGAGTACATCTCCACCAGAGGAGGCAGCCATCGCTAATCAACCCTGCCATCCAGTGAAGCCTCCCGTCCAGGCAGGTCTGACCTTGAGTTGAGGATTGTGTGAGAGCTGATGACCCCGAAGAGCCCACAGTGCTGAGCAGTGGGACCATGGATGAAGGAGGCCGGGGTGGAGGGAACTGCACTGTCCAGACCAACTTCACACATCGCTCAAGGCTGTGTTTCTTGGCTTCCTCCTGGCACGCAGGTTCAAAACCAGACCTGCCTGCAGTGGCACATTCCAGTCAAACAGGAGGATAAGTCTGCAGAATCAAAAGATCGAGACCAGCCTGGCCTACCTCTCGAGCTGGTGGCTTACGCCTGCAATTCTAGCTACTCAGGAGGCTGAGATCTGAGGCTCAAGGCTCCAAGGCAGCCTAGGCAGGAAAATCCAAGGGATTCTTGTGTCCAGTTAACCAGCAAAAAGCTGGAAGTGGAGGTATGGCTTAATTGGTAGAGCACCAGCCTTGAGTGAAAAAGCTAAGGGAGAGCATGAGGCCAAGTTTGAGTTCCAGTCCTGGCACACATACACAAACCCACAAACAAACCCCAGGCCGAAGCACTTCCAGGGTTTGTTGAGTCCCCTGGGGTGAGGCAGGTTGGCTCCGGATGGAGGAGCACCAGGTGGGGGAAATGCCCGGTCCCAGGATCTTGGGTGTAAGACGTCCCCCCACCCAAACCTCAGAGCTCAGCTGTGAAGATCCCAGAGGCTTTGGGGCAATCCCAGCTAAGGCCCCCAGGGCTTGGTGGTTCTTGGGGTGGGAAGACCCTCTTCTTCCTGTCCTCCTCCGCTCCCCTCGGCCCCCCCACTGCCCATCAGCTTCTGGGGAATGACGATGCGTGAGGTGCAGGTCCCACCTGGGATCTCATTTAAAGAGAAGAACATGGGCCCCAGGTCCCACTGGCCCCAAGCCGCGCTCAGTGCTTGGAAACAAGCTTCTGGTGCTGGCCACTTGTGCGGTTGGACGCGGGAAGCACGGAGCCCCTTGATACAAATGCGATGGTGATTTCAGCCGGTGATGGCGGAGAGCTGAGTGCGGCGGCTTCCATCCCCATGTGGGGCCTGCTCTTCTCCCATGCGCCAACATCCCCAGCCAGTGGGTGGGGAGTCTCTGAAAGCCACCCAGAGCTCTCCGAGCCCAGCCACCAGAGCGCCACGTGACTTCCTTCCTTGCCTCTCTACCCGCCCCTCTGGATGGCTCCTGGGTCACTGCTCAGGTCCGTTCAAGCCCCTGATGTACCGTCTATTTCTGAGGGGCTCCTGGAGCGTGATGAGCCTGTGACACAAGGCCCGCTCCACACCTGGTCCTGCCCCAGGAACCTGGCAGGCGCCCGGGAAGGGTGAGCCATCCTCCCTCCCCGTCTCTCCTCCTGGTCCCCCTGCTTACTTCTGGATGCTGCCTCTAGCATCTGCCTCCAGCAGATGCCCCTTCGCCCTTCGACTACACATCCCAACAGCCTCTGCGTCTCCATCTTCATCTTGATTAATTGCAATTATCAGCCTGGTCAGCGTCAAAAATGGACACATTTTGTGTCTCTCTATAAATGTCTGAATTTTCTGAATAACACTTTATCCGTGTAGGAAGGGTCTGTGTACTCTTGATTTTACTTGGGACTCAGGACCGTTGGCAAACATGGGTTCTTTTATTCCATTCTGGTTTTAATTCTGAAGGTTGGCTCTTAGTGACATGCTCCATTTCACACCATGAAATAATACTTGCAGACTGGCTATGGAAGGGTTAAAGGGCTCAGAGGTCTTGCTGAAGGCCGGGGTGGAAACTGATGCAGACATAGAGTCGCTGCAGGTTGACGCAAGACACAAGCACAAGGACCCCAGCTGCTCCGGGGCAGGGCTGCCGGGGTTCAGAGCTGGCTCAAGGGGCCTCACATGTGCACCTTGGCTGCCACCTTGCTCAGGTGGGCTGTGTCACTTCAGGGAAGTGTGCTGGCTGAAGTCCCGGGGCAGGGTTTGTCCCCTCATTTGTAGTATGATGGGCTCATGATAGGTCAGTGGGTGGTGCTGAACCCCAGGTTAGATGCCTCTCAATTTGTGTGAGCAGGTTGGGGTGGGGAGTCCTATCACTTCTTGGCCTGGTGAGTTAGAGACATGCAGGCTCATGTTGTGAGCAAATGCGTGTGTTCCCGATTTCCCTCAAGGCATTGTTCCTTCATAGGTAGCCATTTTCATTTGTGTGGATTATTTGTAAGTCTCTGCCTCGTGGTTTGTGCAGGGCCGGTGGTGGCTGTCCTTGTGAGCGCTGGCTGTTTTATAAAACGGAGTCCCTTGGGGCTAGGGGCAGCGGGCAGTGACGCCCGCGCGCGCGAGTGGCTGAGCAGGGTGAGGCTTCGTGCCCGTGGCCAGCGCGTGGCCGACATCTGCCTGCAGCCCCTCTGTCAAGTTCATTTCCTTCCTGCGTCATGTGGCTGCGCTTCTCCAAGTCTGGGCTTGGGATCTGAAAACATCCTGTGGTTCTCTTTGTTTTGTTTTGTTTAGAAAGGTTGGAAGGATGACGCAGCACGCAAACTTGTTTGTGTTGGTTTGTTTGTTCCTGGACCGCTGAGGAAAAGGCTGAGTTCACCTTGTGCTATTTTGGTTTGGAGCGAGAGGAAATGGAGCAACCAGGGAAAGTCTAGAAAATCCGCCTCCACCATGCCAGTCACAGGCCCTGCCCATCTGTGTGGACTTCCCAGAGCTGACTCAGAGTTCTGCGGGGTCTTAATGAATATGTACGTCTGGGCTGCGTGTGCTGGAATCCACCGGGGAGCCCGGCTGGTCACCAGCTTCCCAGATTGGGGACTCCTGGGTCTCAGGGGTGGACGGGGCTGAACTGTGTACCTCTGGGGTTGCTGGGGTTGGTCAGCACTGGTGGCTCCCACCTGTCATCCTAGCTATTCAGGAGGCTGAGATCTGAGGATCGTGGTTCAAAGCCAGCCCGGGCAGGAAAGTCCATGAGACTCATATCTCCAATAAACCACCAGAAAACCGGAAGTGGAGCCGTGGCTCAAGTGGTAGAGAGCTGGCCTTGAGCTGAAGAGCTAAGAGACAGCTCCCAGGCCCTGAGTCCAAACCTCATGAGTACTCCCCCAGTACACACACACACGCATGCACGCATGCACGCACACACACACACACACACACACACACATGGCTGGGGTGCATGTTCTGAAACCAAAGGGGGGGTCTAGTGTGTCACCAGTTTTCCAGAAATTCTGGGGTCCAATCTCTGGCATCCTAAGCAGGGGAGGAAGCGTTGGGTCTGAGAAGAGGGTGGAGGTCCTCTTTCTTCCCAGTGTTGCTCCCCAAGGTTTCCCAATGGGGATCCAGGATAGCAGACAGCGAGAGGAGCAGGGACCCAGCCCAACCTCAAGGTCCCAGGGCCCAGGCTACAGCCAGGCCTGGGGAAGGTGGTAGAAGGGAGGTGCCAGGGTAGGCTGGTGTCTCTTCAGCCAAGTTCTGGTTCTCTGCTGGGTGCTGAGCACTAGGTTCTGGGCAGTGGGTGCTGGAGCTTGGTACTGAGTAATGAGTACTGGGTGCCCAACCCTGGGTTCTGTATGTTAGTAATGGATGCTGGTGCTGGGAATTGGATGTTGGGTGCTAGGCACTGGGTGCTGAGTGCTGGGAGCGAGGTGGTGGGTGATGGGTGTTAGACACTGGATACTGGGTGTTGAGTCAGTACAGTGGGAGGGAAAATAAGGCTGGACCTGGCTGACAAGTTGTTCAAATGGGGACGGAGAGAATGCCACACGTGGCGATGTGGCGGTGATGGTGTGGCCGCAGTTCCGGCTGTCCCGGAGGGACTTTGGCTCCCGGTGTCCCCAGGGCCCGTGGTGCTTTGTGGGGAGTGGTTGCAGTAGAGGAAGGAACAGTGTCGCAGGCAGAGGGGCCTGCGTGTGCCAAGGCCTCTCATGTAAATGAGAGCCCGAAGGAGCCTGGGTGGGAGGATCTCGTGTGGAGGGCCGGACACCATGGCGCGGATGGAGCCAGGCCCCCGTGAGTCCCTGTGGGAGCTCTGCTCTCCCTGGAGTTCTGGGTCAGCAGCATCAGCTCCTGAGCTGCGGGACACAGAAGGGTCACGCTTATCCCGAATGAACACGAGACTTGGGGGTGGGGGGGGGAGCTGCCCGTGCAGGCTGCTGGGTGCAGCGACACCCCGAGGTTCCCTTTGCGGTCCCGGCCACTGCCTCACCACCCCAGAGCTGCGTGGGGCCCCAGGACCTCCCGGGGCTCCCCGCAGAGGGCCCTGGCCCTGCCTACACCTCTGCTTGTCTATGCTGGTAGCCACATCTCACGTGGGGAGAACCCTCTGTGTGTCGCCGTGATTTCTTTATCCACCCTTGGTGCTCCACCCCAGTTACACACCGGGTCTTGACAGCAGGACCTCTCCGAGACTTTCAAGTGCGCATGTGTGGTGCCTTCTCTGGATGTCAGTACCTGGCATGATGCTTTGACTGCGGGGCCTCTGTGGATGAGATGCATCTTTGGTGACTTTGTGAAACTCCAGACCCTTCTTGCAGAAGGAGGAACTGAGGCCCAGAGCTCCGTGGCTACTGTGTTCCTGGCCCTGTCCCTCTGGGTGCTAGATGGGGGTGACGCAGACCCCCCCCCCACATGCTCACTCCCTCCATGGGTCTCTGTGCTGCCAGGACCCCAGGGAAGCTGGGAGCAGACTCCGTGCTCTCCCTGCGGTCGGGGGTGGGGGGTGGTGAAGGGGGGCATGTATTTCTTGTGTATTTTTCCACCTTTCTCCCGGGTGACTTAATTTTAGTCTTCCCAGAAGTGCTTAGCTTTTAGAGAGTGTGTTTAAAAACAGCCCTGGCCTTCCCTGACTTCATCCTCCAGCCCTGGGGGCCCCAGGCCGCTGGGGGTGATCTGATGACAATGGAGGTGGGGTGGGACGCAAGGTGGGGGGAGGCCCCCCGCATTGTGGCCGCCCATGGCCCTGCCTGACTCATGCATACCTGCCCCCGCCCGGTGATGTCACGCCCGCCCTCCTTGCTGCCCACCCCTCCTCCCTCCATCCTCTGACCAGTGCCCCGTGGCCTGGCAGCTGTGCCTGGCATGCCAGCCTCACGGTTTTGTGGAAGGCAGCAGAGCGATCCTGCAGGTTGGGGGGGCAGTTTGGGACATGGTCATCCCCTCGCCCCCCCCGTTCCTGCTGTTCCTGTACCCCCGTTCTCAGGACCCGACGTCTGTGGTCAGAGGTCCTGGGGGCCTGCCTGCACCTGTGTCCCCCCTCACCCTCTCCCGCCCCTCCCCAGTCTCTCAAGAGGCTTTCCGCATTCTAGCCCTCTGCTAGGGACACGTGTCCCTGCACACCTCCTCGGGTGGCAGCCTGCCCTTGACTTGGGGTGCTCGTTGACTTGGGGTGCTTGTGCACAGTGCTCCTCTCCTTCCTGCCGACCTAGTTAGGTGACACAGAGGCCTGAGGAGAAGCCGTTCTCGTGCAGTGATTTGGAAATGGGGGGTCAGGATCACGCCTGGCCCTCTCCGGCTCTGAAAGCCGCCTCATTTCTTGGGGAAGTTGAAAGGGGGCAGCAATTATGTTGCTCTGACCTCCCCTTCTGACCCTGCCCCCCCTTCCGCGAGGCCCCTCTGCACACCCAGGTCATCTCCTGGGTTCATTTAATCGCGGCCAGGCTAGGGCTCAGGACAGAACCTTTAGACGGGCATCTTCTCCAATTTACTCCCCAGTGCCCCGTGACCCTGGGTGGGGACCCTCAGCTCCTTTCACCTCTCCTGTTAAGTGGGGTCCAGCTTGGACCTGCGTCTTGGTGGAGGTTAGCCGAGAGGGGACCAGGTCCCAGGCTGTGGTGCCAGGGTGCCCAGGCCCCCTGGAGGCCCCCAGGCCCTAGCTTGTGCTGCTCCCCGTGGTGGGGGGCTGGGGCAGCTGCCTCGAGACCTGGACGAGGACCCCTTGGAGACCCTCGGAGCGGGTGTCGTTCTGCCCGCCTTGCAGTCTGAGCTCGGGGTGGAATGTTGCGCATGCACACACGGTCTCACGCTGCCCGAGCCAGACCCGATGCTCACCCACCCCGCAGCCTGCGCCAGAGTCCAGGCCGCCTGCCGTGGAAGGCCGAAATGCCACCCATGTAGTTCCAAGGCCCCATGGGGCCCTGGAGCACCTGGACCCCTGGCAGGAGCCGAAGGTGGAGACTCTCCACAAGCCTTCATCCCGAGTCCGGACCTCAGGAGACAGCAAGGCCCAGCCTGGTTTTTTGTGTTGTTTTTTTTTTTGGGGGGGGGGGGCGGGTTCAGGGCTCCCTTGGGCTGGGCTGATTGGAGGTTTGCAGTTCCTCTGCAGCCCTGGTTGAAGGGGTCCCCGGCCCCCCGTGGGAGGAGGTCCTGTCACAGGCTCTAAATAGCCTCTAGCCAGAGGGCCAAAAAGAGACTTTTTCCACCTCCCACGCTTGAGATGTTAAAATATCCACTTTCCACGCAGGAAGAACTTTCCTAGGAAGGTGGGCGGAGACATAGGAAACCAACGCTCCCTGCCCCCCCCCCCACACACACTGCTGAGTGATCTGGAATGGGGAGCCCTTGTGTCCCAGGCTGGTGACTTTGGAGCTCCTGTGAGTTCATCCCTTGCACAGCAGGGCTTTGTGGGGTTCAGGCTTGCCAGCTTCTGCTGCAGGCCGTGCCCAGTGAGGTATGCCTTTAAACCCAGCTACTTGATCACAGGGCCAAAAGCTCGCAAAGCCCTAGTTCAAAGAAAAAGCTGAGTGTAGTGGTCCATGCCTGGAATCCTAGCTATTTGAGAGGCAGAGAGAAGAGGATTACTGTCCAAGGCCAACCTAGACAAAAGATAGACCCTGCCTGAAAAATAACTAAAAAATAACTGGAGCAAAAAAAGGGGGGAGGGGGGAAGGCAGGGGCATGGTTCAAGTGGTCAAGCATCTGTCTAGAATGTGCAAGGCCTTGAGTTCGAATCTCAGCAATACCCCAAACAAAACCCAAAAGCCAGAAGCAGCGTGAGGTGGGAGGCAGCCAGAGGACATCTCTGCTGAGCCTGCCCACACCCTGAGGGGGGGCGGGGAGGGTCACGTGGACCACGGGAAGCTGATCCAAACAGACCGGGTTTTCCGAGCTGGTAACCGGGCTGTGCATGCTGAGCCGAGGCGCTGTGGATGATGGGTGCATGTGGGAGAGAATGGGGGGCAGCGGCCCTCACAGAGGAATCCCGCTGCCTGCCCTGTGCTCCGGAAGCTTCTCCACAGGTGTGTGCCCTCCACATCACAACTGATCTGCAACACAATTTCCCTCCCTCCCTCCCTCCCTCCCTCCCTCTGTCCTGAACATGCCAGGCAGGTGCTCTACCACTGGGTTGTATTCCCAGCCCTACTTTACTTTTCAATTTTCAAGCAGGATCTCATTAAGTTGCCCAAGCTGGTGACCTGGCTCACCCCCCCCCCCCCCCCCACTCCAAGTAGCTGGGATTACAGGCACGTGCTCCTGTGCTTGGCTCTCTACTGGAATCTCTTTAATGTCTTATTTGACTGTTCAAACGTTCCCTTTCTTTCTGCCTCGATCTCGGCATTTTGTTGCCTCCTGGAATGCGCACGGTGCGTGCACTGTTTCACGGGGCCTCTGCCCGCGTCGCGGAGTGGAGCGGATGGTCCCGGCTTGCCCGTGTCAACCCGGCCCTGCCCAGCAGCGGCTGCGAGGCCCCCTGCCTTGCCCGCCTTGCCCAGGCCCGCGTCCTCGCCGGTGCCCCTCAGAAGAGGGCCCGCTTTCGGTTGAGTGTTATTTGGATGGTCTGTGCCCGCCCACACGTTGTGGTTGAACCAACAATGATTCTTTGGCTCAGGAATGGGGCCGGGCAGAGCCAGCTGCTGCTGCTGCCCTGCGGGGGGCGGGGCATTGCTTGTGGTCAGCCATGGCACCCCACCTGGAGCCCGCCTGGTTCCTGGCCCCCCCCCACCCCAGGATGTCTCTGTCTTCAGCAATGTCAGCCTGGCCTTGCAGAGGACAAACCCAGAAGCCACCAGCCCTCTTGAGTCACCAGGCCTGGTCTCCGCGGGCGCCTCCTGCACGCCGTGAGCTGCACGGTCCGTCCAGACCCCACAGATGGGGTCAGACTCCACCAGCAGCTGGGAGCGTGGCTCAGGCACAGACAGGGAACATGTGTGTGTGTGTGTCATAGAGCCACGAGTGGCCTTACACACCTGTGGATGGATGTGGGGATCCCAGGGCGGCTGGGAGATTCCGAGCTGCCTCACTGTGGGGAGCAGCAAAGGCCCTGCCCGGCCCTCCCCCATCTCCAGCCCTCCCGCCCCATTCCTGTTCTCAAGGGCAAACAAAGGCTGGGCACCAGTGGCTCACCTCTGTAGTCCCAGCTACCCAGGAGGCTGAGATGTAAGGATCATGGTTCAAAGCCAGCCTGGGCAGAAAAGTCTGTGAGGTTCTTATCTCTAATTACCAAAAAGCTGGAAGTGGAGGAGTGGCTCAATTGGTAGAGCACCAGCCGTGAGTGAAGAGCTCTGGCCCTGAGTTCCAGACCCAGAACTGGCGCCCTCTCCCCACCACCACACACACACACACAATACCCTTGAGGACACTGGTTCATGATGTAAGTTTGTTTATTCCTGGGTTCGCCGGGGGGCTGTGGAGGGTAGCATACCCCGCAGCGCGGGGAGGACCCCTGCACACCTGGAGTCCCCCGCTTGCTTCCCGCCGCTGGCTGAGCGGGAAGTTCTGCCATAGTCTCATTGGTCAAAGGCCTGGAGACGCTGACAGCCTCACCTGAGCAGAGATGCTGGAAGAGCCATCTTCCTGCATGGTGCCTGGCTGGGTTTTGCCTAGCTGGCTCCTGGTCTGGCGATAGAATCCCGGGTAAACAACTCCAGCCTTCTGAGCCGCTGCCCTTGAGAGCCACACACTGCTGGGAAGAGTTCCCCAACCTTCAGAGAAGTCGGTGACATGAAGCTGGTCAGGCTGTTCACCCAGAGCCTGGCATGTAGTAACTGCTCAGCACGTACTTACCACAGCTGGTGACTGTGTGTGAAGAGCAGAAACTCTCTTTGGGTTTTGTCATGGTGCTTTCCATGCATCCATGCATGCATGCATGCATGCATGCATCCATCCATCCATCATCTATCCATTTATCTGTCCGTCCACTCAATCTGCCACCCACCTCACTATTCATCTACCTACCTATCTACCCGTCCATCCATCCATTTATCCACTCACCCAACTATTCAGCTACCCTCTCACTCCCCTGTCCACCCATCCAACATCCATCCGTCCATACATCCACCCATCCATATATCCATTCAAGCATCCATCTTTGCCTGTATCCATTTATCCATTTGTCTGCCCATTCTGTCTGTCCAGCTACCCACCCCCCACCCACTCACCTGCCTACCCATCCACAGGGCAAATTGTAACTTTGCTAATTCACTACTACAAAAAGCGAGGGAAAGAACTAAAGGGCGCCCTCTTTCCTTCTCTCAATGACCAGCACCTGAATATACACACAAAATAAAAGGAAAAGGAAAGAAAGAGAGGGAGGGAGGAAGGAAGGGAGGGAGGGAGGGAGAGAATAAGACAAAGCTTCTGGCAAGGGTGCTGAGCTGCTTGGGCTGCTCAGCCCAGCAGCACCCTTGGCTAAGTGACCTTGGACGAGTGATGGTTGTTGCTCCCCACACATCAAGGTTGGGAGGATTAAGTGTGTGTAGAGCCCTGCCCCCCCCCCGGGCTTCCAGCAGCCTGCAGGTTGGCACCACCTGCCAAGAAGCCCCGAGGGCTAAGGCCAAATGGCCTGGTGGCAGCCCCGTCCCCCATGTGTCCCTGTCCCTCTCCCTGCTGTGGGGCTGCCAGGGCCCCCTCCTCCCCCTCCAGTAAGGGGTGGGTGGTTGGTGTGGAGGTGCCGTGGCCGGCTAACCTAACGCCATCTCTGTTTCTCTCCAGAGAGTCGGACCTCTTCCTGCTGGACAGCCGCACCCTGTGGGCCTCCGAGGAGGGCTGGCTGGTGTTCGACATCACCGCCACCAGCAACCACTGGGTGGTCAACCCTCGACACAACCTGGGCCTGCAGCTCTCGGTGGAGACTCTGCATGGTGAGTCTGTGGCCACCGCCACCACCGGTCCCAGGACAGCCAGTGTCCCTGCACCAGGGGAGGGGCTCTGTGCGCATGCTCGCCTCCACACCAGCCAGCTCTCCCGCCCTCCCTGCGGGGACGTAATGCCCAGCCCCTGTCCCCTGCACGTGGACCCTGCCTCTCCGCGTGGCCCTGCGCCAGCCAGGGTGGCAGCCTGCGTGTGGCTCTCTGCCTGTGAGCGGTGCACGGTCTTGGCCACAGCAGACCTGCTACACGTGGACCGGCGCTCAGAGGTGACACCGCACATGGCAGCGTGCTCTGTTGACACCTATCTAGGCCAAGTTGACTCTGGGGCACAGGCAGTGGCATGCTAGGCTCTTACCCGCCAGAGGCCAGTGCCACCAAGATTGTGTGGACACAACTGTCCATACTGCCAGTCAAATGCCTAAGGCATTGGTTTCTCCCACATTAGACCCGTGAGTCAAGTATCCATCAGTAGCCAGCCCCAGCCCTGCCAGCCTCTTCCACTCCCTACCCAGTCTGCCGAGGGTGGACAGGAAGTGAGTGAGAGCTGGAGGGGTGGGGATCTACTCATTGCTTCTGGCCCCACAGTGAGTTTCTGATTCATTGGGGACCGTTATTCTGTGTGTAGTGTTTTACTTCCACTGGTTTTAATGTATTTTCCCCCCACTTATGCTGGACTGGGAAGCTCTTACTTGCCTATGGCTACATAGGCAAACATTATGGGAATGTGCACCAGTAAATGGTTTCCCTCTGACTTCCTTCTCCCTTGCTGCAGAATTCCGTTTCCCATGGCAGCACCTGTTTCGGGGCTCACTTTTTTTTTTGTCGGTTGTGGGGCTTGAACTCTGGGCCCGGGCGCTGCCCCTCAGCTCTTCGGCTCAAGGTGAGCGCTCCACCGCTTGAGCCACAGCACCACTTCCATCGGGGCTCACTTTCGGGGATGCGCTCTGGCATTGGAGTGGTTGCATAGAGACCCGACTTTGCATCTTTTCTTCTCCCACAAGCGACAGCCTAGTGTACCCAGTGCGCCCCATCTGACCACTTCTCTTAGAGGCTGGCCCTGTCCACCGGGAAGGAGCGTCCTTTTTAAGACTTCTGTGTTTTGTGCCTATAGAGAGTGCGGTTGTAGGTCTGTAAGGTCGGCCTGCCTCCCGCTCTGCGACTTCAGATGGCTTTCCTGACCTGGCAGAGCTGCGGCTTTATCATCCTCACATGGGGATGGGCTGGGGCTATAGGGTTGTTAGGAGATTTTGTGGGTTGACAGAGGAAGAACTTTGAGTTCGGTGACTTATACCTGTAATCCCAACTCCTCCTGAAGCAGAGATTGGGAGGAGTTCGATCTGAGGCCAGCCCCAGGCAAATGGGTCATGAGACCTCCATCTCAGTCAATAAACTTGGCATGGTGGTGTGCACCTGTCATGCTAGCTATTCAGGAAGCACAAACAGGAGGATCACTGTCCAGGCTGACTAGGACAAAAACACAAGACCCTGACTGAGAAATAACGAAAGCAAAGATGTCTAGGGGCGTGGATGGGTGGTGGGGCACCTGCCTGGCCAGTACGAGGCCTGGGATTCAAACCTTAGTATTGCAAACCCAAATACCAAAGTGTGCCTTCGCTTTGCATGGCGGCCGTGTTGCAGGTGGGCAGGCGTGGCTGTTGCTCGTTGAAAGCGTCAGTATCATGGGCAGTTTGTGTGGAGACTGCAAAGCAAGTCTGGGGTGCAGGGGGAGCCTGCCTTCCCTGGCAGCCCCAGGCAGCCCCAGGGGCTGGCCAGGCTGCTGCCGCCGCTGCCCAGGCTCCAGCCGGGAGGGCTTGGACCCCCAGCTCAGAGCTGTCAGTGGCTCTGGGTGGGGAGGTGGGGGGAAGGGGGAGGATGCTGTTTCCCACTGGGCACTGCACACGCTGCCTGGGAAACTGCGCGTGGTGGCTGGCTGTGGACCGACACCTCCTACAGGGGCCTCTCCCCCAGCCGTCAGCACCCTGCCCATCCTGGCTGCTCCATCAGAAACCACCTGCTGTGTGCCCGGTCCTGGCTACTAGCAGAGCTGCTGGTGCCAGCCTCAACTCGGGAACCCACTGACTCGGATCTGTGGCCCTGCCCAGGGCGGTGGCAGAGCCCCGGGGTGTGTCGGGAGGGGGAGGTGGCCTCCGTCGGGTCCTGACTGCGCAGGATCTGGCCACAGTTGGGGGACACAGAGGGGCTCCCGGGCGTCTGCCCGCATTCCCAGCCGCCGCCTTCTGGGCCTCTGCGTCCTCCCCAGGCCTGGGCCTGTGGGTGGTGGAAATGGCTGCCCTGGCGCTGCAGGGCTGTGTTCCGAAGCCTGTGCCAGGCCCTGCCTGCCCACGACCAACGTGGAGGCCTGTGTGCTCGCTTCCTCCCCGTCGGCCCTGGGGGAGGCTGGGTCAGAGGTGCCCTTCCGGGACCACCCGGAGGCGCGCAGAGCCTGCTCCCTGCTCGCCAGCTGCAGCCCTTCTGTTGGCTCTGCTGCAGCTGCGGGGGGTCTGCTCCCCCGCCCCCCGCCCCGTGCCCACCTTGGGGGAGGAAGCTGCCGCACCTGTGGCTTCTGGGCGGTAACCAGGCAGCAGGAAGAGGGGTGGACGGTGCAGGGGTGAGGGCTGCGGTCCTGTCCCCCCCTCCCCCCAAGTTGGTTGCTGGAGATGAATGGAGCACTGTCCGGGGCTGGGCGGAAGCAGAGAGGGACCCCTGAGCCGACAGACGCCTTGGCTCTGCACCCTCTGCTGAGCAGTGCTGGTGGGTTCCGGGAGGCCTTGCTGTAGCCCCAGCCCCAGTCCCAGCCTCCCAGGTAGCCACAATGGGGGGTGTGGATTTGGTACTGATAATCTTGATAACTCTTCTGAGGCTTGACTTGATCGCCTCTGCCCCCCTTCCCAAGAAGCTGGGATTACAGGCGTGAACTACCATGCCCAACTTACATGTTAAGGGACCTTTCACGTCCCCTCAGTGTACTGTTGGCCCTGGGCGCTGTCTGCCGGGATGGGAGCCATGCTGACCCCCTCCCCACCCCACCCCTGCAGGAACTTTGCTCACATGGGAAGCACATGCTGGTCACTCAGCAGACAGCCTGTGGGTGAGGAAGGAGAGGCTGAGGCCGTGTGGACCGGCGCTGCGCCCCACCCCACAGCGCTGCTCCCCACCCCACAGCGCTGCAGCTGGGGCGATGTTTGGGCTTGGCTGGCTCGAAGGCAGCACAGGCTCAGGAGGATGGCGCCCGCCAGCCTCCAACCCGAGGACCCTGCCTTCGTCTGCCCCTGCGCTCCGTGGGTGCCTCCCACACCTGCCGGCTTTGGCTGCTCATCTCGTGGGCCCCTCCCCCCCCCACCTCGGGGAGTCAGCCTGGCACAAGTGTGTGCTCATGTGTGTGCCCCTCCCCGGGGGCACACAAGAGCACACGTCCTTCCTGGGGCTTGCAGGGCCGAGCTGGGCGGTGTGCGTGGAAGTGAGCCTCCCGCTGGCCGCTGCTTGCCTGTGGCGGGCAGAACGCCGGGGCCGGGGTGCGATGCCATCACGGCCCAGCTCCTCATGATCACCTCACTTCCTGTGTCTGGAAACTGAGCTGGGGGGGGCGCCTGGGGTCCATCCTCGCACACTGGCCAGGCAGGGTGGCTGCTGGGTCACCGCGGCCTGGCGGATGCCACGCTCAGCCGCCTTCTCGCTTGTCACTTGGTCCCGGGTCCGTGCAGGGCAGAGGCTGGGATTCATCTGCTTCCCACAGTTAATGAGGAACACTCTCATGCTGAGGGCCCCAGGGGCGGTGATGGCCCTGGGCCTGGAAAACAAGCCATCAGAGAGTTGGGGTGCTGCCCTCTCTGTGGGTGGCCTCTGAGCCCCAATTGGGCTCTCTGCCTGCCATCTGGGATCTTCAGAAGAGCCTGGGCGCTGCTTGGGGCACCCGGTCATGGTCACCAGGCAGTCAAGTGCCACCTACGGTCCTGCCAGGTTCTCAACCTGCCCTTTAGCTGCCTCTCCCTCCACTCCCCTCCACTCCCCTCCACTCCCGCTCCCACGCTCTCCTGAAGGCCGCCCAGGCCTTGGACAGCTGCTCCATGTAGGCATGGTGTGTTGGCTGAGTTCGGGGGTCCCTTCTCCACACACCCCCTTGGGGGTGGCATGGCGGTGAAGCGTGTCACCTCGCGTCCAAGGGGCCCTGGGCTGCTGGCTTCCCACGAGCCACGCGCTCTCCTCGTGTGACACGCGGCTCACTTCCTGGCGGGAAGGCCGGGGCAGTAGTCCTGCCAGGCGCCCCTCAGTCCTGCCGCCTGCGGGCCCAGAGCACGGGCATCGCCACAGCGCCCGGCCTTGGGGAGGACCCCTCCAAGGTGAGACTCTCCAAGGTGAGACACAGATCCCGGGTCACTCAGTATGATACATGGTCGTGCACACTGGGGAAGGCTTTTGCTCATCTGAAATTCAGGTTCAGGAGAGTGTTCCGGCTTCCATTTGCAAAAGTTGGCCATTCCTAAGCTTTAACAACAAAAAAAACTTAACTTTTAGCTAAAGTGGAAATCCTCTCCAATTTTCCCAAAGACACAGATTTCATAGTTTAAAACATTCTGTATATCTTGTCTTTCTGTCAACATTAATCAACCCATTTCCACCTGCCTTATATATTCTTAGTGGACTTTTTTCCTTCCTTCCTTCCTTCCTTCCTTCCTTCCTTCCTTCCTTCCTTCCTTCCTTCCTTCCTTCCTTCCTTCCTTCCTTCCTTCTCTTGCTATGTAACCCAGGCTGGTCTTGGACTTGCTATGTTGTCCAGGCTGGCCTAGAGCTTGTGATCCTCTTGCCTCTACTCCTGAGTGCTGGGATTACAGACCTGAGCTACCATGCCTGCCTCTGGCTGCATACTTAAATACAGATAATCAAAGCAATTAGTTGGATTTATGAAGCAAAGCTGATACATTATAACATCATATCCTAATGTCACAAAGAAGAAAAACATTATCCCCCTGCAATAATCCTTGTTGAGGCTGGGTGCGGTGGCACACATCTGTAATCCTAGCACTTGGGAGGCTGAGGTAGGAAGATCACAGGCCAGCCTAGGGTTTACAATGAAACCTTGTCTGCCTCAAAATAAGTAAATAGATAAATAAATAAGCATAAAATTTACTGTGTATGTAACACTTGTTGTAGTTATAAGGTATTGGCTTTCGTTAGCAGCATGTAATTACTTATTTATAGTTAACTGTCAGTGACAAGCCTGATGCAGTGTGGCTCATGCCTGTAATCCCAGCTACTCAGGAAGCTGAGATCAGTGAATCACAGTTCCAAGCCAGACCTGGCAGGAAAGTCCTAGTTTCTCAGGAAGCTGAGATCTGAGGATCACATAGGGAAGTCCATGAGATTCTCATCTACAGTGAACCACTAAAAGCCAGAAGTGGAGCTGTGGCTCAAGTGGTAAAACATCAGCCTTGAGCACAGAAGCTGAGGGACAGCACTCAGGCCCCGAATTCAAGCTCCAGGACAAGTGCAAGCACGCACATGCGCACAAATAAATAACAATAAGAGAGCTAGGAGAACGAAGTAAGTGGTAGGGCATTTGCCTAGCAGGAACAAGGCCTGGGTTCAAAACAGAGCACCCACAGAGCAAAAGCCCTCAGGGTAGCTCCTCAGGCTGCACAGGGAGCGCTCTGTCGGGACTTTCCTCACCCTGGGGACACAGCAGGAGACATTGCTGATGGGCACAGATGGGGTGCTGTTGGCGGCAGTGGGGAGAGGGCACGGTGTTGCCCCCACCCAGTCACCCACCCAGACGCTTCCCCGTCCCCAGACCCCCCCTCCCCCGCCAATCACCCGCCCAGATGCACGTGGTCCTCCTGCTGCCCCCACGCTGGGAGACCCTGGCATTGCGTCCAGCTTTCGGATTGTTAGGGACAATGTGGCTTGCCCGTAGCCGGCACCAGGTTCCCGCCCAGACACGGGCGTGGGCTCACAGGGTGACCGAGCCTGCGACTGACGGCCAGCCCGCGGGCCCCGGTGGTTTTCTGTGCCTGTGGTGGTGCCTTTCAGCCTCCAGCTAGACACCCTGGATCTCTTCCCAGGTTTGGGGCCGGGGCGGGAGTCTGACCTCACCTGCCGCCCGACAGGCGACGGGAGCCCCGTGCTCAGAGCCTCTGCGGGGCCGCGGGGCCGGGCAGGGACTGCGCGTGTGCCAGCAATGGCTTGCAGACCAGGCATTTTTATATTGCTCATTTTAAAAGCCTTCCGGGGGGAATGGCCGTTCCTGGGGGCTCGGCTTTAATGGTTTTTTGTTGTGTGTGTGTGTGTGTGTGTGTGTGTGTGTGTGGTGTGTGTGTGTGTGTGTGTGTGTGTGTGTGTGTGTGTGTGTGTGTGTGTGTGTGTGTGTGTGTGTGTGTGTGTGTGTGTTTTATAGAACCTCTCCCATTATAGATGGATGAACTCAGGGAAACCCCGCTCAAGAATGCAGAAAAGCCAGACGTTGATGGGGGGAGGGGGCAAGGTAAACTCGGGGTGGTGGTGGGAAACATCCTCTCAAGTGCTCGCTGTTAAGCCAAGCAAGCCCCCCCCCCCCGCCCGGTCCTGAGCTGGCCTGGGGAGCTGTGTTGATTGCTTTCTGACGGGCCTGGGGGGGGGCCTCCGGAAGTGAACTCCAAATGTAGATGGCCCAGTTCCCCCAGAGATGCCATTTTGGGGAGACCCTGCCTCCTCTCACTTGGCTTGGGGGCATTGTAGCCATGGTGGGTATGTGGCCTGACTCGGCGTGCTGTGGGTTCAAATTCCACCGTGCTGGTGCCAAGCTGGGTATTGTTGGGCAGGTCACTCAGCCTCTCAGAGCTTGTTCTGTAATGTGCACATAGACTTTGACTCCCTCTGGTTTTTTCCCCCGTGGACCGGTCATCACCAGAGCCATGACCTTGAGCTTGTATCCACAGTGACCTCATCGTGGGTAGACAGCCCATCCTGAGTCTTCTGCCTCGTCCACCCTTCCTTCTGTTCCCGGCACTCTATGGCCTCTTGGGGCCTCTGTCCACCCCCCAGATCCCTCCCCGCACACAATTGCTGCCACACACCTTGGCCTCAAGCGAAGGGAGAGGTCACCTGGCTTAGCTGTTAGCTCAGAAGCTCTGGCTGTAAACCCCTTTCTCAAGCTAAGGAGCTGCTGGCCAGGCCTGGGGCCCGGGCTGGCCTTCGTGGCTATGCACTGAGCCTGGGTGTGCAGTGTTTTACACCTTTCACCCCAGCTACACAGAAATTCTAAATAGGAGGATCATGGTTCTGGGCATAAGCCAGAGACCCTGTCTCAAAAAGGCTGGAGGTGTGGCTCCATGGTAAAGCGTCTGCCAAGGAAGTGTGACGCTCTCGAGTTCAAGTCCCATTGTTGAGCCTCCAGCTGCAGGCGGCCCTTCCTGCGTGGGTCATGACCTCTCTCAAGGATGCCAGCCATTGGTACAAGGCCCCTCACCCTGGGTGGCTGCTCCCTGAGGAATTGTACCTGCAGGGACCCCACTTCCAAAGCAAGCCATCCGCGAGCCTCTGGGTGGCCTGAGTTTGGGGGACACAGCAGGTGCTCGCTGAGACAGGGCCAGGTGGACGGGGGCCCAGCTGTCCCCCAGCAGCTGCCCCTGGACCCCACCCTCTGCCCCACCTCCAGGCATTTGCTGTTGCTGGCCCCTGTGCCTGGCCACCTCAGCTGCCCTCGGGGCTCCTCCCTTGCTGTCACCAGGTCACACGGTCATTAAAACCCTGACCTGGCCGGGCACTGGTGGCTCACACCTGTCATCCTAACTACTCAGGAAGTTGAGATCTGAGGATCATGGTTCAAAGCCAGCCCAGGCAAGGAAATTCCGTGAGACTCTTATCTCCAGTAAACCACTAGAAAACCAGAAGTGGCCCTGTGGCTCACGTGATAGAGCTCTCGCCTTGAGCTGAAGAGCTGAGGGACAGCGCCCAGGCCCAGAGTTCAAGCCCTGTGACTGACAAACCCACAAAACACTGACCTGGCTCCCTGCCCCCTGTCTGGCCTGGCCTTTCTCCATGCACTTATTCATTGCCACTGGGTCCCTCCCCATGCTGTGTGCCCATCCAACTCCCCCGCCCCCACCTGCACGGAAGTCCCGGGGACAGCACACCTTCCCAGGTGCAGAGCACATGCTTGGCCGGCAGCGCCAGGGTGGGTGAGGCAGATGCTCAGCCTCTGGCCCGCCCTCAGCCCCTCTCCCCTGCCCTGTGCCCACAGTTCTGTGCCTTCCTGCTTCCGCTCTAGGGCAGAGCATCAACCCCAAGCTGGCGGGGCTGATCGGGCGCCACGGGCCCCAGAACAAGCAGCCCTTCATGGTGGCCTTCTTCAAGGCGACGGAAGTGCACCTCCGCAGCGCCCGCTCCACGGGGGCGAAGCAGCGCAGCCAGAACCGCTCCAAGACGCCCAAGAACCAGGAGGCGCTGAGGCTGGCCAACGTGGCAGGTATGCCCGGGGCCCTGGGGGAGGGAGGACGGCCAGGTGGAGAACCAGGAGCCCCATAGGCCCAGCCAAGGTCACTGGGAATCCGTGCGGGTGCCGAGCAGATGGGTCTGCAGCAGACTCCGTCGCTTGCTATGTGGAGCGAACGTCCCCATCCTGTTAAAAGCCGCGAGTTAGTCTAGAAATGCGAATAGCAGAACACACAGAACAAGGTGCCCATTGTGTCCGTTTCTACATAGACACAACAGCGGCTTTACCAATGCCCACTGCTCTGAAGGGGAGCCATGCAAACAGGGTGGGGTGACTTTGGGGAAGGGGGGGAGTCACTCCTTCAGAGCAGCAAGGGAGGGGGCCGGTTTGCTTCCTTTGTTTCTTAAAATGAAACACATGTGAAGTTTGGGCTGAGCGTGGTGGCTCGTGCCTGTGGTCCTTCTCACTCAGGAGGTGGAATTCAGGAGGGTCAAAGTTTGCGGCCAGCCTGGGCAAAGACGCTAGCAAGACCCCCATCTCAACACACAGCTAGGTGGCTAGATGTAGTGGAGTATGCCAGTAATCCCATCTAGGTGGAAGGATGTATATTTTCGGATCACAGTCTGAGATTGGCCCTGCAGGGGGTCAGGAGACTAAAACTATCTGGAAAATAACTAGAGGGCTGGGGGCCTGGCTCAAGTGGTAGAGCACCTGCCTAGTAGAATGTGAGGGTCTAAGTTCAAATCCCCAGTACCATCAAAAACAAAAGTGAAAAATTGATCCACTCAAATCCTTTTTCAGTATAAATGAGAGGGTTTTAATTACATCTTATTTGGGTACTTTTAGATTTTATTTGAAATGTTTCATCACTATAAGGTAAGCGCATGAAAGATGGAGTCATCATTTTTCATTGTGAGCAACACAGAGGCTCTGAGAAGGGCCAGAGGTGAGACCTTTCCTCGCTGCACGCGCAGGTGCACACGCAGGTGTGCAGTCACACTCACAGTAGACAGTCACAGGTCCGAGCTGTTCTTACAAGATTGTGCCATTGAAGCCAGACACTGCTGTAATCTGTACTCCCAGCCCCACGGAGTCAAGTCCTGAGTGTGGGTAGAGATCTCCTATGGCTTCTCTTCTGGACTCTCTTCTAAGCTTCACAAATGCAAAATCCAAATGCAACTCCAACTGACCCCTTCCTATCTGGGGACCCTCCCTGGGCTGGGGTTCGGTGGCAGAAGCCAGAAGGGGCCCCCCCAAGGGGTCATTCAGATGGGCTGACCGGTCATCGGCCACGTCTGTGTGGTGACGGGCCCCAGGAGAGGGGCAGGGGGGACCCTGGTGCTCTCCAGGGGTGCAGAGGGGACCCATGGGCAGTGAGCTCCGAGTCCCGAGCGAGGCTGGGCTGGTCCTGTTGCTGCTGGCTGTAGCCCCAGCAGGCGATGCAGGTCTGTGGTGGGAGGTTTTGTGGCATTTGGAGGCTATGGTGGCTGCAACGAGGTGGTGATTTCCCTGGGAGCCATGTCTTGGACCTCCGTCCCTAGATGAGGGGCAAGTTTCGTGCATTGTGAGGTTGCACCGAGAGAGGTGCGTGCAGGAGGGCACGGGGGCCAGCTCAGAGCCCAGAGGCCGTTGGAAGCTCTCGTGAACCCTCCTGGAAGAAAGTACTGTGATGCCCCCATCCCAGCCATGCCCCCCACCCCCCCGCCCTGCCAGGTGTGTGCTGAGAGTGAGGAGACAGAACAGCTCAGCCTTACCCCCAACTTCCCACAGCATCCTTTCCGGCCCTCTGGGGAGTATCTGCCGCCCAGGCCCCCCCAAGGATCCCCCACCGCCTTACACAGCAGCTGCTCCCCTGGCTTGGGATTGGCTCCTTCCTGTGCGTCTCAGTGCCCTGGGCTTCTAAGTTCTTCTCAGCCCTGCCTGGGAGTTTAATTGAAAGCCAGCTGGGCCTGGGCGGCACCCTGGGCTCTGAGCCCGGCCTGCGTGCATGGGCGTGCCCTGAGTGTTTGAAGTGCCCCCGCCCCGCGTGGCCCTGAGCATTTGCAGTGTCCCCCCCCGTGGGCTGTGGGGCCACACAAGTTGCGTTCTCTCCCTGTGCAGCCTTTGTGTGTGGAGTCCATGTTGCCACTGCTGCAAGCATCTTTCCTGGAGGCCGGCCTCCTGCTGCCGGCCTCCAGCTGCTCCTCGGATGATGTGGCTTAGGGTGGGCAGCCTGCTTGGGTCCCTGGTCCCCTTTGGGGCCCAGCACCCTGGCAAAAGCCACCTTCACCAGATGGCCCACAGAGTGGCAGCCATGTGCATGCACTGGTCCTGACTTGGTGGCTTCCCAGGGCTTGGGGAGGGGGGGACTGGGCTGTGGGGGGGGGGCCGCTGGCATCTGGGTGCTTTGCTCTGAGAAGTCACCTGGCGCTGCCCGGGAGCCGCGGCCTCTCCAAGACAGTGGAGCTCCAGAGGTCCACACTCGGAGCCCAGGAAGAGGCTGTTGTGATGCTGGCTTGGTGTTGAGGTGGCTCTGGGGGGCTCTGAGTCAATCAGGCAGCTTTGGCAAGTGTCCGGGAGAGGAAGACAGGTGTGGTCAACAACACACCAGCCCCTCTCAGTGTGTGTGTGTGTGTGTGTGCAGTGTGAATGTGCAGGGAGTAGTGCAATGTGAGTGTGCATGGGGAGGGGGGAGCGCAGTGCACGTGTGAGCAGGGGGGAGGGGGATTTCAGTGTGCATGTGTGTGTGCAGGCGTCAGCTATGCCTGCAGCTTTGCCAGCGCTTACAGACTCTCTGGAAAGCCGCTGCCCCGCTGCGTGTAGGAGGCTTCAAGGTCTCCACCTTGCAGCCCTCCGGCTTCTTCTTGGTGGTGACAAGGGCTCCGTGCTCTGTACCCCCACCTCCTGCCCCCCGCCACGCCACTCCAGAGGACTGTGGTTTGAGGTCAGCCTGGGCAAAAAGTGAGCAAGACGGCATCCAGCCAGGCTGGCACCGCACCTGTGAGCGGAGGCGTGGGTACAGGGCTGTGGGCTAAAGCTAGCCCGGGGTACAAACACCACAAAGACCACTTCAGAAACTAAAAAAAGAGCAAGAGATCTCAGGGCATGGCTCAAGTAGTAGAGTTCCTACCTAGTAGGCAAAAGGCCCTGAGTTCAAATCCCGGTTCCATCTACCAAAAGACTAAACAAAACAAAAAACACACGTATCAGATCAGGTGCAGTGGCACATCCCTGTAATCCCAGGTAAGGAGAGAGCAGAGGATCATTATAACAAAAAGTTAGCAAAATGCTTCCTAAAAAGTAGACTGAGAGCTGGTCAGGCAGTAGGGCCCAAGTGGTAGCTCGAGGCCCGGAGTTCAATCCCCAGTATTGGAAAACAAAAGAAAACAACCCTCATACATATAAAGGAAATAACGTCTACAAAGGATCTGGAAAGCGCAGACCTTGAGCAGTAGTGAGGGGCGGTGGGGGCGCGCTCCTGCTGGGGTCGCTGGGCTGGAGGCCTGGTTGCTGCGCCCCAGGGCCTCTGACCGCCTGTGCCTGTCTCTCCTCCCGGGCTCTGCGCTCGCTCTCCCCAACGATGCAGAAAACAGCAGCAGTGACCAGAGGCAGGCATGTAAGAAGCACGAGCTCTACGTCAGCTTCCGGGACCTGGGGTGGCAGGTAAGGGCCGGTCAGGGCCGGTCAGGGCCGGTCAGGGCTCTGAGGCTCGCCAGGACTCTGGTGTGGCCAGGCAAGGGGCTGCTTCCCCAGTGCGGTGAGTGGGGACCGGCTTGGCCTCTTGGCCAGTGTGTGCCCCGGTGCTGGGTGGACTGGCAGGGGAAGACTAGGGCGAAGAGTATGGGGGGTCCCTGAAACCCGAGAGCAGAATTGGGATGGGGCCCCGGTGCAGCTAGGAACCCTGACCCTTTGGACTCTCCACGTACCTGGCCCGCCTGTTGCCCTGTGGCCTGCTGCTTCCCCACGCCTGGCGGGGAATGTGGAATGCGGGGCACGGCTGCTCCCCTCTGCCCCGGCCACTGGCCCTCGCGTGGTTTCCGGGTGGGATCGTGGGAGCGCAGCCCTTCGACCGCACCCGCCCAGGTGGAGAGGGCGGGGACGGCCCCCCAGCAGCTGCCGGGCGCACCGCAGCCTTCGGGGCTCTGCGTGGTGCAGCGTGGCTGAGCACGGGACTGCCCCACGGAGCCCAGATGCTATAAGATGGTGCTGCTCTCCATGTGGGAGCTCTGTGGGGAACCCAAGGAGAGAGCCGGGGGGGGGGGAGTCCAGTGCAGAGCTGAGAGGAGTCCAGTAGGAGAATGTGCTGAGAGAGCCCCCTGGGGAGTGTGGGGGGAGGACCCCAGCAGGGGTGTCAGGGAGTCCGGTGAGTGAGCTCAGTGGGGGAGTCCGGTTTCTTCAGCGCGCTCAGGCCGGTCGCCCACAGAACACAGGTGCCACGGCAGCACGGTGGTCTCCTGTGGTCTGTCCTGGGATTCACGGTGGTGCCATGACCAAGGGTGGCAGGGAGCACACGTGGGCCCGAGCTGGGCAGAGCCCCAACTCCAGGGGCGTCTGCGGAGGCCTGGTGTGCCCGCACCGTGAGGGGCTGCACGGGACCAGCGTGGAACGGGCCCTGGGCCCCGTGACTGTCTCTGCTGTCGGCATCCGCCACCGCGTGGCGGCTCCCTGGTCTCCTGGCAGAGACGTGCACCAGAGCGCCGAGGGCTCCCTCCGGCGGGCTGCAGCTGCTGAAGCTTTGGGGTGTGGCGGAGTGGGTGCTAGACCAGATCTGCCTGGCACCAAGCCTCCCCTGCGGCCGCCCCTGCCGCCGGGGAAGCATGGCTGCCCCAGGCATGCGCTTTCTGCCGTGGCCCGGCCCTGCCGCCCCTTGCCCTTGGCTTTCGTTCTGCGGGGAGCACATTTCCCTGGGCCCCTAGCCTCTGCTGACCTGGGCCCTGGCCACCTGTCCTCCTCTCCCTGGGCAGGACTGGATCATCGCACCCGAGGGCTATGCAGCCTACTACTGCGAGGGAGAATGCGCCTTCCCGCTGAACTCCTACATGAACGCCACCAACCACGCCATTGTGCAGACGCTGGTGGGTACCCCCGCCTGGGTTGGGGGGTGTAGGGGGATGGGGGCACGAGGGAGGCAGCACAGTAGAGGAGCCGGGGCCACTCGCAGGGACTCGCACGCCTCTCACGGAAGTCCACGCTCGGTGCGTTACAGGTCCACTTCATCAACCCGGACACGGTGCCCAAGCCCTGCTGCGCACCCACCCAGCTCAACGCCATCTCTGTGCTCTACTTCGACGACAGCTCCAACGTCATTCTGAAGAAGTACAGAAACATGGTGGTGCGGGCCTGCGGCTGCCACTAGGCCCTCCGGGAATCCAACCCTTCCGGCCACGCTTCTCCGGATCCACCCAGAAGCTCCCGAGGCCCTCCACCATCCCTGGGACCTCTCCCCTCCCTGGCTCACTGGGGTCGGAGCTTCGATTGCTTAGTCACCTGTGGATGAGATCTTGGCCAGCTTTGCCAGAGAAAGACCAGTCGGAAAAATAACCACAAAGAGAACCAGCCGGGCCCAGGCGCGGCTGTGCGGCCCCGCCTCCGCGCAGCCCCGCCTCTGCGCACTGCCCAGCGCTCCCTGCCACCAGCGGCACCCGTGCGGAGGAGGGGCGTGGCCAGGGGTGGCGCCCACGGTCTCTGTGCTGAAGGGAGGCCCAGCGGAAGTTCCTTTACTAAATGTCACAATAAAACGAATGAATGAAAGCGGCCAGGATGTTACAGATATGTTTCCTAAACAGTTTATCCCCGTTTCTTGGTTTACTCTGATTTTGTAAACAGAAGCTTGCGGTGGGCGGACAGCGAGGCCCCTCTGCCGCTTGGTTTCGGTCTGAGGCTGCAGGGGGCGTCTGCACACACCGGACTGCATCAGAGATTCCAGGGAGGGGAAGGACAGAGGTCTGCTCGGAGGAGGACGGGAGCATGTTCCAGAGTGCAGGGGCCCCCACGCCACGTAGCAGGGGATACATGAGACACCGCGGAAGGGACGGGACAGCAGGTAGGATGGGACGCACAGCTTACCCGTGACATTGAGAAGCACCGAGGGAATGAAGCCTGCCGCCTCCGATGGAGTCCAGGTGTGGCTCCTCTCCGGCGGTGCCCTGGTTTCTCAGAATGAGGGAGAGAGCGTGGGTGTGGGTGTGTCTTGTGTGCAGGGTGTGCCAACGGCCAGCTGCAGACAGCGGGTTGTAGAGGGCACCCCGACCCCGTGTCCGACTTGGGGATGGCATTTCGGATGTGGCTCTTGGGACGAGTCCTCCTTGTGAGTCTCATCGCGGGATTGTCTCGAGCACAAGGCCTTGGAGAAGCCGTGTGCACACATTTCCCGAGTTTGCACCAACACACAGGCTGCCCAGTGGCCTTGTGGAGTCCAGCCCCCTGGGAGCCCTTCTCCGCCTCCGTGGAGTTGCTTCCTGGGTTCTGCTCATACGCTCTTATTTTTTCTCCTTCAGTCGCTTGGGCAACGGCCTGGATGCCGCGTGGCCACGGCAAGGGGCAGCATTTCTGTTTCACCCGTTTTGCGTGCTGGCCCCTGTCTCCCGCTCTCGGTCTGCCCACACGCACCGCTCCTACCTGCTTTGGGTTCTCATGTGTACGTTTAAACATGTAAATAGTTGTGACAAGACAAATTATTTATTTCCATCGGAAGCTCTCCCAAAAGCTCTTTGCATCCTTGTTGGGGACCAGTGAGCTCGCTTTCTTACAACCTGTTTGTTTTCTTATTTAAGACTATTTATTAATGGTTGGACCAATTGTACCCGTGGCTGTTTAAGAAAGTGGTCCTTAGTGGAAATTCTGTATGAATAGATGAAATAAAAGGGTTTTGACTTTGCAGAAAGGAGGCTGGTGGTGTGGTTCTTGGCCTGTCGGTTTGTCCTCTCCCCACTGGGCCGTCCTTGGATTTCCCCAGAGCGCCGCACAGGGCCTCGGCCCCCACCACAAACTCGCCGTTTCTTGTCCAGGCCTGGGGTGAAGCGAGCGCCCGTCGATATTTTACTGCAGCTGTGTACAGCTCTGGGCCACAGATGCATCCACGCAACAAATGGGACTCTGGTAGGCCCTGACTGCAGAGATCCTTGATTGAATTACAGCCCAGCTGTCAGCAGCTGCTTCGGGGGCGGGGCGGTGGGGGGGGGTGTTAAATGAGCACTGTTTACGGCTAGCATAGCTGAAAGATGCAGTCATCCCAATAAAAGCGAGGCACAAGAGCAGAAACAGGGTGGGGGGGTGTGGAGGGATGTTCACCCAAAACTTGAAAGCAGCCGTGGTCTACCGCACAGCCCTTGAGCAGCGAGGAGCTGCTGCCCTGCAGGCCAGGCCAGCGGCGACTGGCCAGCGGCGACTGTGGCTGCTGGGCAGGGCGGGGGGGGGAGGGGGAGAAGGCGGTGCTGAGCCCCAGGCTTTTTGAAGTGTGACTAAGGTCACCTAATAGGTGCAGTTTAAGTCACCCCTCCGGTACTGACCCCCGGCCCCTGCGGCTCTGGCACTGACCCCTCCAGTACTGACCTCTCTGCTACTGACCCCTCCGGCACCGACCCCTCCAGCATCGACTGGCCCAGCCACTGTGCCTAATGAGTTCCAGCCGTGATTACCACACTCTCCTGTCAGTGCTCTGCTGTACAATTTCGCCTTTGTTCTCGTTTCCAGGCCAGAGACCCAAGGTCCAGATGTGGCCCGAGGATGTCTTATTCCCCGCAATGCTGCTCACACATTTTTTAAATGTCCATTCACTGCCAACATGTTTTCTCTTAAATCAGAAGGTAGAGAGGAAAGTCCCCAAATCTGTCTTCTCTTGAGTAACCAGCCATGCTGGCCACCTGGCCGCTCCTGCCCACTGCCCCGGCCGGGGACGGGCGAGGCTGGCCGGCACCGCAGCCTCCACAGCGCCCTGCGACCCCTCACAAGAGGTGAAGGCCAGCGACTGGTTAAGAATGGGTGGGTGCACATCCGTTCGTGCCCATGTTCCCTTGAGTGAGCATGGGAGGTGAAGACGGAAGAGGCACTGGCTGCAGGAACGCAAGGCCCCATGGTTTCGCTCCGCCGTGGCGGGGCCCTGTGGCTTCGCTCCGCCGTGGCGGGCCCTGTGGCCATGTCTGTGGCGGGGCCCTGTGGCGTCGCTCCGCCGTGGCGGGTCCCGTGGCTTTGCTCCACCGTGGCGCGGGCCCCCTGGCTTCGCTCCGCCATGGCGGGCCTCGTGGCCATGTCCCCGGCTTGTTTCCTCTGCCTTCCCTCCCCTGCCCGCTGCTGCTGGGCACAGACAGGCAACGAGAGTCACGCACTGTAGTGACCGCCTACTCGACCAGCGAGGAAAAACGACCACCACTCCAGGAGTCTTCTCAGATCACGCTTTATTGGAGAGCCTTTTAGTTGTAGGAGAGCTTGGGCGCGAGAGCGCGTGCACCCGAAATACAGCCGCTTATATAGGGAATTCGAACACGGGTCTTTTCTATTGTTGGTCACCTGCCTTTTACCGTCACCAGGTGTCATGGGATTGGCTGGGGACACTACCTTGCTCGCGCACGCGCACAGCCCAGGCGTCCCGCCAAGCACCATCTGGAGTGGTAATCCTCAAAACTGCAAGGGAGTGGGCGGAGTCTCGCCTCGGCTCCCTACAACGCACCCCCCCAGCTAACAATGGCTGGACCAGGAAGACAACCCCCCTGCCTAGAATCTCCTGGGGTTGCATGGGAAATGGGATCCCCAGCTCTCAGCTTTGTCCCCCCAAACCCTGTCCGCCAGGCTCCACTCCGGGCTGTGTTCAGGGCGTGGGCCTCCATCCGGTGGGCTCGGCGCTCCTAGGCCTTGACCTGAGGCGATCTTGACCTGCTGGTATACTAACAGTCCTGATCCTGCTGCTCACTCCCAAGGGTCCCCATCTGGCCGCTGGGACCCATGAAGGCGGTGGGAATCGCAGCCCTTCCTTCTCCAGATCTGGCCTATGGTGAGCGACCATTGCCTACAGCACTGCAGCCAGTTCACACACCTCCGCAGCTTGGAACAACAGAACTTGATGGGCCTCTGGAGTCGTCGGCATCCCTTGGCTTGTGGCCCCATCACCCAGCCTGTGCCTCCTCCTGAGGCCTTTACTGTCTCTCTGTGCGTCACATTTGGGGTCCGGCACAGGCTGCAGGCTGATCCACGCAGAAGCCTCCCCGGCCACACATGCAGAGATGCAGCCCCAGGCTCCCGGCTCTGGGGGTGACCCTCCTGCTCTGGAACCCTCCGGGGTCCTTATCACTTACTGGTGCTGCCTCCAGACCGGCTGAGCGGCCATGCTGGGGCTCAGGCTGGCCCCTAGGATCAGGCAGGTCCTGGGCTGAGGGGCCTTTCTAGGTGCAGGTGCTGCTCAGTGCTGCCAGCGTGAGCCCCCCTTCCCGTCCACGGCACCCACGGCAAGCGTGACCATCTCCTCACCCCCCTCCGTCTGTGCCTCAGTGCCTCCTGGCTCGGGGCCCGCAGTAGTCTGGCACTGGCCTCTCTTGGGGTTGAGATTTAGGGTTAGAGTTAGGGTTAGGATGAGGCTGAGGGTGAGGGTTAGGGTTAGGGTTAGGGTTAAGGTGAGAGTTATGGTGAGGGTGAGGCTTAGGGTTAGGTTTAGGATTAGGATTAGGCTTAACGTTATTCTGAGTGTAAGGGTTAGGGTTACAGTTACTGTTAGGCTTAATCTTAGGCTGAGGGTGAGGTTGAATTTGAGGGTTAGGGTGAGGGTTAGGGTTAGGGTTAGTGTGAGAGGTAGGGTTCAGTTAAAGTTTAGGGTCAGGGTGAGGTTTAAGGTAAGGTTTACCCTGAGGGTGAGGGTTAGGCTTAGGTTTATTGTTAGGGTGAGGGTTAGGATGAGGGTTAGGGTTAGGATTAGGGTTAGGGTAAGTGCTAGGGTGAGGGTGAGGTTTAGGGTTAGGGTTACCGTGAGGTTTTGAAGTAAAAATAGAAGAGGAAAACATGCAGCTCTCCAAACCTCTAGGGTTTCGACAGCTGCTTGGATGGCGGTGGATGCACCTGGCCCCGCACAGCCCCGCTGCCCTGGCAGGCGCTCTTCTCCCCAGCCCCCTGCATGATGGGATCGTGGTGACCCCCCAACTCCACACACAAAGCCCGGAGCCGCCCCCTCCTCCTCCCCCCCCCCCCACTGGCCCGTTACAAGCCAAGCCCCAGCCCAGCCACCGCCAGCCAGGGCGCCGGGCCTGCTGGATGTCTTAAACTTCTTACCGGCTTTTGGACAAGGGCTGCAATCCTTTTGCTCTGGGTGCCTCAGACTCTGCAGCCTCTACTCCTTTGCCCTGGGGAGGGATCGAGCCAGGTCCCGGGGTCCAATTTGGCCTCTGCATGAAGCACGCGCCGTGGACAACAGAGCCCGAAGGCCTCACGGCCGGCCACGCTGTGGGCGATGAAGCGATCAAGGGAGCACACGGGCCGCCGATGGAGGAGGAGGAGGCCGGACCCGGCAGGAGGCGGGCAGGAGAGCAGGGCCTGGGTTCCAGGAGGGCGCTGGCGGCATGGGGGCCAGGCGCTGTGGAGGAGGGCGACGGGAAGCAAGCAGGGGCTGCGACAAGCAAGGCATACCTTGTCGCCTGAGGCCCCGGGGCAGATGGAGGAGAGAACCAGCAGGAAGAAGCTGCCCAGGGAAAGACCGCTTGGGGCGGCTGGCCCATCCCCGGGGGGCGGAGGGACGCCGTGGGCACAGGGGATGTGAGCACCTCTCTGCTATAGACAAGGCCTTGCCTGTGCCAGCCACTCACAGGCCCGGGTGGCACAGCTGTTCCCAGCCACAGATGCCTGGGAACGGTGGAGAGCAAGCCCCGCTCCGGCCTGGGAGCTGAGGGGCGGGGGGAGGGCGGTCCGCGTGTGATCCTCAGGATCCGCAGGTGAGGGGTCCGGGGATGGAAGCCCCCCCTGCTTCCAGGAGCCCCCAGTGGGGCTGGCTGCCGGCCGGGCTTGGGGAGGGTCCCCGGGGCAGAGCCTCAGGGGAAAGCAGCTCTCCACAGAGCTCTGAGCCGAGGAGACTGCGTCCGTGGTGTTGTCAGGTGCTCAGTGTGTGACCCTTGGTGACAAGTGTCCGGGGAAGCCACGTTGGGGCGATGGTGCCCATGCAGAAGGTGCCACCTGGCCTTCTACCGACTTCTACTGGGCGAGAGGGAGGGCTGAGACGCACCCCGGCCTCCAGGACCCCGGGGCGGTGGTGACGGCTGGGTCCCCTGCCAGGAGCTCCGCGGGTGTGAGGCTCCGGGTGGGCAGGCTGGTCCTTTGGCCAGCGGCCCTGCTTGCTGTGGCACCGCCTTCGAATCTCCTAAATGATGCCGAGCCTCCCCTCTCTCTCTCCCTCCCCGCAGAGACCCCTCCACAGGCCACACACACACAGAGCCCCCAACTGCCCCCCAACTGTGATGGGTACCTGACACAGCCATGAACCTCCACAAGTAAACCGAGCATTTGCTCTTGGCCGGGCACGAGGCCTCGAAACCCCTGGGGTTCTGAGTTCAGGGTTCCACATTCACACGAGAACTCTGCATCTGACCTTGGAATGGAGCCCAAGCCCACTGCACACCTCCACAGCAGGTGCACGGATCCCAGGGGTACAGATGTGGAGGTGGGGGCTGGGGGGGGGGAAATTGGCCACCGTGGGCTCAGGTCCCCTGTCCTTGACTTGGCCCCTGCTGGGGCTCAGACAGCCTAATGGAGCTGTAGCAAAGTGGAATGGGAGCGTTCCGGTGGCTGGTGCGCACGGGGTTCCCCACCCAGCAGCCTTGAGGGAGGGCTGGTGGTAGAGCCGCTCCAGCCTCCACAAGGCCCTGGTCTCTGTTCTGCCTGCGTTCGGGTGTCAATGAAGGGAAAGATGACAGATGACCCGGGCCTCCATCCCGGCCTGTCCCAAGTGCTCCCGAAAATAACACCGCAGGGGCGGAAGCTCTTATCTGTGGAGCCACTTGTGATAACGCGCTGTGGGTCCTGGCCGATATGCTGGATGAGATGTAGGAGCAGTGCTGGTCTTGAAGGCGTCTGCTACTCGGCTGGTCTGATGGCATCCGGAGAGTATAAATAGCAGGCTGGACCCCATCATGGAGTGGCCAGCCGCCTTGCCCACACGTCATAGCCACGCTGGGCCCGCAAGCTCCCGGGAGCCTCCCCAGCCAGGGCCTCCCAGCCCCTGGCCCTGGGTGGGGTGTTTGTGTTCAGTGTCGGCTGCTGCGTTTCCTTGCTGCCGGCACGTCTTCTCCCCAGCGCTCGCTGCGTCCTGGCGCCTGCAGTGGGGAGACGCGGCCAGCCCCGGCCGCCTCCTCCTGCACGCTGCAAGGGTTCCGTCGCAGGTCCTCATCGCGCCTGTCCTACGGAGGATGATGGCACGCTGGGGTCTCAGACGCAGAGGGCGCTGTCCTGGGCTGTGTCCTGGTCTCACTGGTGGATCGCAGTGCTGCCCTGGCCCCGTAGCTCCCTCTCTCCACCAGGTAGCCCGGGCTGGCCTCCAACTCATCATCCTCCCGCCTCGGCCTCCTGGGTATTTGATGGTGTTGAGCGCCTGGGTGCTGGGCTGCCTGGGTTTATACCTCTGCCCCACAACGAGGGTGGGACCCGTGGCAAGCCACTGCCACGAACGGAGCTAATGACCACTCGAACTTGGGAGGGCTCAGGAATGTGCCTGGCTCTGAGTGTCCCTCCCTCTACCACCACCACCATCACCATCATCACCATCACCACCACCATCATCACCATCATCACCACCACCACCACCACCACCACCACCACCACCACCACCATCACTATCACCATCACCAGCATCACCATCACCAGCATCACCATCACCATCACCACCAGCATCACCATCACCATCACCACCACCATCATCACCACCACCATCATCATCACCATCACCAGCATCACCATCACCATCACCACCAGCATCACCATCACCATCACCACCACCATCATCACCACCACCATCATCACCATCATCACCACCACCACCACCACCACCACCACCATCACTATCACCATCACCAGCATCACCATCACCAGCATCACCATCACCATCACCATCACCACCACCATCATCACCACCACCATCATCATCACCATCACCATCACCACCAGCACCACCATTGCTACCATTACGACCACTACCACCTTTACCATTATCACCAGCACCAGCATCTTCACCGTCCCTCCGCCCCGTCTTCACACACGTGGGGCAGGGAAGTGGCTTTGGGGCTGGTCAGTGAGGGACGGGTGGACGCAGGGAGCGCATGGAGAGTGGTGGCGCAGCACGCACACTGGGAGGGCCGGGTGGCCTGGCCTTGGCGCCGGCCTCTCCGACCCCCCGCCGGCGGCTGGGGCCCGCGAGCCGCTCGGCACTCCCCGGGTCCTCCTGAGCACATTGCTGTCACGCCCCTCCCTGTGGAGAAACTGAGGCTGAGAGGGGCGGGAATATCCAGGTGAAGGGCACGGTGGCTGCTGGCTGTGGGCCGGCCGCGCTCTCCAAGACCAGCGTAGCCGCCTGACCGCGGCCGTGTCTCGTTTATGAGCGTTAGACATAACTGGAAGCGAACCCGGAGATGCTGGCCGCGGTCAGGGCTGCGTGGGTGCTGGTGTGGCTCAGATTCACGCCCACCGCACGCTGACTGCTCCGGTCACGCGTGACGTCCGGGTCCCGGGGCCCGTGGGGGCGGCAGCCCCTCCCGACGCTGGCGTGTGGCACGCCCTGAAACACCAGTGCTGTGCTGCGAACGCGGGTCGTCCCCGCGCTCCGCACAGCGGCCCCTCCGGCCGCGGGGACGGGTTCACGGCCGGGCCACGGCCCCTCGAAGACCATGCGTGGTGTGGCCACCTCCCTGTCCCGTGGGCCTGCCCCCTGGCTGCCCCCAGCCCTGCCCGGCCTCCCCCTCTGGAGCCGCTCTGCTCCTGCCACCCACCGTCCACTGCTCAGGAACTGGCCCAACCTGTCCAGGAGGCCCTGGTCTGCCCCCCCCCACACCCGACCCCTGTGACCCCTGACCCGTCCACACCACGGTTCCAGATAGAAAAGACAACCGGCAGACATCTAGCAGGGGTGAGTATCAAAGACACTGCTTGAGGCCTTGTGAGTTCTGTGACTGTCCAATGAGGGCCGTGTGTAGAATAAAAGTATCCACTGAAAAGGGTGTGCACAGAATACACAAAGACTACAGTGTGTGCGCACGCGCGTGTGTGCTATAGTGGAGGTTGGATTCAGGGCCTGGCATTTGTTCGGCGGGAGCTCTGCCACTGAGCTGTAACCCATCCAATTTTTTCTTTAGTTATCTTCCAGACAAGGTCTCCTGCTTTTTTTACCTAGGGCCAGCCTCTGAGCAGGATCCTCATACCTGTGCCTCCTGAATAGCTGGGATGGCAGCCACAAATCACCATACTTGGCTTGTTAGTTGAGATGAGGTATCACTTTTTTTCTCCTATATCCATCTACTGAGTAACTGGGGTTATAGGCATAAGTCACTGCATCCAGACATAAATATGCATACTCAGAGGTTTCAGAGACAGTCCCAGAGAGAGAAAGAGAGGAGAGAGAGAGAGACAGAGAGAGAGAGAGAGAGAGAGAGAGAGAGAGAGAGAGAGAGAGAGAGACAGAGACAGAGACAGAGACAGAGAGAGAGAGAGACAGAGAAAGAGACAGAGAGAGAGAGAGACAGAGAGAGTCAGAGTCAGTAACCTGCCAAGGTCACAGGCTAGATCAGGGCTATGCACCTGGCACTATTCTACTCTCTGGAAGGATCTCTGTCCAGGCAAAGGGGGCAGACGTAGACTCTCCATGGACCCGTGGTCATTTCCTGTTCCTCTTGGCCCTGCCCCAGGCCCTAGCAGTGCAGGGCCACGCTCTGAGAACGCGCACTGGGAAAGTCTGGCCAAGGCTCCGTGGAGATGAATGAAAGGAAAACAGTCTCTTCCCTGGTGACGGACACTGCACGGTCCCGAGCGGAGATCTGGCAAGCATCCTGCCCACCGGGCGTGCCAGATGAGCCGATAATTCAGCCTGAGAACTCCCCGGGCGCGGGGAAGCCGCCAGCTTGGCCCGCTCTGCTGGGCTTGCAGCCGTGTTCTCGTTGATTTAGGATGCACACAAGACGAGGGCCACGTCCAGAAAGGCGGGAGAGGCCTCGCAAAGGCTGTAGAATTAAGATGTTAAAAAAAAAGGAGAGGGCGAGCCATAGCATGGCAGTAGGGGTTTTGTATAAAGGTGTAGAGATAGCCGGGCGCCGGTGGCTCCCGCCTGTCATTCTAGCTGCTCAGGAGGCTGAGATCTGAGCATCGCAGTTCAAAGCCAGCCCGGGCAAAGAAACGCCGTGAGACTCTGATCCAGTGAACCACCAGAAAACCGAGAGTGGCGCTGTGGCTCAAGTGGTAGAGCGCTCGCCTTGAGCTGAAGAGCTGAGGGACAGTGCCCAGGCCCAGAGTTCAAGCCCCACGACCAACCCAAAAAACAAGGTGTAGGGATGGTTTTGGCCGCAGTTCTGCCGAACACGTGTCAGTGTGTGCGTGGGGCCAGCCCTCGAAGGCCACCGGCCCTCGAAGGCCACCAGAGCAGCAGGAAGGGCCTGGACGGGATCACCGCCCATCCAGCTGCGCCTGGGCCTGGGCCTGTGGGGCTCCAGAGGAGACTTCTGTGCCTGACCCAAGAAAGTCCCTGGGGAACGAGGTGCAGGTGACATCATCTGACACGGGTAAAAGCCCGCCAGGCCCGGGCCTCTGGGTGGGACCCCCTCAGGTCTCCCCCCTCCCCCCACAGACAACGGCCGTCTGCGACTTCTTGATTCAAACCCCCACAGATTGGTGGTCAAAGATGGCTGTGCTGCATTGGCCTTCCGGTCACTGGCTCTAACTGTGTGGGGACAGGGGCCTGCTGAGTCCCCCCCCCCACCGGGCGTTGCTCCTCTTTTTCCAGTCACTGCTGCTGTGTAGATTCCTGGAGCTGATGGCACAGGGCATGGTGGGAGGGAGGCTCTGGGGGGCTGGGAGGCACAGGGGGAGGTCAGGGGGAGGGCTGGGAGGCTGGTCTCCAGCCGTGCCCCCCTCGGGGGACAGCCTGTGTGGTCTCACGGCCTAAGTGGTGCGGTGGCCGAGTCTGTCGCTAGGATCACCATGTGGGGAGAAGCTGCAGCTGGAGGTCTCGGGGACGATGGTTACCACGGGGACCTGGGCTGGGGTGGGACCTGGAGACCCCAGAGGGGCGGAGCTGGCACTGGTGGTGATGATCGCAGATGTCTGGGGGCCTGGCCGACTCCAGGATGTATGGGGGGGTTTGAACGTAAGAGAGCAAGGGCAGGAATCAGGGAGCTGGGGGGACTGGGCCGGGGTAGGGCCCCCTGCCCTGCAGCGCCCCCCGCCCCCCCCGCCCCGTGCAGCTGCCAGTGTGTATGCCGCACTTGCTGGGTGCTGTGCTCAGCCCCATGAGGTAGGTGCAGATGGGCAAACCGAGGCTCGGAGGCTAAATCGCCTGGTGTTGGGTGGTGCTGGGGTTCAAGGCCAGACGCCGGCACAGAGCAAGTTGCTCTCGCTGCGGCCCGGCCCGCTGCGGCTGAGCTGCGTCCACGTTGGTGTGGTCTGGGCTCCCTGACCTGCATCTGGCCGGCCCCTGGGGGCGGGGCCTCAGCTGTGCTCACAATGGCCCTGTCCACGTCTGCAGGCCACGCTAGAACCTTCCACGCCTGCCCTCCTGGGCGGCTCCCAGGACCCGCTGCCCGCGCCGTGGCTCTCCCTGGGCTTTGGGCTGGCAGAGGGGGCTCTGAGCTGAGCCCCCTGGTGTGCGGGTGGTGGCGTGGGCGCCGTGCACCCGCTGGACCCCCTGAGCCCTCCCTGGGGGATCTGATCGTGCGTGGCAGTGCTTGACTTGCAGAGGTCGAAGGTCGCATCCGTGTGCTCCGTGGCTTTCTGGTGATCAGGGGTGGGCCAGGGCGTGTTGCCCAGCCTGGGGGCGTTGGTGTTGGCCGGACTGTGGGGGGACGGGGCTGCCAGGATGGCACCCCGTCCCCCAGGGTCCCGTCCGCGCCTAGCAGGGCCATGAGCACTGGCAGCACCTTGCAGAAGCTGGAGCCTGGCTCGGCCCCCGTGGGGGCCGCCAAGCAGAGCCCGTGCCCCGGACCCCCCCAAGTGTGAACCCCTCCGGCCTCGGTTTACCTGGTACTTGGGACCGAAAGGAAATGAAGGGCAAACGGGCGACTGCGGGCCGCATCTCCCGACACCCAGAACAGGGTGAGCGGCGGCCGGTGCTTCCCATAATCAGAGCTGTTAAAATGCGGGCCGGGAGAATACAGACTCTTCTGCCCGCCGCCTGGCCCGGACCCTGCGCCAGCCTGAGGCGCTGCCCCTCCCCCGGTGCCGGGCGGGGCCGGCCGCGCTACCGGGACTGGACCGTCCTGACAGACCTACCTGACTCCTTGGGCCCAGCGCGGCCCAGACCCTTCTCCACGGCTCAGCCATCTCGACAAACTCCAGGCCCAGTGCCCAGGGAGGTCCGTCTGACCCTCCATCCTGGGAAGCGTTTTCCAGAGTGCGGGGCGTGGTGACAGTTTGCCCGTGGTGGGCATCCGGGCCCTGGAGACCAGTGTTTCTCCACGGTGGGGGCCGCACGGGGGAGGTCCCCCCCAACCTCCCCCCACAAGCCTCCCCCCAAGTGTGACAACCCCAGCTGTTTCCAGACATTGCCAAGCGTCCCCTGGGAGTAAGCATGCGCTCTGAGGACATAAGCCAGGGTGAGTCTGCGCAATCCCACGTGGCCCCACACCTCTCTTCTCCAGAACTGCCCCTCCCAGGCAGCCACGTTTGTTCTCACGGCCTCCTGAGTGTGAGCTGATTGGCTCAGCTGTGACATGTGACCTACGACGAGCCAATCACAGCCTCTCCTGGGACTTTGACCTAGAACCAGAGGCTGAGGAGGAAAGGTCCTGGGTGGGCTGGGGACTCAGGAAGGTTCTGGACACCGCCTGGCACCGGTTCCCCCGGTGGCCAGGAAGCTTTCCTGTAATTGTTGTGGACTGAGAAGTGACAGCAATGACACCAACTCCCCAAGTTTGGTGAGACTTGGCACAGAGTGGGGATTAGGCCTCAGGCCCGAGGCAAGGGTCTGGGCACCAAGTCCTCTGGTGATTGTGCCCCTTCTCTTCCCTTCCCTTTCCCTCCCCTCCCCTCCCCTCCCCTCCCCGCCCTTCCCTTCCTTTCCCTTCTCTCTCCCTTCTCTTTCCCTTTCTCTCCTTCCCCTTCCCCTCTCCCCTCCTCTCCTTTCCCCTCCCCTCTCCCCTCCCCTCTCCCCTCCTCTCTCCCCTCCCCTCCTCTTCTCAGAACCACAGCTTTGCCCAGGCTAGGCAAGCAGTGGACCCCTGAGCTGAGATAGGACTGTATCTCCAGCCATTGTTTACTTTTCCGGCAGGTGGCCTTGAGCTCTTAATCCTTCTACCTCCAGCTTCTGGGTGCTGTGGCTATGGCCTGCCAGGCTCTGATAAGCAACTTTTAATGCAGTGTTTTAAAAGATCAGAATTAACGGTGAATAAAATACTAGCAATCCACAGTGAATAAAATTTTTAAAGTGTAGGGACAGACGCCATGGCAGCACCAGGCCCCAGGGGAACCTGAGCCAAAGGACGTGTTCATGTTTATCTTGATCCTTGAGATTGGTTTCTGTTTTTTTGGTCATTTGTGGGGCTTGAACTCATGGCCCAAGCCTCTTTGTGCTCAAGGCTCGTGCTCTACTCCTCGAGCCACAGGGCCACTTCGGGTTTTTGAGTGGTTAATTGGAGATAGGAATCTCACGGTGACTTCTCTTGACTGGGCTGGCTTTAAACTGCGATCCTCTAGTCTCAGCCTCCTCTGAGTGGCTAGGTATGACAGGCGTGAGCCCCCGGCGCCCGGCTGATCCTTGGGAGTTTTATAGTAGTAATCCCCAAGCTGGTGGCGGTTCCCCCCTCCCGTCTCTGGTCTGAGGCTTGGGCGGTGCGGGCCCTCGTGCCAGCCTGGGCCACCCCCTCCTCACCTCGCCCTCCCTCCAGCCCAGATGGCTCCAGCTGTTTCTGCTGGGTTCTGGCCTCCAACTGTGCCCCCCCCCCCGCCCCGTTCTCAGCCACAGCCAGAGAGATTTGAAAAATCAGATCTCATTAGTGTCCGCCTACTAGAGGCCTTTATGTTCAGAATTACAGCCAGGCTCCTTGGCCTCTGGTGCCCCTCTCCAATCCCCTCCCTCCCTCAGCTCCTCCACAAGGATAGCCTTGCAGTGGCCGGAAGACCCTCCAGTCTCTCCTGCCTCAGGGCCTTTGCACTGGCTATAGTCTCTGCCAGAACATTCTGCCCTAGGTGTTCACCAGGGCTCAGCTGCAGGGTCAGCTGAAGGATGGACGTTTATAAATGAACCCTGATTCTCCCCAAGTCTCTGAGCGCCAGCCCAGGACCCCTTTTCCAGCAGCTCCCTGGGGCTTTCTGGCCCTGCCTTCCCCCCTTGAGCCCCCCCACCCTCAGTCTGGCTCCGATTACCAGTTGCTACCCACCACCCACAGACAACCAAACGTGAACCAGCTGCGCCGCAGGAAACCGCCTCTGACGCAGCCCGGTGCTCGGGATGTCTTCGGTTAGTGTAAACAGGCTCTTAACATCCATTTTTTCCCCTTTGTGCAAAATACCTAGCATTAATTCTGACTCCCAGGATCAAACGGCTAACAACGTGTTGATCCCGGCTTCCTCCGGGGCTGTGTCGTGTCACCCCGAGAGTTACGGGGCTGGCATTTTCCCTGACACGCGCTGGGGCCCGCGTCCGGGAAGGAAGCAATTAACAGCTGGGGGGGGGGGGGGCGAGGCTTGCATCAGCCCCCGCGTTTTATTGAACGTCGCCTTTTTCTTTTGCTGCTGGGTTCTTATTATTGGTTAAAGCAGAGGAAATGGGCTTTTCTGATTCCTCGCTTGGAGCCGCGTTGGAGGCAAGCTTGGAAATCAAAAGGCCCCGTTGAGTTATTGGTGTGACTTTTCCTTCCCTCCCCGTCTCCGGGCAGAGGTGGCCCAGTGCTGGTCTGTCAGTGGGGGGCCCTGCCTGTCTCCCCCAGGGAGATCCTGTGGCTTCTCAGCACCGTGTGCCCCACCTGCTGATGGTCCTGAGGACCAAGCTCATCCTCAGATGCTGCGGGGTCCTGAGGAACACACGCTCAAAGCCGTCCCCGGGCCAGGGCCCAGACCACAGGCCCAGGGTGGGAACGGAGGCTGCAGAACCCGCGTCCGCCACAAGGGGCCGCCAGCACGCACATAGCTCCCTTAGCGGGATCGTGCTGCTGGAGCCGCAGGAAAATCTGGGTTTGACTGGTGAAAGGTTCAAAACACCCAGCAGGCCAAACAGAAAGGGGTGGTGGTGGTACTGGACATCCTCTGGTCCTCCCAGCTCATCTGGGGCCCGGGCTGGGTGTAGCTGGCCGGGTGGGGGTGGAGAAGTGGATCCCTAAGGACACGCGAAGGCTCCACACTAGGTAGGGCCTGGCGGCCCCTGGGAAGCGGGCCTGGCGTGACTGCAGGCCGCCCGCTGGCGGCTGGAGCGCCCTGTCTTCCCCGAATCTGGCAGACCGTGCATCCAATTAGCAGCCCTGGGGACTCCCTTATAAAAATAATACTCCAAGCCCGGCACCGGTGGCTCACGCCTGTCATCCTAGCTACTCAGGAGGCTGAGATCTGAGGATTGCGGTTCAAAGCCAGCCCAGGCAGGAAAGTTCGTGAGACTCTTATCTCCAATTAACCACCAGAAAACCGGAAGTGGCGCTGTGGCTTAAGCGGTAGAGCGCTCGCCTTGAGCGGAAGAGCACAGGGACAGCTCCCAAGCCCAGAGTTCAAGCCTCATGACCAACAACAACAACAAATAATAATAATAATACTCCTGGGGTCGGGTTGCGCCGTTCCCATTCATCTCTGAGCACAGGTTGCAGGTTGGCCGGGATGCATGGAGGCAGATGTGGGAGCTGGCATTGTGGTGTAGGGTGGTGGGCCTCGACCTCTCCTGGAACACAGGGTGATGGGAGAAATACCGGGGTGTGGAGAGGCCTGGGGAGCCATGACGGGAGACCCCATCCATCGCAAGCAGGAAGGGGACAGCGGCTGGCTAAGCGGAGGCCGAGTCTGGAGGATTCTGTGGTGTGGCCCAGAAGGCAGCCTCGCTTCCCCTCTCCCAGTGTCCCCTTCCCGGGCGCGGCTGGAATCGAGAAGGAAGCGGGGTACAGCTCTAGAATGTGGGGCATCTAGGCTGTGACTGTGGTGACCGGCTGTGGGGCAGGGGGGACACGCTTGTACAAAGGGCCACGGTCCCTTTGGGCCAGCCCTTCTCTGTGGCTGCTGCTTGGTGCTGTTATGGCAACTCCGGACAATGTGCAACAAAGAGCGTGGCTGTTTCAATAAAACTTTATTCACATAGACAAGCAAGGGCCTGGGCCTGGCCCTTGGGCCCTAGTTTGCAACCCTGGGAACTGGGAACTGAGACACCAGTTGAAACAAAGCTGACCGCTTTCTCCAGGGCCTGAAAGAATTCCCCACGTCCACAGCGGCCAGAATTTGGTCTGTCCACACACTCCCAAAGCATAGAACTGCAAAATTAACTTTTCTTTCTTTCTTTCTTTCTTTCTTTCTTTCTTTCTTTCTTTCTTTCTTTCTTTCTTTCTTTTCTTTCTTTCTCTCTTTCTTTTTCTCTTTCCCTCTCTCCTTCCCTTCCTACTTTTCTGCTATCTATCTATCTATCTATCTATCTATCTATCTATCTATCTATCTATCTATCTATCTGTCCTCTGATCTTTCTATCATCTATCAATCATCCATCTAATTATCATCCATGTATCTATCATCTCTCTGTCTTTGTCTCTGTCTGTCTCATCATCATCATCATCATCATCATCATCAGTATGGGTACCAGGGTTTGAACTAAGGACCTTGAGTTTGCCAATCAGGTGCTTCACCACTTAAGCTACAAACCCAGTCCTTGGGCTCGGTTGCCTTTTTAACATGATCTGACATTTCTGCCCGGGCGGCCTACACGTGCTTCTCTTCTCCCACAGAGCTGGGGTGACAGGCGTGCACCGCCGCTCCCAGCGATTGTCCACGGCAGGGTTTTGTGAACTTTGTGCCCTTGTGGGGCTGTCACCAGGCCCCTCCGCTCTCCCTCCCTCTTAGCAGGACCCTGGGAAAACGAGCTCCACATCCGGGACTCGCAGCCATGCGGTCAGTGTCCCCACACACACAGCGTGGTGCTCACGGGCTCTGGAAATCGAATGACACGTCTGATCTGCGGTGATGCGTCAGACCCCACATTAAACATGGTGTTGCACACGCACCGGCCTGGAGGGCCGATGAGCCCCAGACCTGCCAGGAGGGTCCCGTCACCTCCTGACACGGAAAGCAGGGCCGCGACAGGCCTGGGCGCGTGGGGTGAGGTTGTAGGGTCACCGCACCCTCCCGCTTCGCATCGGCAGACACGGGGCACACAACCCCGCTGCCCGTGCCGTGCCCCGTGCGCCCGACCTCACACCATCCCTCAGGCCCCACCCCCACCCCGCCACCACCACCACTGAGGCCGCTGTGCACGCGCACCCCCTGCGCCTGGACGCCAAGTCCCGGCCTCGCCCGGGCAGGGAGAAGTTTTGAGGGGCGGCCACACCCCAGGAGTCCGCAGCTCACGGCCTCTCGGCAGGGCTGGGTGTGGCGAGTGTCCAGTGAGGAGAGGGACCTCCGGCCGCCCAGCCCCGCAGGCCGCCCAGGCCCACACCCGCCTCGCTCGCGGTGCTGAGTTGAAGCGAAGGTCAGATTTTACTGCGAGTCTGGAAACGTCCAGGCAGCCAGGCCAACCCAGCACTTAGGGGCTGAGGGCTCCACCGGCATGTCTGTGGGGAAACAGAGGCACAGGCTGGCACAGGCTGGGGTCTTAGCCCCCCAAGGGCAGGTGCCTGGCAAGGGTCCTGGGCTGGGACTGGAAGAGGCCGAGCAGGAGGGAGGCAGCTCGGCATTCGCAAGCGCCCCCTGCTGGCCGCGGACGGAAGCACAGTGTCCAAGCCTCATGCCAGGGCTAGATTCTGTGTGTGTGTGTGTGTGTGTGCGTGCGTGCGTGCCTGGGCTAGATTCTGTGTGTGTGTGTGAGAGCATATGTGAGTACACAGTACGTGTTTCATAAATCCTTACTGAACAAATGAATTTGTGTGCGCCACAAACCATAGAGAAGGAAAAAGTAGACATTTGTGTGTATATGTGTCTGCAGTTCTGTGTCTGTGTGTCTATATTTCTGTGCATGTGTGTGTGTGTATTTCTATGCATATGTGTATCTCTGTGTACAATTGTCTGTGTGTCTGTATTTCCACGTGTGTCTAGGTATGTGTGTGTCTTGTGTAACACGTGTGTCTGTGCATGCAGGATGTGGCTCTACTTTGTCCAGAGTGTTCTACTTTGTCAGGAGGGCTCCCTGCAGGGGTGGTGCATAAGCAAGGTCTGGAAGGTGGGAGCCTGCGGGGCTGGAGGGCAAGGAAGGGCGCCCTGGGCGGGGGCGTCAGACACCCTGGCCAGGGGCAGGAAGGAGCTCCCGGGCAGCTGTCAGGATAGGTCTGCATGAGTGGAAGATGTGTCCACACTCATCCCCCACACCCTCATCAGAAGCTGTCTTTTGACAGTGAGCAGCAGGGACTTTTATTCTGGTGAGGGAATCCAATGTGGAGGGAAACAGCCTGGACTGGGGACATAGTAGGTTACCCAGGGTCCCCTCGATGGGAGCCGAGGAAGTGCCGCACCCGGGCCTGGCCCTGGGCAAGGCGGGGGCTGGAGGCTTGGGGGCGCAAGGGGGTGCGTTGAAGCCGGGGAGCTCAGCAGCTCTCCGGGTAACTGGCTCGTGAAAGCCGTGTGAGCGATGACAAGACTTTTATGGGGGTTTTGCTGCTTTCTGCAAATTCCAGGGCATGATTTTACAACCCTATGTCACCCCCATCTGAAGAAGAGGAAAGAGGAAAGAGGCTTTGGGGTCAGAGGGGAGGGAGTGAACTGCAGGGGGCCCCAGGGGGTGGGCTGAGGGGGGGATGCAGGGTGGGGACGAGGAGAGGCAGAGAGGTGGCACCAGGGCCGCACGCGCAGGGGGGGCCAGGCAGGGATGGCGGGAGAGGAAATGGCGGGGAGGGGAGCGTGGCAGGTCGGGGGATGTGGGGGGTGGGGGTGGGGTGAGGCCCAGAGATCCCAAGGGACAGAGCGCGGGAGGTGACAGCAGCGCCGGGCATGGGCACCACGGGGCGGAGCCAGGGCAGCGGCCATGGCTGTGACCCGGCCGCGCTGTCCTAAGCCACTCTGCTGGGCGCTTTGTTAGATGAGACGGGGACAGACTGCTGGGGTTTGAACCCTGAGTCTGCCCTTGCAGGCTTGGGCAGGCCAAGAGGCCGGCGTGCCTCGGTTTCCCCTCTGTTGCGGGGGCACAGGGTTGGTGATGGACGGCTGAGACCCCACGCAGGGCCCCGGTGGCCGTGTTGCTTTGTGGTGGTCACAGCCGCGTCACGGGACGCCCGCCCTCCGTCCTGGGACCCCCGCTTGCCTCCCGCTGCCCCGGGTGTGAATGCGTTTCGGCCAGGGCTGGTGGCACCGTGTCCTCCTGCCCCGTCTCCGTGGACGGGAGATGTCCTTGACACGAATGGCCAGCCGGGGACAGGGACGGTGTGAGGCGGGGCCTAGGGCGCTGACCCCGCGCAGTGGGGAAGGCAGGGTCCCCTCACTGTGGTCACCCGGGCACCCAGAAGTGGAGGGACGCCGTGAGGACCGGTCAGGGCTGTGCCTGGCACCCGGCAGCTCCATCCGCGTGCCCTGGGGACCCGGGGACCCGGGGTCCCGGGACGGCACCCGCCATGTCGGTGCTGAGGCGTGGCCCGGAGGGGTGACGCCCCGATGCCCCTCAGGAAGCCCTGGGCCTGCTCCTGTGGGGCCCGGGCCACACCGTACCCCCGCTGCCCCTCCTGCCTTCCCCGGGGATGGCCCCAGGCCTCACTCGGGCCTTCATCATGCCCAAGAAGGCGCTGCGGACTGCATGGGGGACGGGGTGCAGATCCCAGGGAACCTCGCAGTGTGGCTCTGGCCCCACCTCATGGACAACCTGGGCTGGGGCGACCTGGGCCCTTCCCACATGGGCGGCTGCTGCATCCTGCTGGCCACTGTTGCCTCTACTTCCCCTGCTGCCCCCTGCTGGCCCCTGCTGCCCCTACTGTCCACTGCTGTCCCTACTTCCTCTGCTGCCCCCTGCTGGCTCCTGCTGGCCACTGCTGCCCCCCTGCTGCCCCCTGCTGCCCCTACTGTCCACTGCTGACCCTTCTTCCCCTGCCGACCACAGTTGGCCCCTGCTGCCCCCTGCTGGCCGCATGGCTCTGGCATCCTGTGCTGCTGGGTGGGCGGGGCCTCTCCTGCTTCTTGGGCTGGGGTCCTTGCGGCCCCCATGGTGAGGGCCCTCAGGCCTGTGTGTGGGTGCCACAGAGACCTGAGCTCCCACACCCCCAGCCCGGGGCAGTGAGGCCCCTGTCCCTGGCCAGGCCAGGGAGCAGGCCGCCTTGGGCTGTTCAGCCTCAGACGCCTGGCTTCCCCTTCCTGGTCTCTCCGATCTCTCTGGAAGATGAGCAGCAGGAGAGATGCCAGCCTGGCAGCGAGGAAGCTGGGCTCCATCCAGTCCACCTGCCTTCCTTTCCCTTCCGTGTTCTTTTAGCACACACGGGAGGGGTTTCGTGTGGCGTCTCCACACATGCACATGAGGGAGACGTCACCTCCCCCTGCACCTCCCTCCCACTCTCTTGCTTAAAACAATGGCCACAGGCTGCGTCTATGCTGCAGAGGGGACGCTGAGTCTCCCAGAGGCAAGGCCTGCTGTGCCAGCCCAGCAGAGGCCAGGGTGCCGGGCAGCCGGTGTGGCTCCTGCCATGTGGGTTTGCTGTCTGTGATTTTTTTGTTGTTGTGGTCGGTCATGGGACTTGAACTCTGGGCCTGGACGCTGTCCCTCAGCTCTTCAGCTCAAGACGGAGCGCTCTACCACTTGAGCCATAGCACCACTTCCGGGTTTCTCATGGTTCATTGGAGATCTGAGTCTCACAGACTTTCCTGCCTGGGCTGGCTTTGAACCGTGATCCTCAGATCTCAGCCTCCTGAGTAGCTAGGATGACAGGTGTGAGCCTCCAGTGCCCACTGTATGTGTCTTTATTTTTACTGAAGTGTGATTGTATGTGTGTGTTTTACTGGAGTGTGATTGTGTGTGTGTGTGTGTGTGTGTGTGTTTCTGATTGCCCCGTTTTAGTGAAGACCTGCTGGGCCTGGGGTTGTGGGCTTCTTTGGGGTTCATATTGCAGCGAGGTGTGGGGCATGGGGTGGGCAGCCTGGGGAAAGGCCTGAGCTACAGGGTCCCAGGGATTGAATGAACACTGTGTAAGCACCAGTGTGGTGGAGGAAGGGGGGTAGGAACATGTGTGTACACGTGTGCACTTGTGCTGTGTGCATGCACTGTATGCACACATGCTGTATATACATGTGTGTATGCACACATGTTGTATATACATGTGTTGCGTGCATGCAATGCATATATGCAAGCTATGTATACATGTGTGCTATGTGCATGTGATATGTGCATTGCATATCATGTGTATGTACTGTGTGCACATGTAGCGTGTGTGCATATGTTGTGTGCACACGTGTGCGCGTGCACTATATGCATGCATGCTGTGTATGCATGTATGCAGTTTGTGTTGTGCTGTGCATGCAGTGCCGTGTGTGCATGTGTGTGAGCACATGTGCTATGTGTGTATGCACTGTAGGTATGCATGCGTGTATGCATGTATGCTGTGGGCAGTGCTGTGTGTGCACCGTGCTGTGTGTGCATGTGTGTTGTGTGCACACGTACTGTGTGTGCGTGCACCGTAGGCATGTATGCTGTCTATACATGTGCACCCTGTGCGCGTGCACTGCGTCTCCATCACGACCTTTCACGGCATCCTGAGCATGGTCTTCCAGGCCCCCGGGGGCCGAGCAGATGCAGGGCCCTCTCCCGCGCTTCCCCGGCTCGCCTCCCGCGCGGCCCGGGGCGGCGCCAGCAGGGGGCACTGCAGGAGCGGCGAATGGGCCCAGGGTCTCGTGGGCCGGGGTCTGGGGCCGAGGTCTGGGGCGGGGCCTGAGCCGGGGTCTGGGTGGGGTCTGGGGCGGGGCCTGGGTGGGGTCTGGGGCGGGGCCTGGGCCGGGGTCTGGGGCGGGGTCTGGGCGGGGTCTGGGTGGGGTCTGGGGCGGGGTCTGGGTGGGGTCTGGGCGGGTCTGGGTGGGGTCTGGGCGGGTCTGGGTGGGGTCTGGGGCGGGGTCTGGGTGGGGTCTGGGCGGGTCTGGGTGGGGTCTGGGCGGGGTCTGGGTGAGGTCTGGGGCCGAGGTCTGGGGCGGGGTCTGGGCGGGGCCTGGGCCGGGTCTGGGGCCGAGGTCTGGGGCGGGGTCTGGGGCGGGGTCTGGGTGGGGTCTGGGGCCGAGGTCTGGGCCGGGGTCTGGGTGGGGTCTGGGTGGGGTCTGGGCCGGGGTCTGGGGCGGGGTCTGGGCGGGGTCTGGGTGGGGTCTGGGTGGGGTCTGGGTGGGGTCTGGGCCGGGGTCTGGGGCCGAGGTCTGGGGCGGGGTCTGGGCGGGGCCTGGGCCGGGTCTGGGACCGGGGTCTGGGGCGGGGCCTGGGCGGGGCCTGGGCCGGGTCTGGGGCCGGGGTCTGGGGCCGAGGTCTGGGTGGGGCCTGGGGCGGGGCCTGGGGCGGGGTCTGGGCGGGGTCTGGGCGGGGTCTGGGGCCGGGTGAGCCGGGCAGGGACCCCGGCGGCAGATCCCCGCTTAAAGATGGAATTAGAATTAGGGCGGGGGGGGGGGGGTAAAAACGGTGGGGTCAGACCCGGCCCACCGGGCCGCAGACCCCGCCCAGACCCCTCGCCGTCTCCGAGGTGAAAGTGCAAAGTCCGGAAACCTGTAAGGGTGGAGGAATGTTCTAGACGCCCCTCTGGCAGGTGTTTGCAGCCAAGGGCTCCTCCCCAGGTGTGGGAAGCCCCCCCACACCCACCCCCCAGAAAAACCACAACGCAGAGCCAAGGACTAGGGACTCTCCTTGCTGCTGCCTCTTGGGACGAAAGCCAGGGGCCACAGTGCCTTTGCCCAGGAAAAGTTGGGCCGGCCGGGCTGCAAAGGCTCCCAGCCATCTTCCTTTGGCTGGGACCAGGCCTGTGTGGCTGCGCGGTGGGAGTGCTCTCCTTCCAGCGACTGCGTTCTACTCTGCCTTCAGCAGAGGCAAAGCCCCAGACTTCACAGCCCCGCTTACCTGAGCCCCTCCGGGGCCTCCAGCTAAGCTCCTTCACCTTAGCCTTCCAGGGAGAGCCTGGCCCAGCCTTGAAAACCATAGCCAGGCCCCAGCAGCCATTTCTTCCCACCCCAGACATCGCCCTGCTGACCTCATTTCTTCCCCTCTCCTAAACTGGGGACAGAGGGACAGAGCAAGGGGTGATGCTGACAAGGGTGACACTTCATCTGGTGACTCGACTTACAGAACTGCCACCCCTTTGTGCAGCAAATTCATCACAACAACAATCCTCACTCCCCTGCCAGCGTAATCCCAGCTGCTTGGAAGGCTGAGCCATGAGGATCGAGGTTCAAAGCCATCCCTGGTAACCCGAGAGACTCTTATCTCCAATTAACCACCAAAAAGCCAGAAATAGAGCCCTGCTTCAAGTGGGAAAGCACCAGCCTTGAGTAAAACAGCTCAGGGGCAGCGCCCAGGCCCTGAGTTCAAGTCCCAGGACTGGCATGCACACACACGCATGCATTCACACGCGCACATGCATGTGGAGGCACTATGGCCCTGGCACAGCGGTGGCCTGGCACTGAGGTGCAGCCCTGGCTCCAGCCAGGCTCTGCCTCTCCGTGTGCTGCTTCCCCAGTGTGGGAAGTGAGGAGAGGGCGCTGTGAACCCGAAGCAACGCCCCCTGCACAGCCTTGCGCCCAGACCCAGGGGAGGCCTGGCTCCAGCCACTCCAATAAATATGGAAATGACAATAAAACGCAATCAATCATCAATGAAGCCAGGTTTCTCCCGAGTCTCCAAGTAGTAAAATATTGGTTCCAATATAATTTAGGCCACATCAGAAGTCGGATTTGAAATGAGCTTTGTGGGGAAGCTACAAATTACCTTTTTAAAGATTGCTCTGTAATTACAGGCCTAATTAATTACACCAGGGAGCTGTGCTCGCAAATGTGTCCTATTTCACACCAGAGAGGCCCTGAGAAAGACCCAGCCCGACCTCGACAGCCAGGCACGGGCACCAGGCGCCGGCTCCACAGAGCCCACTTGTGGGGTTAGGTGGAAAGTCCACTCGTGAGAGGAAAAGAGGAAGAAGAGGAGGGGGGAGGGGAGGATAGAGAGGTGGACAAAGGAAAGGGAAGAGGAGAAGCGGGAAGGGGAGGAGGAAGAGATGGAGGGGGAGGAAGAGAGGGAACATAGAGGAGGGAGAGAGAAGGAAGAGGAGAAGGAGGAAGTGGAGAAAGAAGAGAGGGAGGGAAAGAGAGGGAGAGAGAGGAGGAAGAGGAGGGAGGAGGATGAAGAGGAGGAAGGGAGATGGAGAAAGAGGAGAAGGAAGAGGGGAGGAGAAGGGGGAGGAGGGAGAGGGAGGGGAGGAGGAAGAAGGAAGAGGAAGAGGAGGAGGAGGAAGCAGCCGCTCTTAGGAGGAAGAAAGCCCCGTCAGGACTGAAGACCCCAAGCTGACCGGTGGCTTTTCCCCTCGCTGGACCTGAACTCTGACCTTGCTCGGGACCCAGGCGCGGGGCTCTGGGACCCTGATTTTGGGGCTCTTCACCCCCACCCTTGCCCCAGGCCATAGAGGCCTCTGCAGCCTCCGATGCCACTGCGGACGGGCCTCTTGTCCTTCTGTCACCCGTGGTGGGGCCCAGAGGCGACCCCGGGGCCTCTGCGACATCCTCCCGGGGGTGACTCAGTTTCCCTCGGGCGCAGGGCCGCGCAGGCCTGCGCATGTCGCCCGCACCCTAGCTAGGTAAGCCGTGAGCCGTGGTACTCGCGACCCCCAGGGGGCTGCAGGGCCAGGCGCCCCCCACGCGTGTCAGGGACTCCCGGGGACGTTCCCTGCCCGCACCCCACTGGGCGGGGTCCCGTCTGCAAGCCGGGGATACTCGGTCGAGGACTGGGCCTAGGCCTGGGCGAGAGCGGGAGACCTGGACCACAGGCTGGAAGCTGAGGGCTGGGGGCGTGGCTCCACCACAAGCCTGGCTCCACCCACCAGTCAGAGGGCTGGGGGCGTGGCTCCACCACAAGCCTGGCTCCACCCACCAGTCAGAGGGCTGGGGGCGTGGCTCCACCACAAGCCTGGCTCCACCCACCAGTCAGAGGGCTGGGGGCGTGGCTCCACCACAAGCCTGGCTCAGCCCACCAGTCAGAGGGCTGGGGGTGTGGCTCCACCACAAGCCTGGCTCCACCCACCAGTCAGAGGGCTGGGGGTGTGGCTCCAGCACAAACCTGTTCCCTTCCACCAGTCAGAGGGCTGGGGGCGTGGCTCCAGCACGAGCCTGGCCCCACCCACCAGTCAGAGGGCTGGGGGCGTGGCTCCACCACAAGCCTGGCTCCACCCACCAGTCAGAGGGCTGAGGGCGTGGCTCCACCACAAGCCTGGCTCCACCCACCAGTCAGAGGGCTGGGGGCGTGGCTCCACCACAAGCCTGGCTCCGCCCACCAGTCAGAGGGCTGGGGGCGTGGCTCCAGCACGAGCCTGGCTCCGCCCACCAGTCAGAGGGCTGGGGGCGTGGCTCCAGCACGAGCCTGGCCCCACCCACCAGTCAGAGCTGAGCCACTGAGGCGCTGGGACATGGCTGGCTCCTCCCACTGCCGCGGTCCACCCCGGGCAGCTGCCCCTGGCCTTCCCTAGACACTGGGGTTTGGAGCCCTGCTTTCTGCCCCCTGCCCGCAGGCTGGATTTCCTCTTCTGTGGTTGGGGTCAGGAGTCCCGGGATGGCTGGGGCCTGACCAACATGGCTCCTTCCTCCACCCTTCCTTCTCTTTCCGCCGCGAGCAGCCTTATGTTCCATCCCACGCCTTTCCCCCTAGACTTCCTGCAGGCGAAGGAGGCCCAGGACATTAAGACAAGTCACCCAGGGGTGCTAGGCAGGCTTCCTGAGGGCAGGCTGATTCACCTCCTAAGTGGATCTTTGTCTTAGTACAAACTCCCTTCCTTTTTCCTCCGGGGATAAGTCGTAATTGCTGGAGCTCCAGCAGCCAATTTTGGATCACGAGGATGCTCCAAGGAGGCTGCACATCTCATGCTAAGAATGAAAGGCAGGAGTCGGGGCTCCTGATGTCTCTGTCCTGAAGACAAGATTTCCACGAGAAGGAAGCAGGCCACTAAGTTTAATGCCCTCGTTTGTGCTCCGTCTCTACTATTTTGCCTTTTTACCTTTTTCCTGGGTCCCACCAAAAAAAAAAAAAAAAAAAAAAAAATGGCAGAGTGCAAACCTGGGCTCCACAGCCAACTTTTCTCCTTTCTGTCTGTGTTTTTGTATGCTGTTTTTTTTTTCTTATTATTTTACTATTATTTTGTGACCGTGCTGAGGCCTGAACTCGGGGCCTTGGACTCTCCCTTGGCTTTTTCTGCTCAAGGCTGGCGCTGTACCCCATGAGCCCCAGCTCCACTTCTGCCTTTTCAGCGTTTAATCAGAGATAAGCGTCTCACGCACTTTCCTTCCTGGGCTGGCTTCAAGCTAAGTCCTCAGCTCTCAGCCTCCTGAGTAGCTGGGACTACAGGCGTGAGCCACAGCACCCAGCAACCCAGTTTCTCAAAGCTTCAGATGCACTGGGATTCTGCCTACTGACAGCGGGTCAGGACAGGCCCGGTCCAGCCCACAGCCCCATGGGAGGGGGGGTCCCCGCCCCTGAGAACCTCGGGGTCCCCATCCCGCTGGGGAGAGGCTCTCCCCTCCCCAGAACCCAAAGAAAACCAAGGCGGGGGGGGGGCACTAGCCTGGCAGTGTTTATTAGATTATTAATTAAATGCACCTGGCTTACTGACGTCATTCACGGGGGGGAGGAAGGAGGGGTGCCCCAGGGGACAGCAGGGTGGGGCTGGGCCCTCTCATTTGCTGCCAAGATTTGGGGCCCTGGTTTAAGTGTTGGCCTTAATCGTTTAGCAGTTGTAAAGGACTCATTAAACACCCGAGGTTTATTGGAAACACCTCCCTCCCTTCTAGCCCTGCACTGGCTTGTCCCCCCAAATGCGGCCTGTAGTCACACCACCTTGGCTGGGAGGGGGGGCGGGGAACAGGAACAGCAGGGGACAGGCTTTCAGACCGGCCATGCTGATCCTGAGCCCTGCCCGGCCTCTGCCAACTGGATTGAGGGGACCCCCATTTCCTGCATGAGACCAGGGGATCGGGGATGGACACCCCACCCAACGTCACCCCTCCCTGACCACCCCCTCACCTGACCCTGTGCCACTCCCACCCAGGCCCTGGGCTGCCCCCCACCCCACCCGGTGAGCCCCCGCTCAGCCCTCACACCTACAGAGCTCGGGGAGCCGGGCCTCGAACCTGCTTCTGACCTGTGAACCCCCCAGGTCTGCTGCACTCGGCAAGGCCCCACCCTGAGGCGGGGTGCGGGGTGGGGTGGGGGGTTCTGGGCTGGGGGAGGACTGACCGGAGGGGCCACAGGCCAGCCGATGCCGGGGGCGCAGGCAGCTGGGTGGGGTGAGACCTCGGGGCTGTGGAGACAGAACAGAGCAACGGAGCGAGCCAGCGCCTTCTCCTGGGGACGGGCTTCCCAAGCCAGGGCCCAGGGTGCTGCCAGGGCCAGGCCGTGGCTGGACAGGCTGGGCTCTCCCAGACAGACAGACAGACAGACAGACAGAGAGTACCAGGGTTGAATTCAGGGCCTGGATGCTGTCCTTGGGCTTTTTTGCTCAAGGTGGGTGTTCTACCACATGAGCCACAGCTTTGCTTTTGGCTTTTGGTGACTGATTGGAGATAAAGAGTGCCAAGGCCTCTCCTGCCCAGGTTGGCTTTGAACCGGGAGCCTTGGATCTCAGCCTCTTAAGTAGCTGGGCTTACAGTGTGAGTCCCAGCACCCAGTGTATTTAATTCATTTTAACTTTAAAGTCACTGCATTCTCTGCCGGCACCGGTGGCTCTCACCTGTAGTCCCGGGGTTCCATGGTCTTGGGAGGAAACGGGGTGCATGGTGTATTGAGCTTGGCCAGGTAGAAACAAGTCCTCCCCTCCCGCCCTCCCGCCCCAGCCCTGTGAGTCTCCTCCAGCCTCCTGGGGCCAGTGAAGGGCGCCTCGGAGCTCCCAGCTATCAGCAAGATGGAAGTAAGCCGGGCACCAGAGGCACACGCCTGTAATCCCAGCTACTCAATAGGCGAGATCTGGAGGATTGCAGTTCGAACCCAGCCCAAGCAGAAAAATCCATGAGACTCTTATCTCCGATGAACCAACAAAAAAGCCAGACGTGGAGCTGTGGCTCAAGTAGTAGAGGGCCAGCCTTGAGTAGAAAAAGCTATGAGGCAGCACCCACGGCCTGAGTACCAGCCTTCCCAGCACTGCACACACATGAGCACACGTGCACACACGTGCACACACGCGTACACGCACAGGACATTTCACAGCCCACTCGTCATTTTACGATTCTTTCTTTCTTCTGGGAGGGATGGGTTCAGTGTGAGTCACGCTGTAGGTGCTGAGCCGTCCCCCTTTGCAGGTAATTGTATCAGTAGGAGCATCACAGGATGACGTCCCAGTTCCAGGAGGTTCTGAGGAAGCCAGTGTGTACCCCAGCCCTGCTTTTCCTGGGGCTGGCTGAGGGGGAACCCCACGTTTGGAGGCCCTGGGACCTCCACATAGAATAAGACCGGGAGGCTTTTCCAAACCTGAATCTGACCCTCACTGCCTGTTTTGTTGGTCACGGTGCTTGAACTCTGGGCCTGAGCGCTGTCCCTCAGCTCTTCAGCTCAAGGTCAGCCCTCTACCACTTGAGCCACAGCGCTACTTCCATTTTTCTGGTGGTTCATTGGAGATCAGAGTCTCACAGACTTTTCTGCCTGGGCTGGCTTTGAACCTCGATCCTCAGATCTCGGCTTCCTGCATAGCTCGGATGACAGGCATGAGCCACCAGTGCCCAGTGCTCCCTGCCTTTTGAAAAACGTACCAGCTGTTTCCTGGAGCCCCTCGCCGTGGGGCTCCTGCTCTAATATGTGGAATTGTGCACCCCAGGACCTCGCCCTGGAGTGTCTCATTCGGGGGGGGCTGGGGCCTGAGAGTTTGTATTTCCCCAGCTCCCACAACTCTCCATCCAAATCCTGAGACTCCACCATCTAAACCTTGTGCAGCCCTCCACAGCCCCAGTCCTGTACCCGCGCTAGCCACTACCACACTGCTCCCCTTGATCACTAGATGATACTTCCCAAGTACCCCAGGGCCTTTGCATATGCTGGCCCCTTATCTTGGCCTACCACCATTTCCTTCAGAGCAAGATAGTGTCATTATCCCCGTTTTCCAATGTGGAAACTGAGTGTTAGAGAAGCAAAGTCCTTGCTGATGCCAAACTCAGGAGAAGAGTTGGTCAGGGATTCAAAGTTCCATCTGTCTGTCTGCAAAGCCACCATTCCTTGCCACTCCTCCCACAGGAAAGCACTAACGCCGAAGGCAAGCCCTTTGTAGGAGATTGCTCCCTGGTACACACATCCTCAATTCAAGTCCCTGACATTTGGAACTTCGGGACTTGGGTACAAGTTCAAATTGACCCTCCTTACACCCTTTAAGATCCAACTGACTCAGCTCGGATTCCTTCAGTGTCTCCATGTTTATCTGAGGCTGAGTGCCAGAGACACCATTCTCCAGCCCACGGGGCCGGCGGGACACTCAGGTTGTCATGGTAACTCCAGGCCCTTTCCTCGGAGTCCTCCCTCCCGGCAGGGCGAGGTTCTGGCTCAAGCAACCCAGGCTGAGAAAGCCAGAGACTCACCTGTGCCCTGAGGCATCTTCTTTGAGCTTTCTTGGATTTCAGATTCAGATTTCTTGGAGTTCTATTCTATCCATTGACCAGCTAGCCAACCAACCAGCTACCTAACTGTACAACCATCCATACAACCACCATCCATCCTCTTTCTACCCGTCTGTCCATCCATTCACCTATCCATCCATCCATCCCTCTATCCTTACATACAACCACCATCCATCCTGTCTACCCATCTGTCCATCCATCTACTCACCCATCCACCCACCCACCCATCCACCCATCCATCCTTCTATCCTTACATTCATAGATACATACAACCACCCATCATCCTCTGTCTACCCATCTGTCCATCCATCTACTCACCCATCCACCCATCCATCCTTCTATCCTTATATTCATACATACAGCCATCCATCTATCCATCCTCTGTCTACCCATCTATCCATCTATCCATCCACCACCCATCCATCTACCCAGCCATCCTTCTGTTTTGTTTTTGTTTGTTGTTGTTGTTTTGTCGGTTGTGGGGCTTGAAGTCTAGGCCTGGGCACTGTCCCTGAGCCTCTTCAGATCAAGGATAGCACTCTACCACTTGAGCCACAGCGCCACTTCCAGCCTTTTCTGTTTATGTGGTGCTGAGGAATCAAACCCAGGGCCTCGTGCATGCGAAGCAAGCACTCTACCACTGAGCCACCTTCCCAGCCCCCATCCATCCTTCTATCCTTACATTCATACATACAACCATCCATCCATCCTCTGTCTACCCATCCATCCATCTATCCATCCCATCCACCCATCCATCCATCCACCCACCCATTCATCCTTCCATCCTTACTTCCATACATACATACATACAACCACCCATTGATCCATCTATCCATCCATCCTTCTGCCCTTACATACATACATACTACATATATGCATGCATCCACCCATCTCTCCACTATCTGCCACCCCATCGATCTGCTCGTTCATGCACACGCTGGGTGCCCAGTTGCGGTGGGGGATGGAAAGGGATTGCAAGGCCAAGCCGGGGCTTCTGGTCCCAGGCCAAGGTGGAATCTTACCAAACGCATTCCCTGTCCGGGTGCTCCCATGTCTTTCATTTTCCTGAAAGCCACTAACTGAATTTTCTGAAGTATTTCGTGGCTGTTGGGCTCATGTCTTTTGGGGAATTAATAAGAAAGTTTCCAGCCAAGTCCATTCCTGGAATCTAGTGTCTGGGCATTTTCTCGGCTCCCCTTCAGCTACACACATAGGACTCAAGAGAGAGCAGTAAGAGGCCGGAGGGTGGGCGGGCCTTGGCCTTGGCCTTCCTCCGAGGCCTGGTGGGAGCCTGGCAGCCTGGTGCAGAGCTCCCAGAGGGCCCGGAGGCTCCCTGCCCTAGCCACGGTCCCTCCAATCTTCCCTCTCCTCCATCTCTCGGCACTGTGACCTCCATCCTCTGGTAGAGAATTAGCAATGCCTCTGCTCAATTTTGACAGCTCCAGACACCTGGGTGTGAAGTGAAATGTCTCTGGGTGTGTGTGTGTGGTGGAGGGGGCGGGGGGCAGGGACAAAGGACCTCTGCAGCCTGGTGCCTCTCCCCTCCTCTGCCTCTCCCCCCCCCCCCCCCGCCCATGTGGGGCCTTCCAACTCCATCGCCCCCAGAATGGTCTGCTCAGGGCAACAGCTCCGCTCCTGCCCCACACACAGGAAAGGGAGGTTGAGGATGAACTGGGAACGTCTCTCTGGATCACATAGTGGCTGAGGCAGAATTCTAAAGCCCATTTTTCTGACCCCAAAGCAAAATGGGGTAAAAGAAAGTTCCCGAAATGAAACTTTGATCTCATATCAATACCAGGAAAAGGATCAGATCACACTGGGCTCTTTCCTCTGCTATGTTTTTAATTTTTTAATTTATTTTTTATTTTTATGTCAGTCCTGGGGCTTGAGCTCAGTGCCTGGGAGCTGCCCTGGGCCTTTTTGTTCAAGGAAGGAACTCTACCACTTGAGCCATAGCTCCACTTCCAGTTCTTGGTGCTGAATTAGACTTAAGAGTCTCATGGACTTTTCTGCCCAGAGTAGCTTTGAACCATAGTCCTTAGCTGTCAGCTTTCTGAGTGTGACAGATTATGAGCCTGAGCTCGGTATCTGCCCCTCTCCAGGCTTTTGTTTCTCTTTTTACAATGCTCCTAGGTTGCAGCCATTCTAAACCCACGTGGGACCCCATGGTCAGCATCCAATTGTCACCCCAGCCATGGGGGGCACAGGGCACCCCGGGTCTGCGTGCTCTGCCCACCGCCTGGCGTGTGGAACGTGGGGTCTCGCAGGGGGCGCCCGGCTCCCCAGCAGCATTCCTGCCTGACATGTGGTTTTAATTCCCCAAATTCTTATGTGTATTTTGCTGTCCTGTCCTGATGAGATAAAATGCAGCAAATGTAAACCGAGAGTTGAGCAAGCCTGGGAAAACTATGAAAAGAAGGAGAAGCACAACAGGAGCTCTGGGAAGCGTCTTGCACACGTTGCGGGCCCAGCTCTTACCTGGAGAGGAGGGAGAAGGGTGGGCGAGTGGGCTGCTGCATGGGGCTCCTGTCCTGAGATGGGGAGGGGGCTGTGGGGACCCCCAGAAGGGACCTGGGGAGCACCCCCTGTCCCCAGCCCAGCAGCCAGCGCCCAGCCCTGTGTTCCCAGTGTCCCCATGTCCCCCGAGGGGAGGAGATGCAGAGGAGATCAGGAAGGAGTTGTGCAAAGCCGGACAGGTCAGGGCCTGGGGGGGGGGCCCCGCACAGCGGTGGGGACAGAGCTGGGATCCCGGCTTCTTCAAAGGAAGCCCGACGCGGGCATTCCTGAGTGAAACCTTCCCGTTCTCCAATGTGGAGACACACTGGGCTCCAAGCTCACCCTGGGGGGACAGGGCCACCCGGAGGCCCGGCCTCGCCCTGGGACGTGCACCCGCGGTGGCTGCTGTGGCCGCACGTCTCAGCCAGGCCGCTGCTCCACGCGGGTCCGCTGCCCTCGCTGGCTCCCACGCCAGCCCTAAGATGCGGGGCCTCCTGTGGCCTCCAGCCGGGGAAACTGAGCTCCGGGAGGCCTGGGAACCATCCGCCCATGCCAGTGTCTCCCCGGCTGGCGCTGTGTGACCCTTGGGGGCTCTGGTCCTGCAGGGTCTGCTCTGGGATGCTCGGCAGGGCAGAGGCAGGGCCGGTGGAGGTGCTGGCCACTCTGGAAACCCAAACTCTCTGGCCAGACAACGTGGCAGTGGGGAAGGGGGGTGGGGGAGGGCACAGAGCAGGACAGATGGAGGAGCAATTTGGGGTGATGGCTGGGGCCCCACAGTGGCCACTGAGTGCGGATGTGCACCGTGGCCTCCTCCAGGCTCTGCTGGGGTTCACAGAGCACGAGGGCCCTCGTGGGGGTTGGGGTGTGTGTTCTCTTCCTCCTCCCTCCCAGCGGCGTCCAGCAATGTGTCCAGGGCTGTTGCTGGTCACACTTGGGGCTGACGGTGGCCCCTGGCGAAGGCTGGGATGGCTCTGACACGAGCAGTGCCCTTCACCCCCACAGAGGGGGCCACCCCAAGGTCGGGAGCAAAGCCAAACAACTCTCCATACAGACACTCCACCCAGGGCGATCTCCATGCAGACAAAGGGGCCAGGTACATCTCCATGCAGACACACGGCCCAGGGAGATCTCCATGCAGACACACGGCCCAGGGCTACCTCCGTGCAGACAAACAACCCAGGTTTATCTCCATTCAGACACATGGCCCAGGGACATCTCCATGCAGACACTCCACCCAGGGCAATCTCCATGCAGACACATGGCCCAGGGCGACCTCCATGCAGACACACAGCCCAGGGCGACCTCCATGCAGACACACGGCCCAGGGCGACCTCCATGCAGACTCATGGCCCAGGGTGATCTCCATGCAGACACATGGCCCAGGGCGACCTCCATGCAGAAACACGGCCCAGAGCCATCTCCATGCAGACACACTGCCCAGAGCCATCTCTATGCAGACACACGACATGGCCCAGGGCGATCTCCATGCAGACACACCGCCCAGGGCCATCTCCATGCAGACACACTGCCCAGGGCCATCTCCATGCAGACAGACCGCCCAGGGACATCTCCATGCAGACAGACCGCCCAGGGTGACATCCATGCAGACACACTGCCCAGGTTTATCTCCATTCAGACACACCACCCAGGGCAATCTCCATTCAGACACACGGCCCAGGGCGATCTCCATGCAGACACACGGCCCAGGGCCATCTCCATGCAGACACACTGCCCAGAGCCATCTCTATGCAGACACACGACATGGCCCAGGGTGATCTCCATTCAGACACACCGCCCAGGGCGATCTCCATTCAGAAACACGGCCCAGGGCGATCTCCATGCAGACACACCACCCAAGGCAAGGACTAGCTGTGTCCATGTCCAGCCTGGAGGACCCATTAGACCCAGCCTCAGCCTCAGTCTCCCTGTCTGTAAAATGGGCCTGTGCAAAGCTGTCTGCAGCTGGTGAGTTGCCCCAGAGCTCAGCAGAGACCCCGTCTCCTCTCCTCCCCCTCCTCTGGGGGGGCAGCATTTTCTTCTCTGGAAATCACCTTTTTTTTTTTTTTGTCAGGCGTGGGGCTTGAACTCTGGGCCTGGGCGCTGTCCCTCAGCTCTTCAGCTCAAGGTAAGCGCTCTACCACTTGAGCCATAGCATCCCTTCCAGTTTCCTGGTTGTTTATAGGAGATAAGAGTCTCACAGACTTTCCTGCTTGGGCTGGCTTTGAACCGTGATCCTCAGATCTCAGCCTCCTGAGTAGCTAGGATGACAGGCATGAGCTGTGGCACCCAGCTCCAGTGCATCATTTTGAGCTTGCATCTCTGGCCTGTGTACACTGTGATACAGCAGCCAGGTGAGACGGGCCCTACAATATTCTCCTTGCGTGAGGAAATCCAGCATTTTAGAGCTGTAGATGCTGTTTCTTGGAAGAGAGACTGGGGATTCATCATTGGTTAGGGCCTGAAGCAACAGGAAACCTCATCTTTATGGCGCTTAAGAACATGAGGCATTCCAGAGCTTGAATTCAGGGCTTCCTGATCTTCTTAGCTTGCTCATGCTGGTGCTCTACCACTTGAACCATGCCTGTAGCCGCCCCCTTGAAGCCCACTTGATTTTTTTGTTTGTTTGTTTGTTTTGAGTCTGGTCGTGAGGCCTGAACTCTGGGCCTGGGCGCTGTCCCTCAGCTCTTCAGCTCAAGGCTAGCGCTCTACCACTTGGGCCACAGCACCACTTCCGGCTTTTTTCTTTTTGCTTATGTGGTGCTGAGGAATCGAACCCAGGGCCTCATGCATGCAAGGCAAGCGCTCCACCACTGAGCCACCTTCCCAGCTCTTGAAGCCCACTTGAATGGGCCATTTTAGCTTTTGTGAGTACCAAGCCAGCCTCCACTTGTCTGCTGGAGTGGGTGACTCATGGCAGCTGCTGGGTGCTCCACGTGCCTTCAGTTAATTCTGCCCACAGCTCGAGCCTGGGGCTCAGCACAGCCCCGCTTACTGCCCTAAGCAAGAAGCCCGGGGCTCTTGGCTCCTCCTCCGTGTGTGGCCAGGAGAGGACAGCTCCCTGGAAAAGAACTCCGCAGAGTGGGTCCCCTGCTAGAGGAACCCACCGGGTGGCTGAACCCTCAAGCTCTGGGGAAGTCGGGCAGAGAGGCGTGGCCAGGGCCGGGGCCGGGTTGCTGCAGTCCCCAGGGTGGGAGGCCCCCAGGGCCTGTCCTCCCCCCGCTCAGCCGGGTTGCAGCTGTGCAGCTGATGTGTCACCTTGTGAATCCCATTCTGTTACATTTGAAGGTGGCTTTAGAAAAATAAACAATCGCCGGGCGCCGGTGGCTCACGCTGGTCCTAGCTACTCAGGAGGCTGAGATCTGAGGTTCGAGGTTCAAAGCCAGCCCGGGCAGGAAAGTCTTTGAGACTCTTATCTCCAATGAACCACCAGAAAACCGGAAGTGGTGCTGTGGCTCAAGTGGTAAAGTGCTTGCCTTGCAAAACTGAATTCAGAGCTGAGGGACAGCGCCCAGGCCAGAGTTCAAGCCCCATGACCAACGATAACTGTCTCTCCGACAGCCCCTCCTTAGGTCTCATCTGACAGCCAAACTCCAGCGCACCCGGCTTCTGCCAGCCCCTGGCATATGCTGTTCCTCTTCCTGAAGAGGTCTGCTCAGTGACCAGGGGCTTCTCCATGCAGCTCCCAGGGGGACCTGACTCTCCCCCACCCCCCACCCCCCATGGAGGGGGGCGTGCCCACTGCGTCCCCAGCTTCTAAGCAAACAGGATGCACCCTGGATCCGCAGACTGGCCCATGACCTTGGGGAGTGGGGTCCCTGCACCTCAGTTTACCCCCCTGTGAATGTGGAAAGTACGCCGTGGGGGGAATTCATGATGACATTTTCTTTGTGCGGAGGGCTTGGCTGGGCGACAGCGGTGGGGTCTGTGTCGTCGTTGGCTGTGTCCTATTCTGTATTGTCTTGACTGTACCGTGTTAATTCTATATCGTATTAATTCCGTATCATGTTCATTCTGCCTCGCATGAATCCTGTGTCGCATTCATTCTGCACCGTGTTGGTTCTGTTCCTCAGCTGTGGCGCTGTGGCTGTCTTTTTCACCTTTTCTCACCAGGCACCGGGCTGTTTGATGTTCTGAATGTGCGGTGCTGTCAGGACCGCTGAGATGAGCCAGGGAATGGTTGTCTCCTCTGCTGGGGCGGCCCCGGGACAGCCTGAATCCACCACAGAGGCCCAGCCCGGCCAGCTGCTTGGTTTGTTGGGTTCTTCCTGAAATCACTGACCAAATACCTTTGGGGCCACCAGCCCCGCTGCCCCGATCAGATTTTAAAGCAAGATTCTGCTTGTGGGTAAGTTTGGGCTTTCTGGACGGGGCAGTGAGAGGCTCTTGGGGGCTGAACCTGGGCTGGAACTGGTTTTTCTAGTATGACTGACTCTTGGAGGCCGTGTGGGAAACACTGGCAATATAAAATTTTCCATTTAATTCAGTGGCATTAATTACATTTGCAGTGTTGGGAAACCACCGCCATTGTCTATTTCCAGGAGGATTTCATCACACTAAATGGAAACTGATGAAGCAACAGCTTCTTGTTCCCCTGTTTCTCTCAGCCCCCCCACCCCCCACCCCCCCACCCCCCGCGCCCCAGGCTCCTGGGACCACGGGTCTGCTCTCTAGTTCCAGAATTCCATGTAAATGGAACCAGAAAAGATTGGTTCTCTTGTATCTGATTCATATGCTCATGTTGAAGCAGGTATCAGCTCTTCATTTCTTTTTATGGCTGAATAATATTCCACAATGTGGCCAGATCACATTTCATGTATTTATTGATCTGTTGATGGATTTTTTGGGGGGGTACTGCTTTGAATAATATCACAACTCACAACCTGAAAAAGCATCTGCTTGAGTCTTTGCTTTTCGGGTATTTGGAACGTGCCTGGAAGAGCAATTATGGAAGCACGTGTCAATTCATGCTCCACTTTGGAGGTAGCCATCTAAAAAATTGTTTTTTTAATTGTTTTTAAAGATGGCTATTGCATTCTTTTTAACAGGAAGAACATAAAACTCAAACCAGACAGGTGATCTGAAAACACCTTCTTCCTCTCCTTAGGTTAACTTTCACTGGAAACCGGCCTTTGGTGACCAAAAGTTTGATGAAGGCTGATGTGACTTTATTTTTTTGTTGTTGTTGCTTAATCTTTTGGTGTCATACCTAGAAAAAAAAAATCTCCTGAAGTGCGGTCAGAAGTCATCCAAGGTCATCAGAGCCTGACCCCTCCCCTGCTCCCGCCTTCCCTCCTCCTTCTTCCCCCCTTCACCTGCTGTCTTTGCATTACTCAATAACAGGGCAGGTCCTAACTATGATTTTTTTGAGGTATTTTTCTCTCCTTCCTGAGAGTCTAGAATTCCACAAAGGGGGAGAAGATGGGAGGGAGAGAAGACGGGAGAGGAGAAGAGAGATGAGAAGAGAGGAGAGGAGAACAGAAGAGGAGAGAAAGGAGAGAGAGAGGGAGAGGAGAAGAGTGGAGAGAGCCACTTCCCCTCCTCTAATGGACGCGTTTAGCACATATGTAATTGTAACCGCTTTGGAATAAAGAAATCACTTACTTCTCTGGGAGAAATCTAAGAATCTTAATATTGGTCTGTCAGCTGGCAAATCAAGTTCTCTTAAAAAAAAAAGTACGAATGCAAACTTCCACACCAAGTTGGAGTTTGACTTGAAACATTTAATTTATTTAAAAATAGAAATGTAAATGCAGCCTGTATGTTTTCCTCCCGCTGTCAGAACTCTCTCTGGCTCTGACTGACTCATTAACAAATTAACATGTTGTGACGGGGCTGTGAAAAGTCGCAGGATAATTGTTACAGCCACTGTCCTGGGGCTCTGGAGTTATGCCTCCCAAACTCTTTTATAGAGTACAAATTAGATGCTTTTCTATATGCTATCTAATTTTAATTAAAATTTGCCCCGGAGCTATCCTTAACAGCTTTGAAGTTACCGGAGTTTTGTCATCCTGGGGTGGCGAATGCTAGAATGCTCCCAGTCGATCATGTCAAAATCAGTAGTCATGGAAACGCTCTCTGATGGTTTCTTCCCAGTCTGGCTCAGATCCCCTGGGGTTGACTTCAACCAGGTTCTGGAATGATCTGGGACGCAGAGAGGGTGCCTTCTTCTTCGTGGACAGAGATGAAGTTTGGAGCTGGTGGCCGGGAGATGGAGCATCTGCCCCCAAGGCCTGGGATGAAGGGGACAGGGCTGGAACACTCCCACGGTGGGACTTTGCTTGGCCCGTAAAGATCGCCGCGGCCTGTGTGCTACTGAAAGTCACTGGGGACTTGGCAGTTTGGAGAGATGAAGAAAAGCATCTTTCTGAACGCCCAGCACGGGACCGGCCCTCGCCCCTGGTGACACATGCTGCCAAGACATTTTCCCTTCCCTTCCTTTCCTTTCTTTTTCTTTTCAGCCCATATTTAGAGAGTTCAGTCTGGCTTTTAAGGCCCTGGGGTGGGGGAAGGGGGCCAAGCATCCGGAAGAGTGGGGAGCTGAGAGGTGGCTGGGACACCTGGGGGCCGGTTGGCCTCCCGGCCTCCTGGGGAGCTGGCCTCATGGGGGGAGGGGCTTCCCTGCTCTCCCATCAGATCTGACCCTGTCTCTTCACTTCCAGAGGAGTCCCTGACCCTTGGCTCCCTGCCTGCCATCCTGCCTGCCCGCCCTGGCGAAACCTGACCTCCTTGCCCTGGAAAGGGGCCCCCAGCTGGACACACACCCCATCCCGCCCACCCCACCGTGAGGCCCGCCCTCTGCCCTCTCTCAGGTCATCAGAGTGTGCCGTGGGGGGCTGTCTGAGATCGGCCTCTCAGCAGGGGGCACTGGGGTGGGCAGGCCCCCGCTGGGACTCATCCAAACAAACCCTGAGCCCCAGCAGCTGCCCTGACCCTGGACAGGCAGCCAGGGCCTCCTGCTCCAGGTCACCTGCCCCCCAGGCCGCCCTACCCTGGCTGGCTCAGCACTGCAGGCACTCTGCACCATTTCTGTGGAGCCGCCTAACGGGAGCAGATATCCCAGCACGGTGGGAGCCCAGCATCATCTCTGCTGGGCCCCCGTGGGCCAGAGCGCCCCCAGCCCCTGGCACGGACCTATGGGAGATCTGCTGCTCCCTCCAGGGACAGGAACACGGAGCAGGAGGGCCGCGATCCACGATCGGGCCCCCACTGGGTGATTACCCTAGGAGGAGTCCTCTCCCTCTGGGGCGAAAGCTCTCCCAGAAAGAAGGCCCTGCTCCGGCCTCCCCCGCCCCTGCTGTGGCCCCGTCTGCCCACGGCTCCTCGGATCCTCGTCGGCCGGTGGAAGCTCCGCTTGGGTTGAGGGGCTGCCCTGTCCTCTCTCATCTCCACCTTTATCCTAATGACTCGACAAAGCGCTGCTCCCAAATAAGCATACACGCCCAGGATCGGATGGACACTGTCCAGCCGCTTTCCCTACACCCTGGCTTCAGGAACTGGGAAATCAGGGGCAGGTTCTGAAGCCAACTCTGCACCGTCCCACAGCACGAGTCCTGCCTGTGACGAAGCCGCCGCAGCCAGCCAGGAGCGGCCTCAGAGAAGAAAGGTCTGCAGACAGCCGCCTGCCTGCATTACAAATAAAGTTTTATTGGTACCCAGGCCCATGCACACATCTACGTGTAGTTAGTTGCCTTTGCCCTTTAAGGTGGCCCTAAGGCTCTGTCCTTAAACGGGGGAAAAAAAAAAAGCCATGCTGCAGAAGAGAGAGATGATGCTCCTCCCACAACCGGGCGTCGGAATGCTCTAGGACTGAGAAGTTGACATTAGGAAAATCCCCTAATAAGCCTCCAAGGGTGTAGGGGTGAATGTGCAAAGGTCATGTGATTCTTCAGGAGGTGAGGAGCACTGTCCTCCTGAAGACCAAAGAGGAGAAGAGCCAGTGGAGGAGGAGGAGAGGGGCGGGAAGCTGGGGCTCGAACCCAGGCTTGGGACAGAAAGCGCTGCCCCTTTCAGTGTCCTGTCTGCAGATGGGGGCCACAGGAAGGGGCACCCCAATCCCTCAGTGCCTATGCGCCCCCAGGATGGTATAGGTCCTTCTAGGCTGACTCTGGGGAGGGCGGGGAGGGGCGGTGTTGCCCCCTTGAGTCCCCATCATTCCAGGCGTGGCTTGTGCTCTGCACACAGTAGGGCTGCAGGTATCTCTTGATTGCATGAGTGAGTAACTAATGAGGCTGTCTGGGGTGAGGACTCCCCAGCCGCTCACACGGGGAGCAGACCAGCTCTGTTTTGTCTGTGGCTGCTGAGACTGTTTTTGAGGTCTCATAGACAGAAAACCAGATCCATATGTCCCTGATTCATTCACGCCCTTCCCCCAACCGTGGTTCCTGGAAAGGGGGGGGGGACGGGCATCTCATGTCTGAGACATCTACTGAAAAACCTGCCTGTTCCAGTCACCTCTTCTTCCAGAGGTTCAGCTTCACCAGAAGTGAATGAAGGCTGGAAAGGTGGCTCCGTGGTGGAATGCTTGCCTAGCATGCATGAAGCTCTTGGTTCGATTCCTCAGTACCACATATGCAGAAAAAGCGGGAAGGGGTGCTGTGGCTCAAGTAGTAGAGCACTAGCCTTGAGCAAAAGAAGCTCAGGGACAGTGCCCAGGCCCTGAGTTCAAGCCCTAGGACCAGCACACACACACACACACACACACACACACACACACACACACACACACACACACACACACTCATTCACTCACAAAAGGTCCTCCAAACTTCAGGAGTCTCCAGGTGGAGGGCAGGCTCCTCCTCCAAGGTGAGCCCAGGGCCTCCCCTCCCTCCTGGTAGTAGTGGGGGAGGGGGAGGGGGAGCCGGGCGGAGCCGGGCTGGGAGGCCTGGGGCAGGGCCCGGGCTCGGAGCCCTGCAACATGAAAGTGCCTGGAGAGGCGGAGCTGTCGGGGCTGTCAATCAGATAAATACTTCACAAGGCGCACTTGAAAGGAAGGGGCAGGAGGCCGCTGACCACCCCCGCCCCTCCCTCCACTTTCATGTTCCCGCCCCCGTAATTAGCGGTGTGGAAGGTTGAATGACACGCCTTGAAAGCCGGCTGCCAAGCGGGCTGGTCCCCCTTGGGAGCCGGATGAGTCGGGATAATTACGCCTCTCCCTGGCTCTCCGGGGCTGGGCTGTGGTCCGTGGGGCAAATGAGCGGCAGGAAGCCCTCCTGGAAGAGCGCCACGGCCCAGGCCCCCTTGCGTGCAGGCTGGGGGCGCTGAGGGGACCCCTGGTTTTATTGGACTGGCAGTACTGGTGGTGCAGCCCCTCCCTGTGTAAGGCAGACCCCAGTAATCCCCTACACACATCCAGGGCTTACGCAGAGCCAGGAGAATGACAGGCGCTAAGCCGAAGGATCCTGAGGCTCTAAACCAGCCCTGCTGGGAATGCATTTCCTCACTCATAATCCAGGGTGGCTTCCATTACCTTCTTCTCACAACGGAGAAAATGGGAAACTGCTGGCCTGGCTTTCAAAGGTAGAAATAGGTCAGATGCTGGTGGCTCACACCTGTAATCCCAGCTACTCAAGAGGCTCAGAGGTCACTGATTCAGATGCATTACATTCATAAACTGCTTTGTTAGATGGCACTTTTTTTTCTACTTCAAGATATTTTATATTTTCAAAGTTTGCTTGAACTCAGGGCCTGGGCACTGTCTCTGAGCTTCTTTTACTCAAGGCTAGTTAGTGCTCTATCACTTGAGACACAGCACCACATCTGGCTTTTTCTGAGTAGTTTATTGGCAATGAATCTCATGGATTTTCCTGCCTGGGCTGGCTTCGAACCTCAATCTTCAGATCTCAGCCTCCTGAGTAGTTAGGATGACAGGCGTGAGCCACCAGAGCCCAGCTTTAAAGATAATTTAAAAATAAAATTTAAAAATAAATTAATTTAACAAAAGAGACTGAGATCTGAGGCATGGTTTGAGGCTAGCCGGGGCAGAAAAGTCATGGAATTTTATCTCCAATTATCCTCCAAAATGTCAGAAGTGGAGGTATGACTCAAGTGGTAGAGCATCAGCCTTGAGTGAAAAAAGCTTCGGGAGAGTTCCCAGCCCCAGCATTGGCTTGGAGGAAAATAAAAGGTGGAGATAAGCTGATTTTTCTCTCAGCTGTCTGAAATTCCTGGCTTGGCATCTCACTCCAGTGAGAGCTCAGGAACATACAAGCACGGGCTGGTCCTTGCCAGGGAAAAGCACTGGGGAAAAGCAAAGGCTCAGCCACCACTGAAGGCCCCTTCACAGCAGTGCGGGAAGGGCAGACCTGGGAAAGGAAACATGTGACACTCTGACAGCATCTTCCCCGTTTCACCAGGGGGGGGGAGGCTGTGGCCTAGGATGGCCATAGATTGCTGCTTTGGGGGAGGGGTGGAGGGAGAGAGAGAAGGGGGGGAGGGTGGGGGTGGGACATGGGGGAGAGGGAGAGGAGAGAGAGAGAAAAAAAAATCTTTGCCTCCCAAAGGACCAGAGGTCAGCACCTGGAGACACTGTTTTATTTCACAGCTGGAGGCCAAGGATGCCATGGGTGGGCATCCAGTAGAAGTGAGGGCTGCTGTGCCACGTAGCATCCTACTGGGCCCAGGATGCCCCAACACAGAGACGCTCCAAGTCCCAAAGCCTGTAGTGCTGAGCCAAGTCCTCTGATACCTGGAGCTCTGTGGGCACTTGACAACGATGCTATGGACCTATCAGAGTCTGTGATAAAGATGGTATGGACCAATCAGAGTCTGTGATAAAGACGGTATGGACCAATCAGAGTCCGTGACAAAGACGGTATGGACCAATCAGAGTCTGTGATAAAGATGCTATGGACCACTCATCGTCTGTATACCAGACGACAAGGCAGCCCGTGGCCAGAGAAAGCCCAGGGCTCTGTGTTCTGTGCACCCTTCAAGGCTGGTGAAGACCTTCACGCCCAGGGCACCCCAGCACCCCCACTTCCTGTGGGATGCAAGACTTTCCAATTATTTCAGAAAGATGACCAACAATCCAGCAATGTGAGCTTGGCTGGAGCGTTCTCCGCAGGCTGTTTGACGTCCACGGCCAGGTCCCCTCCTCTGGGCCTCGCGTGCCTCCCCGCTGGATCACTCACAGAGCCCAGCAGCTGCCCATGGCTGCACTGTTACCTCCATCTGCAGAGCTGGGTGCTGTGCAGCGCACACCCCAACAAGAAAACCAGTCAGATCTGTGAACTGTGGTTGTGATGGGAGCTAATTAGCATTTTATAACCTTCAGCAGGGGTGGAAAGCGGCAGAGATGCTTTACAGCAAAGAAAAACCCATTTGCAAATTTAATATCTTCTGACAAGTTAATGTCTCCAACCATTACCTCCCTGGTCTGTGATTTAGCCCTTCCACAACGATCTGCCAGTTTCTACTCCCAGTAAGCTTTGCTCCCCGGGAGGTCACCAGTGAAAAGGGCCATTTGTATCCGGGTTTGACCTCAAGAACTCAAGTCTGAGATCGGGGATCAGAAAACCATCACATGACTTTGGTTCACCTGCCTCCCTTCCCCCCATGAGAGGTTTGCATGATTCTAATTGGCTGGTGAGAAATCAAGAGGAGAACAATGTTTTGTGATGCTTGAAAATCATATTGCCAAGAGACTGTGGCTCATGCCTGTAAATCTAGCTACTCGGGAGACTGAGATCTGAGGTTCTGGGTTCAAAACCAGCCCAGGGATGGTAAGTCCGTGAGACTCTTATTTCCAACTGACCAGACAAAAAAGCTAGAAGTGAAACTGTGGCTCAAATGGTAGAGAATCAGCTTGGAGCAAAATAAGCTTAGGAACAGTGCCCAGGCACTGGATTTAAGCCCTAGCACCAGCACATACAAACACACATTACATTTAAGTCAAATCTGAGCCTCCATTAATAAAGTTTTATTGAAACAGAGGTGAATTTGGTTCTATTTTTACACCCAACCACCTTTGCGCCACAGTGGCAGAACTGAGCAGTGGAGACAGAAACCACAGACTCTGCGAAGTCTAAGGTATTTGTTATCTGCCTCTTTATTTCAACAAAAGTTGACAGACCTTTGATTCAGGGGTAAGTAAGTAAAGTAAACTCAACACATACAGTTCTGATAAGTTAGATGTGGGTCCCTGTGAGCCTTGGGAGGAGAAATCAACTCTGCCTGGTGCTCGGGACAGAGGGCTTCCTGGAGGAGGGGGTGAGGAAGCTGAGCCTCAGGATGAATTCAGGGCCTACAGAGTCACTGCTCTTCTCCCTGGGGGGTGGGGGGAGGGGGAGTGGAGAGAGGGACTTTGCGCTGCCCACTGCTTCTTTTCCCCAGCACGCTCCCCTCTGGAGCCCTTCCTTTCCTTCCAGAAACTGCTAGACAGATAACTTGGTTTCAGCTAGCTCTTCGCCCATGGCTAATCTCACTTCATATGACTGATGTGCTCCAATTCCATCCATTTTCCTGCAGATGGAGTGATTTCATGGCTGTGTAATACACCCTATCTGCCACATCTTCGTTCTCCATCCGGCTATGTTTCTCTGCTGATTTTAAAGGACAGTTTGGCTGGGCACAGAACTCTGGGTGGGAAGTTGTCATCTTTCAAGGTCTGATGTGTCTCTCCATCCCTCCTTCCCAGTGCCCGTGGGGGGATCTTCTGTCTCTCCGGGGGCTTGTCTCCTTTGTTTGGCGGCATCGCATACTTTCTCTACTCCAGGTGCTTCGTGTGTTCACTGCGGTGTGTATGGAGTGCCTCTCCTCTCCTCCCCCCTGCACTCTGCACTCCTCTGTCACCCAGGGGACCTTCTCTTTCTTGACGGGGAGGAAGGGTTTTTTGTTTTTGTTTTGCCATTATTTTCTTGAATAGATTTTTCAGTGTCTTTGGTTTTTATTTCTTCTTCCTCATCCATCCCCACCATTCATAGGTTTGATCTTTTGTTGGAGTCTAGAAGATCTTGTAAATCTCCTTCCTGTCTCCTGATGTTTGTTGTCAGTCCTGGAGCCTGAACTCTGGGTCTGGGCGCTGTCCCTGAGCTTTTTAGCTCAAGGTGAGCGCTCTACCACTTTGAGTCACAGCACCACTTCCGGTTTTCTGGAGGTTCACTGGAGATAAGATCTCATGGTCTTTCCTGCCTGGCCTGGCTTTGAACTGTGATGCTCAGATCTCAGCCTCCTGACTAGCTGGGATTACAGGAGTGAGCTGCTGGCACCAGCTTCTGAGTGTTTTTTGTTGTCTTTGACTGCTGGATTGAATCCTCTGCTTTACCCTCTGATACGCAGTTTTCAATTTCAGTACTATGGTCTAGGCTTTTGATTGTTTTATTTTTAATTTTGGGCAATTGAGCTCTTTATTGACAAGATTTTAGTTTAATTCCCCTCCTCCCAAGATTCACATATCTCTACGGATTCCCCCTTTTCTATCTTGCTCTACCTTCTGTATTCCATAGGCCGGTTGTGTTCTCCTGTCATTCTGTTTATGCTGTCATGTTGAAATCACCCAGCTTTTTAGGCTCACGGGGTGCTTATATGGCCAGGTGCGTGCACAGCTCTGAAGGGTGGGCATCTGCTGGCCAACCATCGGTTCTGGGCACGAGCCCATGCGCGTGGCCCTCCACTGGGCTCCACGAGGATCCTCGGAAGGTAGAACGGCGCCTTGTGTCTGCGGCCAGGCCAATGAGGACAGCCGCTGCTCTGCCGGGCACGGACCTCCCCTGCGCAGTGCAGGTGGTGCTGGGTCCAGTCCACGCGCCAGTCCCCAGGCGGAGCCCACGGCACGCCCCCGGGCCCCGCCAGGCCTCTCCCTGCCTGGGCTAGGGCAGGTGAACACAGGGCCTCTGTGGGTCACCTGAAGCGGCCACTGCTCAGCCCCCAGGAGAAGCTTCTGGAATGTGCTAGGAGCCCAGAACAGCTCCCACCCACAGCCCCCTTGTCCAGGCAGTGAGCTTAGAAAATTGCTTTTGACATTTATGAGCGTTTTGAAGGCCTTAGCCTCTCCCGTTCTGTGTGTGCAGTGACCTTTGACATGACCTTGCCGACAAAGGTCACGCCACATCAAAATGGCATTCCAGAAGATCCTTCACAGCAGCAGATACTCACCGACCTGGACTCCGTTTTCTCAAATGTCAAAACACTGGAAGAGAGATGTTAAAAATCCACCAGAACAACCAGTTAGCAACAGCGATCAAATCAGAAGAAAAATCCCGGCTTCTGATTTTTTTTTAAGAGTTATTGGAAATTGATTTTTAAATTAGTTAAATAGTCTTACATACAATAGTACTGAAATAAAATTAAGCCGTGTACAACCTATGTTAACTGAAGTTTGGAAGGAGAGAGGAAGTAGCTGGGAAGAGAGAGAGAAAGAAGAGAGAAGGGGGGGAGAGAAAGAGACAGAGAGCGAGAGAGAGAGACAGAGAGCGAGAGAGAGAGTGAGAGAGAGAGCGAGAGAGAGAGAGAGCGAGAGAGAGCGAGAGAGAGAGAGCGAGAGAGAGAGAAAGAGAAAGAGAGAGAGAGAGAGAGAGAGGAGGGCGGGGAGAGGCCGCTCCGGGTGCCACAGGAGCACAGGGAAGCTGGCAGCATCCTCACCAGAGCTCTCTACCCCATGCCAGCCAAGGAGACAGAGGAAGCGGGGACTGTGAGACCTGGGTCTCCGTGGTAACAGCCCCGTGGGAGCCCCCAAACACATGCGCCCTTCTCCCCCAGCTCCTGGAGTCCGTTTGTCTTGACGGGCCTGGAATGAAAATGAAGTTTGGCTGAAGATGAAGGTGGGGTCCCCTCCGGAGCTGGGGTGTGTGTGACCAACATGGTCTCTTCCTTCCTCTTTCTAGCTCCTCTCACAAGCGGCCACAGCCACTGACGGTGTGTGCTGCGGCCTTGCACAGTGGGCCAGCTGCCGGGAGTGCTGGGGCTCCTGGGTGGAGTCCCTGCCTTTGAGACCCCAGCCCCATGTGAGGACCTGTCTGGGCTGGGCTGGGCTGGCCAGAGCCCGGAGCTGTCGGGGCTGCTGAGAAGCCCTGGTCCTCGGGGAGATGGAGATGGGGGCCGGGCTGGCAGCCACTGGCCCGCGCCCATCGGGGGCTGGGCCTGGCCTGGGGGCGGGGGGGGGGGGTGCAAAGGATGAGAGCAAGTTCTAGAAAAGGCTCCTGCTGGGTCTCTGGGTGCCGGATGGTTCTGGGAGATTCTTCATTTCTCTCTGCTTTGCTGTGTTTCCTGATTTTTTTTTTCAAGTGTTGCTCTTAATTGAAGACTTGACGTGTACAAAACTGCCTGGAGCTGCTGAAATGCTGCCACGTGCCTGCGTCCCTCCTGCCACATGCCCCCACGTCCCACCCTTTCACATGCCCCCCACGCCCCTCCTGTCACATGCCCCCACGCCCCACCTGTCACATGCCCCCACATCCCACCCTGTCACATGCCCCCATGTCCCACCCTGTCACATGCCCCCATGTCCCACCCTGTCACATGCCCCCACGTCCCACCCTGTCACATGCCCCCATGCCCCACCCTTTCACATGCCCCCACGCCCACCTGTCACATGCCCCCACGCCCCACCTGTCACATGCCCCCACGCCCCACCCTGTCACATGCCCCCACACCCCACCCTACCATGTGCCCCCCATGTCCCATGCCACCGTAACACCAACAACCCTGGAGATGGGCACCAACGCCACCTTCTCCACAGGTTGAGGGGCACCACACACAGACGCCCCAGTAGCAAGGGTGGGAGCAGGCTGGCCCCCGCCACCAGTGATATTTGGATGTCCCTTACCCACCCCCTCTCTCTCCCTACCCCCCCCCCCAAGGCTGAGCACTGGCGGCCTAAGAAGAAGCAGACAGAGCAGAGGCCCAGCGAGGAGCATATAATGGTCTCTGTGGACGACCCTGTGGGGGTGCAGGGGCGCAGGGGGCACCGAGGGACAGGGGGAACAGGCACAGGGGGACAGGGAGTACAGGGACCCGGGGGTACAGGGCACGGAGGGCGCACTGGGCAGCTTCGGCGGGCTTGGTGCCCGGCGGGGAGAAGGCGGAGCAGTGAGCGGAATCTGCACCCCCAGGCCCCTCAGGGCTGAGGGTTTCGGGTGGACCCGATGGAGTGGGCTGGAGCGAGGCACAGGGGGAGGCGCGAGGTCCATTCTCATCCCACAGGGAACCCCTCAGGTGCCGAGAACGCGGGGACCCACCTGCTGCAGGGGCCTTGGGGCCTCCGGGCCCAGACCTGGACTCCCGCAGCAGCTCGGCCCTCTGCGGCCAGCTGTGTCCCCCAGGGAGGCGGACGGGGTGGCAAAGGGGACCAGGCCCCACTGGTGTCCTTAGACAACACGGGGCAGAAAGAGGGACTGCCCACGCCTAGTCCCCCTCACCAGGCACACGTTCCCCCCCATGAGATTGGGGTGCCATGGATGGGGACCCCACGGAGCCCCTGCCACTTCCTGCATGGGCAGCATCATTTCAGAGCTGGGGGAGGGGCGGCGGCTGGGGCGTGGGTCTAGCAGATCACCCAGGGTCCAAGAACTCACGTCCCCACCCCCATCCACAAACCGCTCACCCGTGGATTTCAGACAACATGGGGTTCTCCCAAACCAGCCCGGCAGACACAGACTGGCCAAGCGAGGGGCTGCTTTGCCCGCTCCCCTCCCCCGCCCGGCTCCCCTCCCCCGCCCCGCCCCCACGCCCGCTGAGCATAATGCGTTCTGACAGTTATTTGTATAATTTGAGTTACGAGGCTTCTCGAAGGCTCTCTCCCGGGGAAGATTACATGGAGCTGTTTTGACAACTCTCACCAAAGGGGCAGCGTGTATAGATTTAATAGAGAACAGTTCAGAAAACAAAACGGAGCCCGGAGAATACCTTTTGCCGTGAGTCACACTGACATCACCTTGAGTCGAAGGCAAAAAGAAAACAGAAGGATAAAATGTGGGACGTCTTGTGTCGCTGTCATATCTCGGGGAGAAAGTCCGCTGCGGAGGGACGCATGCGTGGCTTGAGACCTGAAGAAATGAATGCCCGCCTTGGAAAGTGTGTGGGTGCATTCCTGTTTTCTCTTTCCTGGCAGTGCTGGGGTTGAACTCCTGATCTCAACACATGCTGGGCAGGTGCCTCACCACCTGAGTCACAGCCACAGGTTTTTGCTTTGGTTGGTTTTTAGAGAGCCGGGGCCTCTGTCCTCTTCTTGGTAGCTGGACTTACAGGTGTGAGCTGCCTTGCCCAGCCCAGTCTGGTAGGTATGAATTTCGTGATGTTTGGGGGAAGCACATTTGAAGAACCCCCCCTTTTTTTTTTGTCGGTCGTGGGGCCTGAACTCGGCCTGGGCACTGTCCCTCAGCTCTTCAGCTCAAGGCTAGCGCTCTACCACTTGAGCCACAGTGCCACTTCCGGCTTTTTTTCTTTTTGTTTATGTGGTGCTGGGGAATCAAACCCAGGGCCTCAAGCATGCAAGGCAAGTGCTCTACCACTGAGCCACCTCCCCAGCCCTGAAGAACCCCTTTTGCAAATGGGGGTGGGGCAGTACTGTGCACTTGGTCAGGGCAGAGGATGGGGGTTCACCAAGTCCTGGGGTGCTGGCTCTGTGATGAGCTCCTGGACTGCCACAGGGTGACTGTCACCTGTGAGGGTCATAGCCACACAAGGTTGCGGGATGGACCTTTGGGTTTGAGTTCTGACCCCAGCGCACACAGGCTGCGCCCCCTCCGGCCTGACCCTGCACTCCTCTGTGCCCGCACCCACAGGGCTGCTTTCGGTCCGGAGCTGCTGAGGCTCCAGGAAGCCAAGTCTGGGAGACCCTTGCAGTGAGGAGCGATGGATGAGGGATGGTGGTTGTGGGTGGCTTGGTCCTGAAATGGCACAGACGCTGTGTGAAAGCATCTGGAGATGGTATCGCAGATTCAAATCCAGATACAACAAAAAGCAGTACTCCAGGGCTCTCTGGAGTATCTGTAACAGACGCTGACCCGTGTGCTTGCACCCTGGGCCACCGTTCTCAAAAGCCCATGCACAGGAGGCATGCATGGCTCACATGTGCACATGTGAGCATGTGCATTGCATTGCTACATGTACCTGTGTGCATTCCGTGCATGTGCATGTGTGTATGCACATGCTGGGTATGTGTGAGTGTGCGTGTGCGCATTGTGTGTGGTACATTTTGCATGTGTGTGTGTACTCCAGGCATACTTGTGCATGTGTGTGCATTGTGTGCTGCAATGTGCGCGTGTGTGTTGTTTGTGTGTGGTGTGCTTTGTGCTGCACATGTGCATGTGTGTGCATTGTCTGTGTGTGCACATGTATGAGTGTGTGTGTGTGCTCAGCTGTCCCCGAGCTTGGGAAGGTGGTTTGGGGCCCTGCTGCAGGGCTGTTTGCTCAGTGTGACTGTCTTGGGTCGCTTCCCTTCAAAGGCTTCAGCTCACACAGCGCTCAGTGCCCACAGCGTGTCTGCACACGATCGGGACACTACCCTGCTCCTGTCCTGGCAAAACAGCTGCACTGCGCTGCCTTCTGCCAGGGAATGCGGGGCCGGGCATGGGTCACGTGGGCTGGGCTGTGGTCACACATGGTTGCAGCTAGGGGGACGGAGGAGGGGGCTCGGTGGCTGCCTGGCCCCCAGGAGGGGGATCGGTGGCTGCTCAGCCCCTCAGGCACGGTGCCCCGGGCTAAAAGCCCCATGTGTGAGGTGGGAGACACTGGGATCTCAGTGTGGAGCGTGGTGTGGAGCCTGGAGCTCGGCGTGGGACATGGACCTCATCGTGGCTCTCAGCATAGAGCATGGGCCTTGCATGGAGCCTGGAGCTCCCTGGAGGTGCACAGTGGGGCCACCAGGCCTGCGGGGTCAGATCCTGCGTCCACACTGGAGGCCCTTGTGGCCTGTGGCTCTTTCTCTGCCTGAGAAACACAACATGGCGTCTGAACCAGAGGCCCGGAGAATGCTTTTAGTTAGAGCCGAATATGTGCAGATCACTGGACGTCTGCTGTCTCCCTGATACACCCAGAGCTTCCCCAACCCTTCCCAGCGAGGGTCCTCCTCCTGCAGAGACAGTGAACACAGCTATGACCAGCCAGCATCCCGGCCTCACCGGGCCTCCCTGACTCCACAGGGGGTCACAGGGTCCCCGCCCATGAGCTGAGGGCCTGGAGGGCGGAAATGGAGCCTGGGTGTACAAGCCAGAGGAGAGGGTGGAGGTCTTCATCTACACACACACACACACACACACACACACACACACACACACACACACACACACACACACACCCGGGAAGACGTGGACAGCAGCTCTGGGTTGCACAGGGGAGTCGTTAGGGAAAGGATCTGTAGAAGGACTTTCGGGGACAATGATGGGAATCAGGGTCTGGACCGGGTGCCGTGGCCCGCGCTGAGCCTGACACCTGCCTGTCTGCTACCGAGGGAAACAGGGACAAAGCAGGCCATGCGCCTCCTCCGCGGGCCGGCCGCGGCAGTGACAGGTCTCGCCACCAGGGGGCGCGGCGCGGCGCTCTGCCCTCTTCGGTGCTGAGCCAGCACCAGCCCGGGGAATGGCGGTGTGTATCTCGTGACAGATGACTGCGCCCTGGGGACTTCACACACATCTTCCTGGGTCTGAACTGGGCCCGGTCCCCTGCTGGTGAAGGAACCACAGGCCCTTCTCTCCCCTTCCTGGAAGCACGGCCCCCAGGTGCCTGGCCTGCCCCTGCCCTCCTTGGCAGGTGGCCGGGCCATGGGTGGACCGAGAGGACACGGCTCCCCCGTGGCCACTGTCCAGGTGGGCCGCAGGCCTCTGCCCACGGCGGCGGCGGGGAGGAGCTCTGGAGGGGCCAGGGCTAAAGGGCAGCCCCCAGGGACTGTGGCCATGGTGGCCCTCCGTCCTCCAGCCTCCAGAAACTGAAGGACACCCACGGCCCCACGGCCGCCTCTGCTCTCGGCCCCTGTCCAGATGCTGGGCGACGCTCAGGGGCCCACGGCGAGCAACCTGGCCAAACCTCCCCGCAGCTCGGTGGCACCCCACAGCCCTCACAGCCGCTTTGCAGACGGGGAAACCGAGGTCTCTGTGAGGCTGGCGCTGGAACACGGCCTGTCCCGCTTTGCAGCCTGGCATCCCCCCCCCAGCAGCTGCATGTGCTTGGGGGGGGGGGGTAGAAGGAGAAGCCGAAGAAGTGTCCCAGGCCCTCCCTCCCCTGTCCCAGGCCCTCCCTCCCCTGTCCCAGGCCCTCCCTCCCCTGTCCCAGGCCCTCCCTCCCCTGTCCCAGGCCCTCCCTCCCCTGTCCCAGGCCCTCCCTCCCCTGTCCCAGGCCCTCCCTCCCTGTCCCAGGCCCTCCCTCCCCTGTCCCAGGCCCTCCCTCCCCTGTCCCAGGCCCTCCCTCCCCTGTCCCAGGCCCTCCCTCCCCTGTCCCAGGCCCTCCCTCCCCTGTCCCAGGCCCTCCCTCCCCTGTCTCAGGCCCTCCCTCCCCTGTCCCAGGCCCTCCCTCCCCTGTCCCAGGCCCTCCCTCCCCTGTCTCAGGCCCTCCCTCCCTGTCCCAGGCCCTCCCTCCCCTGTCCCAGGCCCTCCCTCCCCTGGCAGAGCCGCAGCGGGTGAGGGAGGCCGTGGCCTCTTCTCCCTGGGAAATCTCTCGCCGTCCAGGACTTTCTAAAGGAATCACAGGCACAGGGCAGGGGTCCTGATGCCCGTGGGCCTACTGGTTGATGGAAGATTCTAGGTGAGGCAGCGGGCAGCAGCTGCCCTTCCTCCAGTCGGGTGCTCAGCCCCGGGGGCCGGCAAAGCCGCGTGGCTTCTCCTCTGTGTGAGGCCCCGAGCCGGAGCCGGCGCGGGTGCAGAGCTCCAGGCTCCGCCGCAGGGGAGGCCCAGCCCGTCCTCCCTGTGCGGGGTGCACCGGGGTCCATCCTGGGGGCACGGATGGGGCGGGGCTCCAGAGACAGCAGCCAGAAAGAGCCAACGAGGAAGGCAGGCAGGCAGGCAGGGAGGGAGAAAAAAAGGAAAGGAGGGAGGGAAGAAGGGAGGAAGGCAGGCAGGCAAATGGGCTTCGTTCTGGGCTGTGATGCCCATGCCTGCATCTAAGCGGGGCTTGGAGGAAGCCATCTTGTGGGGGACACTGGGCATGGGGAAGGCCCAGCCCAGGCTGTGGTGCGGGGAGCCTGCCAGAATCCCCAGGGAAGTAGGGGGGAGGGATGGGTCTGGGGATGTGTGGAATGCGCTGACAGGGCATTTGGCCTCCAGTGACCCCTTGGTGGCGCTCCTGAGGACCTTCAGAGGCCTTCCCCTGCCGGGCGCTGCATCTGGACCCCGGGGAAGGGACCCTGGGTGAGGGAGTGTTCTTGAAGTTTCCTGAAGTGGGTTGAATGGGTTCCACCAGGCAAGCGGAGGCAGGCAGGGCCCTGCAGGGACCGGCCAGGGCCTGGCCGCCCGGGGAGGGGTCCCGGCCTGCGCCAGGATGAGCTGGTAGGAGGACCGGAGTCTTAGGCCAGAGGGGCAGGGCCCATGGGTCCTGGGGGCCCTCCCCACGGGAGGGGGTGGGACCGGACCCAGGTTCTCTGGGCTCAGGACTCAGACTTAACACGGTGCTCCTGGCCCAGGGCCAATCCTGCCTCTGAGTCTTTATGTTTGTAACCATCTCATTTAGCAACAAGATGGCACGCCAAGCCCAAGAGGGGAAACAGGTAAATGCCGACAATGCCAACACACAACGAAAAGTGGAGAGCCCAGCTCTGGGGCCTCGTGCTTGCGTCTGAGCTGCTCAGGCGGCAGAGGCGTGGAGCACAGCTCCAAGGCCGGGCTGGGAGGCATTTACCGCCCACGAGCCAGCAAAAAGCAACAAGTGGACGTGTGGCTCAAGGGGTTGGGCACAAGGGCCTGAGCTCAAGCCCCAGTACTGGCAGGAAAAGAAAAAGAAAATCAAGGCAAATACTTGGAAGGGTGCAGCACTTCTGTACCTATGGAGGTGAGCAGACAGGGAAGGGCGTGGGAAGGTGGCCAGCCAGCCAGGTGTTGGCAGCTGGGGTGTGTGTGTGTGTGTGTGTGTGTGTGTGGCTAGAGTTGTTTGCAGGCTGGCAGGGGTCCCCTCATCCCCAGGACCCCAGCAAAGCCCCTTCTAGAAGTTTACCTAATGGGTAAAGTTGCAAACGAATTCTGAGGTTTCTGCTTGGCCATGGGAATCTAGCCCCGAGCAGACGCGAGCTGCCAGTCTCAAGTAGAAGGGGAAAAAAATCAATGCCAGACACACAGAATAAACCACCTCTAACTCTAAATGCACCTACGTGGAAAGATAATCTGGGTCTCTTGTTTGCTTTGCCTAGGGCTTGAACTCTGAGCCTGGGTGCTGTTCTGGAGGCCCTTTTGCTCAAGGCTAGCATTCTACCTCTTGAGCCACAGCTTCACTTCCAGCTTTCTCTGTGATTAATTGGAGATAACAACAGCCATTTCTTAGGGTTTGTAAATAAGATTGTGGGTATTACTTAAGAGGCTGACATTGGAAGACAGCAATCTGAAGCCAGGGCAGCATGAGATTCTGTGAGACTTTTTTTTTTTGGTTGTGGGGCCTGAACTCTGGGCCTGGGCGCTGTCCCTCAGCTCTTCAGCTCAAGGCTAGTTGCTCTACCACTTGAGCCCCAGCACCACTTCCGGTTTTCTGGTGGCTAATTGGTGATAAGAATGTCACAGACTTTCTTGCCCGGGTTGGCTTTGAACCACGATCCTCAGATCTCAGCCTCCTGAGCAGCTAGGATGACAGGCGTGAACCACGGGCACCCAGCTCAGTGAGACTATTATCTCCAATTAACCAATAAAAAGTTAGATGTAGAGAAGTGGCTTGAGTGGTAGACCTCCAGCCTTGAGCAGAAAAAGCTAAAGTCAGCACCCAAGACTTGAGTTCAAGCCTCAGGACAGGTGCACGTGTGTGTGTGTGTGTGTGTGTGTGTGTGTGTGTGTATGTAAAGGGGTGAACTGTTTCAGAGCTTGAATGCAGGGCCTTGATCTCACTGGTTTGCTTGCTGGTGCTCTACCACTTGAGCCACACCTCCGGCACTGAGTTTTGCAGGTTAACAGAAGATGGAATCTCATGGACTTTTCTACCCAGGTTAGCTCTGAATTGCAATCCTCTGGATCTTAGCCTTAGAAACACTAGAATTACAGATGTGAAACAGTGGTACCTGGCAAAGAATAAACTCCAACACAAGACAAAACAAATCCCTGTTCAAAGCCAGCCCGGGCAGGAAAGTCCATGACACTCTTATCTCCAATTAACCATGAGAAAACAGGAATTGGAGCTGTGGCTTAAAGTGGTAGAGTGCTCGCCTTGAGTGAAAGAGCTCAAGGACAGTGCCCAGGTCCTGAGTTCAAGGCCCTCCGCTGATTAAAAAATTAATTAATTAAAATATTGCTTCTGCAAATCTAAAATAAAGACGCATCAGAGACTGGATTGACCCCACCAGTTAACGACGGACCCAACGGTGGAGATGGCGTCAACATTCAAAGAATTCACACACACACACACACACACACACACACACACACACACACACACACGCTGAAATGAATTTACAAATACATGCAAAACTGGCCGCTGGGTTCCAAGGGACAAAACTCATTTGCATTTCTATAGGTGAAACCATTTGCATACTAAATACAATAAAGACAATGAGAGCTCTGCCTGAAAGCGGTTCCCCAATTCTTTATCCACCTCAAGGCAGGCAGCAAGGAAACCTCTTAGCACCTCCATGTTGGGGGGGAGGGGGCCTTGTTCCCCGGGGGCCATCCCTCCCTTCACAGACGGCCGTTCTGCAGTGCAAAGTCTGACAAAGGGGCTTGAGCGAGCGACGTGGGGGACATTTGAATAAGAAGGGAGCCGGGGCCCCACCCCACCCCCACCCCCTGTGGCGCTGCCCCTCCCCCCCTCCCCCCTCCCCTGCCTCACCTTGCAAGGCCAGCCAGCCCTTTCCGCGCATGTACCCAAGTTTGGTAAAAAGTTGACTTTAAAAAGGAAAACCCAGTCGATCCTGGCTCGTGCATGTGTTTAAAAGTTTGCGTCCTGGAGCCCGTGGGGCCGCGGTGCGACCCTGGAGGCAGAGCTCCGCCTGGCCGCTGCGCAAAACGGAGGGAAAGTGGGATCCCCCCGAGGGTTGTTTGGGGAGGAAATGAGGCCCTGTTTGCCACGTGGCTGTTTGGCCCTGGAGCAGCGGCGGTGCCACCGTGGTCGCCGCCGTGTTCAGCTGCCGAGGAGGAACGAGGCCGCCAGGGCAGCGGCCAGGTTGCTCCAAGATAGGAGCGTGGCTGAGTGCACGCCCGTCACCTAGCGGCCTGGAGGCTGAGAGCTGAGGCTCCTAGCTAGAGGCCAGCCTGGGCCGACACGTAGTCGGAGAGATTCTTATCTCCCACGAATCAGTCAGAAGCAGAAAGTGGAGCTGGGGTGTCAGTGGGTTTGTGTGTCAGTGTGCGCACGTGTTAGGAGTGTGTAGTGTATGTAGGGGGTGCATACGTGAGAGTTGCTTGTGTGCACGCGTGCACATGCATGCACACGTGTGTACTCGTGTGTATGTGTGTGTGCATAGGCACCAAGTGCCCACAGAGGCAGCGTTTGGCTTTCCCGCACTGCTCACAGGAGGAGGGGTCCCAGGCCGGGGGTCTCAGCCTCCTGGGGGGGGGATATCCCTGTGTCAGGAGGCCAGGTGGGGGGGACCAGCTCACGAGAGGCCACGTCCCTGCAGCACGGTCCCCTGCATGGACTCCAGGGCCCGTGGAGTTGGCCCCACCCGCAGGGGGGCAGCCAAGCTCGCGGGGAGGGGGGGTCAACTTGAACTTGGATGGAGCAACAAGGCCTGGAGCCTTGCTGGGGCTCAGGGGCACCAAGGGCGCTGCCCGGAGGCTCCTGGGTCCATCTCCAGAGGGGCCTGGCACTAACGCCTGAGCCTCTCCTCAGAGGGGACCCCTTCCCGGCCACTTCCCAGGCCTGGGAGGGAGGGCCGCGCAGGCCTGGCACCGTCTCGGAGCTGAGCGGCGTGTGCACGGCTGCAGCCCCCGAGGTAACGGTGATCTCATTCAGCGAGTAATGGGCCTCAGCCTCAGCCTGGCAGCTCATCTGAGGATGACGGTTCGAAGCCAGCCTAGGCAACAAAGTCCCTAGGATTCATATCTCCAATTAAGTACCAAAAACCTGGAAGTGAAGCTGTGGCTCAGGTGGTGGAGCACCAGCCTTGAGTGAAAAAGCTCAGGAACAATGCCCAGACCCTGAGTTCAAACCCAAGGCCTATCTAAAAAAAAAAAAAATGCTTGTTGGTCACAGTGGTACATTCTTATAATCCCATCCCTGGGAAGACTGAAGAAGGATCGTGAGTTCAAGGCCAGGCTGAGTTGTGCAGCAAGACCTTGTCTAAAAAGAAAGAAAGAAAGAAAGAAAGAAAGAAAGAAAGAAAGAAAGAAAGAAAGAAAGAAAGAAAGAAAGAAAGAAAGAAAGGACAAAGAGGGAGACCAGAGACAGAAAGACAGTGAGACAGAGACCAAGACAGAAAATAAAAAAGGAAACAAGAGAAGAGAAAGATAAGAGACAAAGGTAATTTCCCAGAAACAACCTCAGGACCTTTGCTGGAGCTGTTCTCTCCTAGGAGCACTCTTCCTTTCCCCGGAGGCCTGGTTTTCAGTTCCCAGAGTCAGTCCCCCACGCCTCCCATTCAGGAGCACTTTCAACCCCTGGAATGACATAAATGACAGTTTACACAAAACTTAGTTGTTCTCTGTGGCCCCCAGGGGTCTGGAGGCCCTTGGGAGCCACGGTGTGGCTCAGTGTCAGGACTCCTTGGCCGTCCAGCACCCGTATAAGGTACACAGTAGGAGCATAATTGTGAATTCTGTGCAAAGGCCCCACTGTGCAAGGTGTCCAGGATGCAGGCCTGGCTTTCCCGGCCTGCCGCTGCTGCCCTGAGCACTCAGAAGGCGCCACATCCTGCCCCTGCGGGTGCGTCTTTCTCTCCCACTGTGGGGCCTCATCCTGGCCCCATGTCCCCAGGCTGGGCCTGCAGCCCGACTTCCAAGATGGCCATCAGGGCCCAGGGGGCGAGGACTGAACTGGCCAGAACCGGCCAGGCTGCTCCTCCCCCAGCTGCCGGGCCTACACTCATCCAGAGATGCGCTGGGCAGGCTGTGCCGAAGGTGGGGTACAGGCCTGGCACACAGGCCCTCCCCCCCCCCCCCCGTCCCGACCCATGGTCTCCTCCATCAGCCCCCCCCATCTGACCCCCATGTGTCCCTCCTGAGAGCTGTGGGTGCTCAGGTACCTCTCATCATCTGGAAAGGGAACCTAGGACTTTTCTTGCCAGCACTTTCTGGCTTTAGTTCAACCCGGGAGGAGACAGTGGGGGCCAGAAGTCACCGGAAGCCTGCGGACACACGTGTCCTTCCCCACAGCCCCGCGCTCTGCAAGCCACTGGCGGTGTGGGCCGCCCGGGGACTCCTCCGAGGCCGGTGTCCCGCCCGTGGCTCCCTACGGGGACCCGGAGCGGGCAGCGTGGCCGTGCTGGGACATCCTGGAAGGCGCCCGGGCAGGTGAGGAGCTTCGGAAACTGGGAGAAAGAGCTCGAAGGAGGGAAGGCGGGAAGGCTGGCTGGGCCAGGTTGGGCCGAGCCGGGGCCTGCGTCCCGCTGGGGACACGCCAGTCTGGCTGCTCTGATCTCTTCCAAACCCGAAAGTGCTTCCCGGGCCCCGCTGGGCCCCCCAGGGACCCCTCAGCGTCCAGGGCTGCGTGCTGCCCGCAGGTTTTGCGTGGAGCCCAACCGCAGCTCTCCCTGGGCGTGGTCTCCCGGCGCCCCGCCCGCCTGCCCGCCCGCCCTGGGCTCTGGAGCCGGCTGTGGGGAGCTCACAGAATTCTCACCGGGCTGTGTCCAGCCCGTTGTGGTTGTGCCTGTCCTTGGGTCCAGAAGGGGGCAGTGTTCTGCTGAGAGAGAGCGCACGCGGCGGGGTTGGGGGTGGGGTGGGGTGTCCAGGCCAGGCCCGGCTGTCCAGCCGTCTGCGCTGCTCTCCCACATCTTTGCCCAGTGTGACGGGAACCCGCAGGTCACCCGGTACACTGGGTCTCAGGGACCAGGGGCCTCCCGGATGATGAGAAGAGCACGCTTCTTGTGTCCCTCTGTCAGCAAAGGAGAGCAGCAAAGTCAAGTGCCCCTCCTCCTGTTCCAGAAAAGACCAGCGGCTCACTCACGCCATGGGCCTAGCTACTCAGGAGACTGAGATTTGAGGATCCCAGCTCCAAGCCAGTTGGGGAAGACAAATGGGAGAGACTCTTAACTCCAAGTAAGCAGCACAGAGCGGGAAGTGGAGGTGTGGCTCGAGTGGTGGAGCGCCAGCCTGGAGTGAAAAAGCTCAGGGACTGCGCCCAGGCCCTGCGTGAAGTCCAAGCCCCAAGACCAGCACGGCCAATCAAGCAATCCATCCACGTGGAAAGTTCCATAGCAAACAATTAGGAATTGGAGATGAAAACCCAGACAGTAGCTCAGGACTTCCGCAGTGACGGCTTCCCGGGAGCACATCTGACCCGGGCGGGGACTCCGGCGAGCTCATGGCCCGCAGGCAGCGCGGCCTCCCCGCCTGGAAACTGGGGGCAACAGGAGACACTGCCATTGCGGGTCCCCTGCGTATGGCCGCCCACCGCCGGGGCGGGGCCAGGTGGGCGGGGCTCCGCGTCCAGGGCGGGGCCAGGTGGGCGGGGCTCCGCGTCCAGGGCGGGGCCAGGTGGGCGGGGCTCCTCGTCCAGGGGGGCCAGGGGGCGGGGCTCCTCGTCCAGGGCGGGGCCAGGTGGGCGGGGCCAGGTGGGCGGGGCTCCTCGTCCAGGGCGGGGCCAGGTGGGCGGGGCTCCTCATCCAGGGCGGGACCCAGCACACCTTCCCAGGGTGCAGTCCAACCTAGGACCCCACATCACTGTGGTATTTCATCCACCTTCCCATCTCCTGCACCCCGAATCATGTCAGCTTCTGCACATCAGAAGGGACACGGCGGCGTTTGTGCGGTGCCTGCCGTGCATTGTCCCCTGGTGCCCACCGTCTGCGCAGTCACCTGGCGATGCAGTCTGGGAAGGTGATGTGCGCGTGCGTGCGTGCGTGCGTGCGTGCGCACATGTGTGCGCGTGTGCCTTGTTATTCAGAGTCGGCAGTGACCACGGTGACTAGACAGGCCCGGAGCCGGCCTGGAAGAGGCCACGCTGCGCGCCCCGAGGGAATTCTCCTGTCCCATCCTCGCTGGTGGCCGGTCCACGGCCGTGACCACGGTTCTCGGGGGGCGGCAGCCCCCCCACGAGGGCCGTCGCCAAGCAGACACGCTAAGTGTGGAGGTGAGGTTGGGGGCTCTGGATTCCCAGTGCTTCCCTCTGAGGCCCCCGCGCAGCAGCCGCTCGGCCTTGCCAGGCACGTGGGCACCCAGTGGCTCCCCGCCCGGTTCCCAGCCCTGCGAGAGCTGGCCGGCCCGCGGGAGAGAGCCGACCAGAAGGACGCTTCCTGGGTGTGCCATTATGTGATTAGTGCCGTTTTGTTCTCTGCAGACGGGGTGGGGGTGGGGGGCTCGGGAGCTGGGGGGGACTGGTGGGGGAGAGGCACTGTCTGTGTGGCCTCCAGAGGTCGGGTGCGGGTGCCAGAGCCCAGAGCCCAGAGCCCAAGCTGCAGGGGCTCTGCCAGCCCCAGGGCAGGGCTTTATTTCTGCTCAAATGAGCTCTCTCTCTGTCTCTCTGTCTCTCTCTGTCTCTCTCTCCCTCTCTGTGTCTCTCTCTGAAGTCCAGAGTGGCCCTTGTGGCTTCCAGGAAGGCTTGGACAGCAAGTCCAGCCTCTGTCCAGGGCCCCGGATGGCCTTGCCTCCCCAGTGTCCAGCACAACGGGCAGCCAAGGGTTAGGCTGTTCCAGTCGGTTCTGGGTTCTAGTTGCCCCCAATGTCCACCAAAGGCTCCTGCTGGCCCCGTGGAGACTCTGTGGGCCTGGGAAACATAGCCAGGACTCTGAACGGAGGTGAAGACCCATGTCCAGCATCCAGGACCGCTGGCCTGACCAGCAGGGGCTGGCTGTCCCCAAAGGTGCAGGGCGGGGGGAGGGCAGAAGGGATATCTCATTCAAATCCCAAATGGATTTGGGCGCCGTGGCCAGGAATTGTGATCCCTGCTAGGTGGAGAGAGGGAAGAGTCAGTGTTGAGGCCAGACCCAGAAGGGAAGAAAGGTCTCCAGCTCTCATCTCAACAAATAAGCCAGGCACAGCTGCGTGTGCTTGTAATCCCAGCTACACTGGAGGCATAGGTAGGGGGATTATGGTCTGAGGCTGGACCTTATCTGAAAATATGGCAACACAGGAAAGAGCGGAGGGTGCTGCTCAAGTGGTACAGTGTCTGATTTTCAATGGTGATGTCCTGAGTTCAAACCCATGGGCGCGAGTGTGCGCGCACGCACGCATGCACACACACATACACACTCTCTCTCTCTCTCTCTCTCTCTCTCTCTCTCTCTCTCTCTCTCTCTCTCTCTCTCTCTCTCTCTCTCTCTCTCTCTCTCTCTCTCTCTCTCTCTCTCTCCTGGTGACCAGAGCTAGTGTCCCCTCCCACCTGAAGCAAACCATTGCTTCCAAGGACTGGTCAGGACCGGTCCCTTGACCCTGTGCCGGGCTGGCCACTGAAGAGGTCCAGCGGGAAGCCCCGCCATTTTCTGCTGGAGAAGTTTTTAAGCTGCAGCGTTTCATGTTTAAAACAGAAAAGGGATCCGGGTGGAGGGGTACACAGGAGAGAAAGTGGATGAGGCAAACACTGTGAAGGATGGTAACCAGTGGGTGTGGTGGCACACACCTGTAATCAGCACTCAGGAGGCCGGGACCGGAGGCTGGAGAGATGAAGGCCAGTGTGGGCCACCTGGGAAGACCCCGCCCCCAAACAGACACACAAGATAGGAAACAAGGCCCACGGAGCCAACACATGGCATATGAAGATAAATCCATGTCGTTACTAATTACAAATGGAAATGAATGCACCGGTAGGGGTTTTAAAGTGCAAATAAAAAAAGTCACTATGTCAGGTGAGGCAGCGAGTGCAGCAGGTCCAAACGTAAAGAATATTTGCGGGCTGTTCTAGAAAGAGACCCCACTACAAAGAAATGTCTGCGTAGACCGGAAGCTGTTAAAAGTGAGGGCTGGCTGGACACCGGCGGCTCACGCCTGGAATTCTAACTGCTTAGGAGGCTGAGATCTGAGGATCCTTGTTGGAAGCCAGCCTGGAGGAAAGTCCACGAGACTACGATCTCCAATTAACCACCAAAGCCAGAAGCAGAGCTGTGGTTCAAGGGTGAGAGTGCTGGCCTTGAGCAAAAAAGCTCAAGGGCAGTGCTCAGGCCCTGAGTTCAAGCCCCAGGACTAGTACCAGAGAGAGAGACAGAACTAAAATAGAACTTTCAGGAAATGTGGAGCCGACAGTGAACCTTACCCGCTAGGGCTACAACTCGATCTCTGCGGCGGCTTTACTTTCTCCGCCAGGTTTGGCTGTAATGTCCCATGAGGAACAGATTTCATTAGCCATGGTGGGGGGGGAGGGTGTTTAAAGCAATGCTGGGGAGGGGGTGTGGCTTTGGCATTTGTGCGTCTGGAATTCACCTGTGGCCTCTGACTTGAGGCGCATGCGTGTGCCAGCCCTCCGGGCTCCATTTGGCCAAGAAGGGAAGGCAGCGGCTGGGGACACCTGCCATGCTTTGTGTGTGTGCACACGTGTGTGTGAGTGTGTAGATGGGAGTCGTGCGTACCCGTGTGCGTCTGTGTGCAGGCGTGGCGTGGAGGAGGGTTGCTGGGACCCTGACTGCCGTGGGTTTGGTGAGGCCCCGATGCCCGCTGGGGACCCGCGCGTCTGGCAGTGCCCACGGGCACTCTGGGCTGGCACAGCTGGTATCGGATGAGGGGAGCCCAGAGGTCTACTAGACATCCACACAAAGCATGACCCCTCGAGGTGATGAGGCCCCCCCCAAACGCCGGCGGTGCCGAACCTGGGGAGCCCTGGTCCTCACCCACGCCGTCACCTCCGACACGCGCCGCATTTGCAAGGAGTGTGTCTGTTGTTGCTGGCGGTGCGTGGTGCCGGTCCGGAGGCTTGAGCTCAGGGCTGGAGCGCTGTCCCTGAGCTTTTGTGCTCAAGGCTAGCACTCTACCACTTGAGCCACAGCTCTACTGCAAGCCTTTTGGTGCTGAGTTGGAGATGAGAGTCTTGTGGACTTTCCAGCCCGGGTTGGCTTCCAACCGAGACCCTCAGATCTCAGCCTTCTGCGTGGCTAGGATTACAGGCGTGAGCCACAGGCGCTGTATTCAAGGAGTGTTCGTGGAGTGCTGTGTGATGTTTAGAGAGCACTGAAGACTCACCCAGCCGCAGGCTCACAGAGACAGAGAGCGGGTATTCACATGCTGCTTGCTTGTCTTTTCTAAGGCCGCTTTTATCATTAAAAAGGAAAGAAAGACAGGGCAGCGGGAAGGGAGTCTCCAAAGATGGTTCCCGGCTTTAAAGTGGCGTGACAGCAGCCCGCTGGCCCGGAGAGTCCCTCGCTCTCACTGCTGCAGAAGGGACACACAATGCCGTTTCGATTTGTGTCCAGAACATTCTGCAGGCCCTGGGCTGGCTGCCCAGGCTGGAGCCCGGCCTGGGTTTCTGGGATGGAGTCAGGGCAGGTGCGTTTTGGGGGCCAGGGGAGCCCTTGTGGATGGCCTCGCCTCACCCCACTTCTGGCAGAGCTGGATGGCACCCAGCCTCGGTTTCCCCTCTGCCCCGCCCTGAGGCCGTCTGCCCCTTGGGTTTGCGTGGGGTGAATGGCATGTGAGCCTTTGCGATGGACAAAGATGGTGGTCACAGCCGTGTGCCCCCCCCCACTCATCCGCAGCGGTTGGGACACCAGGCAACCCGAACCCCATTTTCCCAGCTTTATCCCCAGATCCGGAAACCTCCCTGGACCCAGAAGTCATTTTATTTCTTCACTGTTGTCCTGGGAGACAGGGAGCTTTCTCATCAATGCCAAAGGCAGACAGAGAGGAGGGCTGGACCAGAGGCCCGTTCACACCCCCACCCCAGCCCCCCTGCGAGCCCCTATTTACAGCGGAGCCGTAAGCCAGCGCTTGTAAAAGCAGCTTGCTTGGGCCTGACCTTCCCCATTCATGTAATGTGATATTGCACGCTTGGCCGGCCTCAGCCCGCGCCTGACATATGTCGTCAGCTGGGCGCTGCCGCCCCTCGCTATTAAGACGGTTCTGGAAGCATATGTGGGAATGGAGACTGGGGGGGGGGGGGAGAGCGGCAGGAACGCAGGCAATTAGGGGGAGCCGCCCCGCCCTCGTGGCTGGGCTGTGGGAGGAAGTTCAGGACGTCTCTGACGAGCATGGAAACAATTAGTCAACAAATAATCCTGGAAAAGGCAACTTAAAACAACAACAAAAACTAGGAACCTGGTTCAATGAGCCAGTAAACACTGCCCCGCCCCCACCGGCCGTGCGGGGCTGCATCTGGGCCTGGGGAGACAGTCACCCCCCAACATGCTGGAAATAATGACTTCCCTTGGTAATTTCCTGCCGGAAGTGGCTTCGGTGACCCTCCAGGGGTAAAGGAAGAAGCCAGGTGAACCTCCAGTCCCCCCAACGTGAAGAGCCCCGCCCCCACCCTGTGCTCCTGGAAGCCCACAGACAGCAGTGGGGGGGAGGGACGGCAGGACGGGGTGGCCGACCCCAGTGATGCCGGGTGGAGACCCGGCTCCTTCTCCACTGCTTCCTGTCGCCGCCACCGGGACACCTGGCTGCTGAACACTTGTTTTTATTTTAGCTCATTTGTATGTAAGACTGATTGGCCCGGCTCACGCGGGTAACCCTAGCTACCCCGGCGACCGGGAGGGGGAATGACAGTCCAAAGCCGGCCTGGGCGAGAAAATCCAGGAGACTTTTACCTCCAACGAACCAGCCAAAAAAAGCCAGGGGAAAGAAGCTGTGGCTCAAGCGATAGAGGGTCAGCCCTGAGTGGAAAAGCCAGGGGGTGGTGCACAGGTCCTGAGTTCAAGCGCCAGCATGAGCACAGGCACACGCATTCACGTGCGCACACGCACGCACAAGCACGAACAGTTTGATGAGTAGAATGCTTAGAACTACGTGTGTGAATGAATCTGCCTTTCCAGCTGTCGATTTTCCATCAACTTGAAACCCATCACGTGTTTTTCCCATCAAAGATCGGACGCCCTGCAGCTCAGATCCGCTGAAGTTCAACCACTTAACAGATCACACTGCCTTCGCCAACGCGAGAGAGGGTGCAGCAGCCCCCGATTTCCACGCAGGACCTGTGCACAAGGCTCCGGATCATCGCTCCTCACAGGGCGACGTCCCCCAGTGCCGGCTGTGTCCCCACCACGCAGCCAGCTCGACACCTTTTAATAAAAATGGAAGCCGGGCGCCAGGGGCCCACGCCTGTCATCCTAGCTACTCAGGAGGCTGAGATCTGAGGATCGCGGTTCAAAGCCAGCCCGGGCAGGAAAGTCAATAAGACTCTTATCTCCAATAAACCACCAGAAAACCTGAAGTGGCGCTGTGACTCAAGTGGCAGAGCGCTCGCCTTGAGCTGAAGAGCTGAGGGACAGCACCCAGGCCCAGAGTTCAAGCCCCACGACCGACAAAAAAAAAAAAAAGTAAAAAAGGATGTCATCTGTTTCTTTTACTTTCTCATGGCGTAGCTACTGAAAAGGGGAAAGTGTCCATGTGCAACTCACGTGCTTTTCTCCGATGGCGTTATGTCGACCCCCTCCCCTGGGGCCTCTGGTAGGGCAGTGGGTGGATGCCAGCCCAGCCCCCACAGGAGTCCAGCGCTGGACAAGAGGAGATGACGCTATCCTGACGCAGGGGCTGAGAGCAAGGCCCCAGGAAGTCGTGAGGCCCGGAACTCGGCCCGGCGCTGGCCCTCGCCCCCCTGGGCGCCCCTCTCCAACATATAGAGTGGGGAGCATTTCAGTGGGCTGGAAGGGGAGGAAAAAGTCTCAGGAGATGCAGCGCGCCCCTTCAGGCGGGTCTCCGGGCAGCTTCCTGCAGGGCCTGTGCGTGCCAGTGCGCGGGACCACGTGGGGGAGGGACGCTGCCCTCTGAGTTCCTCAAAATCATCGGCAGTGGACCCCATCTTCCCTGCCAGCCCTGCCATGCCGGGGGGGCTGCCCCTCCACACACACACGTGCACACACACACTCACACACGCACGCACACACACGCACATGCAACACACACGCACACGCGCACACACACATGCGTGCACATACACTCACACGCGCGCATGCACACACACACACGTGCACACACACGCAAGCAGCCTTTGTGGACGGAGGGGCCCCTAGGCAGGGCTACAGGCGTGTCCAGGGCTGGCACCGCTGAGCTCGCCACCGTGGGCCTGGCCCACAGTGACCGTGGCGCGTGGTGGCAGCTGTCATGCTCTTCTGGGTGCTCAGGCTGGGTGGCTTTCGTGCTGTGTTCACTGGCTCAGAGTTTCCATTCTGAGCCCAGCCCGGGCTGGGCTGCGGGGGACCAGCCCCCTCCCCTGCCTGCCTCTCCCCCGCCTCCCCTCCCCGCGGGGACAGCGAGCAGGTCGATCTGCAGGAAGACACGTCAGAGTATGATGTGAATGAACCATGATAGGGCAAGGAGCCAGACAGGGTCACAGGCAGCCAGGGTCCAGGCTGGTTTTAGCCAGGGTCTTCTCCTGGAGCCCTAGAGGGACAGCTTTTAAATCAGACTGATGTCATAAGTAGCTCTGGGCCCTGATGGCTCCCACTGTAATCCTAGCTACTCAGGAGACATAGAGGGTTGAGATTTAAAGCCAGCCAGGGCAGAAATGTCCAAGAGAGTCCAATTAAACAGCAAAATGCTGGGTTCGAGGCATGGCTCAAATGGTAGAGCACCCTGAGTACAAATCCCGCTACAAGCAAGAGAGAAAAATAAGTAGCCCTGGAGCCCGGAGCTGGGAGAAGACTTAATCTCACTGTGTCGCCAGCCGTGCCGGTGATAGGAAGGGAAAATGTGGGGTTTCTCTGCCCCAGAAAGCACCCCAGGCTTGGCCTCGGGTAATGGTGTATTTGCTGTACGCAGTCATGAAATGAGATGGCAAGCCACAGCTTAGGAGGGGAGGACACCGGCAGCGTCCCCCATGTCCCAGACCCACACGATGCCACTTGGTGAGAGGCCACGTGGAGGCTGAAGGGTCACCCACAGACCACGGTGCACAGCGAGTCGCAGGTCCTACCCTGCAGGTGTTGGCCTCCTGCTGAGTGTCAGGTGCCCTTCAAGGGAGGACATCGGAGTGACTGATGATTCCCCACGCCTGACTGACAACACCTGCCATCACGGCTGCCATCACGGCTGTCATCGCGCGCTCAGTTATGATTTAATTTACGCTTCGTGTGTCACCAGCCGCACAGACTGTCTGGGAGTCATCTCGAAGACGCTGCTGACAGCTGTGGGGTCCCCTTGCTGGGGGCGCACGGCCTCCACCCACAGAGTTGGCAGTGGGGAGCGCCAGCCTGGAAACCAACATCAGGGCCAAGAAGGGAGCGGAAGGGAGCGCAAGGCCACGGCACCTGGGAGCCTCCGCCCGCCAAGCCACCGGCCCCACCGTATCCACCCACCCTTCCTCCAAATGAATATGAATTTCTGCATTGTGCTCTGGGCCAGATTCTCACTGCCTGGCTGGGAGTGACCGGCGCTTACACGCGTGGATCTTCTGGAAACGCCTGCGGCAGGAGGCAGTGATGTCACTGAAGAGCGGCGCGGCCGCCGGCGGTGGGCTGGGCTCCGGACTCACTGGATTCCAGATTCCCACCCAGGAACAGGACTGCGCCGTGGGGCTCGGAGTCATTCTTTTTCCCCAAGAATCAAGGCCCTCCCTGCTTTTCCTAAGCGTGGTCTTGCTTTGTCCAGTGAGAAAGTAGGGGTGCCTTTGTGCCCACAAGGAGCATGTGATAACTGGGGGGCATCGGTTGGCATACCTAGTTCCTTAGAATATACGAGGGGTGTGGGCGCCGGTGCTCACACCTGCAATCCCAGCTACTCGGGAGGCTGACGATGGAAATTAGAAGACAGCTCCGGAAGAAAAGTCTACAGGACTCTCCAGTGAGCCGGCAAAAAGCTGGGAGCGGAGCTGTGGCTCCAGTTTTAAGTGAAAAGGCCACGTGAGAAAACAAGGTCCTGAGTTCAAGCCCTGGTACAAACACTGTCTGTGCCTACATGTGCGAGCGTGTGTGCGCGTGCCACCCAGGGAAGTCACTTCCTACGGCCACTTTCCCAAATAGCTAGACATGTTGGACAGCATACGTGTTACCTTGGGCTTCAGGACGCTGGCGGTCTGCGGGGCGGGGGCTGAGCGCTCCCTGAGGGCTGGGGGTGAGAGGGGAACCATTCTCCCCTGTCCCCGCTTCTAGAAGCCGCAGGCTCCTTCCTCCACCTCCAAGCCAGGGCCTCCCCTGACCTTCTCCCACGGCTCCCCGCCCACTGCTGAGCCCCGAGCCCCAGAAGCAACCACTCTCCCTCTGTGGAGCAGGCTGCTGCCACCATTGTCAGGGGGGCGGGGCAATTCCTTCCACCATCCCCTCCTCCACCCCCTTTCTTTTTTGTCGGTTGTGGGGCTTGAACTCTGGGCCTGGGCGCTGTCCCTCAGCTCTTCAGCTCAAGGCTAGTACTCTACCACTTGAGCCACAGCACCACTTCCGGCTTTTTCTACTTATGTGGTGCTGAGGCATTGAACCCAGGGCCTCATGCATGCCAGGAGAGCACTCTACCACTGAGCCACCTTCCCAGCCCTGCCATTTCCCCCTTTTTAAAGAATCTCTTTCCAGTGCCTCAGCCAAACCCTGGGTGGTACACTGAAGCGCTCACCCCATGTTTTCCTTTCTTCTCTTGCTACGGACATGTCTCAGTCACAAGCTACAAGACCGTAACATCAGTGAAGCCCGAGGCCTGATGTGGCCCCTGGGCCAGGCCCCGTCCTGCGGCCTCCTGCTGGGTCAACACGAGCCATGCACGCTAGGACGCCAGGAATCGGGGACCACAGCAGGTGTGCGCAGCGAGACTCAAACCCACATCAGCCTGGGACCCGGTGTCCAGGTACTTCCTCCTGCCCTGCTGCCCTGGGAGCCCGCTGGGCCCGCGGGACCTCCTAGGCAGAAGACACCGAAGACGAGCCACCACTTGCTGCAAGCTGATCTTTTTAATGAAAAAGGGATTTGAGGGCTGGGTGGGTGGCTCAGTGGTAGAGCGCTTGTCTCGCATGCATGAGGCCCTGGGTTCGATTCCTCAGCACCCCATACACAGAAAAAGCCGGAGGCAGCGCTGTGGCTCAAGTGGTAGAGCGCTCGCCTTGAGCTGAAAAGCTGAGGGACAGTGCCCAGGACCTGAGTTCAAACCCCATGACTAAAAAGGGGATTTGAAACCCTAGGGTGGGAGTGGGGGCGATTGTGTGCGGGTGCCAGTACCATAGCCGGCGCTCTACCATTGAGTCACACCTCCAGCCTGGCATGTTGCTGATTAAAGAGTCTCACGGACTTTTCTTTTTTTTTTGGGGGGGGGTCTGTTCGTGGGCCTGAACTCTGGGCCTGGGCGCTGTCCCTCAGCTCTTCAGCTCAAGGCTAGCGCTCTACCGCTTGAGCCACAGTGCCACTTCCTGCTTTTCTTTTTGCTTATGTGGTGCTGAGGAATCGAACCCAGGGCCTCAGGCATGCAAGGCAAGCGCTCTACCACTGAGCCACCTTTCCAGTCCCCAGACTTTACTTTTCTACCTGAGCTGCCTACGAACCTGGATCCTCCAGCTCTCAACCTCCCGACTAGTCACAATGACAGCCATGAGCCCCCGGCACCAGCCTTGACTCGTGCTTAACCGTTCAGTAGGAGACTCAGACCTTGCAGGTTTGCGGCTGGTCCTTCGTGTGTGTGTGTGTGTGTGTGTGTGTGTGTGTGTGTGTGTGTGTGTGTGTGTGTGTGTGTGTGTGTGTGTGTGTGTGTGTGGTGTATTGGATTCATTTGTTTGTTTTGCTCTTTCCCTTTCTGTCTCTGTCTTTGGAACTCCACTGCTTCAGAGCACGCCTGTTTCCAGTTGCATGGCGGGTCCACCACGGTGTGAGTTCAGGCGGTGGCTCACGTGTGCTGTCCGGGGAACTGAGCAGAGCCGAGCGGAGCGGCAGGCATCCGTGATGGCAGGAATGCTCTCTGGAACTGCACAGAGCATCCTCGGCCTCTGGGAAGCCATTTTCTCCGCCCAAAGCTCAGCCCCACCTTTGGGAGAGCAAAGACTGGACATGCTGGGGGGTGGGGGCCGCGCGCGCGCGTGTGTGTGTGTGTGTGTGTGTGTGTGTGTGTGCGTGTCAAGGCTGGCTTCTCTGTACTCCAGGCTGAAGGCAGAGCTGTGGATGGAGCCAGTGGGAGCTGAGGCCTTCGGGACCAGGTCCCTGCACGTGCTCAGGGCTCCCCTCCCCTCCTCATCCCCTCCCCTCCTCATCCCCTCCCTTGCCCTCCTCATCCCTTGCCCTCCTCATCCCCTCCCTCCCCTCCTCATCCCCTCCCCTCCTCATCCCCTCCCCTCCTCATCCCCTCCCTTGCCCTCCTCATCCCTTCCCTCCCCTCCTCATCCCCTCCCTCCCCTCCTCATCCCCTCCCTCCCCTCCTCATCCCCTCCCCTCCTCATCCCCTCCCCTCCTCATCCCCTCCCCTCCTCATCCCCTCCCTTGCCCTCCTCATCCCTTCCCCTCCTCATCCCCTCCCTCCCCTCCTCATCCCCTCCCTCCCCTCCTCATCCCCTCCTCCTCATCCCCTCCCCTCCTCATCCCCTCCCTTGCCCTCCTCATCCCTTGCCCTCCTCATCCCCTCCCTCCCCTCCTCATCCCCTCCCCTCCTCATCCCCTCCCTTCCCCTCCTCTCTCTTTCCCTTTCCTCCTCCTCCTCTCCCCTCTCCTCCTCCTCCCCTCCCTTTCTCCTCCCCTCCCTTTCCCATCCCCTCCTTCTCATCCCCTCCCCTCCTCATCCCCTCTCCTCCTCTCTCTTTCCCTCTCCTCCTCCTCCTCTCCCCTCTCCTCCTCCTCCTCTTCCCTCCCCTCCCCTCCCTTTCCCATCCCCTCCTCATCCCATCCCCTCCTCCTCCTCTCCCCTCTTCTCCTCCTCCTCTCCTCTCTCATCCCCTCCCCTCCTCATCCTCTCCCCTCCGCTCCTCTTCACAGGCCCAAACTCTCCATCCAGCAAGCCCCAGAGGTAGATTCTGATTGGCTCAGGCTGCTGGACCAATCCAACGCATCCTGAGTCAGGCCCTTGCCCAGAGACGTGGCCGCTAGGGCCCCGCCCTGCCGGAGCCTCCGGAGGCCGAGGCCGCCCGAGCCTGAGCAGGAGCTGCCCACATCCCCAGGCCTCTCTCCCGCCCGAGCCTGAGCAGGAGCTGCCCACATCCCCAGGCCTCTCTCGTCAGCTGAGCACTGGTGCCCAACCCCAGACCCTCCGACTCTCCGCGGAAGGTAAGGCGCCATCGCCCTGCTTTGTGTTCTTGGTCCGCTGACGCTGTGAGCACACGCCGCAGGCTGGAGACTTTACAGAGAAAAGTCGTTCTCACTGTTCTGGAAGCTGGGAAAATCCGCCACCAGGGCTCCAGCAGCTCTGGGCTGTGGGGAGGAAGGGCGGCTCCCCTCCAACGTGGCTCCTCCCCCTCCCCAACGTGGCTCCTCCCCCAACGTGGCTCCTCCCCTCCTCCAACGTGGCTCCTCCCCCTCCTCCAACGGCTCCCCCTCCTCCAACGTGGCTCCTCCCCCAACGTGGCTCCCCCATCCTCCTCCAACGTGGCTCCTCCCCCTCCTCCAACGTGGCTCCTCCCCCTCCTCCAACGTGGCTCCTCCCCCTCCTCCAACGTGGCTCCTCCCTCCTCCTCCAACGTGGCTCCTCCCCCTCCTCCAACGGCTCCCCCTCCTCCAACATGGCTCCTCCCCCAACGTGGCTCCCCCATCCTCCTCCAACGTGGCTCCTCCCCACCTCCAACGTGGCTCCTCCCCTCCTCCAACGTGGCTCCCCCCTCCTCCAACGTGGCTCCTCCCCTCCTCCAACGTGCCTCCTCCTCCGCCTCCAACGTGGCTCCTCCCTCCCCCTCCTCCAACGTGGCTCCTCCCCCCTCCTCCAATGTGGCTCCTCCTCCTCCTCCAACGTGGCTCCTCCCCCTCCTCCAACGTGGCTCCTCCCCCACCTCCAACGTGGCTCCTCCCCCTCCTCCAACGTGGCTCCTCCCCCCTCCTCCAACGTGGCTCCTCCCCCATCCTCCAACGTGGCTCCTCCCCCACCTCCAACGTGGCTCCTCCCCCCTCCTCCAACGTGGCTCCTCCCCCTCCTCCAACGTGGCTCCTCCCCCACCTCCAACGTGGCTCCTCCCCCTCCTCCAACGTGGCTCCTCCCCCCTCTTCCAACGTGGCTCCTCCCCCTCCTCCAACGTGGCTCCTCCCCTCCTCCAACGTGGCTCCTCCCCCTCCTCCAACGTGGCTCCTCCCCCCTCCTCCAACGTGGCTCCTCCCCCTCCTCCAACGTGGCTCCTCCCCCACCTCCAACGTGGCTCCTCCCCCTCCTCCAACGTGGCTCCTCCCCCCTCTTCCAACGTGGCTCCTCCCCCTCCTCCAACGTGGCTCCTCCCCTCCTCCAACGTGGCTCCTCCCCCACCTCCAACGTGGCTCCTCCCTCCCCCTCCAACGTGGCTCCCCCCTCCTCCAACGTGGCTCCTCCCCCACCTCCAACGTGGCTCCTCCCCCTCCTCCAACGTGGCTCCTCCCCACCTCCAACGTGGCTCCTCCCTCCCCCTCCAACGTGGCTCCCCCCTCCTCCAACGTGGCTCCTCCCTCCCCCTCCCCCGTCCTCATCCGCCGGGTGCCGACTCTGTCCCCAGGGGCTGGTCAGGAGGAGAGGGACACCGCACACTTTCTTGCATTGCCCTCTTTCCCAAGGGCCCTCGGGATGCAAAGACCCAAAGGCCCGCCCCCCTCCCCGCTAGCCTCACCACCCTGTATCCGGGTCTGAGGCAAAGGAGGTGGACCTGCCGTGGACCTGCCACCAAGCCGAGCGGCGCCTGTGTCTGGGCCTCGGAGCGGGAGGGGTCTTTGTGCTGGCATCGTGGTGTGTCCAGGGTCAAAACTAAGGCCCTCCTCCCCCTCCCCCATATTCGCCACGCAGGAAGCAGCAGTGCCCAGCAAGAAGCCGAGTCCCAGGCAGAGCCGGGAGGAGGATGGCCTGCACTTGCCCCATGAGAGCGTGGACCCCTGGCTAGAGCCGTCTGAAGCTGTCCCCGGGCTTCCCATTTCACAGCGTCCACAAGCCCGTTTATTTTGTTATGCCGGTCTGCAGCCAGCAGATCTGGAGTGGACATCATTTCCTCCCATTTCATAGAGGATGACATGGAGTTTGAGAGATTACTTCCTTGTAGCCACCGGGCAAAGTAAAGCTGGGATTCACACACACCCAGACCTGACCTGGGACCATGAGCCAGCGTCTCGTGACACCAGGCCGCTGGCCTTGTGCTGTCCCCAGAAGAGGCCATGAACCCAGACCTACTTCCATGCAGGGTCACGGCCGGTTGCAGCCGGCCAGCTCTGGCCTGGGGAAGGCCGGGCCATGCTGGCCACGGAGGGGGGGTGGGGAGGAGGGGCATTGTGCCTGGAGCTTTCCTCTCCATCATTTCCCCTTTGTCTGGGAGGAGAGTGAAATCCAGCAGAGATTCTGAGTTCCCCGCCACTGGGAGGCACCTTTATTTACATTATTTTTTGTTTGTGTGTTTGTTTATTTTTCTAGTGCCACTCAGGGCCTCATGCTCTTGCTAGTTTTTTTTTTCTCGAGGCTGGTGCTCTACCACTTGAACCACAGCTCCACAAATGACTTTTTGGTGCCTAATTGCAGATAAGAGTCTCATGGGCTTTTCTGCTCAAGCTGTCTTTGAACTGTGACCCTCTGATCTCAGCCTCCGTAGCTTGGATTACAGGCGTGAGCCACCAGGCCTGGCTTTGGCGCTTGACTCACGTAACTCGCACCAAGACTTAATTTCCAGGCCTGAGAGCAGACAGCTCAGGCCCCTCGGATTTTGGCCCTGCGAGTTTAATTGCTGCGTGGTTGTGGTTAGTTCCCATTTCCTTGGGGAAACTGGGTCACAACTTTGAAATCCCCCAACATTATTAGATCATTTGAAATGGATTTTACTCTTAAAAAAATCATTGCAAACATTAACTATTTTTTTTTTACAATATGCATAAATATTTGCCATCGGCCTGGCCTGGGCTCTCAGGACAAACAGTCCTAAAACAACACTGTTTTCCTGAGAGGGGAGAGGGGAGGCTGATCAGGAAGAGTTTAGCTGCAGCTAAACTCTGGGCTTTTTTCCTGTTGTTTTTGTTTGGGGGTTTTAGTTTCAGGTCCCAGCAGGTTGCGTCTGGTGGCCCCCTGCGTGGCCGTGGCCGTGGTGGCTGCAGTGACCGCTGGCCCATTCAGCATGGATGTATGCTGCCTCACGCTTCCTGCATCCCCTAGGGAGCCCCCCATGCAAAACGGGTGGCCACTGCTGCTCTGGCTTTATGGAGCAGGAAATTCAGAAAACAGCGCACTCTCTCCTGGCCGCTCAGCCATGAGCCTGGGCTCGGGCTCAAGCCTCTGTCAGTCTCTGCCCGGGAAGAAGGTACTGCCCTAGAAAGCTCTAGAAGGCTCTAGAAGACTCTAGACACTTCTGGAAGGCAGTGAAGAGAAGGTTTAACAAAAACCAACTTTCAAATAAATACCTTTCTTTCCCGGTTTCCATTGCCGTGGTTAGGGTTCTGTTGGAAAGGGTTCATATGCAAAAGGGGGTGGGGAGCAAATACAGCCACTTGAAAAGCCAGGATGCTGCCCTGTGGAGGTGAGCAGGGAGCCATGGCTGTGGCCTCTGACCTCGGGGATGGCGGGTGTCCCCAGGCCATGAGCTGAGAGCTCTCCTTCCCAGACACGCATGACAGAGAAACAGACAGTCTGTCCTTGTTCATGAGGGGACACTGAGGCCCGGCCCCCTTCCCGGCTCCAGCTTGAGTCAAGTCACAGCCTAGAGCAGGGACCCCGTGTGCAGGCCTGCAGGCAGAATGGCAGCTCGGGGTCCCAGAGCCTGTGCGTGAGACCCTCACGTGGAGGAACGCAAGGGGTGTGACAGACGGTCCCGAGCCCTGCGGGGGTCCCGTGGAACCCCACGTCTCACCCCGATGCGGGCGGGCCCAGGCCTCTGAGGGCCCCAGGGAGGTGGCTTGGGACGGGGGCTTGCACGGTGGCCTGGTGGCCCGAGAGTGACCCCAACCTCCCAAGGGGAGGGTGATGTCTGTCCTGAGGCATGAGGGTGTCTCCCCGCACGCAGGACGGGGCCATGACCCCGAGTGTGAGCCCTGACACCATTCCCCCGCCATACACGTGGCCTCCAGCCCTGTGGCCGGGGGCCTGCATTGTGACAGAGCCTCTCTGTCCACCTGAGTTCCAGCTTTGTTAACATCTGATCTCGAGGCGCAGCGCCCCCGCCCCCCCATGCTGATCGCACGGAGCGTGTGGGTGTTAAATTCCAGCACGGCTCTGCTCCCTGCAGCTCGGCCCTCCAGTCCCTCCAGTCCCGTCCTGCTCCGGGCGCCACCCCGGGTCCCTGACTCTTGTCACGTCGTCTCCCCAGGCTGCTTCTGTGTGTGACAAGCTCCTTGGTTTTGGTGACCTGGGTCAGGTATCTCGTAGAATGTGCTTTAGTGGGACACCTCAGTAAAAGAGGGGGGAAAAGACGTTCAGGGTGGTGCATGCCAGTGATCCCAGCGCTCAGGAGGCCCAGGCCAGGAATCTGAGTCCCAGGCAGGCCCAGGATGCATAAGGGGACCCCACCTCAGAAACCAAAACCAAGCTGGGTGCCCATGGCTCGCGCCTGTCATCCCCGCTACTCAGGAGGCTGAGATCTGAGGATCTCGGTTCAAAGCCAGCCCAGGCAGGAAAGTCCGTGAAACTCTCATCTCCAATAAACACTCAGAAAAAACCGGAAGTGGTGCTGTGGCTCAAGTGGTAGAGCACTAGCTTTGAGCAAAAGAAGCTTTTAAGGATAGTACCTAGACCCTGAGTTCAAGCCCCAGGACTGAAACAACAACAACAACAACAACAAAACCAACAGTGCCCAAATCAAGAGAGGGGACAGCGGTCCCGAACACACAGCTGTGAGTGTCTTCCCTTTTCCCTGCCCCTCCGCCTGCAGGAGATGCTGTCCAGAGAGCACCGTGCGGTGTGCAACACAGCAATCCCTCCCCACGAGTGCGCAATTCGGCCTTCTCCCCAGCCCCGTGGCTGTGCAAATGGTGTTTCTGTGCAATTAGGAGCCCCAGGCCTGCGCAGGGATCAGGCCGAGGCCTCAGGGTGCACGCAGGGCCGGGTTGGAGAGGGGAGGCTACCTCCACTCTGCACCCCATGGCTGGGGGAGGGGTGCTGTCTGTACCCGCTCCCCAAAGCAGCCTTAGAGTTGAACACTCCCACGTCCCGAGGTGAGTGGAGCGGAGTGGCTGGGGGCCCACGCAGGCGAGCATTGAAGGATCCCACCGGGCGTGTGTGGGGAGCCGCAGGCCCCGGCTCCCCTGTCGGCTCCACGGAGACAGGCAGGTGCCAGGGAGGCCACTGCCCTGCTGGGCTGCACAAGAGGGCGGAGGCCCACAGTACCCCTGGCCTGGAGTGAAGCAGGAGCCAGAGCACCCGCAGCCCGGTCTGCTCAGTCTGTGGAACTCAGCTGGGGGCACCTTTATCTTCCTGGAAAGTTCTGGAAACATCTAGTGATCTCTTTGGCTGTCGGGATGGAGAGGGGAGAGTTGGGGGGGACTGGCACACAGGAGGTCTGGACTAATCCTGCTGTGCACCCTGTGGTCAGGCTGCAGAGAGGTGTCCATCCCCATGTCGCTTGGACAAAAGTACCTCTTCCCTAGGGAGACCCAGAGTCCACACCCCTGCCGTGCCCAGGGACCAACAGGACGATGTTGTTCTTTGTGTTGGGACATCTGAGGGAAGATGGGCGCTCACCGGTCACAGGGGAGTGGGCGGCCCCCAGGTCCCGCCCAGCGTTATCACCTGCAGTCACCTTGTGGCAGGGGCAGGACAGAGACACACACACACACACACACACACACACACACACACACACACACACACACACACGTTCCTGAATCCCAGCAACTAGAACTGGGCAAAAATAACTGTAGAACAACAGGCAGTGGTCCTCAGCCAGCCCCTTCCCTCTGTGGACGCATAAGCATACGCGAGGTCTGAAGAAGCACTCACCATCTTCCTCGTTTTCCTGATGGATGCTCAAGAAGTGATTCTTCCAAATGGCCTTATAAATACTCCTTGTCAGCCAGGAGCCTGGAGGCAAGGAAGACCTAGCCGGCTCCAAAAAAAGTAATTAAAGACAATCAACCAAACACGGGGGGGGGGGGGGGATAAAACAACCTGCCAGGGGCCGTGGGACCCAGATTCCAAACTCCATCCCAGCAGCTGGACCCGCCCCAGCACGCCACCGATGGGATGGACAGTTAACCCTCTGTGTTCCTACCCCAGAGTTCCAGAACTTGCAGATAGAAACACACCCCGGTGCTTCAAAGAGTAGGTGGGGAGAGGGAGGGAGAGGGAAAAAAGGAGGGAGAGAGGGGGAGGAGAAGGGAGGAGGGCTTGAACACCAGAATGCCTCCCCTCACCCCATTTGGGCTGTTGGCAGATCATTTTTACTCTCTAAAGGAGAGGTGACCTGACGACACGTGTAAGAGAAAAGGAATCCTGTAAATGCTTTCCTAACCAACTACTGGTCTTTTCTCCAAAACCCACAGCGAGTAAAACTAGATGGAGCTACTGTAGGAGCAGATACTCAACACTTGAAGCTATCTTGCTTCAAGATATTGCATGTCTACAGATTTCTAACACACAGGATCTATGTTTCCCCCACTGGGATCAGTGCCTGAGCCTGGGATTATTTTCAGAAGATTGAAAGTAACCGCTGGTCCCCAACGGGATGAGGGTGGGAAGGCTCCAGATGGAGGGGCACCGACCCCCTCCTCCAGGCCTTGCTTTAAAGAGGATGCCCAGCAAGGTGTGTGTGTGTGTGTGTGTGTGTGTGTGTGTGTGTGTGTGTGTGTGTGTGTGTGTAGGAGGTGTCAGCTCTGTAATGCAGAGCTCTGGGTGTCAGCTGGCCCCAAATCCTAGGTTAAAGAGACTTCGTACCTCATCTCCTGGGAGGGAGCCGGTATGAAGACCAGGACTTGACCAGTGTCACAGGGCAGCTGAGCCCCTGCCCCAAACCCATCATGAAAAGCAAAGGGATAGCAGTTCTGTTCCTTTCCAGTGCAATGGACTGCTTATTCAGGGGCGGGGCCCAGGTGAGGGCATGCGGTTTCTAGGGGGCCTTGGGTGGGGTCTGGGATTGGGGCCGCAGCTGGCTTCCCCAGTGTGTGTGAACAGGTGGTCACCCGTGGGTGGCTGGCCGGCCCTGTCTTGGGTCTGTCCTCTCAAAGGGGCTCCTGGCTTCCTAAGGAATCTTCGGTCCCACTTCCTAGCAGGGTGACACCGGTCAGAAGGAAGGGACACCCCGAAGGACAGCGGTGCCCTTCCAAGCAGGGTGACCAGCCTTGGGCCGGCTCCCTCCCCTACTCCTAGGGCCAAAGATTTAATTATTTCTGTTTTCTTTTTCTTGGCACTGGGAAGGTTGGAACTCAGGACCTGGGGGCGCGGGAGCTGAGTTTTGTTTTGTTTTCTTTAAGGCTAACACTCTACCACTCAAACTACACCTTTCCTTCCAGCTTTTTGGTGGTTAATGGGAGATAAGAGTCTCAGGAACTATCCTTCTGGGCTGGGTCCAAATCTGGCTGCTGGGATCTCAACCTCCTAAGTAGCTGGGGTTATAGGAGTGAGCCACTGACTTCTAATGGACCAGGGAAAAAGTATCCTGCAGCCATGTCCACAGACCCAACTGACATGGGACTTGAGGGGGCGCTGACTGAACAGGGTGTGAGGAGGTGCCCTGCAGCGGAGGCTGACTCTGATGGCAGTTTGGGGGTGCCCTGCAGCGGAGGCTGACTCTGATGGCAGTTTGGGGGTGCCCTGCAGCGGAGGCTGACTCTGATGGCAGTTTGGGGGTGCCCTGCAGCGGAGGCTGACTCTGATGGCAGTTTGGGGGTGCCCTGCAGCGGAGGCTGACTCTGATGGCAGTTTGGGGGTGCCCTGCAGCGGAGGCTACATTTGAGGGCGGTTTGGAGGACGTCGTGCAATCATATCCGAGGCTCTGAAGGCCGGCAGAGCCCGTGTTTCCCCAGAGAGGAATCCATCAGCAGATTGGCAGCATTAGCCCAACCTAAGTGCTCCGCAGGGGGAACCGGCTTACGCCGTGGCATTCAGGGTCACAGGTCGCTAGGAGCTGCCCGAGGAGAGAGCCCATGGCATCCCATGCGAGCAGGGCGTTTGCTGGCTTGTCTGTGTGGAGGGACTGCAGGAAGACCCATGGGTCTAGAGGAAAATCAGAAAACTTCGGGGTCCTCGCCTGGCTGAGGTGGGGTCCTCGCCTGGCTGAGGTGGGCACCTCTGGAGGAATCCAGAGCTACAGGCCAGAGAGCAGGACCGGAGGAGAGGAGATTGTTCAGCATTCGCCTGAGGAATAAGAAGTGCTTTTTGTGTGTGCCAGTACTGGGGCTTGAACTCAAGAGCCTGCACAATGTCCTTTAGCTTTTTTTTCTTCTCAAGGTAGGCACTCTACGTCTTGAGCCACTGTTCCACTTCTGGCTTTTTTTGTTTTTGGTAGTTAATTGGAGGAAAGAGTCTTAGGGGTTCGAAATCGAATGTCTATCCTCAGATCTCAGCCTCCTGAGTAAGCTAGGATTATGGGCATGAGCCGCGGGTAGCTGGATCGTACGTTTTATTAGCAGTGAACCTGTCAGTGTTTAAATGCCACACAATCCCACTTTTGTTTTCCGTGGGGAGAGGAACTGAGCTTGCAGATCAGGGACAACTAGGACACAGCAGGGTACCGGCAGTGGGGGCTGGGGTCCCTGCTCTGTCATGGGGTGTCTGTCAATGGAGGTCATTCCCAAAGGTCGCTTCTGGGCACTGGGGTCACCTGGTGTTCAGCTCTGGGGTGACCTCGTTGGTTCAGTTCAGCGACTCCAGAGAGATCAGCCTAGAGGAATCCAGGCTCTAATTGCGGCCAATAAAACACGGTTTAAAGAAGGACAGAGGGGACGCGATCCGAGGCCTTCGCCTGCACGCTCCCGCAGGGGAGAAGGAAGCGTCAGGGCCGAAGGGGTGGGGGGAGGTTTTAGTCTTTGCCGCTGGCCGCGTGCCGTGCCAGGCAGCCGAGGGGAGCAGCGGGCACACCGGGGTCGTGGTGGTGGTGGGGGCTCCATTACCGTCCGGCCTGGACTGCGCGCAAGCGATGGGACCACCGCTTGGAACCGTCCCAGCAGGCCCTGGTGCCGAAGCCCTAAGTTAGGGCTGCCTGCCCGGAGCCTGCCGAGGAGACACCGCTTCCCGGTGCGGGGGGCGCGGGGGGGGATGCTTGTCCCGAGGTGCGGCGGGGGGACATCGGGCTTCCAACGGGCCGGGTGTGCGGGGGTTCCACTCGGGCTCTCTGCGTTCCTCTCACGGACACCCAGACCTGGAGGTGGGGCTGGTTTGCGGGCAGAGGCCTGAGTGGTGCGCAGCGCGGGAGAACTTTGCAAACCCCGTGGATCCGTGCGCGGGCGCGCGCAGCGGGGCTGGACGGGGAGAGATGGGAGGCCGCGGGGGGCGCGGGACCGGGCGGGCAGGGCCGCGGGGGCCGGGCGGGCAGGGCCACAGGGGCGTGCGGGGCCGGGGAGGCAGGGCCGCGGGGACCCGGAGGGCAGGGCCGCGGGGCCGGGCGGGCAGGGCGGCGGGGGCCGCGAGGGCCGGGCGGGCAGAGCCGTGGGGGCCGCGGGGACCGGGAGGGCAGGGCCGTGGGGGCCGCGGGGACCGGGAGGGCAGAGCCGTGGGGGCCGCGGGGACCGGGGGGGGCAGGGCCGCTGAGCCACGGGGGCCCGACGGGCAGGGCCTCGCGTGGCCGCGCCTCCGCGCGCCCCGAGGCCCCCGCGCCGCCCGGGCCCCCGCCCGCCGCTGGCCGCAATCTGTCCCCCGGGCCTCGGCCGCCTCCCCCGCGCCGCCTATTGAAAGCGTGAAAGCGGCGCGGCCCGCGTTGACCGGCCGCCAGTCCGCGGCTCCGAGTCGGCCGGCACCCCGCCGCTCGCCCGGCCCGCGCTCAAAGCAGCCCCGGGCGCCCCATTCAGCCGGGCTGCGTGCGAAAGCGCCGGCCATTAGATCATCGTAATTATCCCATTGACGGCGCGGGGCCCCGCGGGGCGCGAGCCCTTCAAACGCGTCCCTAATGAGGCGCCCGGGGCCCTTTGTGCGCGCGCCGCCCGGGCCCCCGGCCCCCGGCCCCCGGCCCTTTCAGGCCTTTCTCCGCGCCGACCCCGGCCCGGCCCCGACGCCGGCAGCCCGCGCTCGGGGTCGCGGTTCCCGGCGCCCGCCCCGCGCCGGCTTCCCGAGCTGCGCCCGCGCCGGGCCGGGCCGCGCCGAGGGGACCCGCGCGGCAGCTGCGGGCGCCGCGCTCGCACGGCCCCGCCCGCGGCAGATGTCCGCGCCTTTGTGCGCGCAGAGGGCCGCGCTCGGCGCGAGGACGCGCCTGGGTGCGCGCGCGCGGGGCCCTCGCCGCGCCCCCGCCCCTCGCGGGCGGCTGCCGGCCTGCTCCTCCTCAGCATCACTATGGAAGAACCCATGAAAACGGAGGTTTAGAAAGAGCCGGGTTTCCTAGGTCACCACAGCTCCAGATCGCGGGGTCCGGGGCGCGCGCGCGCGCGAGGCCGCGTCCCTCTCCGGCCCAGAGGCTCCCGTGCGAAGGCTGAAATGCAAGGCCGTGAACCGACCAGCCTTGCGCGGGAGCGTCGGTGCACCGAGCCACTCGCAGAGAGGCCTGCGCGCGCAGAACAGGCCGTCGTTTGCCTGAAACAAGGACCGAGGCAGAATTGGAACGGAGGTGGAGAAGGCAAAGGGGAAAACTTCAGCCCCGGAGGAAACCATTTCAATGCACTGCGCTAGCACCAAAAGACAGATACTCCGGCCATTTCCAGGCAGGAGTGCGAGTGGATGAGAGCCAGCAAGCTCTCAAGCCAAAGGAAAACACAGACAACCAGGATCTGTAGTGATACTGTAGGGAGGGAAATGGAAAGGAATGAGAGACTTCAGGGGAGGAGAGGAGAGGGACCCACGTGCGGGTCCCAAGCCCAACTCTGTCTCTGGTACTGGGGCTTGAACTCGGGGCCTGGGTGCTCTACCACTTGTGCCACAGCTCCACATCTGGCTTTTTGCTGCTCATTTTGTTGGCGTCTCACAGATTTTCCTGCCAGAAAGGAATGCAGGGGAGAGGGAGAAAGGGATGGAAGGGAAGGAGGGAGCACGGGAAGGGAGGAGGTTTTCATTTGCATCGACTTCCTGCCCACAGCTCGTGGATCTGTGGCCTTCCCCAGCTGCAGGTGGCCGTGCCCTTGGAGACCCACCTCGTCCCTCAGTTGCCTCCTCCTGACTCGCTCTGCTCTGAACTCCCTGGTAGCAAAGGTGAGGCTGCTTTGGAGGGAGCTGGAATGGGGGCCTCCCCCCCCCAGGCTGCTTTTGCTCCCCGCAGCACTGGCTGCTGAGAGCTGCGCTTGCCCGTGCTGTCCAGCATCTCTGTCATGCGTGGACGGGCTCCTTCCCTGTTGCTCTCACGCTTCCACACACGGCGGCTTTGCTGCAAGAATCCTGGCTCTAGAGGTCTGACAGAGGATCGGGATGCCGGACACGGAACGCGGGCAGGGCTGCTCGCCCAGGCTCTCACGCTCTTCTGCTGGCCTGCGGTGCCGGGCCCCCTGCCTCCAACACGCTCCCCGCCCCTCTCCCTCCCCTCTCCCTCCCCTCTCCCTCCTCCCCTCCCCGCTTCACTTCTTCCCTTTATAAGTAGGCTATGGCTTCACAGGGCACACCCAGATACTCTGGGCTAATCACCCCTCTCAGGACCCTGTTCCTCCTGAAGGTGTGTGTGTGTGTGTGTGTGTGTGTGTGTGTGTGAGAGAGAGAGAGAGAGAGAGAGAGAGAGAGAGAGAGAGAGAGAGAGAGAGAGAGAGAGAGAGAGAGAGAGAGAGAGATCAGGGAGGGAGGCTGGCTCGCCCATGTCACAATGCTGGGGACACAGTGGCTCCCAGGATTGTCACCTGTGCACAACCCTTGTGCCTGCATCTCGAAAGTTGGGGTGCTGCCTGGGCCCACTGGCCTCGTTGGGGTTCGGTGGGAGGGAGGCCTGTGGAGCTCACATCCCCCCCCCCAGGCCAGGCAGTAGGCCAGAGGACAATTGGTGGCCAGAAGTGCTGGGGACCGAGAGTGTGGGGTGGGGGAGGGGAGGCGGAGCCTGGGCCAAATTGCTGGGACCTTGGACAGCTGCTGGGGAGAGGGAGGGAGGAGGGAGAGAGGACGGAAGAGGCAAAGGGGCGCCCTGAGCAGGGTCCCTGATCCCTGGGGAGCTGGTCATGCCGTGTCTCAGAGCTGAGCCGGCACAGGGCTCGGCCAGCCCCGCAGGCGCCCTGGAGCACGGGGATGCCAGCTGCATTTCCAGAGAGAGAAGAGGGTGCTGCGGCTCCAAAGCTGTGGAGCAAACCACAGCCCACGGCCAAATCTGGCTGGCCACTTTGGTTTATAAATAAAGCTTTATTGACACCTGGTACCTCGGCCTCCTCACATGGGACCCAGAAACCAAATGGGGAAGTGGGAATCCCTGCATCTGAACCTCTGGTCCCAAGCATGGGGGTGGGGGGCTGGGGGGTGGGGCTAGTGGAGGGCTGGGGGTGGGGGCTGAGGGTAGGGGGCAGGGGCTGGTGGGGGGATGGGGGTGAGGATGGGGCTGGTGGGGGAGATGGGGGTAGGGGATGGGGTTAGTGGGGGTGAAAGTATGCAAACCACAGTATGGCTCTCACGAGGACCATTTCCAGAATCTTCCTCTGCAAGAGGTAGGGGATGGGGCAGTGGGGAGGCTGTTCCTGATGCCAGCCCTGCAAAAAGTAAATATTGATGTTCATTCAAGGACGGAGGTTTTGTCTTGTTTACGCATACCCAGAGCAGCGCATTTTAACAGCAGCCGCAGTCCTGACCAGCCCAGGGGTGGCGTTCTCCCACACCGGCCCCGGCTTTCTTCTCCGCAGTGAAGGGGGACCCCCGAGGGAAGTGCATGTACCTCCCCACTCACCCCGTGTTTCTGAAAGGACTTGTTTCAGAATGGCGTGTGCCCCCTCTCGGTGTTTCTGGGTTCAGACTGCGAGCACGCCCGAGCAGAGCGGGCGGCTGCTGGAAGTCAGGTTTTTTGAGTCCAGATGATCTTTGAATGATTTTTAAATCATTCAAAGGAGCAAAATGAGCCGGAATGATCTGGAAGATCCAGAGATCTGTGTGTCAGAAAAACCGGGGAGTGGTGTATGGAATAATCCATTAAGCTCCTTCATGTGCTCGTGAGCACAAATTGAACACGTCGGGCCCGGAGTGGGGCCCCGGCGGAAGCAGCCCTGGTGAGCCAGAGCCTTCTCTCCCCTGGGCGCCATAATGGGCTGTGGACAAAGATCACAGACAGGAATCCTGTCTTTTGTCTCTGGCCTGTGGTATTGGCTGACAATGTTTTTAGAAAATGAATGGCTTGCAAGCATTAGAGACCACGGGCTGGGCTCAATGGCCACGTGGGAGGCAGAGGTGAGAGGATTATAGTTTGAGGCCAGAAGTTGAGGAGACAAAAAGTTAGCAGGACTCATCTTCAGAACCAAGCCAGGCGTGGTGGTGCCCATGGGAGGCTGCAGGGAGGAGCAAGGCCAGGCCCAGGCACAGAAGCAGTCTGCCTGAAAAAAAGAAGAGGAAGAAAGGCAAGAGAAGAGGAGAGGAGGAGGAGGGGGAGGAGGAGGAAGAGGATATAGAGGCAGAGGAAGAGGAGGAGGTCGGGGTGGAGGAGGAGAGGGAGGGGGAGGCGGAGGCGGGGGAGGGGCCAGTGGAGGGCTGGGACATGGGTCTGTGTGTGCGGCAGCCCCCTGGAGCCCAGTGGTTCTGAGTCATGTCACCCTTTGGGGGCCACTGGGCCAGGTCTGAAGGCCCAGCACACAACTGGCACCGGTGTGTAGAGGCCAAGGATGGCGTGAACTGGAAACCCGGGACCCAGGGTGGAGCTGCCAGAGCTGCCCAGAGGAAGCACACACACCCGGCTCCCCCCCCAGGGGCCAGGCAGCGCCCCTCCCCTCCGCCAGGGCCCCGTCTGTCCCCATAGCTCTCTGTCCGACCTCTGTCTGACAGGGTCCTGGCCAGCTGCAGTAGGAAATGCCGTTCCTCACGGTGGGAGAGGGTAGCTCTGAGGGATCCTGTTCCCCCGCTGGGGTTGGTGGTGCGTGCCTGTAGTCCCGGTGCTGGGGACGCAGAGGCGGGAGGAACCTGAGTTCGGGGCATGCGTGGGCTGTGTGGTAAGGCGCTGCTGGCTGGGCTTCTGGGAGCTGGGGGAGGGGGGAATGGCTGGAGGGGGCTGCGGGAGGCCGGCTTCCTCCCTCCCCACCCAGGCTGGTCGGTGAGCTTCCTTCCCAGGCCGCCCCCCACCCCCCACCCCAGCAGGCCCAGCTCAGCAGTGCCGTCCGCTGCAGGAGCGCCTGGTTCTTCCCTCCCAGCCTGGCCTTGCTGTGCTGAGTGAGGCTCCTCGGGCCACTCAGACCCTTGATCTTGCTGAGTCCCAGGCTCTGAGCTCTGTCAGGCCTTGTGTTAGTCCTGGAACGGGGCAGGGGTGAGGTGTGCAGGGGAGCACTAGGCCTCCACCGGAGCCACCCTGCCCAAGAGGCAGGGCAGGCAGGGCCTCCTCCTTTCTCCCTATCCTTATTCCTCTAGCTGGAATGCAAATGCAGTGGCAGGAGCTGAAGCAGCCATATTAGGCTGTAAAAGAGAAGAGTCTGGTTGGAGAGAACATAGAAAGAGCCATCAGCTTGAACCACTGACGCTATAAAATATGTCCTGTTGTGTTGGAGCGTCCAATCTCAGCCCCTTGGCTGGTTCCTGTGGGGGGGGGAGGGAGATCCCCTGCAGGCTTGGTTCACAGGTCCCCACCTGCCAGCCCCCCCTGGGGGCCCCCCCCCACCGACCTCAGTGAGCAGCTCCTCCCATCTGGGAGGAATGTGCTGGAAACCCAGGGCTGAACTGACCTGTACCGGCCTGGACCTGACACTCCATCCCCGCCTGTGACAGCCAGCCAGCCTTTTCCTTCTTTGGTGTCTGGTGATGTGAGGCTTGGATGGTTTGCTCTGGTGTGGAGGTGCTGGGCTGGGTTGCTCTGGTGTGGAGGTGCTGGGCTGGGTTGCTGTGGTGTGGAGGTGCTGGGCTGGGTTGCTGTGGTGTGGAGGTGCTGGGCTGGGTTGCTCTGGTGTGGAGGTGCTGGGCTGGGTTGCTCTGGTGTGGTGGAGGTGCTGGGCTGGGTTGCTCTGGTGTGGAGGTGCTGGGCTGGGTTGCTCTGGTGTGGAGGTGCTGGGCTGGGTTGCTCTGGTGTGGAGGTGCTGGGCTGGGTTGCTCTGGTGTGGTGGAGGTGCTGGGCTGGGTTGCTCTGGTGTGGAGGTGCTGGGCTGGGTTGCTCTGTGTGGTGGAGGTGCTGGGCTGGGTTGCTCTGGTGTGGAGGTGCTGGGCTGGGTTGCTCCGTGTGGTAGAGGTGCTGGGCTGGGTTGCTCTGGTGTGGAGGTGCTGGGCTGGGTTGCTCTGGTGTGGAGGTGCGGGGCTGGGTTGCTCTGGTGTGGAGGTGCTGGGCTGGGTTGCTCTGGTGTGGAGGTGTTGGGCTGGGTTGCTCTGGTGTGGAGGTGCTGGGCTGGGTTGCTCTGGTGTGGAGGTGTTGGGCTGGGTTGCTCTGGTGTGGAGGTGCGGGGCTGGGTTGCTCTGGTGTGGAGGTGCTGGGCTGGGTTGCTCTGGTGTGGTGGAGGTGCGGGGCTGGGTTGCTCTGGTGTGGAGGTGCGGGGCTGGGTTGCTCTGGTGTGGAGGTGCTGGGCTGGGTTGCTCTGGTGTGGAGGTGTTGGGCTGGGTTGCTCTGGTGTGGTGGAGGTGCTGGGCTGGGTTGCTCTGGTGTGGAGGTGCTGGGCTGGGTTGCTCCGTGTGGTAGAGGTGCTGGGCTGGGTAGGCCCCACGTGGACTTTGCTTCCATCACCAGCCCAGGCAAGGCCCACCACCAGGAATCTGAATTCCACTGCTGCGAGAAGAGGCAGGGCTGGGGTACATTGTCACTGGGCCCATTTCCCTGAAAACAAGGTGTGTATGGTGTGTGTGTGTGCATGTGCCAGTCCTGGGGCTTGAACTCAGGGCCTAGGTGCTGTTTCTTAGCTTTTTCACTCATGTCTTATGGTGCTCTACCGCTTGAGCCACTGCTCCATGTCTGGCTTTTTGGCATTTAATTAGAGATGAGTTTCCGGACTTTTCTGCCCTGGTTGGCTTTGGGTCACAATCCTTGGATCTCAGCCTCCTGAGTAGTTAGGATTACAGGCGTGAGCCACTGCACTGGGCCCAAATGGGCTCTTTAGGTGGTTCAGGTTCCTGCCCAGAGGCTGAGCGGTATCGGGTGGCCGGGAACACTGGGTCCCCTCTCTGCTGTCTCATGGGAACAAACCCAGTCCAAGCCGGCGGAGGCCCAGGGCCCAGCCCCGACGGGGCTCACAGGGACTCAAGACCGCTTGGGGGGGCCCGTTCCGACCCAAGTGGGGTTCTCCATTCCGACTCCAGCGGCCACCGTGCTCCCCCCACGTTCCCCCGTGAGCGAGACCCAGGTTTCCTCGCTCAGCATGGCGGGCTGGCTGCTGACAAGCCAGCCGAATCCTCAGGACGGCCGCTGTGGATCTGTCACGGAGAAGCCTCCCTCCCCAGCCTAGACCCCCTTTCATCACAGTCTTAGGCATCTGTCAAAATGCACGGGCCACATGAATATGCATGACGCCAGGGCTCCGATTCTCTGCTCACAGAGGGTATCAATGCTATAATTAATTAGTCTCATTTGCATTTGAGACTATACATAATTAATTTCTTCATTAAAAGCTTTCAACGTTTCTTTGCGGAGAGTGCAAAAGATCATGGAAGAGGTTTGGAGAAGCAATTAGTTATAAAATATGTCAGTGGTGGGGGGAGGAGTCGGGAGGCCCGGCCCCTCCCCTTCCCCTCCCTCTCCCGTCCCCCTCCCCCCTCCCCATGCCACTCCAAGAGGGGGCTCCCAAGACAGAGGTGTGTGCTTCTGGTCAGGTGACTTCAGGTCATCACGTTTAGTAAAGACAGTTCTCTGCTTCTCCCTCCAGAGCTGGTTGTCCCCAGCTGTCACTTCCATCAGCTGGCCAGCCGGAAATTCCTGACAAATAGGTCACTCGTAGCCTGTCTGCATGGCATTCTGAGGGGCAGAGCGCTGGAAACGCTGAGTATGTTCCTCCCGTAGCCACACCAATCATACGGCCTTAAAACCAAATCACAAGGTGCCAGGTGCTGGTGGCTCATGCCTGCCGTCCTCGCTACTTGAGGATCGTGCTTCGAGGCCAGCTGGGGCAGAAGAGTTCCTGCGGCTCCTTCTCAACCACAGCTGGGTGCTGTGGCAGCTATCTAAGCGACACGGAGGCTGAGAATCGGAGGATCGCCGTTCCAGGACAGCCTGGGTGGACCCCATCTCCAGGGAGGCCAGCTGGGCGTGTGCAGTGGCACATGCCTGTGATCCCAGCTACCACGGGGAAGACTAAAGCAGGCAGCTTGCGGCTCGGGTGGGGGTCCGCTCCGGCACAAAGCAAGACCCTATCCCCAAAATAACCATCCAAAGGAAGGGCTGGAGGCTCAGCTCTGCGGAAGAGCGCCTGCCCAGGAAGAGCAAGGCCTTGCTTCAGGCCCAGGCGCCACCGGTGCAATGGTAACACCAACAAGGACGATCGTTTCCTGGGGGATTCTACTTCTCAGGCCCTGCTAGAAGCTCCACGCGCGTCATTGCAGTGCATGCTCTACCTTGTGCTCCTTGCTCCCTCTACCAGAGCAGAGCAAAGAGACCACAGGGCCACACCGTCCAGGGGTGCTGACGTCCAGCAGGGTCTTGTTGCCACGGTGACGATGACCGCCCCCGAGGCCCGGGTCCCACGTGGGTCTCACTGGTCAAAGCCAAGGAGATCTTGGGTGGGGCAGTGTTTCTCCTGGAGGCTCCAGGGCAGAGTCTGTTTCCTTGCCCGGCCGGGCCTCCTCCTGCGTTCCTTGGCTTGCGGCCCCAGCCTCTTCTCCAGAGCCAGTGGTGGCCAGCGGTGGCCTGCTGTGCAGCTCCGCACCCCCCTGCCTCCCTCCTTCCTCTGTGAGGCCCGCGGCTGATCGCCCCACCCGGCTCCTTAATTCAGACCCATCTGCAAAGTCTCTGGGTCCCAGAGGAGGGGCGGTGGGATTGTTCTGCTGAGCACACCCCCTGCCCAGACGCAGCTGGCCGGCCCACACGCATTCCTCTGATGATGCACATCAGAACGGTTCTCCCACTCGTGCCCCGTTCAGAGACAAAGTCACTGGCCATGCAAAAGCCTAGCCAACCTGTCCCTCAAGGCCTGGGCGTCTCTTTCCTCCTTTGCTTAGTCTTCCTTGGCCACAGTGACCTCCTCTCTCTGCCCTCTCTTCTGGGCACACATCTACCTCTCAGAGCCTTCGTGCTTGCTGCACGGATAGCTAGTGAGTTTCTGTGGCTAGCACGGAGGGTGTGGGATTCGAATTCGGGGCCCAGTCTAACATCCTCCCAACGCCCAGCCCGCGCCCTCACAGGGAGGCAGGAAGGGCGGGCGGGTGCTGTTCCTCCCTTTGCTGGCATTACCTTGCCAGTGACGTCAGGCGGAGCAGGGCTTGCTGCGTGACTCAGGGACAGTGTGTCAGTCCTGGCTGCTGCTGCTGTTGGCATGTGCCCCCTCGAGTGGGGCGGAGGATGGCGGGCTGGGGATGGCCGTTGAGCCGGGGAGCCGCGTCCCCTGCCCAGCTGCTGTCCCCAGCGCTCCCATCGCAGGTGCGGGCGGTGCTGAGCTGCTCACAGAGGCGGGGATCTCGCTACTGCAGCCCACCTGCGCCTCCTGATGAGAGATTCTAGAAGAATAAGTCATAGCCCAGCCTGTCCGCCCTCCTCAGGGGAAGCAGACAGGTGTGGACTTGAACTTGAACTTGACTCATAGATCTGGACTCGGGCTAGTGGCAGAACGGCATGAAGAGCTCAAAGTCAGCCTTCCGTCAGCACGCAGCACCGCTCCCCACCCGGCCGCAGGCCTGAGATCCGGTCCAGGTTAGGTGAGAATGGCCAGAAATCACAGCTCCCCGGGTCGGGGTGGGGGTGGGGGTCCACGTGGGAAGAAGGAACTGGGCTTGAAAGCCACCTGCTGCCCCAAGACCAGCGTCCACCCCTGAACAAATCAAATCCCCAGGCACCAACGATATACCAGTGCGTGGGCTCGAACTCAGGGCCTGGATGCTATTCCTTAGCACTGTCCACTCAAGGCTGGTGCTCTACCACCTGAGCCACAGCTCTACTTCTGGCTTTTCAGTGACAACTTGGAGAAAGGAGTCTCGCAGACCTTTTTCTGCTCAGGCTGGCTTTTTTTTTTTTTTTTTTTTTGTCGGTCGTGGGGCTTGAACTCTGGGCCTGGGCGCTGTCCCTCAGCTCTTCAGCTCAAGGCGAGCGCTCTACCACTTGAGCTACAGCACCACTTCCGGTTTTCTGGTGGTTTATTGGAGATAGGAGTCTCACCATCTCTCCTGCCCGGGCTGGCTTTGAACCGCGATCCTCAGATCTCAGCCTCCTGAGTAGCTAGGATTACAGGCGTGAGCCACCAGCGCCCGGCTCAGGCTGGCTTTGAACCTCCGTCCCCACATGTCAGCTGGGAGCCTGAGATGCAGCTTCTAAAACAATCGGGAAGTCTCTGCTGCCCTGAGCTCTGTCCATGTCTAACTGACTCTGAAAACGCAGTGGTGTGGCCAGGGCTGCGTGGGCCCCGTGACGGCGGCTTCCCGAGTGAGTGGTAGGGACAGAGTGGGACTTCCTTCAGTAGCGGAGAACGCGTAGGTCAGCCATGTGAAGATCAGCCATGTTGCTCACGCTGGCAGTGGGGGCGGGTGTCCTTACAGACAGCGACCAGAGAGGGGTGTGGACAGGGGACACCTGCTGGTCAGCTCAGGGGGACCGCCTCCCCAGATGCCCCGGGCAGCTCCCAATCCCGTCAGCCATGCTGCGCAGTGCCTGAGCATGGCGGCCGGTCAGCTCTAGAAGATACTGAAAATAACCAAGCTGGCTGGGCGCTGTGGCTCACGCCTGTCATCCTGGCTTCTCAGGAGGCGGATGGGTGTAGTTCAAAGCCAGCCCAGGCAGGAAAGTCTATAAGACTCTTATCTCCAATGAACCACCAAAAAAAAAAAAGCCAGCTGTGGCTCAAGTGGTAGAGCACCAGCCGGAGTGAAAGTGTAAGAGACAGCACCCGGGTCCTGAGGTCAAGTTCCAGTACCGGCACCCTCCCCACAAAAATAATCAAGCTTCCTCATTCCCCCAAAGCTTGGGGGCAGCGAATGGGCATCCTGGATCCTTCTAGAATCTTCCAGAACACCTGCACGGGCTCAGAGTACAGTGAGAGAGGTGGGCTGGTCTGCCAAGTTCCCCACACCTGCTCCGGCCTGCTACCTACCTGCATTGACCTGGCCTCCCGCCCGCTCTGCCCGCTCCTCCTGGGGTCATCCTGCCCACTGCCTGGGGGTGGTCCATTCTGTGTGTCCTTCTCAGAGCCTGCTGGGGACAAGAGCCTGGCCTGGGGGGGGACAGCCCCCGACCTGCTCAGTGGCCGCCTTTTCTGTCGTATTTGCTGTGGCGCTGCGTCCAGGGGTGACGCGGGCGGTCCTGCTGCGGAGTCCTGTGGGACTTAGGCAGCGCTGAGCCTCGAGAAGGGGTGTGGAAAGGGGCCAGACCTCTGGCGATGGTGGGGGGAAGAGTCTTGTCTCAGGGGAAATATTCTACAGGAAATGTGGGAGACCTACCCCCAATACAGACAACACCTAACAAGGAGAAGCAAGACTGGAGGGAGACTAATCCACTAACCCATCCCGCACACGTTCCTGTAGCCCCGGCCCTAAGAGGAGAGACAGGCTCCGCTCGCTCCTAGCAAAGGTTTCGCCGGAGTTGCTGCCCAGAAAGCTGCGAGCTATGTGGAAGGAATGACTTGGACTGAGCCAGACACTGGCCCTGGTGCTAGATATTCACTTTCTCATTCATCCGCTCATCCACTGGCTCATTCCTCCCTCCCTCCCTCCCTTCATTCCTAAATTCACTCATTCACTCATTCGCTCATTCACTCATTCATTCATCCACTCATTCACTGGCTCATTCACCCCTCCTTCCCTCCCTTCATTCATGAGTTCACTTACTCAGTTACCCATTCGTTCACTCACTTTCACTCTTTTATTCATTTACTCATCCACTTACTTACACATTTGCTCAGTCATTTATTCACTTACCCATTCACTCATTCATTCAAACAGCGATTGTCCGCTAAGCTCCTACTCAGAGCCATTGCTAGGATCTGACACAGCAGGAAACATAAAACCTTCCTTATGGAGCTCACAATTAGACAGGATGGGGCCGTGCTGGGTGCTTGCCTAGCATCTGCGGGGCCTGGCTTCCATCCCCATCACTATAGACAAATAAAAACCGAGCTAATGCCGGGCGCCTAACACCGGGTGCCGGTGGCTCCACCTGCCATCCCAGCTACTCAGGAGGCTGAGATCTGAGGATCGAGGTTCAAAGCCAGCCCAGGCAGGAAAGTCTGTGACACTCTTTTCTCTAACTAACCACCAGAAAACCAGAAGTGGTCCTGTGGCTCAAGTAGAGCACTTGCCTTGAGCTGGAGCTGAGGGACAGCGCCCAGGCCCTGAGTTCAAGCCCATGACCAACCAAAAACAAAACAAAAACAAAAGCCAAAGCTTGGGGCTTGTCTGCAGCAGTGGGCTCTCAGGAAAAGTGAGCAGGGGACGGGGGTGGGCGCTGAGGGGCGGGCTCCGGGTGGCATTTGGTGGCAGGGACAGGCTGCAAGGGCAGAGGGACCAGGTAAGTGGGGGACCGTGGGTCCAGGTGGCAGAGGGGCCTGGGCACGGCGGGGCAGTGGCTGGGACATGCGAATCCCATGTCACCTGTATGAAGGTTGCATGTGGCGCCAGCAGGCTGCGCTGGCCGTGGAGCAAGCGTGGCAGGGACCAGGCTTCAGTGCCATGGCTGCCCACGCCCACGGGGTGCCGGGGAGAGGGGTCTTGAGAGGTGCAGGGGGCAGGGCCTGTGGCTCGGAGTGAGCCCGTTGCAGGGACACACAGGTGGCTTCGGGCAGGAGGCAGCCCAGGGCCGGAGGGTGTGGCCGCGCTGTGGCTCAGGCCTGTCACCCAGAGTTCCCCGCTCCTCCACAGGTGCATGCCGGGTTCTGTGGCAGGCAGGGCCCCACGGGACCGGAACCGCCCTTCTGTGGGGAGAGCAGCTGGCCACCAAGTGCCTGAGACTTCCCTGCTGGATGTTTGTTTACTCAGCCATTTGCTGCGATCAGGTGGATCACAAACTTTATTTTTTCTTTGCAGGTCTTGGGCTTGAACTCAGGGCCTGGGCACTGTCCCTGAGCTTTTTTCACTCAAGGCAAGCGCTCTACCACTTTGGGCTACAGCACCACTTCTAGTTTCCTGGTGGTTTCATTGGAGATAAGAGTTGCATGGACTTTCCTGCCATGGGTTGGCCTCAAACCTCAATCCTCAGACCTCAGCCTCCTGAGTAGCTAGGGGGACAGGTGTGGGCCACTGGTGCCCGGCCATTTCTTTTCAGGCAATCCAGTCATCCTTTATTCTGCTGCTGCAGTGGCTGCAGCTGTTGGTATGGGTGTGTGTCTGCTCTTTCTCTTGGCTCCCATCCTCCCTTGTCCCCACTGTCGGAGGGGGGGTTCAGTCTTTCCCCTTAGCCTCCTTCACGTTCTGACCACCTCCAGCACCATCTTCCCCCGTTCACGCTAACACTAGCCATGCTCCCAAAGAACCCAAGTCCCTTTTGCTGGAAGGCCTGGGCCCCAGCTGTCTTGGTGGCTGTGGGAAAGGGGTCATTCCCCCTCGCTCCGCTCAGCTAGAGGAACAATGAGATACTGTGTGTGTGGTCTCCAGTACCTTTCTGGGGTGGATGGGCGTGGGTGGGCGGGCCATCGGTCCCCAGCCAATCAGGGCCTGCCTTGGGACAGGTACCCAGACACACACTGCTCAGGGAGAACACAGGGCCAGGTGCTGGCAGGAAGAGGGCTGCCTGGTGTCCAGCAGGAGGATGGACCCCCACCCCACCCCCAGCGGCCAGCGCCACCTGTTACCATTCCTCTGGACGCTCGAGGGCCCCTGGTTTGAAAGGAGACGGTAAATCTCTCGGGCATAGTGAACTATTTTTCATCTTGTCCTTCAAGCCGGCTGGCTTGTCTTCTAATAGATTCCAATTAAATCCTTCTTTTAAAATCACATTGTTGTTAAAAGACGTGGGTCTCTACACACGGTTCCCCCCGCCACCCCCAGCCCAGCCCCCTCAAGATTGCCTCTGCACCCCCCTTTTTCCTATTAAAAAATGGAAAATGGCACAATTCAGCTAATTAGTCAAATCTGCGTTGTCGGTGGCGATCTCGGCGCAATGGTTGAATTTCACACATCATTTGGAAGGCGAGGGTGGAAACTCGCCCGGCTCCTCCACTCGGGCGAGCGATTCCATTACAGAGCCGGGCTCCGTCTCCGGCCCTCTCGACACGATTAGCCTTTATTGATTTTTGCTTAAGTATGTTCAACACAGGCACATTTCTGCAAATCTAATGTGCTGGTATTTAAACAGAAATATTTCACTAAATGGGATTTCCTTTGTAAATGAAATTTGCCAAGTGATTATAAATGATGGGAAGCAGAGATCTGAATGTCAAGGATGGGTGGTGTGAAGGTTCTAGAAAGAGAAGTGGGCTGGGGGTTGGGCAAGGGTTTAAGGGGACTCCAGGGCGAAGGGAGGAGACCCAGGTGGGGACCCAGGCCCTGCATCCTACAGGGCTCCGGGGTTCAGAGCACACAGGGGAGCCAGGCAGAGCGCCCACGGGGACCACCACGAAAGATGCTAATGACGCCGGTGTCTGTGACTACCGACGCCCCAGCAACCACCGGCAGCAGCTGAACAGGCAACGGCAGCCACCGGGAAATTGAGCAGAAGCATCACATGTACCAACACACACGTGTGTGTGTGTGTGTGTGTGTGTGTGTGTGCCTGTCTCTTTTTGTTGGTGTTGGTGGTGGTGGTTGTAGGGCTTGAACTCTGGGCCTGGGCGCTCTCCCTCAGCTCTTCAGCTCAAGGCTAGCGCTCTACCACTTTGAGCCACAGCATCACTTTCAGTTTTCTGGTGGTTAACTGGAGATAAGAGTCTCACAGACTTTCCTGCCTGGGCTGGCTTTGAACCTCGATCCTCAGATGTCAGCCTCCTGAGTAGCTAGGATTATGAGCATGAGCCACCGGCCTGTCTGTCTCTCTTTATACCTACCTATTTATAATCTACCTAGCCATTTATAATATATCTGTCTTTTTTTGGTCAGTTGTGGAGCTTGAACTCTGGGCCTGGGCACTGTCCTTCAGCTCTTCAGCTCAAGACTAGTGCTTACCATTTGAGCCACGGTACCACTTCTGGTTTTCTGGTGGTTGTTTATTGGAGTCTCACGGGGACTTTCCTGCTCAGGCTGGCTTTGAACTGTGATCCTCAGATCTCAGCCTCCTGAGTTTACCATATTACAGGTGTGAGCCACCGGTGCCCAGCTTCCTTCTCTTTATATCTACTTATTTATAATCTTTCTATTTATAATCTAACATTTACCTATTTATATCTATCATCTATTTATCTGTTATCTAATTATATCTATTATCAAATCTGTATCTATCATCTATCTGCTTACCTCACCTATTTCTATCTCTATCTATCTATCTTTCTCTCTATCTACCCAGAACCTTAGCCTGGACCCCCTGAGTGCTGAGCATGTTCTTTGGCACTGAGCTCCCCACCAGCCCCAACCTATTTCTCTCCATCCGCCCGGGTGAAGTGGCCTCTCTCACCCCATTCACTCGGGTGCGATCAGCAAGGAGCCAACTTACGAAGATTCCTCTCAGTTAGAAAATCTGTTTTCTTGCCCTCCAATGGCTTCTGTTGCTCTTCTGCAGTTCAGGAAACATTTCCCGGGGAGACTTGGACTCTGCCGCTGGAGCTATGCAGGATATGAGTTCTGATGAGTTGGTGTGCTCTGCACGCACCTGAGCTCACCTGTGTGTGCTCTGCACGCACCTGTGCTCACCTGTGCACACTCTGCACGCACCTGAGCTCACCTGTGCACACTCTGCACGTACCTGAGCTCACCTGTGCACACTCTGCACGCACCTGAGCTCACCTGTGCACACTCTGCACGCACCTGAGCTCACCTGTGTGTGCTCTGCACGCACCTGTGCTCACCAGTGTGAGCTCTGTGCATAGCTGCTCTTACCTGTGCGTGTTCTGTGCGCACCTGCGCTCACTGTGTCCATGGTCTGCGCAGTGGTGCATCCTTCGTCTGTGCTACACACAGCTGTGCACGCTGTGCCCGTCCCACACTCACCCATGCCAGGCACACCTTCCATCCTCACAGCGGTTCAGTTTGTCCTGGAAGCAGCTCGGGGCAGAGCCAGATCCTGGCCGCTCAGGCCAGTCAGCAGCCGGGGCCTGGTCCCCTCAGCTGTGCAGGCCCAGACTGCAGACAGCGTCCCTCACACGTGTGATCCAAGCCCTGGGAGCTGAGCCCGCCGCCAGCCCCCGCCGCCGGACCCGCCCCGCTCCCCGTCTCCCCTCCACGGCCCGCCCCTGCCACCTGCATCACGGCCCTCAGTCCCCACGGTGGCGCCCCATCTTGTCACCTGTCCAAAGGCATTTTACCCACGAAAGTGTTTCCCGAGCAAGTGAATAAGAGAGAAAGACAGCGTGATCTGGAGATGGAGAGACAGAGCCAGAGGGAAACCACCACAAGAGCAAAGATGGGAAAACTACGCTCAGCCATCCAAACCAAACTAAGAACAACCACGGCCTAAGCAGTTCCCACTCCTTTCAAAGTGTAGATGCCACGGTCAGACTCGGGGTGCTCTCCCGGTGCGTAGGAGCATACTTTCATTGAGGCAGGGGAGGTGTCTCCTGGACCGTGCTGAAGGCAGGCCCTGGAAGGCCTCCACGCGGGCCAGATGCCCCTCAGGAGGTGTCCACGCGTGCGCACGGTCTCGCCAGGCCAGTTTCCCACTGCTGTTACCAAATGAGGCGCAGGAAGCCCATCATGGGGGAAGGTCGCTGAGGTCAGGATGGTTAGCCCAGTTTCTCTGCCTTGAAGAACCAGACGTCAGAGTCCGGGACCATCTCAGTCCAGCCTCAGAAGGAAGAGCCACAGAGAGGGCACTCTGCTTTAATGAATTAATTGAGTTACTTATTTATTTTTGGTCGTGGGGTTTGAATGCAAGGGCCTCGGTATTACTCCTGAGCTCTTGTGCTCAAGGTTAGCACTCTACAACTTGAGCCACAGCTCCATTTCTGGCTTTTTGTGGTTAATTGGAGATAAGAGTCTCCTAGAGGGGCTGGGAAGGTGGCTAAGTGGTACAGTAGCTTGCCTAGCATGCATGAAGCCCTGGGTTCGATTCCTCAGTACCACATACACAGAAAAAAACAGAAGTGGTGCTGTGGCTCAAGTGGTAGAGCACTAGCTTTGAGCAAAAGAAGCTCAGGGACAGCGCCCAGGCCCTGAGTTCAAACCCCAGGACTGACCAAAAAGAAAAAAGTCTTATAGACTTCCCTGCCTGGGATAGTTTGAACTGCGATCCTCAGCTCTCAGCCTCCTGAGAAGCTGGGATGACAGGCATGAACCACTGCCACCTGGCTCTGTTTTATTTATTTAATAAATTTTGCTCCCAACTTCAGTTGATCCTGAAACCAAATGTAAAGCAGCCTCTAGGAAGCTTTGCTAAAGAGAAAGAACAGAAGACTTGTCAGACTAACTCTGCCCATTTAACAACAACAAATCATCATCATCATCATCATCATCATCATCATCATCATCATTGTTCTTTGTGGGAGCACAATAGAAGTTACATTTTTTTTTTCTGTTGTAGGGCTTGAACTCTGGGCCTGGACAATGTCCCTGAGTTCTTCAGCTCAAGGCTAGTGCTCTACCACTTAAGCCATGGAGCCATTTCTGGCTTGTTCTGCTTATGTGGCGCTGAGGAATCCAACCCAGGACCTCATGCATGCAAGGCAAGCACCCTACCACTGAGCCACCTTCCCAGCATGGGAGCACAATAGAATCTTGAACAGCTACATATTTAATCCAGTACTGACAAAAAAAAAAAAAAAGGAAAAATAAATGGAGAGGGCAGAAAAGAGAGTTGCTGATTTTGAAGATGGACAAATAGAAATGATCCAGTCTGAAAACTGATAAATAAACAATGTTCAACAAATAACCCAGTGATTCTGTAGCTTGAAAAACATCAAAAGAGTCAACACACAGGAAATCCTGGTCCTAAGAGGAGAGAAGAGAGAGCGTGGTGTAGGCAGGGCATGCAGGAAATGATGGAAGAAGCATTGCGGATGCAGGGGAAACAGATTTGATGGTGAGCAGACTGGACCAGCGAACCCCACAAAGCATGAAAACAAAGAACACACACAGCCACACAGTGGCACCAGAAGGAGGCTGGGGCCTGGGTTCAGTCCCCAGGGCTCCACCCCGATCGTCACCAATCAATCAATCAATCAATCAGTCAGAAGAGAAGGCCTTGACACCAGGTACAGGAAAAGCCACGCATTACCTGGGTTTCTCGGGGCTGCTCTGGGCCCTTCAGGAGGACTTGAAAGGGGAGATGCCAAGGGACGGTCCTTCTGCTGTTTCATAGATTTTTCTAGTGAGTGCTTGCGTCTCCCTCCTTCCTTCCCTCCCTCCCTCCTTCCTTCCCTCCCTCTTTCTATCTCTCCCTCTTTCTCACAGACTTACAGATCCTTCTTCCTAGAGAAAGTTTTGCAGATACCTTTTTGGAATTAAATACAAGCAGAGTAAGAAAACCCTTAACTTAAGCTAAGTACTTTGATGCATTGTTTCAATGGGCTCTCAGCAAACCCTGTGAGGAAGGGCTCAGAGAGGCCAAGTGATTTGCCCAGAGCCACACAGCTGGCTCAGAGCCCAGAAGCCTGGCTTGAGAGCCAGCAGGTCTGAGTCGGCGCTGCTGTCTCAGCAGGGCAGGGTGGGTGCGGGGTTACGGGGACACAGCACTTTGATCAGGAAATTTCTTATCCAAACTTCCACATCCTCCTGGCCACCCCCAGAAATCCGAACTGGCGGCGTGAGGCAGCCCAGGACAGGTTCTCCTGCAGTCAGCAAGGCAGGGGGCCGAGTCCCTGAGTCAGAGGGTTGGGCCTGGAGACCGGCCTGTGGGCCAGGGACAGCCCAGGACCCACGCCGTGGCGGGCGTGGGCGGGTGAACCTGAGCCCCTGGGGGGGGCCTGGCAGACCAGCTTGCTCTGACCACGGCCCTCCTCACAGGGGCGGAGCTCCTGTCTGCACACACGGAGGGGGAGGCCGCCCGGCCTCCGCCCTGGCCTCCGTCGGACCCTCGGGGCTGCCCAGGGCCCACAGGCTTATCTTAGCTTCAGAGGTTTCCGTCCAGGGTCCCTTGGCCCTGTTTGGAGCCTGGGGTGGCGCTGCTCCAGTGCGGGGTTGTGTAGTAGCAGGCACAGTGCAGCTCATGGCTGCCAGGAAGCAGAGAGCCAGAGCCAGAGACAGACAGAGCCAGAGACAGACACACACACAAAGACAGAGACAGAGGCAGACAGAGATACACACAAAGACAGAGACAGAGACACACACAAAGACAGAGCCAGAGACAGACAGAGACAGAGATACACACAAGACAGAGACAGACAGACAGAGATACACACAAGACAGAGACAGAGGCAGAAAGGCAGAGAGAGGGAAGGAGACAGGGAGGGAGAGGAGGAAGAGGAGGAAGGGCCAGGTTCCAATATTCCTATTGAGACCATGCCCCCAGTGACCTCACTTCCTCCCCCTACTCCTAAAGTTTCTAACATTTCCCTCCCCCTCCCCCCCTGCATAGTACCACAGGCTGTTTTGTGTCAGTTGTGGGACTTGAACTCAGGGCCTGGCTCTGTCCCTGAGCTCTTTTCTGCTCAAGGCGAGTGCTCTACCACTTAGAGCCACAGCTCCACTTCTGGTTTTCTGGTGGTTCATTGGAGATAAGAGTCTGGGTGGGAGGAGGGGGGAGGGGAAGGTGGCTCAGTGGTAGAGCGCTTGCCTTGCATTCATGAGGCCCTGAGTTCGATTCCTCAGCACCACATAAGCAAAAAAAGCCAGAAGTGGTGTAAGAGTGCTGGCCTTGAGCTGAAGAGCTGTGGGATGGTGCCCAAGCCCAGAGTTCAAGCCCCATGACAGGCAAAAAAAAAAAAAAAAAAAAAAAGTCTCACGGGGACATTCCTGCCTGGGCTGGTTTTGAATCTTGATCCTCAGAACTCAGCCTCCTGAGTAGCTAGGATGAGAGGCTGAGTAGCTAGGATTACAGGCGTGAGCCAGCAGCACCTGGTTTGGGACTAAGCTTTAGTCAGGGAAAGGGACTAAGCTTTAAGCACTTGGGTTTGGGGGGTGGTTTATATTCAAACTAATAGCAGTCTGTTTCCTGGGCCTTCTGCAGATCTGACCTCCGGTAACTGCACATCAGAGTGTTTCCAATTTAGAAGAGCCACATGACGTATTTGAACACTGACCTCTCACTCACGCAGCAGATGTGGGTAAGGACGCGCGTGTTCATCCAGTTGGTCCATGGACTGTCTGTCTACAGGATTCCAGGCCCCAGGGCTGCCAGGAAGCGGGGCTGAACCTCCTGTGCTAATGAAGTTCATGTTTAAATGGAGAGAGAAGAGCAGTAAGCAACCCAGCAAAACAAGGAACTGTATAAATAAAATAGTAACAGCTTTCCAAAGCTATGGAGAAAGGCAAACAAAATCCAGCTCAGGGATAGAAGTCTGCCCTAGGAGATTCAGGGGTCTAGGAGCTAGGGAGGGTTTTCTCAAAGATGGGGAGGGGCTGGCCAGGAGAGGAGGCACTGCAGGTGCAAAGGTACTGTGGTGAGAAAGACCAGGCCTGGGTGAGGATAGAGAAGAGGGTGCCAGGAGGTCCAGGCAGGAGAGGCCAGACAGGCGGACAGACACAAATCACCCAGACCAGCCTTCCCAGGACGAGGTGAGGCCCGAGGCCAGGCCTGAGCACGATTAGCTGAGAACACATCTTCGTTCAAGGGACTGCATTTTTACAGCAGTTTTACAGTGACAGGAAAATGAACAGGAAGTTGAGGGGGGCCCCAGACACCCTGTCTTTGCCCTCACCCCCATTACCCCATCCGTGTTGGTGCTGTCACAGGTCACCGCTGCCTAGCCGAGGCTGTGTGTCATTGTTAGCCAAAGTCAGGTAAACTATGACACATGTGTGACACAGGGGCACAACAAGGCATGCACCGTGACACACGTGCGATCACACATGCACAGCCTGTGTACAGTGATGCATGTACCATGACACGCAGTGACATGCATACCATGACACGCGGGTGGTGACACGCAATGAGGACACGTGTGCACGTGTCCACAGGGCCAGTCCTGCAGAGGAGTTTTACTTCCTTCATTTCCTGTGCCCTGGCCCCCTCCCTCCTCCTCTGCACCCCTCCCCCCCACCCCTGGCAGAGTCTTTTTTTTTTTTTTTTTGTCAGTCGTGGGGCCTGAACTCTGTCTGGGCGCTGTCCCTCAGCTCTTCAGCTCAAGGCGAGCGCTCTACCACTTGAGCCACAGCACCACTTCTGGTTTTCTGATGGTTCACTGGAGATCAGAGTCTCACAGACTTTCCTGCCCAGGCTGGCTCTGAACCACGATCCTCAGGTCTCAGCCTCCTGAGAGGCTAGCCACAGCGCCTGGCTAGCAAGTCTTTCTTCTTTCTTGAGACACCATCTTTGATCACGTGTGTAGCTCAGATCTATGCGGAGCGCTCGGGGCCCTTTGCCTCTGCTTTTTGTGTGCTGGGATTATAGGCATGAACGGCCCCGCCTGGCCCTAGAATTCAGCTTCACAGCAGCTAAAACGCCTGCCTCTGGGACCCGCCAGTGTGTCCTCGTGTGGCATGCCACACAGGCAGGGCCCCTCTGGGGAGGCTGTGGACAAAGCCCAGGATGGCCTCCAGCTCACAGTCCCCCCACCTTGGACTCCTGAGCGCTGGGATGGCAGGTGGGTGCCAACACGTGCGGCCACAACCATCTTGGCCTTTTCCAAAATCTCATACGGCAGAATGGCGCATGGACTTCCACGCTTGCTTTCCCCAGGGCCCTCCGGGCCACCATGGTCTTCTAGGTGGCCCTGAAGTCCTGGATAAGGAGCTCAGCGCTCCGAGCAGACCAGCGTCTCTGCCAGAAGCAGGGCGGCCTCTGTCAGCGCCCCAGCCTGGCCCTCCACAGCCCTGGTCTCCTTCCCTGCCCACGCTGTCCCTGGAGAGCCATCTTCTTGCTGGACACTACCACACGCCCCAGGGGAACCAAGCCACAGAGCCCCCCTCACCCAGCCAGCCCAGGACATCACAGCCGCATCCCTGGACCCCCACAGGACCGTGAAACACGCCACACCACTGTGTCCTAAGCCTGCGCCACTCTGTGCCGGCCGGTGGGCCTCGGGGCGGAGCCACGGGTGAGTCAGGGCCGGGCTGCGGTGGGCGTGTCCGCAGACACCCGCAGACACCCGCAGCCCTGCATTGTCTCCCAGTGCTTCAGACACGCCAGTAAATCAGAGCTGACTGGGGTGAGGCCAGCCTCCAACGCCTGTGCCCTCCAGCTCCGCGCTCTGCCCTCAGCGCTCAGCAAGTCCCAGATCAAGGGTGGCCCTGGGGGAGGGGGCGTGGAGGGGACACTAAATCCATTCTGTTGCTAAATCCACTTTGTGTATTTTGGGGGATTTGGCTCAGGGCGTTCACCACCCGCACAGAAGGCAGGGTGGGGCCTCGGACCCACTGACAGCAAGTTCCAGAAGGGAAAAGATACAGCAGAAGCCGGGCACTGGTGGCTCACGCCTGTCATCCTAGCTACTCTGGAAGCTGAGATTTGAGGATTGCGGTTCAAGGCCAGCCCTGGCAGGAATGTCCTTGAGACTCTGATCTCCCATGAACCACCAAAACACCAGAAGTGGTGCTGTGGCTCAAGTGGTAGAGCGCTCGCCTTGAGCTGAAGAGCTGACAGCATCCAGGCCCAGAGTTAGGACCCATGACTAAAGGACCCTGCACCTCCGCCTGAGCTGGGGCAGGGGTGTATCCCCAAGGCCCTGGAACCTCCCAGGACAGTGACCCCATGCTGAGCTTGGTTCTGTGGACTTAAGAACAAAGGCAGGAACAGCTGTGTCTCCCTGAGGGAGGCTGCCTAGGTATAGGGGGGCTGGTGTCCCCCCCATAATCGCATAAGTAATAAAACAAGACATCTGAGTCTGTCCTCTGTTACGCATGAAGGTCAGTGAGCCTCACACCTCAGTGGGTCTCCTTGACCCTGGCCACAGTTCCTTTGCCCGTCTTGGAGTCTGGGCGGCTCCCAGGCTCCCTGGTGGGCTGGGCGGGCGTGCCTTTTCTGCCCAGGTCTGCCCAGTCAGGCTCATTTCTCTGCACTGGCTCCTTCTCAGGTATCCGTTCTACCTTGGAGTCACAGAGGAGTGTGCACTGTGTATCCCACAGCCTCTGCCCCCTGCCCTTCAGAAGCACATCCTGAAGTAGATGCACAGGATGCCTCGGGAAGCGTGGAGTCGGAGAATTGATTATCTTCATCTCTAACAATGGGTGTGTTTAACACCCAGAACAACAGGAAGGAAATGGAGTAGCATTCTCGATTCCATCACTCACACACACACACACACACACACACACACACACACACACACACACACACACACACACACACACACACACACACACACCACAGTATACTGCCTAGACTCAGCAATTGGGGGGACGGGCAGGAGGTAGGGTCCTGGCTCAGGCCCTGAGCACTGTCACTGAGCTTTTTGTGTTCAAAGCTAGTGCCTTACCACTTGAGCCACAGCTCCATTTCTGGCTTTTGTGATTAATTGGAGATAAGCGTCTTAGGGACTTTTCTGCCAGGCTTGCTTTGAACTGTGCAGCTAGGGTGATGGGTGTGAGCCGCCAGCACCCAACCGAGCAAGGCAATTCTTATTTCCCCAATTGTCTGAAATTCTCTTCACCTCTGGATTCTCTCCAGGCAAACCCAAGAACCAAAGTTCTGTTCCTTCAAGCATTTGTGAGAAAGAAGATGCAGACAGGAACCAATAGCTCATGCCTGTCATCCTGGCTACTCAAGAGGCTGAGATCTGAGGATCATGGTTCGAAGCCAGCTCAGGCAGGAAAGTCTGTGAGACGCTCATCTCCAGTTAATCACCAGAAAACTTGAAGTAGAACTGGGGCTCAAGTAGTAAACCACTATCTTTGAGCACAGAAAAGCTCAGTGACAGTGCCCAGGCCCTGAGTTCAAGCCCCAGGACCAGCGCCAGAGAGAGAGAGAGACAGAGAGACAGAGACAGAGACAGAGAGACAGAGACAGAGAGAGACAGAGAGAGTTCCCTATTACACATTCAGCTGGTCGTTGAAATAATGAAGCCCCAACGGTTCAGCCTGTCTCCTGGGAAGCCATGCTCTCCACAGGACTAGCTCTGAGGTTCTGGCTAATTCTTCTTCGAGACATATTTTTTATTCATCCACAAACATTTTCAGGTCTGTTGCAAACAATGTCTTTATACCTGATATGTAATTGTATCCTTAGGGCAGGAAAATGATCATTTCATGAAAAAAAAATCTAGAGATAACAAGGCTTTTTCTAGTTACATAAAATGAGTAATGTGAAATTCGATGCCATGAGCTACTAACTGTAATTAAATGAATGTTTATTAGCACGTAAGTTCACACACAAACACCAGCTGCATGAGTTATAACATCAGTTATATTCTTATTGCCAGCTCTCTTGTCTAATTAGCTATTTTCCTTCTGTCGAATTTATTTTTGGGCCAAACTCACTGTTGGGGGACTCGAGGATGGAGGAGTTGCGGAGGTCCTGACCACAGTTACCTCGGGCCCTGACAATGCTCAGGGAGAATCAAGGGCTGATTTCTTAGATAGATCCCCTCGAAAAAATGGGCATTAGCCAGGTGCTGGTGGCTCACGTCTACAATCCTAGCTACTTAGGAGGCTGAGATGGAAAGATCACAGTTCAAAGCTAGCCGGAGCAGGAAACTACGTGAGACTCTTCTCTCCAATGAACCAGCACAACCACTGGGAGTGGAACCATGACTCAAGTGGGTAGAGCACTGGCCTTAAGCACAAAAAACTCAAGGACAGCGCCCAGGCCCTAAGTTCAAGCCCCAGGACTGGCATAAGAACAAAACAACAAAGAGGAAAAAAAATGAGTCTCGCCTGTAGCGCAGGGTGTGTTGTCTAGCTGGGCCTCTGTTTGGCTCTAAGAAGGATGTTTGTGGCCCTGGGGACAGTGGTGTCTCTGCCCACAGTGGCTTTCTCCCAGGGGACGCTTGTTTGAAGGCTGTTTGTTGCTGTGGTAGGAGCCGTGGCAGGAGGGGCGGGGCGGGGGAGGAGGAGGCTGAGGGGACCCCAGGTTGGCCCCTAGCTCAGGACAGCCCTGCCACAAAGAACTGTCTGCCCCCAAAGCCAACCACACTGAAGTTGAGAAATCCTGTGCTAGAACAAATGAAAAACAATATTACACACACAAAAAACTTAAGAAAGGCATTGTTCCTTCTTGCCAGCATGTGACTTTCCTGGAAAACAAAAGCTTATACTCTTGAAACACATCAAACATGACAATGGATCGCCCTGGGGCCGGAGGCCAGACTGCTTCCAGACCCGGTTTCAGTGCTGCTCACAAAACCAAGGGCAGCGGGGGCTAGTGCCCACGACTGTAATCCTAGCTACTCAGAGGCTGCGATTCGGAGTATTAATGTTTGAAGCCAGCCTGGGCAGGAAAGTCTGTGAGTCTCTTACCTCCCATTGACCAGCAAAAGGCTGGAAGTGGAGTTGTGGTTCAAGTGGTAGAGCACCAGCCTTGAGAGAGTGTGAGGCCGAGTTCAAACTCTAGTACAGGCACCAAACCAAATACGATACAAAATAAGGGGGGGGGTGGAATTCTAACTTCTACACACACACACACACACACACACACACACACACACACACACACACACACACACACACACACACACACACACACACACACACACACACAGGCTTCATTCTCCAGGCACGGCAATACTGGCCCCATCCTGACAGGGTTTTCTGAGCAGGACACAGGCATGACTGACAGAGCTGGGCAAGACTTGCCGTGACCAGACAGTCTTCAAATGACTCCTGTGCCCGAGCTGGGCTCTAAGCGCTCGGGATGTCTCCTTTCTCCTTCTACTCTTCCTAAACTGTGTGCTGCCAGTGCCCAACTTGTCAGAGAGGGAAGCCAGGAAGCACCCCCCCCCCCCCGCTCCCCATCCTCCTTCCGCCCCCCCCCCCCCCCCCCCGGCACAGCCAGAGACACAGGGTCAGCATAGTGCAGTCTAAGACACAGAGCCTAGTCTAGCCACCAGGTCACCACCCAGGGGGTGGAAGACCCCAGGAGATTTGCCAGTGTTTGGTTAGCAAGGAGAAGTTTCCAGAACCCACCACAGACTCTCAGCAGGAATTAGATGTCCCCAGTCAATGCATCGTAGATGCTTCTGGAAGCTGTTCTGGGACTTGTCATCAGGCCCTACAGAGCGGGGATTGAGACGCCCACCCATAGCCCCGCTCAGGCCCGTGTGTTTGTAACTTCTCAGCTCCCAGCCCAGGCTCAGCCACAGGCCCCAGGCCCTGAGTGGTCTCGGGACACCAGGCTGACAGCAGCCACGCACAACCATGCTGTCAAGCCACGGCTCTCGTGGCCCGGGCCCAATGTCTGGCCGGAACCAGCACCCCGGGTGTCCAAAGTCACCCCAAGTCCTGGGCCACACAGGTGACCTGAGCTGGGCAAGAAGCCTGCCGTTCCTTCCCTCTGCCTCGGTTTCCTCATCCGCTGAGGACTCGGGACCAGCCTCAACCTTAAATATTACTGCTCACCATGGCTTGACAACAGCCACGCCCCAAGCCAGGCCTGGCTCCTGGTCCACGCCCAACCAAGAGAAATTGTACCATTCAGCTGTGTGTACACCTTCTTTTCCCGTCTCACGGTCAGGATACAGTGGCACACACCTGTAATCCTTGCTGCCCAAAGGCAGAGAGTGGGATAAGGTTTAAAGGTAGCCCAGGCACCTCATCTCAACAGCGGCAAAAAAACTAGGCATAGTGGCTCTTATCTAGTACCAGCCACACAAGAAGTATTGATAGGGGGCTCACAGTCCCAGGCTGGCTCTGAGCAAAATACACAAACCCTATCAAAAAACAAACAACTAAAACAAAATAGGACAGGAGGCATGGCTCAAGTTGTAGAGCACCTGCTTAGCAAGAAAGAGGCTTGAGTCGGACCCAAGGACTGCCAGCAAACAGGAAACAAAAAGTAGTCCTCGACATAGAATCAACCAAAGTGCCTGCCGATCAGTGAATGGAGAGACTGAACTTGAAGCCAACATGGAATAGAATGCCACACAGCTTTACCAAGAAGGGAGGTCAGTGCCTGGACCCCGGGGGACACCCTGAGCCAATCGGGAGAGCAGGAAGAGACACCCCACGAACTCACAGCAAACAGAAACTGTAATAAATACACCTAACCCACCCAAGCCCAGTCGCACAGCCCAGCGTGGGGCATCGAGGCACGGGAGCCGTGACACACCGGGGCACCAGCTGGCAGGAACAGGCCCGCATCAGAATTCACAAAGTCCCGCTGAACGAGTCCCACGGGGCCCGTCCCGTGTCCAGAGTGGAGGCAGGGTGGCAGGGCTGTCTGAGCAGAGTTGTCTGTCTGGGATTTGTGCAGACGGGCCTGGAAACTCAGCTGGGGTTGCTCCCCACCCATGAGGCAAAGATGGGGATGGAGAAGCCACTAGGGTGGATGAAAACACAAGGTAAGGAGGAATCTGGGACAGAGAAGCTGGGGATGGAGGAGAATCTGAGGGTGGAGAAGCTGGGGATAGAGGAGAATCTGGAGGTGGAGATGAAGCTGGTGTTGAGAATCTGGGGATTGGAGGGAAGCTGGAGGTGGAAGAGAAGCTGGGGTAAAAGAGAAGTTGGGTGGTGGAGAAGCTGGGGATGGTAGAGAAGCTGGGGGTGGTGGAGAAGCTGGGGGTGGTGGAGAAGCTGGGGGTGGTGGAGAAGCTGGGGTCATGAAGTTGATAGAGGAGAACCTAGAGCTGGAGAAGAAGCTGGTGTGGAGGAGAAGCTGGCCTCTCTGCCCCAAGCAAACCCCACCACAGATTGCCAGCCCGTAAGGCAGCTCTGGGCTGGATCCCACAGGGTCTCGAGAGCTGAGAGTCTGGGGTTCCACCTTTTGGGTGGTGGTGATGATGGCGGTGGTTGTGGGGCTTGAACTCAGGCCTGGGCACTGTTCCTGACTTTTGTGCTCAAGGCTAGGACTCTGTTGCTTTGAGCCACAGCGCCACTTCTGGTGGTTCATTGGAGATAAGAGTCTCACGGACTTTTCCTTCCCCGGGCTGGCTTTGAACCGCGATCCTCAGATCTCAGGCTCCTGAGTAGCTGGGATGACAGGCGTGAGCCACCGGTGTCCGGCAGTGGGTTCCACGTTGAGGATAAGCGGACGGAGCAGCACTGGTGGGTGCAGCCTGCAGCTGCGGTGACCTCGCCCGGGCCTTGGGCCTGGCGCGTCTGCGGCCACGCCCCACAGTGCCCCAGGAGGGAACTGTCCACAGTGTCACGGCCCTGAGGTGACTTCTGCGTGACTCCGCAGAAGACCAGCACTCCTTCAGCACACAGGAGGGAAACTGAGGCCCAGAGAGCCCCGAGGGCCCCCAGCAGAGGCAGGAGCAGGCTGCCTGTCTCCACATCCTTCTCACGTGCTCTGTGGTTCCGTGGAACACCGCGGTGGCAGGGCCTGGAGACTGACCAGGGGGCCCCAAATGTCAGCGGCCATATGTAGGCCAGGCGCGGCCTGGGCGCGGTGGTCAGGCGCTGAGCTCTCATCCGGACGGCTGAGAACAAACAGATGCCGCGCTGCTCACAGAGAGGCTCCCGCCGCCGCTGCTGGGCGAACTTGGGTGTGTAATTTAAATCTTATTAAATAATGAATCTGGGTCAGTGGTAATTTATAGATTACCTTCATTAACTGGATAAAAATAATCACCAACTCAACAGTGAGTCACAACAGCAATTAAAAAAAAAGGGAGAGAGCGTGCGGGCTCCGCGCTGGTTGCTGTGTGAGGACGTGTCTCCAATTATTTCCCAGAGATTCTGGAGATTGGCAAAAATCAGCCGGAATTTTGCCTGCGACAACCCCCCCTCCCCTCCCCCTGCATGTTGAAGCCCCGTCAGGAGAAATGTAATCCATATGTTTTAGAGTTGTTTACATTGAAGCCATCAAAACAGTGTTCACCAGGCGTATTTGAAGTCCAAGCGCCCCTCAGCCCTCTTCGCCAAAGGCCTTTGGTCTCTGCACCAGGAAATCATCTTGTGCCAGATGGCACAAAGGTGGGGTCCCCCGGGAACACCGGCAGGCGGCGGTGGGGGTGGGGCCTGTCCCACCCTCCTCTGCCCTCCAGTTCTGGAAGCTACCAGGCCACACTTCCCAGACCTGCAAAATCAGCCCCCAGGAGCCGCTGCACCCCGCCATGAGGCTCCCGCCCGCCCGCAGGGGCTGAGTGAACATCCACTGAGTGCCACGTGCTGCATCTCACAGACGAGGCGCAGGGGCCGCCTAGGTCCGGGGGACTTCCCGAGCATTCACACGCGGGAGCCGGCCTTTCCGAATGGAAGATCTCGAAACTTCCTCTTCACCACTGTCCTTCTGCTTCCAAATGACCTTGCTGTCTGCTTGAAGAACAAACAAACAAACAAACAAACGTGGGCTGACACTGGAAGAATCTCCTAAGCCTCTCCCTGAAGCTCCGGTCCTCCCCACTGCCCGCTCCCCTCCCCCCTCACTCTGCCCCTGATGAGGTAACACTGCATTGTCTCTCTGTCCGTGTGTGTGTATGTGTGTGTGTGTGTGTGTGTGTGTGTGTGCGCGTGCGCGCCAGTCCTGGGGCTTGAACTCAGGGCTTGGACACTATCCCTGAACTTTGTTAATCAAGGCTAGCACTCTACCACTTGAACCACACCTCCAATTTTCAGCTTTCTGGTGGTTCCTTGGAGATAAGAGTCTCATGGACTTTCCTTCCCAGGCTGGCTTTGAACCAGGATCCTCAGATCTCAGCCTCCTGAGTAGCTAGAATGACAGGGGTGAGCCACAGTGGGTATCTGATCCAGGTGTCTCTTTCTTGTGTACATGAGGAGAATATTTTTTTTTGGGTCCAGTCGTGGGGTCCTGAACTCTGGGGCTGGGCGCTGTCCCTCAGCTCTTCAGCTCAAGGCTATCTTTCTACCACTTGAGCCACAGCGCCACTTCCGGCTTTTTTCTTTTTGCTTATGTGGTGCTGAGGAATCGAACCCAGGGCCTCAGGCATGCAAGGCAAGCGCTCTACCACTGAGCCGCCTTACCAACCCGAGGAGAATATTTTTATACACTTACACTCTCCTGTTCATGCAGCTGTCTGCCTTGCTTTTGGCCACAGCCTTGTTCCTAATATTTCCACCTTACCCACAGCAGCCGCCTCTCCAGGCATTTCCCAAGAACCTCCAGGTGCGGCCAGTTACCCAAACATTGGGTCGTACGGGCCACTTCGCTTTCCTGGTTGTGCCTGTACAATAGACTGTCTGTGTCTTTGCACACCATCCCTGAAGGAGCCGCTTGACCTCAGTGTTTATCACACTCAGGATCCCTCGGCAATTGCCTGGCTTTGAACCTTGAGCCTTAACCTCACTCTGCTTGTGCTCACAGCTGGCGCTCTGCCACGTGAGCCACATCTCTGGTTGGCCAGCCCAGCTTCTTGCTGGTTCCTGGGAGATGGCATCTCACAGACTTTCCTGTCCAGGCTGGCTTCAAATTGTGATCCTCACTGCCCACCTCCTGAGTAGCTGGGATTACAGGCGTGAGCCACCTGGTGCCGGGTCCTGGCGGACATGTTCTTGATTCATCTGAGTGTCTGCTCCTCCCTCGCCCAGGTGCGTGCCCACAGCGGTGTCGCCCTGAGCCTGGAGGGCAGCTCTGTGCTCCTGGCGGTGCTGGCACCTCATTGGCAGAGGCTGCTCCCTGTGGGTGACTCTATAGCATCCCCTTACCCACAGGTGATAGATAGATAGGTAATCTACATAGATATATAATCTATCTATCTATCTATCTATCTATCTATCTATCTATCTATCTATCTATCTATCTAGAGCAATTGCTAATCAAAAAGAAAAAAATCAAATATACTACTAGGATATAAACAGTAGATACCTAAATAAGGAATACAAATGACAGGGGGTGGGGCAGGGGAAGCCCATGGAATCATAATTAGTTTAATAAATTCCGTGTCCACACATCGTCTATGTTCAATAATGGAAGTTGCTTGCGTCTGATCCCATCCTGAGCTGCTTTACTGGAACTCACCGAGCCCCGTCCCAGGAAGCCCAGGCTGAGGACGCACAGGTGTCGGTCTGTCCCCAGGCCTGCGCAATGGCTCCGCTTCCCTTTGTCACTGGAAGGAGTGGGGAAGGGGGCCGTTGCAGAGGAGGATGGAGGGAGGAAGTTCATCCCAGTGAAGAGGGAGGATGGTGCTGACTCCCACAATGCACCCCAGCGCACCCCAGACATGGCGTGGGGGGGACGTAGGGAGACACCTGTCTGCCCATGGAGTGCTCAGTCGGTGCCCGTGTGCCCAGCACCCCAGGGGAAGATCCCCAGAAACGCACGCACCTGCTGGGCAGAAAGATGAGTGCAGCAGAGAGAGGGAGACAGACAGACAGACAGACAGACGGAGAGTGAGTGCTGGGTCTCCCTCGCTGTCCCTGGGGGCCTCTGAGGTGTGGCAGGGCTGAGGACGTCTGGTGCTGTGTGCATACCACACCCCCAAAGGTGGCCCGTGGGTGGCACGGGGGGGGCCCAGGCGACGGGCCGGCGGCTGACCCGCGGCTGGTGTCTGCACTGAGTCCCACAGCTGCCTCCTAGGCCGTCAGGTCAGAGTCAGGCTCCATCACCGCCGCTGACCTTCCAGAACCATCCTTCAGCGTGGGAGCAGCAGGGCTGGCCATGTGGGCAGGAGGAGGCCCTGGCCTCCACCGTCTGCTGGCAGTGTCCGTCCACCTCCATGGCCGCTGGGACGGTGGCCGAGGGTCTCCAGCCAGCATGCGTGGTCCCCACAGGCAGCACCTGCCCCCAGCGCGGCTGCTCCGTGCTGGCCCTTCCTGGGAGCGTGGTCTGGGGTCGCTGGCACCCCAGCCACCGGGGCATCCCCATGGATGCAGACACGTTGTGCACCTTCAGGCAAAATCCTGGCTTGGCTGGGCATCATTCAACCCAGGAGACACGCAGCTCCTGGAAGGGCGCACCGCAGCCTCTTCAGCATCAGGACGCAGGGTCTGGCCTTCAGCTTCTCTTGGAGAAAGGAGGCCATCGTGGCCCCAGGCCCGGGGCCCAGTGTGCAGCGCGCAGCAGGAGCTGGACAGTGCCAGGTCCTCTGGACAGGGCCAGCTTCCGCACTGCCCCCATGCCCACCAACGCCGGCCGATGCCCTGAAGTCCAGAGTCCGCTGTCCCTTCCAGACCCAAGGGTGCTCTGACATGGGATGAGTTGTTCAAATGTGTTTGCACACGCGAACACACACATGCAAAGGCATACGTGTGCATCATTTGTAAATCTGCAGGACACACGAGTGGATTGTACAAGCACACATGCGTGCTTATGAACACACACATGCGACACAAGTGCCATGTGTGCACAGCACATACATGAATGTACAGATAACACATGTGCCTGTGCACACGGTATGTGCATAAACAACTACGCAAGCGCACACGCGTCCCGTCACAAACATACATGCCTCCTATGTGTGGACACATACTTATGCATAGACACATGCATTATTGTCTATGCAGATTGCCTGTGTTTTTGTGCATGACTGCTGTGCTATCATGTGCGTGCTTCACATATGATCACAAACACATAGACACACCTATGTCTATGTGTGTGGTGCCTGTGTGCAAACATGTGTGCACACGTATACAGATGTTCCTTCACAAGCACACGTGTGTGGGTGCACACACCGACACATGCACAAAATGCAGGCATGATGCACATGCGTACATCACACATGCACACATGCACACGTCTCCGGGCACATGCATACCAAGCTCACTTGCTGCCCCTGTGCACACCTGGCCCTGGGGCCTGTCCTGGGGAGCCGCGCCCGTCCCTGCCTGCAGCACGGCGCTGGCTTGATGGACGGACGGACGCCGGCTCTGAGAGCCTGCGGGATGTGTTTATTGTGGCGCGGAGTGTGGGCCGGGCCGCTCTGGCTTGTGTAAGTGTCAAGTGGCAGCCGCATGTGTTGTACAGAAGGTGGAGGCAGGCGCTGGGGCGCCCCACACGGTGAGACCACCCAGCGCCTTTCACAGGAGAAGGAACGGAAAAGATGGAAAAGACGCGCAGAGACCTGGACCCCAGAGGCTGGGGCCCCCAGGAGCGGGCTGGGCCATGGGAGGCACCGTTGCCCCCCCCCCGCTTCCCCCCTTGCTAGAGAAGAGTCCCAGGCCTGCTCTCTGGGTCCCCCAGGGGTCTTATGTTCAGTTACCACCGAACGGGGCTCCACCTGGTCATGTGATGGGTTAAGATGCCCAACAGGGTCCCGCTGGACCGTCTACTCAGCTCACAGACGCTGTCCTGTCCAACTGCTACTGCTGTGTGTCCAAAGCTGCAGTGTCCGTGCTGCACAAAGACCCAGCTCTGTCTGCGGGATCTAGCAGCCGAGGGTCTAAAGGCCCCCACCTCAACCCCTCCTGCAGGACAGCAAGGTCCCTCCTGCAGCCACCATGCCAAAGCCCCCTCGCCAGCCTGGGCCTGGGAACAGGAAGGAAATGACATTTCCCACCTGACTTGGAGCAGGACCTGTGAGTGTGGGCGTGGTGAGGGGATGGCGCAGCGTGAGCAGTCCTGGGATTTGAACTTAGGACCTCACGCTTGCTAGGCAGATGTTCTACCACCTGAGCCATACTTCTAGCCCCGTTTCTGCTGGATATTTTCTCAGGCAGAATCTCATGCACTTTGCCAGGCCAGCCTTGGCCCTTGGTCCTCGTTTAATCCCACATAGCTGGGATTAAAGCCGTGCCTCACCATATCTGGCTGTGCTTTGACATAGAATCTTCCTGACATGTTTGCCCGGGTCGAGTCCTCCCTTTTTGCCTCCCATGCCACTGGGCTCAGGTGCAGAATCGACGGCACTCGACCAAGCCAGAGTAACGTCCAACTTTCCAAAGTGAATGGGTATTTCCAGGTCAGTAGTAGAATTTCCAATGTTCCCCACTCGAAAGAAATGATAAACACCTCAGGTGAGGGACAGTGGCCGCGAGCTGACCTTCCACGTGTGCTCCTGTGCCACAAAGAGGTGCAAGTACAATGTGTCAGTGAAATGTTCTGCTTCAAAGATCCACATAATGAATGCATAACTGCTACTCGGGGCTGATGGAGGAGAAGTAGAAGAACAAGGAGGCAGTGGGAGAAGGGGTGGAGAAGGCCAGACACAGGCGTCAGTGTATGGAACCAGCAAGAGCCTGGGAAGAGCCTTGGAACTGGGGGGCGGGGGGGAGACAGAGCAGGGCCATGTGTGGCTCACCTTGAAGGCTGGGCTCTGAATTCCGGCTCTGCCATCTGTAGGCTGTGTGTCCTGGAGCACATCACCGGCCACACTGATCCCCAGCTCTCTCTGTTATAGGATGGCTCTGAGGTGAAGACAGAAGGAAGACGTGAAGTTTAGAGTTACAGGCATATCGACTGTCTCATCTGGGTGGAACTCTTCACTCCGTGAACAGCTCCTCATCACCGTGGAGGAATAAGGTAGCCATGCCAGGCCGAACCAATGCCGCTTCCACGCAGAGACGCTGGCTGCGTGGACAGCGAACCCCCAGCCCCCACACCCCATTCCTCTCACCTGCCCCACCCCACCCTCCATATAATTATAGCTGTGGCCCCTTTCCTTAGTTTCTGCAGTATTCTCCACCCCAACAATTAACCTCCCTGGCAGCAAATCAAAGCGATGCCCAGAAAGACAGGCTGGAGGCCAGGTGTCCTCGAGAGGAAACTCCAGGGCCCCAGTGCTGGGCCCAGCCTGCCCGGCATGGATCCCTCAGCTGCCACCCACGTGCCCAACTGCCACCATCCACCCAATCATCTATCCATCCACCCAGTCATCCATCCATCCACCCCATCCACCCATCCACCCATCCATCCACCCATCCATCCATCCATCAACCCGGCCATCCATCCATCCATCCATCCATCCAGTCATCCATCCATCCACCCGGTCATCTATCCATCCACCCAGTCATCCATCCATCCATCCCATCCACCCATCTACCCAGTCACCCATCCATCCACTCCATCCACCCAGTCACTCATCCATCCACTCCATCCACCCAGTCATCCACCCATCCATCCATCTACCCATCCATCCATCCACCCATCCATCCATCCATCCATCCATCCATCCAGTCATCCACCCATCCATCCATCCATCCATCCATCCATCCAGTCATCTATCCATCCACCTGGTCATCCATCCATTCACTCCATCCACCCATCCACCTGGTCATCCATCCATTCACTCCAACCACCCATCCACCCAGTCATCCAGCCATACCCCCAGTCATCCATCCATCCACCCCATCCACCCATCCACCTGGTCATCCATCCATCCACCCCATTCACCCATCCACCTGGTCATCCATCCGTCCACTCCAACCACCCATTCCCCCAGTCATCCATCCATCCACCACATACACCCATCCACCTGGTCATCCATCCATCTACCCGGTCATCCATCCATACACCCCATACACCCCTTACACCCAGTCATTCATCCATCCACCCAGGCACCCACCCATCCTCCCTCCACACATGGACGTGCTACACGGGAGAAACAGCACAAGTTCTGACCCCAGGCGCCCCTGCCTCGCCGATGTAGGAGAAGGAGTGGAGGAGGCCTGCTGAGCCCGGAGCTCAGAGGGCCGGCTGGGGAATGCCGCTCATCGGTGTGCACTGTGTAAGGAAAACAAAATGCCTGAAATTCTACCGGGTGACACGTGGGGCGACATGGGGCTGAGTCTTCCACACAAGCCCTGGGGTCCTCCCTCTGTCCGCCTCCCCCTGCTTCTGGCTTCACCCCTACAACCACTCTCAAACTGGCTCCCCAGCAGCCATCCCCCTGATAGGTGCACATGGCTCTACTTCCCGCGCAGCGGAGGTGGCAGAGCCCAGTGCCTTGAGCTGGTGGGGTGTGGGGGCCCCCCACTTCAGCCACGCCCCCTCCGCCCTTCTTTGCTCGTTATTTGAGCCGGTTCGTCTCATGTTTTCTGCCCCGGGCTGGTCTCAGATCTCAATCCTTTTCCTATGACGCTTGAAGAGATGGGGCCACACGCATGTCCATCCTGCCTGGCATATGGATTGAGATGGGGTCTCGCTAACCTCTCGCCCCTGCTGGCCTCCTGAGTAGCTTGGATTCCAGGTGTGAGGCGCGGACACTGATTTTTATTTCTGATGACAATGTGCCCAGCTAGAGAGCCGGGCTCACTGCTTACGTGTGTCAAAGGCTTTGCTTTCATGTAAGGGGACAGCTAGAGCAAGGGGCCACAGAAGAGCTGTCATGGCCAATCCGCTCAGGTTAGCTTGACACATGCACGGCCCAAAGTCCCAGTCCAGTAGCTCCACCCACAGCTCCCAGACTGGCTGTCATTGGTCCATCCCTAATCCAATCGCTGCCCTGGGGGAAGAAACTATGCTAATTAGCCAGGCCTGAGCAGTAGCTCCACTGATCTCTATGAAAAACACACAAGTGGTAGGCACTGGTGGCTCACACTTATAATCCCAGCTACTCAAGAGGCTGAGATCTGGGGATCATGGTTAGAAGCCAGCCTAGAGAGGAAAGACCATGAGACTCTCATCTCCAATTCACTGCAAAAAGCCAGACCTGGAGCTATGGCTTAAGGGATAGCGCACCAGCCTGAAGAAAGAGCCAAGTGCAAGTGAGAGGTCCAAAGAAAGAATAACAATTCTCCCAGCACTGCAGCCAAACATGGATGGACCCCGGAGCTGACAGGGCTGGAGCCAATCGTACTACTATTTCTCTGCTATGTGACTTTAGATATATGACTTAACCTCTCTGAGCCTCTCTCCCCTTCTCTGCAGAGATAGGAGTCACTGTGGTATGTGCACCCCGCGGGCTTTGTATGGGGTCAGCACAATATGCCCACAGTCACACGGGAATCTGTCACTAGGAGCATGGAGCTTAGGGACTCTGGGGAGTACGCACCCCTCCCCCAGCCCTTCCCTCCTCCGTGTCCCTCCCTTCTCAGGACTCAGCCCCTGTCCATGCCTGCCAGCCCTGGCCTCTCCTGGACAGGCAGAAACGCGCTCTGTGTACAGATGGGCAAACGGACAGAGGCCTTTGGTACCACCGCGGGCAGCCCTGCGCACCGCGCCCCACAGCTGTAGCCGGGAGAGTTTGAGCTCTGGAAGCCGAGAACCAGCATCGCATCGTTCCTAGACCCCGAGGAGCAGCGCGCCCACCACCCGCGCACCCCGGCAGCCCATGGGACCACACAGGGGTACCCCGCACCGCCACGCACAGCACCGCCACACACCACACTGCCACACGCAACACTATCACAGCTACACACCACCACCACCACATATAACACCGCCACACACCACACTGCTACACACACCACATACCACACCACACTGCCACACACAACACTATCACATCTACACACCACCACCACATACAACACCGCCACACACCACACTGCCACACACAACACTATCACAGCTACACACCACCACCACCACATACAACACCACCACACACCACACTGCCACACACAACACTATCACAGCTACACACCACCACCACCACATACAACACCACCACACACCACACTGCCACACACAACACTATCACAGCTACACACCACCACCACCACATATAACACCGCCACACACCACACTGCTACACACACCACACACCACACCACACTGCCACACGCAACACATCACAGCTACACACCACCACCACATATAACACCACCACACACCACACCACACTGCCACACACACCACCATCACAGCTACACACCACCACCACCACATATAACACCACCACACACCACCACACACCACAGCTATACACCACCACCACATACTACACTGCCACACACAACACCACCACATACCACACCACACTGCCACACACACCACACACCACACCACACTGCCACACACAACACCACCACATACCACACCACACTGCCACACACACCACACACCATACCACACTGCCACACACAACACTACCACATACCACACTGCCACACACACCACCATCACAGCTACACACCACCACCACATATAATACCACCACACACCACACTGCCACACACAACACTATCACAGCTACACACCACCACCACATATAACACCGCCAAACATACATACCACTACACAACACAACACACCATACAACACTGCACCACAACACACAGCACTATCACAACTACACACTACCACCACATATAACACTGCCATACACACCACCATACACAACAGAACACTGTACCACCACATACACCATCACAACTACACAACACCACCACATATAACATTGCCACACACACCACCACCACACATCACACCACAACACACAACACTGTACCATCACACACAACAAACCACCACCACCACCATATTCAACACCGCAACACACCACACTGCCATGCACAACACCATCACAACTACACACCACCACCACCACATATAACACTTCCACACACAACACCGTACCACCATACACACCACACGACAGCACACAACACCACCACACACAACACCATCGCACACCATACCACCACATACACCATACCACTACACACCACACAGCATACCACCACACCATACTGCAACACACAAAACTGTACCACTACACACACTACCACACACACTACCATTCCACACCATACTGCCACACACAACACCATACCACCACACACAACACCATACACCACACACACACCACACACAACACCATACCACCATACACCACACACAATGCCACCACACACAATGCCATACCACCATCACCACATACAATGCCACCACACACAATGCCATCACACACCACACCTCAACACACAACACATAGCACACCACTACCACCATAGTCAACACTGCCATACACCACACTGCCACATACACCAGCACCACATATCACACACACCATACCACACACACCATACCACACACCACCACACCCAACACACAATACAGCAGCTCTGCCCGCCCTGGGCTCCTCCCTTCTAATTAGCACCGAATAACAAAAGTATGGCAGCTTCACCCCTCCTCTCACCTGCCAGCCTGTCGGAGGCCTGGGGAGAACACAGCTGGGGTCTGAGCCACTTCATCAATTTAAATAAATAATAAACACGCTGGCTGGGAGGAGAGGCCTGAGGCGTGGAGGGTCTTGGGGTGAGGGCACTCCTCCCCCAGCTGCAGACCTACTGGAGCTGGGGAGACAGGAGGTCACATCGGTGGTCGGGGCCCCAGGAGGCTGTGAGGTGGGGCCATACTGCCTGGCCCTGGCCCACGTGGTCCTGCGTGGTACCATGTGGTCCTGTGTGGTCCCGTGTGGTCCCGTGTGGTCCTGTGTGGTCCCATGTGGTCCTGTGTGATCCTGTGTGGTCCTGGGTGGTCCCGTGTGGTCCCATGTGGTCCTGTGTGGTCCCGTGTGGTCCTGTGTGGTCCCGTGTGATCCTGTGTGGTCCCATGTGGTCCTGTGTGGTCCCGTGTGGTCCCATGTGTGGTCCCATGTGGTCCTGTGTGGTCCCATGTGGTCCCATGTGGTCCCGTGTGGTCCCGCGTGGTCCCATGTGGTCCTGTGTGGTCCTGCGTGGTCCCGTGTGGTCCTGCGTGGTCCCGTGTGGTCCTGCATGGTCCCGTGTGGTCCTGCGTGGTCCCATGTGGTTTCATGTGGTCCCGTGTGGTCCCGTGTGTGATCCCGTGTGTGGTCCCATGTGTGGTCCCGTGTGTGGTTCTGTGTGGTCCCGTGTGGTCCCGTGTGGTCCCGTGTGGTCCTGCGTGGTCCCATGTGGTCTCATGTGGTCCCATGTGTGGTCCTGTGTGATCCTTGTGGTCCTATGTGGTCCTGTGTGGTCCTGCATGGTACTGTGTGGTCCCGTGTGGTCCCGTGTGGTCCCGCATGGTCCTATGTGGTCTTGTGTGGTCCCGTGTGGTCCCGTGTGGTCCCGTGTGGTCCTGTGTGGTCCCGTGTGGTCCCATGTGTGGTCCCGTGTGTGGTCCTGTGTGGTCCTGTGTGGTCCCGTGTGGTCCTGCATGGTCACATGTAGTCCCGCATGATCCTGCATGGTACCGTGTGGTCCCATATGGTCCTGCCAGGTCCTGCGTGGTCCTGTGTGGCCCTGTGTGGTCCTATGTGGTCCTGTGTGGTCCTGCATGGTACCATGTGGTCCCGTGTGTGGTCCTGTGTGGTCCAGTGTGGTCCTACGTGGTCCCCTGTGGTCCTGCATGGTACCGTGTGGTCCCATGTGGTCCTGCCAGGTCCTGCGTGGTCCTGTGTGGCCCTTGTGGTCCCGTGTGGTCCTGGGCACCCAACACTCAAAGGCTGTTTGCCTTTTTTTTTTAGTCGGTTGTGGGGCTTGAACTCTGGGCCTGGGCGCTGTTCCTCAACTCTTCAGTTCAAGACGAGCACTCTACCATGTGAGCCACAGCACCACTTCTGGTTTTCTGGTGGTTCATTGGAGATAAGAGTCTCACGGACTTTCCTGCCTGGACTGGCTTTGAACCGTGATCCTCAGATCTCAGCCTCCTGAGTAGCTACAGGCGTGAGCCCTGGCACCCGGCTGGCCGTGTGCTTTTGAAAGGACTCACTAGTCACAGACAGGACCCTGTGCTCACTTCCTCCGGCTGTCAGGCCTCCTGGGCACTCCTCCAGCACTGAGTTGGGTGCTGAGGTTGCTGTGCTCAAGAGGCAGACACATAAACACGTAAACAGCTCAGCCTTGGTGTGGCAGGACCGCAGCCAGGGCTCCCGGGCTTCGGGGAAGGCAGCGCGGTCCTGTGGAGGGCGGCAGGCAGGAGGGACGGGACACAGGGGCATGCGAAGGGGCGCTGCCGGGAGGGGGCACTTCAGTTAGACCTCGGCAGCCCCGAGGGAGCCCCTGGGAGACCGTGGAGAGAGGCCCCCAGGTGGGCGCCAGGCATCTCGGGACCTAGCCAGTGATGGCCTCCATCGCCGACTAGGGCTAAAGGCTGCTGGGTAGCTGGAAGCCGGGGAGTGGCGAGTGGAAAGGCAGAGGGCCGTGGCCGTCCCTCGATGGGACCATAGGAAGCCAGGCCTTATGTCTGTCTGCCTAGTTACACAGGAGGCTCAGATCTGAAGGACCGAGATAGGAGGCCAGAGCCCTCTCAGGATCCCATCCCCAAAATAACAAGCAAAAACTGGGCTGGAAACATGGCTCTAAGTGCTAGAGCAGATGTCAAGCCAGCAAACAGCAAGCACAAGCTCTGAGTTCAAATCCTAGTACAAGGCGGGGTTGGGGGGAGGGGGACGGGGGATCACACGACTCCAGACACGAGCCAGCGGGGCGTTCCTGTAATCCCAGCTAACTGGGAGGCCCCCCGGAACTCAGGAGTGCAGGAGCAGCTTTGGCAATGGAGCTGACTCTGGCTCAGGTAAAACCCCAAACAACAAAAACCGTAAGCGTATCAAGGGGGCTGGGGCAAAGGGGATGCGCACATCCCTGTACTGACTCCCGAACTCATTTCATTGTGACCAACTTGCCCACTAGAAAACCAGACTGCAAGAGCAGTGGCCGTTGACCGGGAGACGTTCCAGTCCCCCTGGGCCAGCCATGCTATCACCCTGACCTCCGGCAGCAGGGCGTCACACGTAGGGTGGCTGGACTGCTTTTGCCTGCCCTGCAGGGCGGCCAGTTCTACCCAAGGCAGGAAAAGAGAACGTGTTGGTCTGTGCAAAGTCGCAGCCGGAGGTGGAGATGGCTTCGGGCGCAGCCCCCAGGCCTGTTTACGCATGGCTACCCAGCAGCCCTCATGAGAGCCAGAACTCAGGGCCACAGTGCTCACCCCAAAGGACCCATACGGCCGCCCACTGGCTCTGAGAACAGTCACGTGGCTGCCCAGAGCCAGTCCAGGGCCTGAGGAGCGAATATCATTCTCTGATGGGTGGATGCAGTTCTAGAGAGAATTCTCTGATTGGTGGGGAGAGAAAGAATTCTCTGATTGGTGGGGAGAGAGAATTCTCTGACTGGTGGGGAGGCATTCGGTCCTGTGGAGGGTAGGTTTAGTAATAAACAGGGAGATGGGCTCAGGGGCACACTGTGTGTGTGTGTGTGTGTGTGTGTGTGTGTGTGTGTGTGTGTGTGTGTGTGTGTATAAGTGGTGCATCTCACCGAATCATCTCAATGAGACAGGACAGGGCTGTGGGGAGGAAGGGTAGCTAAGCTAACATGACAATGTGGGCAAAGCGGGCGCCAAACGTGGTCTCCAACAGAGCAGGCTGCCTGGGGTCGGATCAGCACAGCTGTACGCACTGGGGTGCCCAGTGAAGTTTGAATTCTGCTTGAAACATCAAACAATGCCTTACCATAAACATATTTCAAAGTATATTCTAAATAACGCCTAAGATACGCCCTCCAGAATGAAGGGAGGTCGCCCTGATGCAGCTAGGAAAGCCAACCAGAATCTGCCAAGTGAGTTTGCCGTCCGCAATGGGGAAAGCAGAAAGACACTTGAGCCAACTGTGGAGATGAATCACTGTGTGCTGGGGTCAGGACCCCAGCCGTGCCCTCTGACCTTCATGACAAGCCTGGGTTGGTGGTCAGCAGAAAGCAGATCTGCTCACCTCCACCTGGGCAGGTGAGGGGAGAAGGGGGAGGTGGCCGCGCCACAACCAAGCCCCCTGGACAGTTTTGTTTAGAAAACCAAGGAGGTGAGCTTTTAGGCTGAGCTGCTGTGTCTGTGTGTCTGTCTCTGAGACTGGAGAAATATCTTTCCATTCTCCAATCAGACCTGCTAATTGCCACAGTTTCACAATATGCAAAGTGACATCCTATCTTGGATGGTAGCCATCAGGTTTCAGACCCTGAGAACCTGCTTTGCTAAGGGGAATTTTATGAGACTTGACGAAAAAAGCTTTTTTTTTTTTTTTTTTTTTTTTTGCTTTATTTTGTTTTGTTCTGTGTTGGGCTGTGTTTGAGGGTGGGAGAGGAGGAGGGACATAGTGGTTTTGTGTGTATTGCATTGATGAGGCCTGGGCCTTTGAAGTTTAAGACCAGTTGTAAATTCCTTGAAGTTGGTCCCGTTTCCTTTTTATATTAGTATGTTAACAAGCTTTGGAAAACAGACAGAGCTTACAGGAAAGCACAGCTGGCTCTCTCCTGCGCCCAGCTTTAATTCAAACCAGAGCCGGGCTGGGTGATGCTGTTCTTCGGCTGCTGTTTACAGACAGAGCAGGAAGAAGCTGTCCGCGTCCTCCAGCACCCAGAGAGGCCTTGTCGAGCCCGGCCCCCAGTTGGGATTAATTAAGAAAGGAAATGCCACCAAGCCCGGATCACTCCTTGCGGGGACCTACGCTAGATAAAGTTCAGCAATAAAAACAGGGGGGGGAAAAAAGGAAATAGGAACGGGAAAGACAAAGAAAACAGCTCCCAGAGATGGGTGTACTGTGAATTTGGGGCTCCATCCAGCAAGGCAGATAAGGAACGGTGACCACAAATCACATGACTGTCAACTGTGCCCGGGAAGGGGCGGGGGGGGGGGTGGCTGGAGCCTAGGCAAAGGTTTTGGGTAAAAGCTTAATCAAGCCTGCTGTCTGAGCCTCACCCTGAACCCCCTCCACCACAGGCCTCAGGCAGGAGGGCACCGGGAACGGCGTCTTCCACGCGTGACAACCCACGGAAGGACCTTCTTAGCGGTCCCTGGCTGACCCACCAAGGGGACACTTGAAGGAAGAGCGCGGCCTCACTCTGTCTTGGTATCGATCTGGTGACATTCGGGGAGACAGGGATGTGTCGGCATGCAGGAGTGCAAAGTCAAGTTGAAGTGCATGCGTGGTGGTCTCTAAGCCTGGGCTGACCTCTGGCTCCCTCTGCCCAGTCAGCCGTCCTGCGATGCTGCGCCGTCCACCTCTCCTGGGCACCGGCCCCCTCCCACTCCACGCGGGTCCCCCCACAACAGCAAGCTGTGTTCAGCCGACCCACACACACATCAGAGAAGTTCCTGGGCCACCTGGATGGTTTTTATTTTGAAGGATCCCAGGAAAAATAAATAGGATAAATGTAAATGCAGGGAAGGGCCAGGCGCGTTTTCCCTGAGCAGCAAGCATCCCGGCCCACAGGGCTTGGTGATTGTGACCAAACGCCACCTGAATCTGGTTAGGGGAACAACATATCTGCCCAGAAATATAAGCAAGGGCAGCAGAGACTAGGGACTGTTGGAACTACCTTGCTGGATGGGAACTTGATGTTCAGGAAGTCTCTCAGGATCCAGACCATGCACAGTGCCATGATGCCTGTCACCCACCCAGACGGGCTTGCCCAGGCTGGTTTTGAACCCTGGTCCTCAGATCACAGCCTCCTGAGTCGTAGCTAGGATTACAGGTGCGAGCCACTGACACCCAGCTCCCCTTTCCTAAGAACCATATCCAAGGAGAAGCACTGCCCTAAGGCCAGCGGCCCGCGCAGTCCTCACCCCTGGACCCGAGTGTCCTCTCCCCACTGAGGAGCCCCAGGTGAGACCAGCAAATGAGATGCGTTGGGTGGGGAGGTCGTTCACCTCCTCCTGGAAGCTTCCTGCAGGTGAGGAGGAATCTCAATGCCGTGGAAGGGAGCATCTAGATATGTCCTTGCCAGGAGACAGTGTTAGCAAAGGAGACAGAGGCCAGGGCTCCTAAACAAACATTGCCCACCAGGTACCAAATGTAACCCCAGGGATCTGACATCACATTCAGCCTAGCATCCCAGGGAGCCCTTGCTGTGGGTAGCAGAGTGCTCAGTACTTAATAAGTGCTCAGTAAACATTAGATGGAGGGAAAGGGGGGAGGGGAGAGATGAGTGGATAAATAAATGGATAGATGATAGAAAGAGGGAGGAATGAATGAATGATGGGGAATGGATGAATGAATGATGGAGGGAGGGAAGGAAGGAATGAAGGATGGATAGATGGATGGATGGGTATGTGGGTGGATGAATGGATGGGTGTGTGGGTGGATGGATGGATGGGTGGATGGGTGGATGGATGGATGGGTGGGTGGGTGGATGGATGGATGGATAGATGAATGGATGGGTGGGTGGGTAGATGAGTAGATAGATGGAGGATGGGTGGGTTGATGGGTGGGTTGATGGGTGGGTTGATGTGTGGGTGGATGGTTGGGTGGATGGTTGATGGGTGGGTGAATGGATGGGTGGCTGGGTTGATGGGTGGATGTATGGATGGATGGGTGGATGGGTGGATGGATGGATGGATGGGTGGATGGATGGATGGATGGGTGGGTAGGTTGGTGGGTGGGTGGGTGGGTGGATGGATAGGTGGGTGGGTGGGTGGGTAGATGGGTGGATGGATGGATGGGTGGGTGGATGAGTAGATTGATGGAGGATGGGTGGGTTGATGTGTGGGTGGATGGGTGGGTGGATGGATGGGTGGATGAATGGGTGGGTGGGTGGATGGGTGGATGGATGGATGGATAGATGGATGGATGGATGGATGGGTGAGTGGGTGGATGGATGGATGAATGGGTGAGTGGGTGGATGGGTGGATGGATGGATGGATGGGTGGGTAGATGGGTGGATGGATGGATGGATGGATGGATGGATGGATGGATGGATGGATGAATCAGTGGGCAGAGAGATGGAGGGAAGGTGGGAGGACTTGATGGATGAAGGTTCCTTAATCTCTTTCTAAAAGACAGGGAAGCACTATCAGTTAGTGCGGGGCAGGAGGATGGAGTGTGAGAAAAAGCCTGTGTGGCACAGAGGCTCAGGGTGGCTTCCTACCAGACAGAGCTGTGACAGGAAGGAGGCGTGCATGGGGCACTGAGGGATGTGTAGGTGCTTGGTGTCTGTCACTCGTTCATGTTGTGACTGTGTGGGCTTCCCACTGCTGTAACACGGGACCATGGGTGCACTCTTCCAAACCACACGAATGCCTGCTCTCTGTTCTGGGAGTCACCAGGGCGCTGGGTGGGCTTGCAGCAAGGCCTGCATGGGGCTGAGCTCCCGGGCTGGCTCTATGGCTCTGCTCAGAGGGGGGCAGGCGGCACGGGGTGGGAGGTGTGGGAGTACAGGACCCTGGGGATCAGCCTAGAGCCCCTCCCTGCCCAGTGGCATGGATGACCAGAAAGCAACTGTACGAGATCTTTCAGAAACCGCAGCTGTGGTGGGGGCCCCATTTTAGACGGTGAGTGACTCAGTGGTCTCACTGTTACCCCACTACCAACACCTCCCCTTTGGAAGAACCCGGCACCATCCAGGAAAATCCGTCTCAAGATCCATGGACGCCTGTGAAGAGCCTTCCTTTAGGTACGGCATGTAAAGTGATGTATTGACGCCTAAGTCCACATATTCACCTGTCTTTGGGACTTCCACGTGACATCTTTGCACCCACCATCCAGCCACTACCGGATTCCGTTTTGGTTGCCTGTACCCAGAGATTCTGGCTAACACCATTGAAGGCACACACCCAGAGTCTGCAGCTTCTTGTCTTTCCTAATTTGCAGCAGAAAGGCCAAGAGCGGCCTTGTCCCGGTGTCCCTGGGATGCCAAAAGATCCGCATCCTCTACCCCATGGGTAGCTTCTAGACGTGACCCATGGCCCTTTTAAATGTGGGGAGGGAGCAGGGGGATCATGCCGTTTGTAGCAGGTCCAGAGAGCCTTAGTTGAACTTCGGATGGATGGGTGGGTGGATGGATGGACAAAGGGATGATGGGTAGATAGGTGGACCAAAGATGGGCGGAGCGATGATGGAAATGGTAGGATTTTTGAAGGGAGACGTTTGTGAGCTCTGGGATGCAGAAGGACAGAATGGGAGTGTGGCCTGCGCCGCTGGTCGAGTCTGTACTGGAAACAAATTCTCTTGGAACAAACCTCCTGTCACTTTAGTTTCTTCAAACAAGCAGGCTGCGCTTGCAGCCTCGCGGAGCTGGGCCCATGGCCCGCCCCCTGCCTCCCTCCACCCCGGGGTGGGCTAGTAAGGCGGGGGAAGGAGTAGGGAGGGTGAACAGAGGCCGGAATGGGACGATCTATAATGGTCATAAAAACCTCAGGCTTGGGAGAAAAAGCAATCATACTGTAATTGACTGTTTACTAATGGAATTTATTAATTTATAGCCACAAAAGGATCAGCTAATTTGTGGTTAATGGTGTTTAAAAGATAAACAACATAGATTAAATCTGTGGAGCAAAGCCCTGGTTCTCTGATGCATCTGAGCAGAAACGAGGGGGAGGGCAGACCTGGCATGGCCGGTGGGGAGGGGGCCTGGAGGGGGGCGGGGAAGGAGAGCAGGTGTTCGTTCTCCATGGCCCAGACGCCTCAACACCCCACCTGCCGCTGCTTTCCCGGACGCTAGTCCCCACCCCACCCCCATGCACATAAGAAGACAGAGCAGGCGGAAGGGGGTGCAGCCACGCTCCTCCTCGGTGGGTCTGAGCCCCGCACCCACATCTGTTGCCTGCGGGGCGGCAGAGCCGCTGCTCTGGCCTCCGGCCTTGGGGCAGGCTGGGCAGCTCTTGCTCTTCTGATCTTCCTGCCTATCCGTGGCAGTCTTGTTTCTCGTGTTCGTGTTAGCTCCGCCGGAAGCGGCAGTTCTGTGGTTGATGTGTTTACATGTGCCTGTGTCTCGTGTCTCCTCTGTGTGTGCCTGCGTGTGTGTATATGTGTGTGTGTCTGTCTGTGCCAGGACTGAGGCTTGAACTCAGGGCGTCGTGTTCTTGCTTAATTGTTTCACTCAAGGCCGGTGCTCTACCACTTGAGCCACAGCGTCACTTCCAGCTTGTTGGGTGGTTCACTGGAGATAAGAGTCTCATGGACTTTCCTGCCCTGGCTGGCTTTGAACCGAGATCCTCAGATCTCAGCCTCCTGAGTCACTAGGATGCCAGGTATAAGCCATCAGTGCCCAGTTCTGGGTTCCATCTTGTAGTCTTGGAAACATCAAGGGTGGGGGGGAACAGACACAAATTCTAACCAGGCCTCTGGACACCCCCCCCCCGTCCCTGGCACACGGTGCGTGCCAGGTACCCAGCCAGCATCTTGCATGACCTGCTGAGCATCACCCTGGCCTCTAAGCTGCCCAGAGCCTCCTCTTCCCTGGCCTCCTGGCCTCCCAGAGCCTCCTCCTTCCTGGCCTCCTGGCCTCCATCTGCCCACAGTGCTCCTCCTTTTGCCAATGGCTAGAAAAGTCCCCACACCCCTCGAGGCAGGATGCAAGGGCAGACTGTATGTTTCCCCCACTAGGCACGACCATTCCAGGGGATTTCAAGACACAAAGCAAAGCCCCAGGCTGCACCTTGAAGGCTGGTCTGGGAGCACGGATGGAAGCAGAGAGCCCAGGGCTGGGCGGGTGGGGGCAGGTGGGAGGCCACACCTCCACGGCTGGACCTGGCTGGCTGGGCCATCTCTCTGCCCACCTTTGCACCCCAGAGGTGCACAGAGCATACAGCACAGCACAGGCCCGAGGGGCTCAGAAACATGTCGGGGCTCGAGTGTGGCCAAGGGGTTGGGCCTGGGGCTGGTGTCTGACTGGAGGATGGAGAAGCTCTTTTCCTCAGAGCTGGGTCTTGGGGCCATCCCACAGCCCTTCTGCTGCCCCTGCAGAGAACCAGACCCGGGAAGAGCAGGCCGGAGAAAGCAGGGCGGGCTCGATGGTTTGAGAAGCTGGATCAAGCCGTGCCTGAAACTAGATCTACTCTGGGAGTCTTCAGCCAATAAAGACATTTGTTTCCTTTTGGCATAAGCCTTTTGGGACTGCTTTTCCAGTCACTTAGGATGAAAATGCAGAGGCCAGGACCACACCTGAGGGCGGGGCACCCCTGCCGAGCCACCTCCTCCCACAGGACGCCCCGTGAGCGCCTCCCCAGCCACCAGGCATGGTATCACGGCCCCCACTTCCTGTCCCGCCGCAGCCTGCAGCTCCGTGGGCCTGGCGCTGTTGGACTGGCTCGCCCTGGCGCCCTCAGATGAGGTCAGAACAGGGCTGGCCCATGGGGCACCCTTGGCTGGAAGGCGTTCCATTGCCTTGCCTCAGTTTCTCTACTGAGAAACATCCAGCAAGTCTGTGCTTTGCTTCTGCCTCTACTACTGAGACTTTAGGGGCAAGGCCAAAGCTCTTGGTGGACACACAGGACCCCAATCCCTGCCTGGGACTCGCCTCCCACTCACGGGGTGGAGGTTTTATGATTCTCATCCTTCACTCCTTCCCACAGCCTTCGTGACCTCACGGGGCAGGCAGTCCCTCTTGATGTCTGACTCCAACCTTTCATGCTGCCAGTCTGGGTCTTTACTCAGGCTTGGGATGTGGTGGCCGCAGCAGACTGGCAATGGTGGCTGGCCAAATAGGAGCAGAAAAGAAGCCTCTACCGGGAGAAGAGTCCCAGTGCACCCCTTTCACCTGCAGCCCCGGACTCTGGGACAGGCTCCGCCCTTGTCTACCTAGGAACAAAGCGGCTGCAGAGTAAATAAACCATCGGTTTAATCATCCTTGTTATCAAAACAACGGCCCGGCCAAAAACGCCAGGACTCCAGTCATTCCCGCTGACAGCCTCGAGGCAGGAGGGAGGTGTGTGTGTGTGTGTATTGTGCACAAGTGTGCATGTGTGAGCTCACATGTGTGCACATTTCTCAGCTCGTTTTCCTCTTTCTGAGGAGGGCGGGTGTCCCGTTCCTGGCACGCTGCTAGGGCAAAATCCAAGGGAAGAAGCAGGGCACCCTCCCACTCCTGCCTAAGAGTGTGTCGGTGCAGCGGCGCGCCCAGCCCTTCCCCTCCCCACACCTCCCGGGAGCACGCGCGCCACTCGCACCCACAGGCCGCATCTGAAGCCTAAGGATTTTGTAGCTAAAAGAAAAAAATCTTCCTAGCTGGGTGCCGGCGGCCCACGCCTGTCATCCTAGCTCCCTACCCCGGAGCCTGAGAGCTGAGGGCCACAGTTCAAAGCCAGGCCGGGCAGGAAAGGCCGTGAGACTTACCTCCAATGAACCACCAGAAAACCAGAAGTGGCGCTGTGGCTCAAGTGGTAGAGCGCTCGCCTTGAGCTGAAGAGCTGAGGGACAGTGCCCAGGCCAGAGTTCAGGCCCATGACTGATAAAAAGGAGAGAGAGAGAGAGAGAGAGAGAGAGAGGGAGAGAGGAGGGAGGGAGGGAGGGAGGAAGGAAGGAAGGAAGGAAGGAAGGAAGGAAGAGAAAGGCCCGGATCTTCAGAGTATGCGCCCTGGAAGTTTGTTTCAAAACACCGGTCCTGCAAAGGTCAGAGCTTGCAGGGGCTGCTGAGATGACGGGAACTAACATGAAGTGGGCACAGCGGCCGGTGATGGGAGGTGGGGACAGCAGCTGACTGTAGAGCGTGCTCCTTCCGTCCAAGGCTCCGCCCGCTGTGGCCATGTGTGACCAGGGGTCCCTGAAGCCGGATCTCCTGGTTTTCCTAGCAAAGCCCAAATCCAGGCTTTTGCGAGGAAAAACCCCAATTCTTAAATGTCAGCAGGCCTTTGGCTCCCCCCACCCCAAACGTTAAGCTGGCCAAAGAGAGCACGCTGTCAGCGATTAAATGCTCAGAAAGTTTCGTCCCCAGCCCTTCTTCACCAGGCATCCGCGGGCTGAGCCGCACAACCACGCCAGCACCGTCAGGTACAGACACACCAAACTGGAAACAGGAAGAGTTATTTGTTCCAGAACATTCTCTCGCCGCAACCTGGTCACAAGGAGCCCTCGGGACAGGAATGCCCGTTTGCTTTGGAATGTGTGGCGGAGCCTCGCAATTACCTCCAGAAAACCCAGAAACCATGACCACTTCCGAGAAGGCCGGGTGATACCCCACGGTCCGAGGGGGGCTGTCCTCCTGGGGGCTCAAGTCCAAGAAAATCCCTCCGGAGAAGCATTAGCGGGAGAACCTGAGGTAAGGTGGGCGCCTGTCCAGGATCTAAGAATGCAACCTGTTACACAACCTCTCCGACAGACAGACAGACAGACAGACAGACATGCACAAATGGACGGAGGAGGGTCTAGAAGACTTGGCTGGAACAGGGGATCCAAGTTTATCCACAATTGTGTTCTAACTGCAAACGCTCCTCCTGTGACAGGATCTCACGAGTCTTGTCTTGACTTGCCTTGAAGGATCACAACCAGCCTGGAGAGGCAGGGCGTGTTTCAGCCCTGACTTCATGCACCCGCACCCCCTCACGCCAGCGCCTCACACAAAGCGAGCTGGAAGCAGGCGGCCGAGAGGCAGGGAAACTCCACAACATGGGGCTGTGGCTGTGCATGTGCTAATCCTGGGGCTTGAACTCAGGACCTCAGGGCTGCCCCTGAGCCATTTTGCTCCTCTAGGGCTCTACCACTTGAGCCACAGCTCTCCATCTGGCTTCTTGGTGGCTAATTGGAGATAAGTGTCTCACAGACATTCTGGTCCAGGCTGGCTTGAACTGTGATCCTCAGATCTCAGCCTCCTGAATAGCTACGATAACAGGCATGAGCCACCCTCCCCCCATCGGGCTTTTATTCTTATGTGTTTCTTTTTTTCCTCCTCTTCCTTCTTCCTCCCCTTCTTCCTTACCATCCCTTGATTTTCTTAGAAGAGAAGGAGAAAACATGTTATGCCAAGGAGAAAACAAAACCCCATCTGTCCACCAAAGGACAACGGGGGCTCCCGGGTGCAGGAAGAGTGTGTGAGAGTGGAAGACAGAAGCTGGGCTCTGGGTGCGAGCTAGGTGGGTGGAGGGCCTGGGGTGGAGGGCAGGGCCCAGGGCAGCTCCCGCCGTCCTGAGGAACCTGCTCCCTGGGGCGGCAAGGCCGCACGGAGCTGCTGGTCCCAGGGTGCCCAGCCGCCTCTCCCAGAGCTGCTTCCATCACCCGGGAGCCTCCATCTGTCTCAGCCAATGGGAGCGCCTGCTCCCGGTTGCCCATGACAATTGGTTCAGGTAAGTAGGTATCAGCCAATCAGAATGTGACATTCCCTTAGCCGTGAGCACTGGTCAGGGGCCATCCCATCAGCATCAGGTTTAGAGCCATCTCCAACGTCGGAGAATCTCTCGCTCTCCTTGTTAGTTCTACTGCTTATTTAATACAAATAACAGGCAAAAGCCAAGCCAGGTGCTGGTGGCTCATGCCTGTCATCCAAGCTACTCTGGAGCCTGAGATCTGGGGGTCGCGGTTCAAAGCCAGCCTGGGCTGGAAAGTCTGTGAGATTCATATCTCCAATGAACCACCAGAAAATGGGAGGTGGTGCTGTGGCTCCGAGTGGTACAGTGCTAGCCTTGAGCTAAAGAAGCTCAGGGACAGCGCCCAGACCCTGAGTTCAAGCCCCAGGACTGGCACCAAAGCTGAAACAAATGCTAAGAGAGGAATATTATAAGAGCAATTCTTGGGGCTCCCCTCAACTGCCCATGCTGCTCTCCACGTGTTCTTTCTTCGGGTGTTCTCAAGGAGGAGAGGTCACCATTTTATGAAGAACACGTAGGGAAGAAAAAGAGAGGAAAAACTGGGGCCCAATGGTTCACTGTAATCCTAGCTACTCAGGAGGCTGAGATCTGAGGATTGCAGTTCAAAGCCAGCCGGGCAGAAAGTCTGTGAGACTCTTATCTCCTATTAACCACCAGAAAACCAGAAGTGGCACTATGGCTCAGGTGGTAGAGCGCTCACCTTGAGCTGAAGAGCGCAGGGACAGTGCCCAGGCCCAGAGTTCAAGCCAGATGACTGACCAAAAGGAAGAAGGAGGAGGAGGAGGAGGAGGAGGAGGAGGAGGAGGAGGAAAGAACAAAAGAAAGAAAGAAAGAAAGGAAGGAAGGAAGGAAGGAAGGAAGGAAGGAAGGAAGGAAGGAAGGAAGGAAGGAAGGAAGGAAGGAAGAGCGGAAAGCCAGGAGGCAAGACTGAGAATCAAAGCTCATGATGTCACCTCAGCCTCTGGAACCAGCCCTACCTGAAGGCAGACCTACCTGCTGGTCTTCTTCATCACAGTGCAAGCCAGTGAACCGCACTTTCCACTTTAGCCACTTGCAGATGGGTTGTAGTCAGGAATCACAAAGCACGGGAGTTTTTCTCAGCCAGTTATAAGATAGGTCAGGTCCTCAACTCATAGAAACAGTCAACATCTGAGAAGGTGAAGATGCTGATCATCTGCATTCAGTTGCTCATTGTGCACAGGAAATCGTACACATCCCCACTTCGCACTCACTGAAATACCTTCCCTAGATACGTACAAATATGTGTCCTTCAAAAATGTGTTAAAGGGTTGGGAAGGTGGCTCAGTGGTAGAGTGCTTGCCTTGCATGCATGAGGCCCTGGGTTCAATTCCTCAGCACCACATAAACTAATAATAGTAATAACAAAGAAATTTTAAAATAAATGTTGTTAAAGGTCTTGGATCACCTGCTCATCCTGTTTCTATGCCATTTTTCCCAGTCACTTATAAAATGTGATGTATAACCAGCTTTATAACAAGAACACCTTTTTAAAGATAGAAATTGCCCGTGGCGTGAGGTATTTAACAACCAGCTTCTCTAAGGTAGGACCAGGTCCATGGGCCCCGCACCCTCGGGCCTCTCCGGCCTCAGTTTCTCCATCTGCGGGGGTGGGCATGAGTCTCTGGAGAGCGTTCTCTGGGGGCAGGGGCCTCCCCCAGCGTGTAATGACAGCGCCCGGACTGGCCAGATGAAAGCCGACTTTCCAGCAGGCCGGAGAATCCCTGCAATTACAGGAGAATTCCAACCCTGGGCAGCGGCTTCCAGGCCCTTTCCAGGCGGCTGGACCGGTCTGGCTGGAATCCCTGCATTTTTCCTGAGAGAGTTAGAGGAAGGCGCAGGGATGAAAGGAGGGACAGAGGGTGCATTTGTAAAATGTCTCTTTTGTGGATGGTGGAGGCTGCTGGAAACAGCAGGGCGCAACACACAGGCTGGACATCACGGCCTTTCTCCCCCTCTCGGTCTTCACCTTTGCTCTGGGCTCATGTCCCACCTCTCCCCGACACACATCACCTGCCCCTGCTCCCATTGTCCCCCTGCCCCGCTAACTCCTACAGACCCTCCTGCGGCCCTGCTTGGCACTGCCCAGGATTCCTGCTCTGAGCAGTGACTCAGTCCCACTTCACTGCGGTCTCCTCGTGGGCCTGTGCCTGGGGTGCGGGTCGGGCAGCGGCACGGAGCCGGCCCAGGGGCTCAGGCCCCTCTCTTACAGGGCCTTCACTGGTTAACTTCACTTCTGACGCCCCCAGCTTCTGGTGGTACTGGGGTTTGAACTCGGACTCTGCACTTGAGAGGCTAGGCACTCTACCACTGGAGCAAGACCGCGCCTAACACCCTCCATTTACAATGCGATCGTTTCCAAACATAAAGTTGTTCTTAGCTCAGGAGCGGCAAATGAGCAGGCTGGTCGTGAGATGTGGCCCGAGGGCTATGGTGAGCCGTTGTGGGTTAAGGTCATGGCAGCCCCATCCCCCCCCCCCCCGCCCTGTGACAGACAGCTGTCACCCCCTCTGTGGGACAGAATCCCCAGATCTCAGGCAGGCACGTGGACTTCCCAGATAAAGTCTGCCTCCCAGACTTTCTGGAAGCTAGCTAGGTGTGGTCATGTGACAAGGATTAAGTTTATCCAATGAGATGCAAATGAAAGCTTCTAGAAGCTTCCTCAGAAGGCAGCAGGCATTCTGCTTCGCATTCGGTGTGTGTGCCAGTACCCGGGCTGGAGCTGAGCGCCTTCCAGCTGTGCAGGGCGCGGGGCTCCTGGCCTGCACCTTAGACAAGGCCATTAACCCCCAGGAGTCCTGGATAGGACAGGACACCCCACTGAGGGCCTGCACGTCCCCTGCATGTCCCCTGGCCATGAAGTGACTTTATGCAAATGTCCCAGTACAGAGGCTGGGGGAGGGAAGTCCAACTTTTTTTTTTTTTGCCAGTCCTGGGGCTTGAACTCTGGTCCTGGGTGTTGTTCCTGGGCTCCTTTTACTGAAGGCTAGGGCTCTAACACTTGAGCCACAGCACCACTTCCAGCTTTTTCTGGGATTAATTGGCCGTAAGAGTCTCACGGACTTTCCTGCCCAGGCTGGCTCTGAACTGCAACCCTTAGAACCCATCCTGAATAGCTAGGATGACAGGCGTGAGCCACTGGCAGTGCCTGGCACCTCAACTTTTTATTTTGAAATCGCTCCCGGAGCTGGATGCTGGTGGCTCACGCCTGTGCCTCCCAGCTACTCAGGAGGCTGAGATCTGAGGATCCAGGTTCAAAGCCAGCCTGGGGAAGTCCGTGAGACTCTTATCTCCAATAAACCACCAGAAAACCGGAAGTGGCGCTGTGACTCAAGTGGTAGAGCGCTCACCTTGAGCTGAAGCGCGCAGGGACAACACCCAAGCTGAGTTCAAGCCCCACGACCAGAAAAATAATTAATTAATTAATTAATTAATTAGTTAATTAATTAAATGAAGTTGCTTGTGGAAAGCAGTGTCCATCCACACCACCACCACTGGCTCCTCACACTACTGCAGAAAACGTGTGCTCACACTGTGCGCGTCTATAAGTGCGTGCGTGTGCTCACGCACACATCTGTGTCCATGTGACCTGCACGTGTGCGAATGTGTGTGCATGTGCGTCGCCCGTGGCTCTCCTGTGCTACATGTGTATGCATGGGTGGATGTGTGTACATTGTGTGCTTGTGTGTAAAAGTGCATGCCGTTGCATGCATCTGTGTGCATGGATGTGTGCGCATGCATGAGTGTGCCTCTGTGTGTGTGTGCACACTCACACCTCCAGTGGCAAGGGCCTCTCCTAAGCATGGCTTTTATGGCTCAACATTTTCATGTTATTTAGTGTGAAATTCACCACAGATGTGATAGACAGAAAGCGATTGTGGTGCCAGTCTGCCCCTTCTGCCCCGGCCCCGCTGGGAGCTAGCCCCTCCCCCCCACCCCGCCCCCCCTCCCCCGCCCTGTCCAGTAGCTTCCTCCTCAGGGCTTGGCTGTCACCTCTTTGCAGTCACTTCTCACTGGAGGTGGTGTGCTGTCATTTCCATTCTCGTCTTCTATGAACAGCGGTGGTGTTTTTCAGAGGCTGCGATGGGTGATGAGTAGGAAGTCACTGTGGATCAGGAGGTTTGACTAGAACTATCTCTGGAGGGGGAGGAGGTGGGGGAGGGGAAGGCACGGGGGGAGGGGGGGCTCCGGACATTCTCCTCGTCCTGGCTGGGGGAAGGGAGGCTACCACCCCCCTCCCCCAGGTCCCCTGGCTCCGACAGCATGCTTGACCCCCACCCCCACCCGCACCCCCTCAGCCCTTCCCTGAGACCCTCCTGCAGCCCGCTGGTTCTCCAGGCAGAACCCCGCAGATGCTTGTCCCGGTGATTGTAAAGACAGCGCCTAGTGGGTCACACAGTAGCCCCGCCCCACCCCACACTTAAACACCCCCCCCCCCCCCGCCCGCCAGCCCCTTCTCCAGAGCTGAGCACCAGCTTTCCTCCACCCTTATTAGAGTCATGTGGAATTTTGCTCTTTTAACCCACGGTCCTTGAAAAGCAGGACCAAGCCCAACTTCAGAAATTAAACATGGCACCAGGTGTGGTGGGTCCAGCCTGTAATCCCAGCACTTGAGAGGTTGGGACAGGAGGATCAGGGGTCTGAGGCTAGCCTAGGCTGCCCAGGGGAGGGGCTGTTAAACACCGAGCTGGCCATGCAATCCAGCTCCACACACCCTGCCCACCGCAGACCCCCCAAGCAGCCACTCCCCAGCTGACCCCAGTCCCACACCATACCCCAACCCCCATCCGCAGAAACACCAAGCAGGGGCTGGATTTCTCCTCAGAGGCCCCGCCCGCCCACCCACCCACCCACCCGCCCGCCCGGCCGCAGGGAGCAACTGAGCTCGGAGGGCACTGGCAGGCAGCCCACCTGCTGGGCAGTGAGGACCCACCGCTCCCATCCTCCCTTCCGCCCCCCTCAACCCAGAATCTGGGGGACAATAAATGGAGGGAAACAGGATGAGACCCCAGCGTCCCTGGGCGCAATGTGGAAATAATCATTTCTAAGAAAAACAACAAATTAAAACTGTTAGGAGCTTCCTGGTGGATGATTTAAGATCTGCTTCAGCTGGAAGGACATCAAAAACACAACATATAAACAATCCCCCTCCGCCTCCCACACCCCTCCCCACACCACCCTCCCCTACACACACCCCTCCCCTACACACACCTTCACTACACACACCTCCCCTACACACACACCTCCCCTACACACACCTCCCCTACACACACCTCCCCTACACACACACCTCCCCTACACACACACCTCCCCTACACATACCACCTCTACACACACACCTCCCCTACACACACCTCCCCTACACACACCCCTCCCCTACACACAACTCCCCTACACACACCTCCCCTACACACACACACCCCTACACACACACCTCCCCCTATACACACACCCCTACACACACACCTCCCCTACACACACACACCCCTACACACACACCTCCCCCTATACACACACCCCTACACACACACCTCCCCTACACACACACACTCCTACACACACCCCTCCCCTACACACACCACCTCTACACACACCTCCCCTACACACACCTCCCCTACACACACACCCCCTACACACACACACCCCTACACACACACACCCCTACACACACACCTCCCCCTACACACACCTCCCCTACACACACACCCTTACACACACACCTCCCCATACACACACACCTCCCCCTACACACACCTCCCCTACACACACACCCTTACACACACACCTCCCCATACACACACACCTCCCCCTACACACACACCTCCCCCTACACACACACCTCCCCCTACACACACCTCCCCTACACATACCTCTCCCCTACACACACCTTCACTACACACACCTCCCCTACACACACCTCCCCTACACACACACCTCCCCCTATACACACACCCCTACACACACACCTCCCCTACACATACCTCTCCCCTACATACACCCCTCCCCACACCACCCACCCCTACACACACCCCTCCCCTACACACACCTTCACTACACACACCTCCCCTACACACACCTCCCCTACACACACACCTCCCCCTATACACACACCCCTACACACACACCTCCCCTACACATACCTCTCCCCTACATACACCCCTCCCCACACCACCCACCCCTACACACACCCCTCCCCTACACACACCTTCACTACACACACCTCCCCTACACACACCTCCCCTACACACACACCTCCCCTACACACACACACCCCTACACACACAGCTCCCCCTATACACACACCCCTACACACACACCTCCCCCTACACACACCTTCACTACACACACCTCCCCTACACACACACCTCCCCTGCACACACACCTCCCCTACACACACCTCCCCTACACACACCTGCGCTACACACACACCTCCCCTACATACACCTCCCCTACACACACCTCCCCTACACACACCTCCCCTACACACACCTCCCCTACACACACCTCCCCCTACACACACCTCCCCTACACACACACCTCCCCCTATACACACACCTCCCCTGCACACACCTCCCCTACACACACACACCCCCTACACACACACCTCCCCTGCACACACACCTCCCCCTACACACACCTTCACTACACACACACCTCCCCTACACACACACCTCCCCTACACACAACTCCCCTACACACACACACCCCTACACACACACCTCCCCCTACACACACCTTCACTACACACACCTCCCCCTACACACACGCCTCCCCTACACACACCTCCCCTACACACACCTCCCCTACATACACCTCCCCTACACACACCTCCCCTACACACACCTCCCCTACACACACCTTCACTACACATACCACCTCTACACACACACCTCCCCTACACACACACCTCCCCTACACACACCCCTACACACACACCTCCCCTACACACACCTCCCCTACACACACACCTCCCCCTACACACACCTCCCCCTACACACACACCTCCCCTACACACACCTCCCCTACACACACACCTCCCCTACACACACACCTCCCCTACACACACCTCCCCCTACACACACACCTCCCCTACACACACCTCCCCTACACACACCTCCCCTACACACACCTCCCCCTGCACACACACCTCCCCTACACTCACCTCCCCTGCACACACACCTCCCCTACACACACCTCCCCTACACACACACCCCTACACACACACCCCTACACACACACCCCTACACACACCTCCCCCTGCACACACCTCCCCTACACACACACCTCCCCTACACACACCTCCCCTGCACACACACCTCCCCTACACACACCTCCCCTACACACACACCCCTACACACACCTCCCCTACACACACACCCCTACACACACCTCCCCCTACACACACACCCCTACACACACACCCCTACACACACCTCCCCCTACACACACCTCCCCTACACACACACCTCCCCTACACACACCTCCCCTACACACACACCCCTACACACACACCCCTACACACACCTCCCCTACACACACCTCCCCTACACACACCTCCCCTACACACACCTCCCCCTACACACACCTCCCCTACACACACACCCCTACACACACACCCCTACACACACCTCCCCTACACACACCTCCCCTACACACACCTCCCCTACACACACACCCCTACACACACCTCCCCCTACACACACCTCCCCTACACACACACCTCCCCTACACACATACACCCCTACACACACACCTCCCCTACACACACCTCCCCTACACACACACCTCCCCTACACACACACCTCCCCCTACACACACCTCCCCTACACACACCTCCCCTACACACACCTCCCCTACACATACCCCTTCCACTATATATATACCCCCTTCTCCTACACCCCCCCTCCCCTTATACACTCCTCCTCCTACATACACCCCTCCCCACGCTGCCCACCCCCCATAGGCCTCCCCCTCCCTCTCCACCCCCCTACATTCACCTAACACACACCCCTCCCCCTATACACACCCCCTCTCCCTACACATACACTTCCTCACCTTGCCCTCCTCCCCCTACAACACAGCCCTCCCCTACACACACCCCTCCCCACACTGCCCACCTCCCCTATACACACCCCTCCCCACCTCCCCCTACACATACCACTCCCCATACTGCCCACCTCCCCTATACACACCCCTCCCCACCTCCCCCTACACATACCCCTCCCCATACTGCCCACCTCCCCTATACACACCCCTCCCCACCTCCCCCTACACATACCACTCCCCACACTGCCCACCTCCCCTATACACACCCCTCCCCCTACACACACCACCCTCCCTAATCTGCCCACCTCCTCTAAGCATACCTCTACACATCCCTCCCCCTTCACACCCCTCCCAACACTGCCCACCTCCCCTACGCATACCCCTCCCCCCACAGCCCTCCCCTACACACACCTCCCCTACATGCACACCTCCTCCTCCTCCATCCACACACTCACACCCACACCCACAAGCACACACAGCTGGGGCAAGGTGGTGGCAACACTGCGAGGTTCAGTCACGGGCAGAGACAGCGCCAGCGCCTAGGGGCAGGGGAGAGGGGAGAGGCTGGTGGGGAAGCGGGGAGGGGAGGGGAATGGGGGTGGACGCCCCGGTGGAGCAGGAGGGGGACGAGGGCGCCCACAGCCGCAGCGCGGTGTGTGGCTGCCCTTCCTGGCCGTGCGCGCCTGCGTGCTTCCCTGCACCCACCCAGCCCACGCCAGTGTCACGGAAGCCCCAGCCACGCCCAGCTGGGGTTTTAATGTCGGAAGCCAGGACGGCTGTGTCCCATGTCCCCTGACTGCGAGTACCCCAAACCTCCCCTGTCCCCTGGCACAGGGCACCGGAGCCTTGCCCAGCCTAGGTTTTATGGATCGTTTACTTGCAGGACAAAAGGAGGAGTTAACCCTTCCCCAAGCCTGCCAGGAGCTCACACGTCAGCAAGGGGCCGAGGGACGCAGGGCCTGAGGTGGTTGTGGTCTGCTGACCCCCTCCCCCCCCCCAGCCAGCGGTTAGGGGCGCCTCCCAGTGCCAGGCTGGGCAGGGGTAGAGGGAGGCTGCCCGGCTTCTCCAATCACCCCTCTCGGGGAGGAGTGGGGGGGGCAGGGCAGGGCAGGCTGGCCGCCAGGTGGGTAGACACACCCCGTGTTTGATGTCAGCTCCTCCATCTTTTAGCCTTTCGTGTCCTGTGTGTACCACAGACTCCAAATTCAAAGATTGGTCCACACACCTGTGGCAACAGAAAGTTTCTAGAACCCTGGCCTCTACCTGTGTGCTGGACCTTGAATTCTAGCAAGATCCTGGGGCAACTTATGGAGCTTATGGAGTTGAGATGGGGGACGGGTGGCAGATACATCACTCAGGGGTCGAGGTCAGAAAACCACTTGGGGGGGACCCCAGGGGGGAGGGGAGCGCTGCTGAGTGAGGAGGGCCAGGTATGGGGAGAGACTGGTTCCCTCCTTCCCTATCCACTTACCAGGCCCAACTCTGGCAGAAAGCTAGGTTCCAGCCCTTTCCTGGAGAGCATGGACCAGATGTAAGCACCTCCGCTGTGTGTCCATCACGGCTGACCACCCCCTTCCCCCAGACCCTGTCACGTGCATTTGAGGATGTCTCGTTCCCCAGAGGCCATCCCAGCCACAGGAGCCAGGCGGGGCCGAGGGGGGCAGAGGGGCCCCAAGTCCCCCTAAGTTCTCATCCAGCCCAAGGACCCAGCCTGCAGTCCACAGCTGGACAGTGCTCAAGCCAACCGAAGGAAGAGCAGTAACTGGCGCTGGAGGCTCACGCCTGTCATCCGAGCTGCTCAGGAGGCTGAGCTCTGAGGATGGCGGTTCAAAGCCAGCCCAGGCAGGAAAGCCAGTGAGACTCTTTTTTTTTTTGCCAGTCCTGGAGCTTGAACTCAGGGCCTGGGCACTGTCCCTGAGCTTCTTTTGCTTGAGGCTAGCACTCTACCACTTGAACCTCAGCGCCACTTCCAGCTTTTTCTATGTATGTGGTCCTGAGGAATTGAACCCAGGGCTTCATACATGCTAGGTGAGCACTGTACCACTGAGCCACCTTCCTAGCCTACCAGGGAGACTTATCTGAAAAACCTAAGGGCGAAGCTGAGGATCAAGTGCTAGCCTGGAAGACACTCTCTCTCTCTCTCTCTCTCTCTCTCTCTCTCTCTCTCTCTCTCTCTCTCTCTCTCTCTCTCTCTCTCTCTCTCTCTCTCTCTCATTCAGTTAAAGCGTGTGACCTCTGGCAGTTTAGGTGCCCCCTCGGGTGCAGCCTGGGGTGGCTGGGAAGGTGTCCGGCAGTGCATGTCTAGCCATCATGGACAATGACAACGGGTCTTGTTATACAACCTAAGAGCACTGGGGCGGGAGATTCCACACATGGCGAAGCCCCATCTGCTGGAGGACCCAGGACGTCTTGTCCACCTGGGGGTTGGTACCTGGTGTGTGTGAATTAGCTCAGCTCATCTGAAGGAAGGAAGGACACTATGGGTTTTGGGCCTGGGTAATGGGGTTTGAATCTCGCTATGCTAAGCTGAAAGCTCCCCCATAGAACCGAGGTAAAATCCAAAAGGCCCCTTGTCACCTCAACGTGGTGGGGGAGAGGCTCTGTCTTGTTTGCAATCCCAGGTACATTTCAAGATTCACCCAAATTAGAGCCCCAACTCTTAGGAGGCTGAGGTAGGAGAATCTCTAGTTTGAAGTCAGCTTGGGTTAGTCTCATCAGAAAATAAGAGAAAAGGAAAGAAAGGGAAGCAAGAGGAAAAAGAAAAGGTTTCCCAAAATTGGTTATGGCAAGTAAAGAACAAGAACACAACACAAAAAGGCCTTTCACAGAGATCCCCACCAACAGGGCTGGTTAGGGAGAAGGTCCAAGTTCACAGATTTAGAGATTAGCTAAGAACTCAGCGCCTGTCCGTTCAACCCCTGCAAAGTCAAAGCCAGGGGAGGGGGGGTGGGGAGGGTTAATGGATCAGAAGGAAGAAGTTTACTCTGTGAGGAGGGGCGGGGGAAGGGGGGCTACGGGAAGTAACCCTCAGAACAGAATGGGCTTGACCTCTGTCTCTAAGAAATAAACAAGAGAAAACCCCAGACATATAGGCATCTGGAAATTTCCCGTTACGTACTCATCACTAAGCTGGTGTGTGGCCCTCAACTGTTCTGTCTGCTCAGACCACATCCTCCTTTCTGGAAAGGGAGTCCCTCTTCTCCTGGTTAAAACCTTGCCCCTGAGAACTTCCTCTAAGGCCCTGCTACAATCCCTTAGTCCAGAAATCCTCACCCGACCTAAGCTGAGCAACGAGAGCCACCCTCACCCCCGGCCGAGCTTCCAGGCTATTCTTTCTCCAGCAAGGGAAGGTCTGCCTTGGGGCAAGTTGAGACCACCTTTCCTCGCCAAGGCTAGGGGTGGACATTTCTCAATGTCCAGGAGAACATCACTGACGCAGCCCTGGTTCCAGACTGTTCCACAGGCCTGCCCCAGTGTGTTTCTTCACGTGGTTGGCTCTTGAGGGGGTCAGTGGCTGTTATCTTTCTAATGGACAGTGTAGGACGTGGTTCTGCAGGGTCTGGAGGCCTGTGCAGCCTGCACTCTGCTCCCTGGAGGCCAAGAAAAGCGCGGCAACTCTTGGCAGAAGCCTAAATACTCTTTAGCCAATGCCCCCCTCCCCCGCCCGCCCCGCGACCCATTCCAGGCTGAGGCTGACATCAGGAGACCTTGTCTGCTCTCCCCCATCTGTCTTCTCCTTCCGCATGACTCAACATGGCCTTTCTACCGACAGGGATATTGGCAGGTTTAACAAGGCAAGGGGAAAACCTGAGTCTTTAGAAGCCAAGAAATGTTTATTTAGTTTCAAAATAGCATGAGAAAAAGAAAAGAAACAACGGTCAAGTTGTTGGGGACACTGTGGGAGGTAGAAGGGTGTCTGCCGTATGTGAATAAAGTTGCATTGCTGGCATAGCTGGGTGCCAGTGGCTCACACCTGTAATCCTAGCTACTCAGGAGGCTGAGATCTAAGGATCAGGTTTTGAGGTCCACTCGGGCAGAAAAGTCCATGATAGTCTTATCTCCAATTGACCAGCAAGATGCCACTGAAGGCAGGGCTCAAGTGGGAAAACAGAGTATGGTGCCCTGAGTTCAAGCCCTGGAACCAGAAAAAAATGATAATAATTAACCAAAGGTGGCACATGAAGGCTACAAGACAAGGTGACAGCATCAGCTCATGAGCACAGCAAGAGGAGAGGCCTCAGGGGACCTTCCACACGCCCATCTGAGAGCCAGTGAAGGACACAAAGGAGCAGCGGGAGCCATGGCTCACCTGTAATCCTGGCTACTCAGGCAGCTGAGAGCTGGGCACCGAGGCTTCAATCAGCCAGGCAGAAAAGTCTGTGAGACTCTAATCTCTAAAGAATCACACACACACACACACACACACACACACACACACACACACACACACACACACACACACACACACAGAGCTAGAAGTGGAGCTATGACTCAAATGGTGGAGCACTAGCTTTGAGCACAAAAGCCCAGGGACACCGCCTAGGCCCTGAGTTTAAGCCTCATTACTGGCACCAAAGAAAAAGGAAGGCCTCGAGCCAGGGGCTCCTGACTGTGATCCCAGGAGGCTGAGGGCTGAGGATCACAGTTCCAAGCCAACCAAGGCAGGAAAGTCTGTGAGACTCTCCAATTAAACACCAGAAAACCAGAAGTGACGCCGTGGCTCAAAGTGGAAGAACACTAGCCTTGAGCACAAGAACTCAGGGACAGCGCCCAGGCCCTGCGTTCAAGCCCCAGAACTGATTTTTTTAAAGCTCTTTCCCAGCTCTCTCTTTTCTAGCTCTTGCTCTTTCCCAGCTCTCTCTCTTTCCCAGCTCTCTCTCTTCCAGCTCTCTCTCTTTCCCAGCTCTCTCTCTTCCAGCTCTCTCTCTTTCCCAGCTCTCTCTCTTCCAGCTCTCTCTCTTTCCCAGCTCTCTCTCTTCCAGCTCTCTCTCTTTCCCAGCTCTCTCTCTTCCAGCTCTCTCTCTTTCCCAGCTCTCTCTCTTCCAGCTCTCTCTCTTTCCCAGCTCTATTTCCCAGCTCTTTCCCAGGCCTTTCCCAACCGTGTGGAGGGCCAAGATGGCCTGGTGCCAGCCAGAACAATGAATAAACCTACCCCTTACCTGAAAAAAAAAAAGAAAATGCGTCAACAATATGCATGATGTCTTTTCCTCTTAGCGACTTTGTGGAAGCCGCTACGATGTGGGCTGTGCTGCTACCCATGCCCTCCCTCCTATCACACAGATTCTTCTGGAGATGCAACCTGATAGAAGAGCTGAAAGACAAGTCCTCTCTTTTTGGCTTAAGGAACAGAAGTTATGGCTGAAAACTCCACAAACAGTAAGAAACGTAAACTCACAGATACAAGCAGCTTAGTGACCCCCAAATCAGATAAGTTCAAAGAACTTTTCTTCTTGATATATCATAATCAAACAGTGAAACACCAAGCAGAAGAGAAATCTTTTTTTTTTTTTTTTTTTTGGTTCCGGTCGTGGGGCCTGAACTCTGGGCCTGGGCGCTGTCCCTCAGCTCTTCAGCTCAAGGCGAGCGCTCTACCACTTGAGCCATAGCACCACTTCCGGCTTCTTTCTTTTTGCTTATGTGGTGCTGAGGAATCGAACCCAGGGCCTCAAGCATGCAAGGCAAGCACTCTACCACTGAGCCACCTTCCCAGCCCCAGAAGAGAAATCTTGAAACCAGCCAGAGAAAAACAATCTTATAAGATACAATAGTTAATGTTATATATTATGTCAATTTTAGCTGGCCACAGTGCCGGGATATTGGGTTCAAGGTTATTCTAAATGTTCCTACAAAAGTATTTTTTTAGTAAAACTAACATTTTTTAAAAAAAGAAGGGGGGCTGGGAAGGTGGCTCAGTGGTAGAGTGCTTGCCTTGCATGCATGAGGCCCTGGGTTCGATTCCTCAGCACCACATAAGCAAAAAGAAAAAAAAAGCCAGAAGTGACGCTATGGCTCAAGTGGTAGAGCGCTAGCCTTGAGCTGAAGAGCTGAGGGACAGCGCCCAGGCCCAGAGTTCAGGCCCCACGACCGGACCCAAAGAAGAAAGAAGAAAGAAGAAGAAGAAGAAGAAGAAGAAGAAGAAGAAGAAGAAGAAGAAGAAGAAGAAGAAGAAGAAGAAGAAGAAGAAGAAGAAGAAGAAGAAGAAGAAGAGAAGAAGAGGAGGAGGAGGAGGAGGAGGAGGAGGAGGAGGAGGAGGAGGAGGAGGAGGAGGAGGAGGAGGAGGAGGAGGAGGAGGAAGAATAAAGGAAGAAGTGACAGCCAGCCAGCTCAGAGGACCTGAAGGTGGCCGCAGGGACATGGGTGTCTAGGTGTTTCGGGAAGGGGCTGTCAATCATAACTTCTGAGATGTCAAGCTGCGGAGGATGGAGAAATGCTTTAATGAGATTCAGACACCTCAGCCCGTGATGGGCAGGAAATCCAAAGAGGAAGACAGAAGGAAAAGTACTGCAGGGCTGGTACTTGGTCCCTTTGGAGACCGTGCTCTGGAGCAGGGTAGACTGGCCATGGACGAGGGAGTGGACTTTGAGTGAGGGACAGGGAAAGCCCAGGCAGGGAGCTTGTCCCCGGGACATGTGACAATGTCTGGAGGCCACCACATTTGAGGGGCATTGCTACTGGCGCCAGGCAGGTCTCTAGCAGGAATGCACGCAGCTCCCGGCCGCATAGGAAGGCCCTGCAGGGAGCCATCTGGTCCCAGGTGTCAGCAGAGGGTGCAGGGACCATGGGATCCAGGAGCAAAGGGGTGGGGGACAAAGCAGGTGACACAGCAAACACACCCCTCGGAAGGGAAGCTCCCCAAAAGTGAGCGATAAGGCTGACAGGGACCCCAGGGCAAGGGCTGGCCTGACACTTGATCAAGAGTCCTTCCCCTGGGAGGAAGTCATGCTGTTTAAATGATCTGCCCCGGGCTGGGACTGTGGCTCAGTGGCACAGTGCTTGCCTAGCAGGCATGAAGCCCTGGGTTCCATTCCTCAGTACCACAATAAAAAGAAAAAGCTGAAAGTGGTGCTGTGGCTCAAGTGGTAAAGTGCTAGCCTTGAGTAAAACAAGCTCAGGGACAGTGCCTAGGCCCTGAGTTCAGCCCCCCAAACCCTCCTCAAATTACTTGTCCTGCTTCTTCATTTTATGTGTGTACCAGTCCTAGGGCTTGAACTCAGGGCCTAGGCACTGTCCCTGCTTATTTTTTTCTCCCCTCAAGGCTAGCCCTCCACCATTTGAGCCACAGCTCCACTTCCGGCTTTTTAGTGATAATTGGAGATGAGTGCTTCATGGCCTTTTCTGCCTGGCTGGCTTTGAACCGTGATCCTCAGATCTCAGCCTCCCGCGTAGCTCAGACAGGCGCCCAGGAAAGGACCTGATTTCCTTTTGGCTGTGTTTTCAAAGGGCAGGAAGCGGAGTTGGAGACCAAGCTCCATCCGCTTACTGGACAGCAAGCTTCTCTGCCAAAGAACTATTTCTGCCACATTGAGCGTAGATGAGTCAGACGCCAGTGGCTCCAATTTATTTTATATGAAACAGGGCTCCGAGACTCCGGGAAGACCATGGGCGAGGCCGTGGCTCTGATTGAGAGCAGAGAGCAAATGAATCAGTATCAGTCCTCTATGCCAAACAAGCTCCAGCACCCGGCTTCCCCAGCCAGGCCAGCTACCTCAGGCCTACTGCTCAGCCAGGGACCAGCTCCCCACACAGCTCTCCTGGCTCCAGGCCTAAACACATCCCCACTTTGGGTTTGCCCACCCGAGATCCCTCATATCCGGGAGGCACCCAGGGCGTCTAGCAAGGAATGGCCTTGTTTTTATTTTACAATTCTCAGCCTGCTCTTTGGAGCGGGTTTGGGCCCTGATCTTCAGACATCACCAGTCTCTCAGCCATCCCCTGCATGAGTCTGGGGGCCCAGCCTGAGGAGGTGACCCCCACGCCTTCAGGGATTCCCAAGCCGACCCTAGAGGCCCCAGATGGGCCCAGTGTTTCTGGCAAAACAGGAAGGCCATTGGATGAAGGTCGCCTATCCCTCTGCACAGCCTGGTCACCTGACCGAGTGGGCCAAGGCCATCCCAAGGCCTCGGGATCCCGCCCCGAGGCTGGTTACCTCCTCCAGACTGGAGTGACTGGCCCTCAGGCAGCCAGGGACTCTGCCATACATCCCACCATGCGCAGGGCGGCCGAGTGCCCACAGAGCCTGGCTGAGAACCACTGCTCTGGCTGTGTGCTGGGGTCTCAGGCTCAGGGAACAGAACCAGAAAAGCCAAGTCTCCAGTAAACTACGGGCCAAACAAGCGTGCTTCGGAAAGCCACCGCCACAGAGTAACAGCATAGAATTCTACGGCTCATGGCCTTGCACACTTCCAAGACTTTGGTAAACCCAGCATGGTGGCGCACACCTGTAATCCCAGCACCGAGGAGGCTGAAGCAGGAGGATCTTGAGTTTGAGGCCACACGGCGGGCTTGTAAGACTTTGATAAGAATGTGCAGAGGCATTCCTGCACTCATGAGGAAAGTCTGGGGCTGGTGACAGGAGACGCTTCACAGTGGCCAACACACCAAGACTTGTTCGAACAGGAACTTCCGAGCTGAGCCATAATCCCCTCAGACCCAAGGGAGGGGCTCAGCGCTTCACTCCTGCTCACAGATGCCAGCCTCTGGTGGCCAAGGACAAGCATATCCGGGAAGAAAAGGCAAACTACGCCAGCAGAAAGGGGAAGAGGAGCGAGAGGTGACAGGTGAGCTCTGTGGCTGGGGCCTAGGGCTGTGGCGGTGCGGGGATGGTGACAGTCAGTGCTTGGCACACTTGGTGGCACCTGCGTGCCCCGGGGCTCACAGCCACACCCACACCCACCACCGGCGAGAGGACTAAGATAATAAAGGGCCCGAGCATAAAGCCTGGCTATCCTAGACGCTCAGTAGGAGCCGGGCTTGTAATCCTAGCTACTCAGGCAGCTGAGATCTGAAGATGAAGGTAGCCGCCCTGAGCAGACAAAATCCAAAAGATGCTTATCTCCAATTAACCACCAAAAAGCTGGAAGTAGAGGTATGGCTCAGGTGGTAGAGCACCAGCCTTGAGCACAAAAGCTAAGGGACAGTGCAAAGCCCTGAGGTCAAAGCCCAATACAAGCCCAACATTAAATAAAGCAAAAGAAAACAAAATGCCAATGCAGGGTGAAGGGTACAGCTCTAGGAAGAACCCTCCTGCCAGGTGTGAAGTCCTGGGTCCAACCTCCAGCACCATAAAATAATAATAATAATAATAATAATAATAATAATAATAATAATAATAATAATAATAATAATAATAATAATAATATGAATGTAGACACGCTATGGCTTCCTCTAATGCTTCCACGTGGGATTCTGTCACTGTGGAAGAAGGCGGATGTGATTGCAGCGGGTGTGCGTGACCCGGGGCGCCATGCCTCTGGGGAGAGACAGTGGCTGAGGGACACCCTCCTGCTCTCAGGCATTCTTCCCACCAGCCAGGAGACTGCCCCGCAGCTCCTCATCCGCCAGGCTGCCCGTCCTGCCCCGCCCCTGCCGTGCGGATGCAGCAGGCTTGATGGCACTGCGCATCAACCACGCATCATGGGCACCCCTGGCGTGCAGGGAGGTGGCTCCCGGCATGCACCGCAGCACACTGAGGCTTCTCTCCATGTGCTCTGAGCTCCCCTGACGCCTCCCGACACCCACCTTTGTCCCCTCGGACCCCAGAGAGAGCTGCTAACCCGAATCAGGTGAATCACTTCCAGCACACGTTATCCAGACTTCCTGCTGAAGGCAGGGGAGCTCACGGGCCCTTGTGGAGCCTGCGGGCCTCCAGGACTCCCTCCCTGCCCCCTGCCCCGCAGACCCCACCTTTGTGGAACATTCCAGAGGGTCTGCCCAGGGCCTCTGTGTTCACGGTCTTTTCCTGGCTCCTCTGGTCCTCACCCCTCAGCCACTGTCAACTCCATCCTCACCTCTCCCCTCACCCTTCCGGCCCTGGCCAGCTTGATCATCCTGTCCTGCTGAGCTGGGCCTGGGTGGACGCCGGGTCATTCATGGTCAGCATCCATCCAGGCTCTGGGAATGTGGAGCCTAGGAAAGGAGGAGGCCCGGATCCCGGAGCCCGGAGCCCGGAGCCCAGAGCCGGGAGCCCAGAGCCCGGAGCCCAGAGCCTGGAGCTGTGCAGGGCAGGGTCTGCAGCCCCGCTCCATGAGTGAAGGGCCGAGGCTGGAACCCTGCCTCCCGCTCTCAAACCCCAGTCACATGGCTACCCTTCCACTGCCACCCCAGCCCTTCACACACACACACACATACACACACACACACACACACACATACACACACACACACACACACACACACACACACACACACACACACACACACACACACACACACACACACACACACACACACACAGGGCCTTCGGGGAAATGCAAGAGAGGAAATTTAATCTCTGAGGAGTTACAATCTTTCCCTGGAATTAAAAAAAGAAAAAGAAACCGACAAAATGGGATGTCTTGGATAAAGCAGCATGACGGAATAAGAGCCTAACATCTGTTCCCATGGAGTTAGTTTACTTTTGCCCCTCCTTAAGAATGGACAAGTTGCTGAAGATGTCATGAATTACAGGAAAACATAACCCCACGCACATACGCACACAATGGAGGACAGACAGAGGGACAGAAAGAGACAGAGAAAGAGGAAGGGAGACAGAAGAGTAACAGACAGGAAGAGGAGACAGACACACAGAGGAGCGAGCCAGGCGCTGTGGCACACATATGTAATCCTAGTTACTCAGGAGGCTGAGAGCTGAGATCTATGGTTCAAAGCCAGGCCTGGCAGGAAAGTCAGTGAAACTCATCTCCCATTAACCACCCAAAAGCTGAATGGGAAGCTCTGGCCCAAGTGGTAGAGCACTACGTAGGGCACTAGTCTGGAGCAATAAAAGCTCAGGGACAAGCCCCAGGTGCTGAGTTCAAACCCCAGGACCAGGACCAAGAGAGAAAAAAGAACAAGAGAGAGGAGGGAGGGAGAAAGAGAGGGGGGGAGAGAGAGAGACATGAGAGGGAGAGGAAAGAAAGAAAGAAGGAAAGAAGAGGAAAAAAAGAAGAGAAAAAAATACTAGAAGACAAAGCTGCCGCCGCTGCACCTGGCCCAGCGCCACCCTGCGGCCTCCGTCCCTGCCCCGGGCCAAGGCGGGCTGCGTCCCGGCTGGTTCCCCAGGCGCCCCGCAGCACACAAGGCTCCTGGCCCCTCGTGTGGAATCTGTGTTCCACACCCGTGCCAGCCGTTGCCTGGGGACTTACGGGACACTGTCGTACCCAGGAGAGGAAGGATTACACCCTGACAGACAAGTAGCCACAGCGGCCTGCCTGCTTCTTGTCCAAACACAACAACCTCAGTCCCTTCGTGGAGGTGAAAGAAGAAAGCTTCTGCTGCCAAAATCTGTCCCAACATTCACCAGGCTTTTTACATTTAAAAACAAAATGGCGGGGGGGGGGGGGCTCTCTGTCTTCCCATGGGGCTGGTCCTACAGCCCTCTCTGCATCCAATGTACACCGCATAAACACGTGACCAGGCCATCAGCCACACCTTCCTGGCAGTGACATCCGTGCACAGTCCCCGTCCACCCACCCAATCAGGGACCTCGAAAGATAATAAAAGAAAGTTAGAAACAGGAAAACATTAGGAGGGAAAGGAAGGTAAAGAAAGTGAAAGAAAGAGAGAGAAAGAGAGAAAAAGAAAGAAAGAAAGAAAGAGAGAGAGAGAGAGAGAGAGAGAGAGAGAGAGAGAGAGAGGGAGGGAGGAAGGGAGGGAGGGAGGGAGGGAGGGGCTGGGAAGGTGGCTCAGTGGTAGAGCGCTTGCCTTGCATGCATGAGGCCCTGGGTTCTATTCCTCAGCACCACATAAGCAGAAAAAGCTGGAAGTGGTGCTGTGGCTCAAGTGATAGAGCATTTGCCTTGAGCTGAAGAGCTGAGGGACAGCGCCCAGGCCCAGAGTTCAGGCCCATGAATGGACCAAAAAAAAAAAAAGAAAAGAAAAAAGAAAAAGCCAGAAGTGGTGGCTCAAATAGTAGAGTACTAGCCTTGAGCACAGAGAGGCTGAGGAGCAGTGCAGACCCTATGTTCAAGGCCCATGACCACCACCACCACCATCAACAAAAAAGGGGCACAAAGAATCAAGGAAACTATGGGGCTGGGAAGGTGGCTCAGTGGTAGAGCACTTGCCTTGAATGCTCAAGGTCCTAGGTTCGATTCCTCAGCACACATAAGAAAAAAAGCCGGAAGTGGTGCTGTGGCTCAAGTGGTAGAGTGCTAGCCTTGAGCTGAAGAGCTGAGGAACAGCGCCCAGGCCCAGAGTTCAGGCCCCACGACCGGACCCCCCCCCCAAAAAAAAGAATCAAGGAAACTAAAAGTTGAGTCTTAAAAAAAAAAAGACTGACAAGTCTCCTAAATAATTTGACCAAAACAAGGAGAGGAGACTCAAATCAATAAAATTAGAAATGAAAAATAAAATATCACAACAAATACCAAAAACTCCAAAGGATCCTGAGGTAATACATTGAAAACCCTATACTCAAACTGGAAAGTCAAGAAGAAATGAGGAAATTTTTTTTTTTTTTTTTTTTTGTTGGCCGTGGGGCTTGAACTCTGGGCCTGGGCACTGTCTCTCAGCTCTTCAGCTCAAGGCGAGCGCTCTACCACTTGAGCTACAGCGCCACTTCCGGTTTTCTGGTGGTTTATTGGAGATAGGAGTCTCACGGTCTCTCCTGCCCGGGCTGGCTTTGAACCGCAATCCTCAGATCTCAGCCTCCTGAGTAGCTAAGATTACAGGCGTAAGCCACCAGCGCCCGGCAAAATGAGGAGATTTTTAGATACAGTTGACCCATCTAAATTGAATCAAGAGACTAAAAACCATTTAAACAGAGCAATAACAAGTATTGAAATCAAAGCAGTAACAGAGTCTCTCAACAAAGCAAAGGCCAGGGCCAGATAGACTCATAGCTGAATTCTACCAGATCTTCAAAAAAATAGCTAACACCAATATACCTCAAACTCTTTCATGTATAGAAAAGGAAGGAATGCTACAAGATTCATTCTATGAAGCAAGTATTACAAAACCAGACAAAGATGCAACAAAAAAGGGAATCATAGACCAACCTTGCTGATGAACATGGATGCAAAAATTCTTAATAAAACTGAATTCAACAATACATTAAGTAGGTCACACACTATGATCAAATTTGGTTCAGCCCAGCGATCCAAGGACAGTACAATGTAGGTCAGTCAATAAATATAATCTGTTACACAAACAGGATCACAAACAGGATACATAAAAGCCTTTGACAAAATTCAACATCCTTTGATAATAAAACCTCAGGAAAAACTAGGAATAGGATAAAACATACTTGACCTATATTATATATTACGCTAGTCAATATCACATTAAATGAAGAAAAACAGAAGTCATTTGCCCTAAAGTTAGACATGAGCAAAGGTGTCACTCTCTTTACTCTTATGATTCAATATGATTTTAGACTTACTAGCTAGAGCAATAAGGCAAGAAAAGGGACTAACTAAAAAGGTCTCAAATAGGGACAGAAGAAATCAAATTATTCCTATTTGCTGATGATATGATTGTATACATAACAGCCTCTCTATATCACACACACACACACACACACACACACACACACACACACACACACACACACACACACACACACACACAGAGACAGAGCCTTCTAGAACTGATAAACACCTTTGGAAGGCAGGACCTAAGACCAATACTTAGAAAACCAGTAGCACAGCTGAAAACAAAAGTAGTTCCAGAAAGAAATTAGTTCTATGCACAAGAGCCTCAAAAACAATACTTAAGGGCTGAGAAGTTGGCTCAGTGGTAGAATGCTTTCCTTGCATACATGAGGCCCTGGGTTCGATTCCGCAGCACCACATAAGCAGAAAAAGCTGGAAGTGGCGCTGTGGTTCAAGTGGTAGAATACTAGCCTTCAGCTGAAGAGCTGAGGGTCAGCGCTCAGGCCCAGAGTTCAAGCCCCACAACTGACAAAAACAAACAAAAAAACGTAGTTATTAGTTTAACCAAGGAAATAAAAACACTAATGAAAACCATAAAACCTTGAAAAAAGAAATTGAAAAAGACATGTGAAGATGGAAAGGCCTCCCGTGTTCACGGACTGGCAGAATTAATACAACAAAGAAATGACCACAGTGTCAAAAACAATCCACACACTGAATGCAATACCCATCAAACCCTAGTATCATTTCTCACAGAACTAGAGAAAGCAAACCCAAACTTCATAGGGAGTGGCAGAAACAAGTCTAGCAAAGAAACCTGTTGAAATTGTGGGGAGGGGTATGGAGACCCAGGGAGGGGAGACGGATTGATGTTGAATATATGCTAAGAAATGCCACAGATCTCCCTTCTACAGCTAAGGTATGCTAAATTTTAACTAGTTTTCTTGCTAAATACATAAAAGGCATCAAGGCGGTGCCAGACCACTAGCTGAGGTGTTTGCAGACCCAGGAGGTCACCCAAGGGCTGACCCTGATCTAGGGGGTCCCCGAAGAAGGCCTGGGACCCCCCCCACATCTTCACAAAGCTCCAGAGGGCATGGACACTGTTGTCTGGGGCCCTCACTTAAGGAGCTGGTTGATGGAGGCAGTTTGTGTCCAGCTCCGTGCTGAGTGGATCCCCAAGAGGGGGCAGGGGAAAAGGGGGAGGTATGGAGAGCCCAGGTGACCCCCATCCTCCATCCACCCGTGACAGACAGAGGCCACGCTTAGAGCTTGCTGGGATCATGAGCATTCGCCTAGCTCAGCTCCACACCGTGCAAATGCCCCGCGTGGGAAGGACCGCTTCCAGTCTACCTCACCAGCAGCATGGCGGCACACTGCCCACCCACGAGGAGCCCTCCAGGCTGCCCCTCCCACCCTACCCACCACTGGAGGCGACTGGAAAGCTGGCTAGGGAACGCCACAGTCTGCTCGCCCTAACAGGGTGCCAGGTGGGCAAGAGTGGCCTGTGGCGGCCCGGCCAGGGCGGTCTGGGCCCGGGCTGCACCTGGCCTGCCTGCGGCTGACCTCTTGGGTCAGCGGGTACCTGGTCCCTCCCTGGAGGCCTCCCGTGCTGGCCTCTGTGTATGGGTTCCAAAGTGGGCTCTCAGGGGTCCGAAAGGGAAGGTAAGGGGCAAACTGAGGAGCATCGCGCTGTGGTGGTCCTGTGGTCACGTGAGACCCATCACACGCGGCATGAGGTCCCTGTGGGCAGCCAGGGGGAACCTTCAGGCTTGCTTGGACCAGATCATGGTGATCTCTCAGAACACAGAAATCCCTGCCTGGCCCACATGCCACCGAAGCTTGACACCCACTGCCAGGCTCCCCGGCCTGCTGCCTGGCCCTGTGGACCTCCACAGGACCCTCCACCGCCACCCCCCACCCCAGCCTCCCTCATCCACACTCACTTTCCCCATTACCACCCTCCTGATTGGTCCAGGCTGCTCTTCTTGCTCTCCGGCCTCCCCACCCCTTCCTGTCTCCAAGGTGACCCTGTCAAGCCCCACCTCCTTCCTTTCAGGGTTGCACTTGCTAGGCAGGCCCGCTACCCCTTGAGCCATGCCCCCAGCCTTGCATTTTTAAAAAACTTATTTTTCAGATAGGATCTCATGCTTTTCCCAGACTGGTTGCAAATATCCTTTTATATCTGTTTCCCGAGTCCCTGGGCCCATAGATCGGAACCACTGTCTACTTGGGTTTTTGTTGTTGTTTGTTTGTTTGTTGTCAGTCATGGGGCTTGAACTCTAGGCTTGGGCTCTATCCCTCAGCTCTTCAGCTCAAGGTGAGTGCTCTACTGCTTGAGCCACAGTGCCTCTTCCAGTTTTCTAGTGGTTTATTGGAGATCAGAGTCTCACGGACTTTCCTGACTGGGCTGGCTTTGAGCCGTGATCCTCAGTTCTCAGCCTCCTGAGTAACTAGGATGACAGGCGTGAGCCACCGGCGCCTGGCTTTCTGCTTGTTTTTTTGTTTGTTTGTTTTTTGAGATATGGTCTTTGTTATTTTTGTCATGCCTGGCTTCAAACCACAACCCAAAACTCCTATCCCAGTGTCCAGAGTCGCTGGCAATACGGGCTTGCACCCCCATACCCAGCTTGCTGTAATCCTCACTGTCATGAAACTCAATCATCCTCCCCCCCCCCACCTCCATACCCCCCTCCCAAGCTGGCACCACCGAGAACCTCAGGACAGCATCCTGAAGATGAGCTCCTTTAAGATGCCAGGCTGGGTGAAAGTGGATCCTAAACCAGGTGTCCTGTTAAGGGACACAGGGCCATGGACGAAAGCCTTTGAGAGCCCCCAGGGAGCAGGACAAAGAAGACACAGAGGGCAGGGTGCCCAGCCAGCACCTGGACTTGAGGCTGGAACCCAGGGAGCCAGGTCAGCCCGCTCTGCACTGGTCCTGCCGCCTTCCCCCCCCTCCCCCCCCGGGTGTAGACCACGAGGACACAGCCCATCTCCTTAGCCCTTCCCATCGCCCCTGCCACCTGCTGTCCCACACTGCTCCAGCCTCGGCCACTGCCCCTTGGTCTCCACATCCGGCCCACTGCAGCCCTGTCCCTCACGCCTCTCTGCTTAGATTAGAGCGATGGGGGAAGGGGGAGGAGGCGGGAGCCCGTGCCTCCGTGCCCTCGCCTTGCGGCAGAAGGGACCCAACGGAGAGTAAGGGCAAGAGCGAGGACAGAACTTGACTCTGACTACTTGTGGATCTTTCCAGAACCTTCCATGTGTGCTCACTTTCTGAAGATCCAGCCCCTATATCTTTCATCTCAAAACAGTCCCTGCAATGCCAGCCATGTATGGACCTTGGTAGAACAGGTCTGCCCCGCTGGGCTCCCAGCCACTGCCGGGACTTCTCCGTCTGGCACCCAGACAGCCAGCCGGTCGGTGACTTCCAGGGTGCCTGGCATGGACTTGCTTCATTTTCTCCCCGTGAAAGGCTCCTTGTTCTCTCAGGAAGTGTCACTGAAACAATGCACAGTTAATTCACTCCTTCCCTGGCTGGACCCAGCCCAGGAGGGAGGAGGAGGAGGAAGGAGAGGGGATGGGGAAGAGGAGGAGGAGGAGGACATGGAGGAGGAGGAGAAGGGGGGAGGTAGAAAGAGGGGAATGGGGAAGAGGAGAAGGAGGAGAGGGAGCAGGAGGGGGAAAGGGAGGAAGGGAGAGGGGAAAGAGGAAAGGGAGGAGGAGGGAGGGGGAGAGGGATGGGAATGGGGAAGAGGAGAGGGAGGAGGAAAATGGGGGAAGGAGGGGGAGAGGGACTAGGAGGAGAGAAGAAGGGAAGGGAGGAGGAAGAGGGAGAGAAGGGGAATGGGGAACAGGGGGGAAGGAGGAGGGGGGAGGGGGGAAGAGGAGAGGAGGTGCAATCTGCTGCTTCCCCAAGAGGAGCAGGGAAGGGCATCTAAAATGTGAGCTCCCCGTGCCAGTCCCTGCGGTGCCCAGCGCAGCCCTCAGGTGTGCAGGGCTTTAGAAATGGTGTCTTCTCATGTGCCCACTGAACTGTGTCCCTTGCTTGCTCTTCCTAGTTCTCCTTGAGCTCATGGATGGCGTGGCAAGTAGGAGCCTGGCAGATCTTTTCCTCCTGGGCCAGGGGAGGACCGTGGTCCATGGGAGCCACTGATGGCCAAGCCGATGCCCTGGGAGGGCAGCCTCTCTGAGCTGCTGTGCCCTCTCAGCAGACTGGACCCGAGAGACCAGTCAGTAAGGAGTGCTTGTGTCCCACCACAGCCTGGGCTGACTTTCCTTAAGACCGGGTCTGAGGCACCCCTAGACGGTTTTATTCTGCTACTGGAGTACATGTACTTGTTCTTTTTTTTTTTTTTTTCTTTATGTTAGATTTGTGGAGACAGGTACAAGTGGCTCACACTCATAATCCTAGCTACCCAGGAGGCTGAGATCTGAGGATCCCAGTTTGAAGCCAGCCTAGGCAGACAACTAACTCAGTGAAACTTTTATCTCCAATTTAGCAGCAAAAAGCCAGAAGTGGAGGTGTGGCTCAGGAGATAGAGCGCCAGCTTTGGCTGAACTTCTTTGGCCATTTCTTTTGCCAAAGGATAAAAAGGCACTTGGGAGGCTGAGGCAAGAAGTTTGTGAGTTCAAAGCAAGGCCCTGCCTCCCCAAACCAAGGTAGCTCGTGCCTATAAGCCTAGCTATTTGGAAGGCTGATATTCTAGGCCAAAAGCCAGCCTGGGCAAAAAAAAAAAGTTTGTGAGACTGCATCTCCAACAAACTAGCAAAGGGCAAGGCTAAAGTCACGGCTCAAGTGGTAGAGCACCAGCCGAGCAAGCCAAGGAAGCTTGAGACCCTGTGTTCAAAAGCTGGTACCACCAAAAGTAAACAAGCAAACAAACAAAAGCAATGAAAATGTAGAATGTTCAAGTCTCCAGTAGCCTGAAAAGAGGGGGTGAGATACAAGTTGGTCCATCTCCGTGCTGGACTCCAATGGGGACTAAGGGGAGGTGGTGGGCGGACCTCAGACGCCCCAGTGCCTGGGAGATAACCCTTGTGCTCAGACTCTCTCCCGCCCCTTGGCCAGCGGGGAACAAAAGGAAGGTCCCCACAGCAGGCCTCCCTCCTGAGACTCCGAGGCTGCTTCCCCACGCCACAGAAGGCAATCGAAGAGCCCAGATTCCCAATCTCTGGCTGGCCCGGGAGCTGGGAACTCGTTCCCACAAAGGAACCCATTGAAGGAGAGCAGGCACGCGCGTGAGCAAAGCGTTTGTCATCCAAGGGGATGTGGTAGCGGGGCTCCTTCCACATCCTCAGGATGTGGATGAGGGAGGAAGGGGAGGGAGGGGGGACTCTGAGACCCGACCCCCACCTGGCTGGCAGGACCCCCTTGGCCATGGTGATACAGCTGCCTGGAGGATGTTTCCGCTGTCTTAGGGCAAGATCAAGGTCAAAAGCAGAGGATTCCCCAAGAGAGATGGGGACACTGTGTGTTACCCGGGGGACACAAGGCAGACTCCAAGCTTGCGGCCCGCTGCTGTGTTGAGACCTCGGGCAAGCATTGTAACCTCCCAGAACTTCATATCTAGATTCCAGGCCACCTCCAGGAAGGGTGTGCAAGGCAAGCCAGGCGCTGGTGGCTCACGCCTGTACTCCCAGCTGCTCAGGAGAGCCCTCATTGTCCGCATCTCCCTGTGAGTCATATTTCTTCTCACACAGCCACCCTCGAGCCAGCCCCACAGTCCTGGGCAGCATCCTGCCCAGCGATGAGCAGAATCCCAGGCAAGGACTGTGATTGGCTCAGCAGGTGTCATGTGGCTGGGCTCTGGCCATGTGATTGGTGCAGCTTGGTCACCTGACCACAGCTAGGCTCACAGAGAGAAGACCCACTGACCCCCTCCTCCTAGAAACCCAGGGACGGCCCCCGAAAGGACAGCAGGGCCATTAAGGAAGACCTAGCAGAAGATGTCTGTTCCTCTCGGCCCTGTGGTACCTTGTAGGGCGGCACTGCAAGGCTGCCTCGGGTGGAGACAGCCAGGAAGCTGGCAGCCATAGTGATGCCGGGCTCCAGCCACACAAGAGACCTGGGAGGAGAAGGGAGCCTGTGGAGCTGAGCAGGGAATGCCCAGGACCCCAGAGCTCCAGCCCTGCTAGGGGTGATATTAGCAAAACGCATGTTAGAATGAAGGAAGTGAAAACTTCCCAAGAATATTGTAGAATAAAGATTGTTCTAGAACACTCTAGAATAAGATTGTTCTAGAATATCAGGACAGTCTAGAATAAGATAGACCCTGCTCTCCTCAGCTGAATCTGAAGAAAGAGAGACATGTAATGGGTAGCAAGTGTACGCCCTGCATCTTCCCCTCTCAGGAAGGGAGGGGCTTGAATTCAAGTTCTGCCATTCATTCATTCACAAATATCTGTTGTCTCCCACTGTGTGTCTGGCTCTGAGGAGACACTGGGAGTCCTTGTCTTTAAATTATGCCAGTTTAGCCAACGAGATGTTTTTTTAAACAAATAAAGGCCTGTGCTGGTGGCTCTTGTAATCCTAGCTACTGAGGAAGCTGAGATCTGAGGATCACAACTCAGAGTCAACTTGGGCAGGAAAGTCTGTGAGACTCTTATCTCCAATTACACCCCCCCCCCCAAAAAAAAAGCTAGAAGTGGAGGTGGATCAGGTGGTAGAATGCCAGCCTTGAGCGAAAAAACTAAGGGGCAGTGCCCAGGCCCTGGTTCAAGCCTCAGTACTGGCACACAAAAAAAACAAAATTGAACTCAGGGCTTTGCACTTGCAAGACAGGAGCTCTACCACCTGAGCCATGCCCCACTGCAGTGTAATCAACTCACTTTGAACCCTCTTGCTTTCTAGTGCTTTCTAGTGCTTTCTCTGGTTTTGTAGCACATGCTCAAAAATGCCTTCACACGGCAACTGGTGCCTTTGCTTACAACTTTCGCCATATGTTGGTGAGAAAAACAATCTGAGCAGCCTGTGAAGTCAGCATGCACAAGCCCAGCTTCCACTGCATGTCACCTGCTGCTGTCCCTGGACCCAGGGACAAGGACCAGGTGTTCCTGGCCGCCTACTCCCCACCCCTGGGTGGGTCCCACCGCTGTGGGGACTCACGGCCGGTGCTGGAGCCCAGGTGAAGGCAGCAGCGGCAGCCCCCTCCGAGGACGCCGGGACATCTGTCAGTCACCGGGAGTCAGGGCTGAATCCAGTCCCCAGGGAGCGAGGGGATGGCTCTCATTTGCATGCTCGGGTGCTTGGGGACTGGGTGCGCGTTAGACAGGAGTCTGTGTGGTTCCAAGACCCACCGTGATGAACCCACAGATACGTGTCACACTTTCCCCTGGGTGCACATGCCTGTGATGGCGTGCAATCCACAGCCTCACAGTGAGAGCCCAGCACCAAACAGCAATTCCAACAACGGACTGTACCAAGTTACGGAGATGTGTGCAGCCCTCCCCCTCCCCTCCCCCTCCCCTCCCCCTCCCCCTCCCCTCCCTCTCCCCCCTCTTCCTCTCCCCTTCCCCTCTGCCTCTCTCTTCTTCCTTCTCCCTTTTCCCGTCCCCTCTTCCTGTGATTCAGTGATGTGCTCCTAGGAATTTATCCAAAATAGTACAAGTCAGGATACAGTAAGGACAGTTGCACATTCGTGTTCATTGTCACACTATTCAACAGAGTGAAGGTATGCAGCCCCGCTAGCCTACAATGGACAAGTGGACCAAGAAAAAGAAAGATTTCGTATTGGCCCAACATGGTCATGTGACCACATTTGTAGCCTCAGGGACTGGCTCACATGCCTGCCTATAGGCCAGGTCCTGCCCTCCACGGCTGGCAGCCTCCCCAGAACCCCTGGGGTGGGGGTGGGGGAGCAGCTAGATCAACATCATGGACAGAGATCTGCAAACCTAGGCACAGCTAAGTTTATGGAGGCCAGGAACCAGTGGCTCACACCTAGGCACAGCTAAGTTTATGGAGGCCAGGAACCAGTGGCTCACACCTAGGCACAGCTAAGTTTATGGAGGCCAGGAACCAGTGGCTCACACCTAGGCACAGCTAAGTTTATGGAAGCCAGGAACCAGTGGCTCAAACCTAGGCACAGCTAAGTTTATGGAGGCCAGGAACCAGTGGCTCACACCTAGTTACACTAGAGGCTGAGATCTGGAGGAACATGGTTTAAATCCAAACAGAGCAGAAAAGTCCACCAGACTCCATCTCCAACGAACCCAGATCTCCATAATCAGGGCATGAGGCCCTGGGTTCAAATTCTAGTACTGACAAACGGAGGAAGGAAGGAAGATAGGAAGGAAGAGAGGGAGGGAGGGAGGGAGGGAGAGAAACGAGGAAGGAAAGAGAAAGAGAAAGGGAAAGAAAAAAGAAAAGCCAAGAGAACAGTTGGGTGCAAGGCATGAGAACAGGATGACCCATTGGAGCACCTCAGCTTCGCTGGGGGAGGGGGCACGGGGAAGGGGGCACAGGGGGGCACGGGGAAGGGGGCACTTCGTGAAAGCCAAACCTCTTGGCTGGATGGCTGTTTCCGAAGGAGCCATTTACACTGGCTTGTTCCCTCCTGCCCAGCACATGGCCTCTGCCCAGCCTGGCGGCCTGGGACCTGAGGCTGACAGATGGCTTTGCCAGCCTCCCCTAGGCGCCCGCCAGAGTAGCTTTTTGGCACCTGGCTGGCTGGGGGAGGGGGAAGGAGGGAGACCTTGGCTGCATGGCAGGCAACCCCCTCCCAGCAGGTATTGCTCAGGTGGGCAAGACATGTGCACAATGAGTGTGCATGCGTGCCCAGCACGTAGGAGCATGTGCAAATACACAAGGCCTGTCCAGTGCTCCAGCTCCTCAGATCTGAGCCATTTCCTGCTCAGCCACCTGAGATCTTGCCCGGTCCACCTGAAGACATCCTCGCACCCACGGGGCGCCGCTACCCTCTAGCAAGAGATAGCATCGGGCATGATTCCCCACTCCATACCGGCAAGACACTCAGGCAGGACATCCAGGGTCTCACCATCCATGCAGGTGTGCTGAGCAAGCCATCTCCTGCTCACAGGTCCAGAATCCTCCCCCAGAGAGGTGCTCACTCTAGGGGCTCATTCCTGTAATCAGCTACTCAGGAGGCTGAGATCTGAGTTCAAAGCCAGACCAGGCAGGAAAGTCTATGAGGCTCTTATCTCCAATAAACTATTCAGAGAAGGCCAGAAGTGTCGCTGTGGCTCAAGTGATAGAGCGCTAACTTGGAACAAAAGAAGTTCAGGGACAGTGCCCAGACCCTGAGTTCAAGCCCCAGAACCAGCAAAAAATGGCTGGTGGCATGGCATGGTTCAAATGGTAGAGTGCCTGCAGTGCAAAAACAAGACCCTGAGTTCAAGCGATGGTACACGCCTGTAATCCCAGCCACCTGGGAGGATCATCGGTTCAATCCCAGCCTGACCTAAGTACCAAGACCCTGTTCAAAAAGAAGAAGGAAAAGGGGTGACACTGTCCAAAAAGACGTGTACTTCCTACCTGAATGGTGAGACTGACTGCACTCCCTCTGTGTATCACCTTCATGATAACAATTAAAATCTAAAGAAAAAAGAAGGGAGAGAAGGGAAGGAAAGGCCAGGGGCTGCGGGATGCGCAGTCGGAGCACTCACCTGCCACCTGCCACTGTGCGTCGGTGCGTTTCCAGTGCCATCAGTGCCCAGTGTCGCTCGGCCGGGTCCTGCGGCGGAGGGCGCTTGGGAATGTCGCTCCGGTTCTTCACCTTCAGATTCCAGACGTTTCCCAGGGGATGTCACTGTTCCTTCTAATCAGTTAATAAAACTACAGACGTTAGCTACACATCTATGCAACTTACCAGAAAAAAATGGAGAGGGGAGGGAGGCAAAGGAGAGAGAGGGAGGGAGGGAAAGAAGAGAAAGAGAGAGGCCCAGCATTTGATCATGGGATCATCACTCAGGCAGAGTTAATGCTGGGCGCTGGTGGGCCAGGTGAGCTGAGTGAATGCTCACCTGACTTCTGAGTTCCGGAAGGAGGTTCCACCAATCAGGGCTGGAGCTTCTGTGAGTGGGAGGGGATGCGGAGAAAGAAGTAGCCCGGCCCCGCCCAGCCTCAGCCCCCGCTTGGTGAAGCAGAGGTCAGGCGTGTGTGCAGTGTACGCACTGAGTGAGGTTTGAGCTGCCCAGTTCCAATGCACCCAGCTGGCTCCATCCTCAACCGGCAGCCAGGACAGTTGGCCCTGGCCCAGCTCAGATGGGGCCTCCGGACAGACCCCTCGGGACCATGAAGAGGCTGCAGCTGCCAGGGTCACTTGGCAGAAACCCCTGGGCGGACTGCAGTAGCCAGGGGGCCTTCTCTCCCTCCCTCCCTCCCTCCAAGCTGCTCAGAGTCCAGGCTGTCCCAGCCCTGAGACCAGTTATTGTGTGTGTGTGAGAGAGAGAGAGAGAGTGTGTGTGTGTGTGTGTGTGTGTGTGTAGAACAGATGAACCAAGTGACACTCTGGGGCGGGCAAGTTCTCTGCACCCCAGGAATCAGGGGTGAAGGCCTAAGGACCCCATTGGAATACAGACCAGACCAGGCAGGTCTCTGAGCGCCCCGCCCCAGCACCTCAGCAAGGTCTGGGCTGCTAATTAGAAGCGGGTGTGGCAGCCACGCCTGTAATCCCATCACTCACTCAGTCTGGCCAAGTCGGCAGGGCTCAGGTTCAAGGCCCGCTCCTGGCTGACTCCATCCACTCTTTTTTTTTTTTTGTCTGATAGTGGGGCCTGAACTCTGGGCCTGGGCGCTGTCCCTCAGCTCTTCAGCTCAAGGCGAGCGCTTTACCACTTGAGCTACAGCGCCACTTCTGGTTTTCTGGTGGCTTATTGGAGATAGGAGTCTCACAGTCTTGCCTGGGCTGGCTTTGAACCGCAATCCTCAGCTCTCAGCCTCCTGAGTAGCTAGGATGACAGGCCTGAGCCACCAGCACCCGGTGCCGTGAGACTTTTTTTTTTTTTTTTTTTTTGTGGGTCACGGGGCCTGAACTCTGGGCCTGGGCGCTGTCCCTCAGCTCTTCAGCTCAAGGCTAGCGCTCTACCACTTGAGCCACAGCGCCACTTCCAGCTTTTTTCTTTTTGCTTATGTGGTGCTGAGGAATCGAACCCAGGGCCTCATGCATGCAAGGCAAGCGCTCTACCACTGAGCCACCTTCCCAGCCCCAATCCACTCTTAATACAGAAAAATAACCAATGAATGAGAAACTGGACCTAATACCCCTGGATCTTTGCAGCGGCCAGGAGACAAAGCCATTTCAGAGAGGGGTGTGGTTTCAGCACCCCACGTTTCCCTTGGGCCTTGGTTTCTCTCCAGAACTGTTACCTGATTTTGTCAATAAAAATTTGTAATATTTAGGACATGCTGACACTTACCCAAAAAAGGATTTCTGTTGCTTATCTGAAATTCAAACATGACTATTCACCTTGTATTTTGTTTTGTTTTGCTTTGTTTTTTTGTTGTGGGGGGTTGTAGGGCTTGAACTCAGGGCCTGGGCACTGTCCCTCAGCTCTTCAGCTCAAGGCCAGCGCTCTACCACTTGAGTCACAGCACCACTTCCAGTTTTCTGGTGGTTTATTGGAGATTAAGAGTCTCATAGAGTTTCTTGCCTGGGCTGGCTTTGAACCGAGATCCTCAGCTCTCAGCCTCCTGAGTAGCTAGGACGACAGACATGAGCCACCGGCAACCAGCTTCATCTTGTACTTTACCTGGTGGGGACCTGAGAGAATCTCAGACACAGACCTGGCCCCAGCTTTTGGGAAGCTGAGTTGGGGAGGCCCAGGCTCCAGCTGACATAAGCAGACTGGGCCATGTGCTGTGCTCAGTACTGCACTGCGTCTGAGTCCCGGTTCCCCTGGCCGCAGCCTTCTTCAAAAGACCGCCTGTCTGGAAAAGGAGCAGACAGTGAGAGAACGTGAGGCTTCCAGTGCCCAGGAGGAACTCGGGAGCCCCCCCTCCCTGTTTTCCTTTGTGTCCCGATCCTCCCCACACTCCCCTTTCTGATCAACCCAGGGGCTTTAGGGATGACCTACATATTCCCTCCACCCTCCAGACTTATCTCCTGGAATGACCTAGAAGGCTAACCTGTAGTCATTCACCCACCCTTCTTTTTGTTTTGTTACTCTGCTTGGTTGGGCTGGCCTTAAACTCCAGATCCCTGTGCTGAGATTATAGGCGTGCACTGCCGCACCTGGCTCTTCTAATCATTTTAGCTTTTCTGCATCTCCCTCCCAGTTTCTGCCCTTGAACCGAGAGCCATCTTTCCATTCCTCGGCTGCTGTCTTTGCTCATTGTGGGTTCAGTTTGCGCCCAGGGTCCCCGCTGGGCCCCATCTGGAAGGTCCTCTTCCAGATGTTTAGGGCCCTGGCACGCCTGCCCCCAGGTCACGGGACAAGCCCTGGGTCTGCACACCCATACTCCACATTTCCAGGATAGGGGCTCTGCATGGTGTCCTGCGGGTCAGGGGTCTGCACCTGTACCAGGTGGCCATGGAGGGGTGGGGTCTGGGCCATAGGAGCCCACTGCTGCGGAGAGGAGAGAAATCTGGGAGAAGGTGGTGTGGGGTGGACAGGTCTGATCAGGAGCCTCTGTAACGAGCCTCAGCTGAAGACCTAACCTTGTAGGGATCGAGGAAGTACTTCCAGGTCAATCTCTCTGGAGGCCAGTATGGCAGTGAAGTCATCAGACATTCTGGAAATGCTTCAGCCTTGTGAGCTGGAGTGGCACTAAGCGCCCTCACTTTTCCCTCAGCCTCTGCATCACAGGGGATCTCTCGCTGGTGCTCATTTTTGTTGTTGTTGTTGTTTGGTGGATCATAGGGCTTGAACTCCGGGCCTGGCTTTGCCCCTCAGCTCTTCAGCTCAAGGCTAGCGCTCTACCACTTGAGCTACCATGCCACTTTCAGTTTTCTGAGTGGTTTATTGGAGCTAAGTCTCGGGGACTTTCCTGCCCAGCCTGGCTTTGAACCATGATCCTCATATCTCAGTCTCCTGAGTAGCTACAGTTACAGGTGTGAGCCACTGGCAGCCAGCTTGGGGTTCACTTTTGTGGGTATGATCTGCACTGTTCAGCAGCTGGGAAGATGGAGGCTGATATAATGGATACCTATGCATTAGGATTGTTCAACAAACTGTTGAACATCAGCGGTAACTTTTTTTTTTAAATTACTACTCTGGCATGGGAAAAGTCATTCACCAGCCACGGACCCCTTCCCCAAATCAAAGTAACCTTTGGACATCCCTTTCTGTTGTTGACAGTCAATAAAGGTCTGAAGAGCCCCACCTTGCCCCACCCGTCAGTTCCCAGTGGACCAGGCCAGCCCCGCCCAGAGCTTGACCTGTTCTGTCCCTGTCCCTGTCCCCAGTGCTCTCCTGCTGGGCCTGGCTCCCCACTCCTGCCCACTGTGGAGCATTCCCTGATAATGAGTTTCAGAAACGGAGATCCAACCCGGTGCTAGTGGCTCACGCCTGTCATCCTAGCTACTCAGGAGGCTGAGATCTGAGGATCACAGTTCAAAGCCAACCCGGGCAGGAAAGTCTGTGAGACTCTTATCTCCAATGAACCACCAGAAAACTGGAGTAGCGCTGTGGCTCAAGTGGTAGAGTGCTTGCCTTGAGCTCAGGGACAGAGCCCAGGCCCAGAGTTCTAGCCTCATGACTGGTAGAGTGCTAGTCTTGAGTGGAAAAGCTAAGGGATAGCACTCAGGCCCTGAGTTTAAGCCTTAGTACTAGCACACGTGCACACACACACACACACACACATACACATACACACACACACACACACACATACACACACACGCTAAATTTGGCCTGGCACCATTGACTCATGCCTATGATCCTAACTACTCAGGAGGCTGAGATTTGAGGATCAAGGTTTGAAGGCAGCCTGGGTCCACAGTTTCCAGAGACTCCCATTAACCACCATAGGAGTTATGTGGCTCAAGTGGTATAGCACCAGCCTTGAGTGGAAAAAGCTAAGTGACAGCACATGGCCTTGGGTTCAAGCCCCAATACCAGTACACACACACTATTCTATCCCTGCCATCATTTTTACCAATAACGCTTGTGGCGTGTGCTCTCTTGGCTGAGCCAGCATTGACCATCACTACCACTTGCCACCCCCTCCCCCCACCCCACCCCGCACACCAAGGCTAGGACCAGGGGAGTGGTGGTTTCACTGCACACCCTGAAGAGAGCCAGATAACTAGATGAAACAAAGTTCATGCCGGTGGCCTCTGTGTGGAGCCGGACATCTTCCACAGCACCACAGGACTGGGCACAGCTGCTCTGCCAACTTGCTTGGCTCTGGTTGGCTCTGGTTACATCTGGTTGGCTCTGGTTGGATTTCATTGGCTCTGGTTAGATCTGGTTGGCCCTGGTTGGATTTGGTTGGCTCTGGTTTGATTTGGTTGGCTCTGGTTGGATTTGGTTGGCTCTGGTTACATCTGGTTGGCTTTAGTTGGCTCTGGTTACATCTGGTTGGTTCTGGTTGGATTTGGTTGGCTCTGGTTACCTCTAGTTGGCTCCTATTAGCTCTGGTTGGCTCTAGCTGAGTTCCCCTCCTTAGGGAAGGGGAACTTGAGTTCCCTAAGAAAGGGAACTCAAGGTTCTGTGCAGTGCTAAACAAGAGCTCTGGCACTGGGCTATCCCTCCAAGAATTTGGGCTTAGATTTTGTTTATTATCTTTCTTTCTTTGAGATGAGTGGAGGATGGTGCCCAGGCTAGCCCCAAATTCCTGGGCTCAAGCAGTACTCCTGTTTTGGCCACCTAAGTGGCTGGAAGGTCAGGAGTATGCCCCAACAGGCAGCTAGTTTGCACTCTGTGTGTGTGTGTGTGTGTGTGTGTGTGTGTGTGTGTGTGTGTGTGTGTGTGTGTGTGTGTGTGTGTGTGTGTGTGTGTGTGTGTGTGCCAGTACTAGGGTTGAACTCAGAGTTTCATCTTGCTTAGCCTTTTTGCTCAAGGCTGGCATAATGCCACCACTTTTGGCTTTTTGCTGCTTAGTTGGAGAGAAGAGTCTCTCAGATTTGTCTGCCTAGGTTGGCTTTAAACCTCAATTCTCAGATCTCCATCTCCTGGGTACTAGGATAACAGGAGAAAGCCACCAGTGCCCAGCTTACTTTTTGCATATTTTAATGGTTGAAAAAATATTGAAACAAGAATATTTCAGGACAGGTGAAAATTAGGTGAAATTCGAATTTCACATAATTGCACATCTGAGAGGGACCCAGGGCTGACCTCGCTAGCACGCAGCGCTGCGCTCCTCCCTCTGGAAGGTGTGGGAGGGGGTCACGGAGCTGTCAGGAAGAGGCGTCGGGGCAGGGGCAGCAGGTGCAGGGTCCTGAGGCAGAGGCCAGCTGGGCTTCGGCATCTGTAAGCAGGGTGTGAAGTGGCTCGGAGAAGTGAGGGGTAGGTGAGGATCCTGACCACAGGTGGGAGAGACACCATGGGACGGCTTGAAGCCTCGACTAGAGGCCTGGCTCTCTTTCTACAAGGGCCTCAGGCTGCCGGGTGGAAAACCACAGGGAGGCCAGAGAGGATGCTGGGGATTCATGGCAGGCACCGGGACCAGAAAGGATGGGGCTGTAGCCCAGAGGTGGCTGTGGGGGAGGAGGGGGGAGGAGGAAAGGGAGGGAGAGGGGGAAGAGGGGGAAAAGATGAGGAGGAGGAGGTGGTTAGGAGGAGGAGGAACAGGAGAATCTGCAGTCATTCTGACTTGGGTTCAGGTGACAGCCCTGGCTGATGTCCGTCAGGGAAGGCGGGATGGGGGCTTCTGATTGCACAGAGGCCACCACTGCCCCATGTGGCTGGGTCTCCACAGCCGCCCCATCTCACCCTCCTGAGCCCCTGGTGGCACGCATGCCCCTGTGATGATCCTATGCTGACCAGATTGGCAAAGGAAAACTATGAGCCTGCAAGTCCTCCGGCTGCCAGGGTGACTGGGATTTGTAGTTTGCTTGGGAGGCTGGGACCATGGCAGGGCCCAGAGCGGACCAGGCTAAGGTCTGCCCCTGAGTCACAGCCTGAGTCAATTTTTGTTTTTCTGCTACTAGGACTGGAACTCAGGGCCTGGGCACTGTCCTTGAGCTTTTTTGTTTGTTTTTGTCGGTCATGGGGCTTGAACTCTGGGGCTGTCCCAGAGTTCATGGGGCTGTCCCTCAGCTCTTCAGCTCAAGGTGAACGTTCTACCACTTGAGCCACAGAGCCACTTCCGGTTTTCTGTGTTCATTGGGAATAAGAGTCTCATGGACTTTCTTGCCCAGGTTGGCTTTGAACTGAGATCCTCAGGTCTCAACCTCCTGAATAGCTAGGATGACAGAAATGAGCCAGGGGTGCCTGGCTCCCTGAGCATTTTCGCTCAGGTTGATTCTCTACCACTTACTTAAGCTGCAGCTCTTCTAATAGCTTTCGGCTGGCTAATGGCTGATGAGAGTCTCATAGACTTTCCAGCCTGGACTGGCTTTGAACCACGATCCTCACATCTGGTGCCTCTTTGAACCTTTGATTGCTTCTGGTTTTGTTTTTTTTTTTTTCTCAGATGCCCTTTCTTTCCTGCCTTGGATCTCGTCCTATTTGTCACTTCTCTCCATAAACTGGCAGGCAGGTGAACCTGACAAACATAAACAGAAGTTCTGGAGGAGTTCTGGAGGAGGCCCGGGGCGCGTGTGCGCGGTCACAAGCTGTGGTGTGGAGCCAGGACTGGGGTCCAGGCCAGGCTTTGGCACCAAAGTGAAAGCTGATTTCCACAGACCTCAGCTCTTGCGGGGGAGAAGGAACATGGGACCCAGAATGACGTGAGACAGAAGTCCCAGAATAACAAGATGGAGGCCAGTGACCAAGCCGTCCCCCTCTCCCTTCTGTCCCGAAGCTCGCGGGGGGCAGACACTGCAGGCAGGAGGGAGGCACCCCGGATGCCGCCAGCTGACTCAGCCACCTCTGCCCAGGTGTTTCCCCGGGGACAGAAAGGCAGATGTGGCCCTGCCCCCTCTCAGCACCTACATTCTGAAAGATAAGGAGCTGGGGGGGGGGGCGCTCACTGGGGATTAGACAAACAGTGGCATATCCAGACAGTGTAGTTTGGTTTGGCAAAAGGAAGGAAAGGAACACACTGCCAATACAGCCTAGGAGGCTGGACTGAGGAGGCATGGCGCTGCTCATGGAACATTCTAGAAAATGCAGCAGGATCCAAAGGGACCCGTAGCAGGGGAACTGCTGATTGGGAGGGGCGGAGCAAGAAGGAAGAACTATGAGAACAAGATGGAGCCGGGCATACGAGCCTGGAAGCACTTAGGAGGCGAAGGCAAGAGGAGCAAGAGTTCAAAGCCAGCCTTGGTTCCCATACACCTACAACACCTCAAATGGCCAACATCCATGCACAAGGGAACATATTCCATTCCCACAGCAGAAGGCACCTTATGAACCACTGAGGAGAGCATACTAGACCGTGTGACACTTCAACATAGCTGTCAGTGTGTGTGTGTGTGTGTGTGTGTGCGCACGCACGCAGCACTAGGGCTAAAGCTCACGGCCAAGGTGCTTAGTTTTTTTCTCCACTCAAGACTGGCATTCTACCACTTGAACCATACTTCTACCTTTTTTTGGATAGCTAAGAGTCTCTCATGTTTTTCTAACCAAGATGGCTTTGAACCTTTATCCTTGGATCTCAGTTCCTTGAGAAACTAGGACTATAGGAGTGAGCTGACACTGAGCTTGATCTTGTAGACATTCTTAGCAAAGCTATTGCTTGGTGACCCCTGGAGTTACACCTTCAACTCTATTCAAGTTCCACACTGGTACCCAACCCTTCCACAGAGATGTCGTCCAAGGTGGCAGGAAGTGACCCTGTCTACCACACTGCCAAAATCAACAGCACACCCCTGAAACCCGGAGCCTGCGTAATGGTCATCTCTAAAGTCACGAGGTCGTTTGCCTCCAGAGGAGCTTGTTCCCTGAGACTGGCAGCTGGAGAGCTTTCTTTTTTTTTAATTGAGATGAGGAGATTACATAAATTTCACCTATTTCACAGTGTTGTGGAGTAGTGATACTTAGTTAAGATCACAAACACATTCTAACCTTCACAAGGCAAATTGTCATTATCATGGTGTATAAAGTTTGTGAATTCTATGATTTTGACAATACAACTATTTCTTCCACCTTGGGTGATGTGTACATTTCTTTCCCTCTTTCCTCTCATTCCCTCGCTCCCATCGCTGCCCTTGAATTGCTTAGCTCCTTTTCCTCTGTGTCCAGTGCTGCTGCTGATTCCCTCTGTTGTATGCTTTCCCGGTTCCTTCTGATGCAGATGGACAACTTTCAAGGCACAATCTGCCTTGCATCATCAGATCAGCCATTGGCCACCATGCCAGCCCGGGTTGGTAAAACCAGGAAGGGGTCAGGGTTTGGTAGCTCGGGGTGTCACTCTTTCTCCCCGTGGAGGACAAATGGGGATGGTCAGCTGGAAGAGAAACACACGGTGTATCTGGAGGAAGGGAAGTCAACATCCTCCTAAAAGCGTGGACCTTCTGGACGATGAGACCAGGAGTGGCAGCCAGGACTCCCCTTCCCTCCCTCCACCCTCCGGTCCAGGGGACTCAGGTAGCCATGGAGACTGCATGGCCATGCAGGGTACAGAACCCACCACTGTCTAACCTAGAAGGACCTCGGGCTCTCCTTCTTCTATGGAGCCAGTGACAGCCACTTCCAAGCCGTGCCCTGGGGCTCCACGCAGGCAGGTGTCACTGCTCCTTGGCCCACCCTCCACCAGGCTGCAGAGAAAGGCTGGATGGCAGGAAGGGCCTGGATCCCGGGGCACAGCCGCCCTTGCAGGAGGCGGCATTGCCAACGAGCCCCGAGGAGCCAGGCCGTGGGCTCCGGCGGCCCCACCACCGCCAAGCCCCGAGAGAAGAGAAGCTTCTCTTTGTTCCTCACCCGTCCGTGACCCGACCTTGTTTCGCTTTGGTTTTCAACATCCAAATCCAGGAAGTTTAGGTCTCAGTGCTCAGCCTGACACTAGACCCCCACCCCCACCACGGGCGGGGGGGGCGGGGGAGAATGACTGTCATTGTTATGGAATCGTTTCAAATGAGAAACAGCCGAAATCTTCCCTGCCTTGGCCACAACTTAAATCACACACACATGCAAGATAAGACAACCATGCCTGCTGGTGGAGACACCCTCTCTGCCCTCGACGAGACCCACAGGTGTGCCCTCCGCAGGAAAAGAGGGATGGCATCCAGAAGGGGCCAGGCCTCCAGATGCATCTCCAGCCAGCACACGCGGAGTCCCATGGGACTGCTACCCGCTGTGGGCATGCGCTCTGGCTGATAGGCTCTCTCGGACCATGGGTGGTGCCCTTTGGCTTAAGCAGAGAAAATGACCTTCTGGCTTCCCCAGCACCAGCTCAGGGCACTACTCAGAAACAGTCATTTCCTTCCTTCCTTCCTTTTTTGATACCAGCACTGGGGCTGGAACTCAGGGTCTTGCGTTCATTCTTGGCTTTTTCAAGGCTGATGTTCTACCACTTGAACCACCACAGCTCCACTTCAGGCTCTTTTTTGCTGGTGAATTGGAGATAAGAGTCTCACTGACATTCCTGTCTGAGCTGGCTTTGAACCACAGTCCTCAGATCTCAGCCTCGGATGTGAGCCACCAGCACCCCACTCCCTTGTTATCCTTGTACCCCAGATCCAAGGAGCAGAGTTGCTGCTCCCAGGACATGCAATGGGAACAAAGATTCAGGGAAGCAGGCGGGTGAGGGCCGGGGCCTGGCTATGACTCACTCCTCAGTCCTGGATTGACTTTGGTTCATTTCCAAAACATTGTCTGCAGCACAATTCGGCACAGCTGCTCCAAGCCAACTTCTAGTCCAAAAGCAGGTTGTCGATAAGAAATCCATCCTCCTCTTCCCCCTCTGCCCCCGTGACTTCCGCCTAACACCCCCACGTCTTAAGTCTTGATTGAGAAATCACTGCCAACCTAAGACCTCTTTTCGCAGCTTTAAAGCAAAACAATTGTGATCTTGACATATCAGCCCGATAAATCCAACTTAATGGGAACGCTGAGCTGCCAAGAGCGAAGTTTGAAGTTGGCAGAGCTTAAATTACTTCAGGCCATCCAATGCCAACATTAAGTCAAGAATTGCCGAGCGTTTCATAGAGAATTATGAATTAAGGATTATGAGACTCGAGCTGAAGCAATAGCCTTATCCAATGTGGAAAATCCTTTCTCTCCCACGTCCCTTTGAAGCCAGGCCACACATGCCAAAGTATAAACACACCACTTCCTGGAGGAAAGGCCAGGATACTTCAGCCTGAGATCAAGTGCCCGATGTGTGCATCAGAGAGCCTCTTCACCTCCAGCCAGGAGCGCCCTCTCCCCAGGCAAAGACCCGGTCTCCAAGTACCCTGCAGGCAGGCCAAGTGACCAGGATGCCTGGGCAAGAAGACATGGTCTCCTGAGCTGGAGAAGTTCTCACTGCTCTGCTGCCTTCCGCACCTTTTGCCACTGGCTTGTGATTGTCCCCAAAGGAGAAGCTGCCCCAGGAATGCTGGCAGTGACCCCAACACCAGACAGCAACGCACCTGTGCCCAGCAGGAGCCGTCCCTCGGACACTGCTCTCCACATGCTCTAATTCATGTGCTGCAGCACACCCAATGCCCAGAGTTCAACCCGCAGCACACGCACAAAAAATGCTGGGGGGCAGGTGCCAGTGGCTCATGCCTGTAATCCCAGCTACTCAGGAGGCTGAGATTTTAAGATCACAGTTCAAAACTAGTCTAGGCAGACCAATCTAAGAGATTCTTATCTCCAACTAGCCGGAACATGCCAGAAGTGGAGGTGTGGCTCCAAGTGGTAGAGCACCAGCCTTAACAGGAAAAGCTAAGGAAGAATGTAAGGCCCCGAGTTCAAGCCCCAATAGTGGCAGACACTAAAAACAGTTGGCACTTCTTTCTCCAAGTCAGTTGACTGTCCCCCCCAAACCCCTTAACATGCTAGACAGAATGCGACCGCCAGCTGGCGAAAGACACTGTCAGCACTCAGCACCCCTGAGCAGTGTTGCCAGGGAGAGAAATAAAACTTCAGGTACCATCCTGGAGATTGGGGGTGGGGGTGGGGGCATGGAGATAGAAGGTGGGAGGGAGGGAGGGAGGGAGAGAGAGAGAGAGAAGAGAGAGAGAGAGAGAGAGAGAGAGAGAGAGAGAGAGAGAGAGAGAGAGGGAGGGAGAGACAGTGGCAGAGAGATAGATAAAGAGAGAACCAGGTTAGAACCAGGCCGTCACAGATTCTATTGAGAATATTTTTTTATTATACAGGTATCATACATACACACAACAATCACTTGGGGAACATTTCTGAGCACGAAGTTCAATTCCAAATCTCCATTTCACCCACACAAGCTACGCCACACATTCATCTTAGAGTTCAGCCCTACAGGAATGAGACACAAACTTATTGCTTTTTTTGGACAGAGAGCTTGAATTCAATAGAACCTGCTACATACCATAAATGAAGCCAAGTGTTTTCTTCATTCTTCATACCCTGTGTATATATCTGAATAAAATTTAAAGATGTGCCATTGATTACCCATCACCGTTAAAGATTAAATCTGACCCTGTGTCCCCCAAAGTTTTAGGAAGTATGCCAGTATTTACAGACCCCATTAAATTATGCATAAATAAAATCTATACAGTCAATACACTTTCTCAAAATACAGAGTCTCTGCAGGGGCTTGGGAGGTGGCAGGCTGCGGCTGGCACTTCCTGCTTACCCTTTTCAAGTTTAATGGAGAAAAGAAAAAAAATCAAGATCTGAAATAAATATGCAAATAAAGCTTCGGTATCTTAAAGGAACATGTCGGTTCAAAGAGTCTCCCCTTTAAAGAATCACAACTTTCCAAGAAAAAAAAAAGACGAGACAAGAAAATGACATCATCAGCAGGCTGTATTTCTACAAATTTCCTAAAGCCAGAGGCCCCCTGTGAACATGGGGTTGCAGGTTTTCTCGGCTTGCTAGACATAGAACCTTTGCCTCCCGCCAAAGGGGTCCGATCTCCGAAGACGTTAGATAAATACCCATTTTTAGATGAATCATCTAGAGAACCTAAAAACCAACCATTAAGTTAATACTGAAAATAAAGAGTGGTTGTGGCTCTGAAATTCATCCCTTTTTTCCGGCATCAGCAGCTTGAGAGTGTGGTTTCTTGACAAGCCCAGGGAATTTACCAAATAAAAAAAAGGTTCCAAATCTTGTAGCACCGTGTTCAGAGAAAAATGATGGAGTTCCAAAGAACAAACACCAAACATTGAGTGGAAAAACGAATCAACCAACCAAAAAAAAAAAAAAAAAAAACCACACCAGAAAAACAAAAACAAAAACTCCAGTGCCTGGCGCCTTGCACGGGTGGACTGTATCCGAAGTGAGAGACTTCAGCCTGCTACGCCACCTGACATCGGGGCAAGCGGGTGGAGACGGCTGGCATCCGGAAACAAGGGGAGGCTTTTCTGACAACAAGGTAGGCAAAAAGGGAAACAACAGCAGAACACTCTTCCCCCGGGGCCAGAGGGGTCCTAGTGTGTCCAAGTGGGGGGACAGGGCCTCACAGTCCCTTCCCTTCCCCACTCTCCGGTCCTCCGTCCCCGCCGGTCACTTCCTGTGCTTGTCCATTTTCTCCAGGCTCTTGGAATCCGCCGGGCTCTGGTCTCCGGGGCTCATGTAGGATTTGTCTATGGCCATCAAGGCTTCTTTGATGTAGTTCTGTAGCGCGGACACGGCTGCGCAGATGGCCTGGCTGCCGAAGCCGTGGGTAATTAGGCTGAAGTGAGACAGGCAGTTCTGTATGCTCGTCTCTAACACTGGAGTGGGCCTGCTGTTCCCATTGGGGGTTCGGTCCTGATTGAGGAGGTCTGTGAATTCTTTACACACTTGCCTGTGGAGACAGCGGGTTGACCCCTGTGAGCCTTCCCTGGCCCTGGGCAGATCCACCCCAGGAGCACCAGGAGCAGACTGGAATGGTTTGACTGAGGTCACACTTAGCACCTACTGTGTGCCACACCCTGCTAGGCTGAGCTCCTTCCTCGCAGGATCTCATTTGGTTTGTGTGGCACTGGAGTAAAGATAATAGGATTAATTCCAGTCAGCTAACTAAGGTCACCAGGACCCAGAGGTTAAGGGACAAGTTTACTTTGGTACAAATTGGTTGCAATAAATAAACACTATCAGAAACAAAGAAGCCTGCACAGGTAGCTCACGCCTGTCATCCTAGCTACTCAGGAGGCTGAGAGCTGAGGATCACCATTCAAAGCCAGCCCAGGCAGCAAAGTCCATGAGACTCTTATCTCCAATAAACCTCTCAGAAAACCAGAAGTGGCGCAGTGGCTCAAGTGGTAGAATGCTCGCCTTGAGCTGAAGAGCTGAGGGACAGCACCCAGGCCCAGAGTTCAAGCCCCATGACCAACAAAAAGAAAAAAAGAAACCTCAAGAGCCGACACAATGGCGGAAACTGGCCATGGCAGAGTGGCTGGTTCACTGGCTTCTTGCTTCATCTTTTGAATTGACTTCATTTAGCAAGATTTGACTCCTGCTTCACTGAGCAAGATTCTAAAATGAGGCACTGTTAAGTTTCTCAGAGTAGAAACTCCACTGTTGCATGAAATTCACTTTGGAGCCAATTTTCCCACAAGTCTCTCATGAATTTACTCTGATCTTTGCATGGAAATAAACATACTAGCTTTTCTCTTCCGTGCGCACGCATGCACACGCATGCACACACATGCACGCGCACACACACACGCACGCACGCACAGAGCCCCGTTTGTGACATTTCTGTCCTGAAGCCAGTACTGGGCTCTCCACCCTGGGGTTTGCCACAGGCGATACTCACTGTGCTGCAAGGAGCATACTCTTCCTCGCTGCCATCTCATTCCGTCCTCCGAGATGAGGTCTGGTTAAATACTCTGCCACAGGCTTACTGGGAAACTCAGCTTCACAGACATAGGCAAAGTCCCGTGCCAAATGAACAGCCTCACCTGCAACAATATTGGGATCAGGCTCTGAGACGGCTGTGGCCACCACTGAAGACTGGCCTGCCAGCCTGCCTCCCTCCCTCCTTCTCTGGCATTCATTGTCTCCCAGCCACTCTGCCTCCTAAAATACAGTCATGGGCAGGGCACACTGCAGTGGGCAGACTGAGTTGTCAGGGGCCTGCCAGGAATCCTGCCCTAGAAATACCACGTGTGAAGACCACCCAGCAAGAGGTAGAAGAAGTCCTTGCTTTGCACTGTTCCTGGGACTTGAACTCAGGGCCTGGACACTATCCCTGAGCTTTTGTGCACAAGACTGGCACTCTACCATTTGAGTCACAATTCCACTTCTGGCTTTTTGGTGGTTAACTAGAAAAAAGTTTCATGGACTTTCCTGCCAAGGCTGGCTTAGAACTGTGATCCTCAGATCTAAGCCTCCCCAGAAGCTGGGATCACAGGTGCCAGCTAACTGTGCCCTTAGGACTCCATAGGTTTGTGAAATGCTCACACACTCACAGTCTGATAAGCAGATGACCAGCCATGGCCATGCTGTCTCTGGGTAATAATCTTAGCTCTTGTTGGGTAGTAGGGAGTTTTAGGGAGATGAGTTTGTCTGACAAAGGCAAACATCACTTTTCTTTGTAAAACTGGGATTCATCAGACCAGGTACCACATCCTGACATCTTAGGAGATGGAGGTAGGAAGACTGAGGTCAGACAAAATTGTATAAGACCCTATTGAGCCGGGCGCCAGTGGCTAATGCCTGTAATCCTAGCTACTCAGGAGGCTGAGATCTGAGGGCTGTGGTTCAAAGCCAGCTTAGGCAGGAAAGTCTATGAGACTCTCATCTCCATTAAACTACTCAGAAAAAACCAGAAGTGGTGCTGTGGCTCAAGTGGTAGAGCACTAGCTTTGAGCAAAAGAAGCTTTTAAAGATAACACGTAGGCCCAGAATTAAAGCCCCACGACAGCCCAGGCATGAGTCCATGTGACTCTTATGTCCAATTAACCAGTGAAAAGGCCGAAGTGGGGGTGTAACTCAAATGGTTGAGTGCCAGCCTTAAGTGAAAAAGGCCAAGTAAGAGCACAAGGTCTGGAGTTTAAGGCCTACTACTAGTATTTTTAACAATAATAATAATTAGTAGTAGTAATAGTAGTAGTAGGAAGAAGAAGAAACAGAACAGGCAGGCTTCTAGACTATTTCTTTTAAAAGAGGCAGGAAGATTAACGTGGGGGGTAGTAGTGAATGAATGCCTGTAATCCCATCACGGGGAGGCTAAATCTGGAAGGGTGGTTCAAGGCCACCCTGGGCCTTAGGGTAAAAGAACAAGTAAACAAAGACTGAGATCTCAGCTGCACGAAGCACCAGCTTAGTGTGTTCTCTGACCTAAGCCCAATCCCCAGCCAAAACAAAAAAAGGAGGGTGAAAGGCCAGCCCGTGGCTCCAGCCTGTCATCCTAGCTACTCAGAAGGCTGAAAGCTGAGGATCAAGGTTCAAAGCCAGCATGGGCAAGAACGTAGGGGAGACTACTCAATTAACCTCCAGAAAAAACCAGAAGTGGCTCTGTGGCTCAAGTGGTAGAACACTAACCTTGAACTGAAGAGCTGAGGGACATGCCCAGGCCCAGAGTTCAAGACCCAAGACTGACAAAAGAAAAAGCGGGGTTGGGGGGTGGACATGGGGGGGGGGTGGTTCCTATGGGAAACCCAGGACTCTCAGCCTGGGTAATCATCTTGGAACACTGACTCCTCCATCCAAAGTACAGGAGAAGAGAAGAACACCAGGAGAGAGGACTGCAGGAGCAAGGGGCGGTGGGGGCTGTCCTGTTCCAGGGCAGAGGCCTGGAGAGCCTTGCAAAGACCCAGGTGGTGGCTGAGGTCCCCTCCCCCCCTCACCATTGATTCAGGTTCAGTTGTTTCAGCACAGCTATCACGAGGTGGAGGAAATGTCTTCAGAACATTGCACAGTACCACAGAGCTGGAGCCTGCCCAGGTCCAGAGCCCGTAGCTGAGGAACGCACCAGGGGCTGAGGAGGGGCTGCTCTGGGGGGCAGTCTGTGTCCCGCCCCACCTTCCCGCAGTCAGGAGGTGCTGCTTTGCTGCTCCCCCCCTACACACACCCCTTTTTAAGGGTTGGACTACATTCTTGGCTCCTTTCCAGGTGGGGGAGGACAGTCTTCCATTCAGGAGACTCCAATGCCATTTACGGGGACAATAATCTGAAGGCTGGGGAGAGGGCCTCTCTCTCTGGCCAGGGGTTCTATTGCTTTCTTGTCTCTTGATGAGAAGGAATGGCAAGTTAGGTAAGGGCTGGTGTATGCAAGGACCATGAGCACAAGATTCCACAGGGAAAACAAACAAACCAAAAAACAACCATACTTCATTCTGCCCCACATTAAAACTACCCAGGTAAATAAAAGTACAGTCCTCCATCAGCTCCTCCTTCAAATCTAAGTTCATTTAATAGGAAACATTTTTGCCGGTCTGAAATACATATACACGATCTGAGGCTAAGAAAACCATTTCTTTGGGCATGGATTCTCCAAGGAACTCGGAAGCCTGGAGCTGTCAGATACAGGGCTGTGAACTCTTTCAGACAAAATGGATTCATTAACAGGAACAGAACAATTCAACTTGCTTTCATCTCTCCCTGCTTGGGACCATGTCTTAAAAGAGTCGTGGTCTGGCTTTTCTTTTGCAGAAGTATTAAAGACAGCACAAATTAAAACCATTTCCCAAGAGCCCCCAGCAGGACTGACCTTCCACCAAAGATGTCAGCAGGGTCACGTGAGCAGCTTTCCGTCTCCCTGCTGGAAGGTTCAGACCGATCTTGTCTAACTTCTCCCTCAGAGATCGGCCTCCATTTTTGGACTTGGCTCTGGGAAAAAGAAATTGGCTACTGTCAATAAAACAAAACACTCTACCCTTTGACTATTGGGCCTTCCTAGCACCAGGTGCTCATGCCTGTAATCCTAGCTACTCAAGAGGATGAGATCTGAGGATCATGCTTCAAAGCCACCCAGGCAGGAAAATCACTGAGCCTATCTCCAATTAATCACCAAAAAGCCAAAGTGGAACTGTGGCTCAAGTGGTAAAGTACTAGCCTTGAGTCAAAAAAAAAAAAAAAAGTTCAGGGACAGTACCCAGACCCCACAGTTCAAGTACCAGCACACACACAAATAAAACAATAAAATAAACTCTACCTTCTAAAGTTGAAATCTGTCATGCTAATTCATAATTTTTAAAAATATGTAAAATTAAAAAACAAACCTTCTACCACCCCTTTTATTTTCTAATGAGCACAAAGCATCACATGCTGTATTGCCGTAGATAATACATTTTCAACTTAGAAAACTGTACCTCCCCCCATCTCCCTGTGTGTGTAAGGGGGGGGGAGACAAAAGCCTCCCTTCTCAATACAGATGTTAGCCCGTAAAATTGAATCCTAACCAGATGATAATTTGTTAGCATCGTTTTAACACTTCCTTCTGCATTTGGCACTTTCTAAAAGAGAAGGAGTGTACTAAATCTCTCGCTGAGCCGATTAGAATTCAGCGTTAGGCATACAAGTTACATAAACGTTAAAAATACCTCCCAGGTTCTCTATACATTCACCTTCAACTACCCAAGTGCAGACCGCAGGGCCCCCCAGTACCTTCTGAGCACGCCTCCCAAGAGTGAGGCGTTCAAGCACTCGGGTGGGGAGAGCCGCCGCTGTACTTCGGCCACCGTCACTTTGTATTTGGATGTGGAACTGAGGAGGGACAATCTTCCGGGGACAGAACAGAAGACCTCGCTGGGGTTCATCACAGCCCCCACCAGCTCCTTCTGACACGGCAGACCCAGTGGATTCTTGGTCATGGAGATGGGGCCTGTTGAAGAGACCAGCCCTGGGGGTCACCAAAGCCCAGTCTCAGCAGAGTTTTTTTCCCACCCAGGAATGGGCTAAACTAAGTGGTTTTCCGACAAGAAACCTCCTATGTGGGACTACAGGCTCCACACCGCCAGGTCTTTTTCTTATTTCCTTTTCTTATTTCTAAGTCATATTCGTTCTTCAAAGATAAATCAAATGTGAAATTCACAAGTTAACACCTTGCAAAGTTAATTAGTCAAGATCCCAAGCATGTTTTTTTTTTCCCACCCAGTTCCTGGCTACCTCTGTAATCTGCTTAATTAGAACATTTGCCTTCAGAAGCCGCTTCAATACCAGTCCCACCCCCTGAGAATCCCTGAACTAAACCCACAGGATTCAGACCCTGCTCCCAAAAGCCTTCTGTAGAAGTGCTCTCATTAACACCCATTAATCCATTCAGTTTAAGTTTACTGGGAAATTTTATTTTCCAAATTTCTCCCCAGCCTCCACACCTATTGCAATGTATTCAAGCAGTTTGATTCCATATCACCAACCTTAACCACTTTTAAGAGTATTGGTCCATCTTTCCACCCAAACAGCCAGCCTGACAGTTCAGCACAAGAACTCAATTTCATGAACCACTCGCTCAAGGGTAATACAATTTTTTCTCATCCCTTGCTCCCAACAAAAACCAGCAAGGGGGAGGGGGGGAGGGAGACAGATCACGAGCCCTGGTCCCGTTGTACACAGTTTTTTGTTGTTTTGTTTTTTTGGTAGGCCAGACTTGCCCAAAACCTTTCATCCACACAGGTCAGAATTAGTGATCCTCTCAAAATTCATCCTTGAAATCACAAGTGGGGGGAAAAAAATCACACCCACTCAATCAACCATTAAGAACTGTCACAGACCCAATCATTCCCGGGGAGGTGGTTGCCAATGGATTTCAGATTAATGAAATCACCGTGTGAAACCTCCGGCGGGCTTTCCCTGGCGGCGGAGCCCCTCCCCCACGCCGAGGGTCCCAGTTTCCAGGGGAGGCGAACCTCGCGAGCCCCAAGCCCCTTAGCCGGGGAGCGAGGGAGCGAGGGAAGGGGTGCGGGCGACCCGGCGCCCGGCACTCACGCGGATCTCGATCCAATCCCCGATCCAAATAAAAGCAATCTCTAAAGCCTAGTTGGTTTTGTTTTTAAAAAGCTTCCAAGGGCCTCCCTGGTCTGCTGCGCTTCAGGGCAGAAAGGAGTTGTCGCATGCCACTTCCCCAAGCCTGGTTTCCTCGAGGGCGCGGTCGCACCCGTCCACGACACCAAGTGCCCCCCTCCCACGGCGCAGGAAACGCCTCGGGTTACCTTTGCGGATGACGGTCTGGTCGTGGAGGAGAAGATGCTGGTCGTCCACATTCTGGGAGGAGAAAGAACAAAGTTTGCTTTAGGTTTGGTTTGGGGAGCTCGGGGCGAGGGGAGCCCCGGGGCAGGCGGGCCCCGGGGCGTGCGGGCGTGCGCTCACCTGCACCTCCTCCATCTGGTGCGCCACGTCGTGCAGCCCCAGGTTCTCGGCCAGGCCCGCGGCGTCGAGGGCGTGCGCGTGCGGCAGCAGCAGCTCGGAGCGGCGGTAGGCATCCCGGCGCGCGCCCACCGCGCCCGCGTCCAGCCCCGCGAGGTGCGGCAGCAGCGCGGCGGGGCGCCCGTGGTGCGGGGGCAGCCCCGCCCCGTCCTGGCCCTGGCGGCCCGGCCAGGCCTGCTGCTGGCTGCCGGTGGGTGCAGGTTGGTGCAGAGGGTTGATGGCGGCGGCGTAGGCTTCGCCCAGGTGCGAGTAGGGATCGGCCGACTGCGAGTAAGCCAGCTGCTGGTAGGGCGGCGGGAAGTAGGGCGGCGGCTGGTACTCGGAGACGCCGGTGTGCGACAGGGGCGGCGCGGGGCTGTAGAGGTGCTGGCCGGCCGAGGACAGGTGGGGGATGCGCGGGTTCCCATTGCTGCTCGCGTCGTGGCGATCCTGGGAGGAACGGAGAGAGGAGACCCGGTTAGTACGAAAACCTCGATACGGCGAACCCGCCAGCCCTGCGCGCGCCGCCGAACCCGCCGGGACCGCCGCGCGCCGGCCCCCGGGGGCGAGGCGCCCGGGGGCCTCGGTCGTGAAACCCCGACCCCCGGGAGGAAGAGGAGGCTGCATTAAGACCTGGGAGCACAAATCCTCCACGCCCCGTGGCGCGGATCTCCGCGCCATGAAGCCGGAGGCGCTAGCAGACTTCGAGGCTGATCCCCGGGTGTCGGGACGGGAAAGGCCGGCGGCGTCCCGGGAGGAAGCCGGGCGGCAGTGAACCCCGTGCCGCGCGCGCTCGCTCGCCAGCCCGCACGTGTTGCCCCGGCGCAGCCGGCAGGAATAGTGCACGGGCGAGGCTGGCTCGCGCCTCCCCCGCCCCAGGGAACCTCCCTTCCACGCCCTTCGGGCTAAGACCTCGGGGCAGGGGACGCTCGCGGGCGGTGGCAGCGTCCCAGCGCCGCCCGAGGGGCTCGAGGAGGAACCCGCTGCGGCCCGGGGCTGCGCTCTCCAGTCCGCGAAGCCAGAGCGAAGGAACGCGAGGCGCGATCGGCCACGGTCACAGTCCCCCCACCCCAGCCAGGGCGGAGACCCCGAGGCCCGGGCCACGCGCCCCAACTTAACTCCTGAAAGATGTGTCCGCCGGGTCCCCGGGGTCACCAGGGTAGCGGGGAGCCCGCGGGAGCACGGTGCGGCCGCCCCCTAGCGGGAGCGCCCGGCCACGCCGGCGGGGGGCCGCCCCCCTCCGGGTCCGGGGGCGCCGCGCGCGCGCTCGGGCTTGCCGGCCGCCCCGGCTCCCCGCTCCACGCGCCCCGGCGCTCGCCGCCCGCCCGCGTCTTCTTCCTCTTCCCGCTCGCCGCCTCCCTCCCGCCTGCGCTCCGAAACTCCAGCTCAACCTGTCCGACAGGCTGGAGCACTCGCGGGGCAGACGGCCCCGTCGGGCCCCAGCACCCCCAAAGGCGCCCCAGCCCCCACTTCGCCGGAGAGCCAGCCGGGCTTCCGTTGTTCTCCTCCGGCCTCCCCGAGGAGGTAGCGGGGCAGGTGACGGGCCCGCCCCGGAGGAGCCCCGAGAAGGTGTCGCCGGCAGGTAAGTGGCCAGCCTCCTCCCGTGACCCTCCGGACGGAGACGTCCGGTGAGAAGGCCACGTCTAGGATCGCGGAGCGGAGCTCCTGCGGGAGCCCGGGAAGAAGGGCGGCGCGCTCCGAAGGCAGCCGGCTGGTGAGCTTTGTGGGTGGGATCTGCCGTTCTGCCCAGGCCCAGAGCCGGGCACCAGGAAAGGACCAGTACACGACCCCCCCTCCCCCGAACTGGGCTGCGGGGTGTCCGGAGGACTAGACCCCGGCCGGCCGGCAGAGAGGCGAGGGCGCCGGCGCTCCCGTCCTCGACCGCGAGCGGTGGTCCCCCGCCTCCCGGATAGCACTCGGGCAGGGCGGGGCTGCCCCCCTGCGCCCCAGCTCACCTCGCAGTCCTCTTCGTATTTAACATTATCGGTTATTTTCCACAACATGGCGTCCGGAGTACCCCAAAACAGTCTCCAGTTAAATCCAGGCTCCCCCCACCCCCCGAGCGGTAAATCCAAAATCGGGGTCACGGTGTCCGGGCGTCTGCCGCCGCCGCCGCCGCCGCGCGGGCCCCGCCGCCGCCGCCGCGGTCACTGGCTGCGCATCGGAGGCTCCGAGAACGTGGATGCGGCCACTGCGGGGCGCGCGCGCGCGGAGCCGCTGCCGTGGAGCGCCGAAGCCGCGCCCGCACCGTGTGTCCCCGCGATAGCCGGGGGACCCGAACGCCTTAATGAGAAGGAAATTATCATAACTCCTCCCCGGGGGCCGGCGGAGGCCCGGGCGGGGCGGGGCCGCCCCCAGCCAGTCCCGTCGAGCTCCGCCCCGCACCCCGGCTGGGCGTCGCGCGCCGGGGCCCCACGCCGCTCGGGGCGACGCGGGAGCGCGGTGGGCGGCGGGCGGCTCATTGAAAACTCGGAGGCCCGGGAACCGCGACGCGTCCTCCTCGGCCAGTTCCGTCCCGCACACACCTCAAGATGCGCAGAACCAGGAATCCAGATCCCAAAGCCCCGAGATCCTCTCTGCTCGCCCGGCATCCCAGCCCCCTTAGGCCAAGAGATGTCACCTGGAGGTGGGGTCCTGGCATCCGGGGGTGGTCTCAGCACCGGGGCTCCTCGCCCCCAGGACACTTACAGAGTGGGCTGGGGTCGTGCGCGGTACAAGCCCTAGCCGGGCAGAGGCGCCCCTGCCCCGGCTCCCTGAACCCTCCCCTGCCAGCCCGGCCTTCTTGCGGGCTTTCTGCCCCGGAGCGCGGAAATCAGGCGGCTGTGCCACGGGCTCGGAAGTGGAGACAACGGTGTGTCGGTGTCCACGCTGTGGCACGGAGCTGCGGAACGTGGCCAGCCTCCGCCCTGTCCTGCTGCCAAGCCTAGCCCTGCCCAGGGCTCGTTAGCCTTAGAGGTCCGAGCGCCCAGCGCTTACCCAGGTGCGGTGAGGAGGGACGGGGAAGAAGAAAAGGGGCTGCGGAGCCGCCTCCCCAGAAGTGGGGACCCGCCCCCTGAAGGTGGGGACCCAAACCTCCTTCCACCGCCTCCTTCCCGGCCCACTTGGGACGCGTGAGCGGGAAGGAAACGGCGGGGGTTCGTTTGTAAATGTTAAGGAGACGAAACCCCATGCCCGGATTATTGTCATTGGTGTTGTCCTTGCAGGAGGGGGTGGGGAAATGCTCGTGCTGGGGAGGAATCTGCTGGGTCCTCCCAGCCGCGCCCCCCGGCTGGCTCCCCGCTGGGTTCGGACCGTCCGCCGGTCCGGGGAGGGGATTGTTTGGATTCGAAGCTGGATCCGACTTTGCGATCTCAGTACAACGCCCGGGAGCCCGGAGTCCCTGCGCTCTGCAGGATGGCGACTGACCGCCTCCCGTCCCCGCTCGGACTGGTGCGAGCATTTCTTTAGCCCCAGATGGCCTAAAACAAAGTAAGAACTAAGATAAAAATAGGTGTGATCCAAAAGAAGCGTCGCCCCTCGCTTGGAGAGCAGCCACGAGCAAGACGTTTATTACCAGGCGGCTGTTGAAACCACCGGGGCTACTTGCCCGGCCGAGGGTGACCGAGGACCGAGTCTGAAAGATATCAGACCCTCGCCCCTGGCCGGCACCTCCCGGGGGCCTGGGGGGCGGAGGAGCAGCAGGAGCCCTGCTCCGAGCGCGAGAGAATGGGGAGGAGGGGCACCTGTCCGAGGCTGTCCGAGAACTGCACCTGGCCCTGGCGGCAGGCTGGGACCGGAGCTGGGACGATTGGGGTCCCCGACCCCGTGGAGGTGGTGCGGCGCCTCCTCCGGGCGCCCCACAGGGCTCTGCTCCAGTCCTGGGCTTTGGGTTTCCCCCTCTAAGACCCGACCTGGGGTGCAGTGTTAGCCGCTGTCCGGACTGTGCCCCCCAGCTTCGTCCCCGGCGGTCCGCGGCCAGGGGCGCGCGGCGGGCCGAGGGATCGGTGGGCACCGAGGGTCCGCGCCGCTCTCGGGATCCCCCGGGACCCAGAAGCGTTCGCTCGGGGAAGGCCGCACGGACGATCGCCGTCGTGCCGGGAGCCTGCACGGCCGGGGCCGCCCGAAGGTTCGCGCAGTGCCGGTGTCCGCAACCCCGGCCTCCGGTGACCCCAGCTTCTCAGCTGAAAGCGGGAGCCCACGCCTGGAGCACCCAAGACAGACCCCACCGACCCCAGGCCCGGGCGCCCCTGGTGCCGGCTGGACCCTCGGACACCGCCTTCTCCGGGCTGACAGAAGTGGACGGACCCGGATCCCCGCTGTCGCCCCCTAGGGGCCCCGCAGCCACTCACACCCTGGGAGCCGGGGCCCCGCGGCCCGCAGCCGGCTCCCAGCCTCGACTTGGTCAGAGGACCCAACCAGGCCCGAGCCAAGCGGTGTCAGCAGCGCCCCGCCTGCGCCCGCGTCACTGTGCGGGGCCCCGAGGCCCCCGCCCGCTCCCCGGCCCGAGGACGCCGCCTGGCGGGGAGGGCTGGCCGGGGCCGGCCTTCGACTCTGACCCAAGGGGCGCCGGGGCGGCAGGTGGAGGAGCCGCGTGCAGGCCTCGTCCCCCCCCCCCGCCCCGCCTAGGGTCAGCCCCGGCTCCGAGAAGGACCTGGGTCCGTGGCTTGCCGTCCAGGCCCAAGAGTCCGGGCCAGAAGCGGGGGCGAGAGGAGGTGGGCCCCCTCCCCCGGACACCCTGCAGGCCTCAGCACTGAGCACCGCCCGAGCCCACGGCCCGGGGCTCCGAGATACCATCCTGGATCAAAATTCCCCACGCAGAGGCGCGGGTGGCCGGGCGGACACCCTCCCGCCCCGCCCAGTCCCGCCGGCTTCGCGCCACGCCAGGCCCGGGCAGAGGTAATAAATCTCTCTCCACAAACACGCGAGGCGCCCGCAGAGGGCGCTGGGCTGGGCGGAGGGCACTCGGGGCTCCCCGGCCTCCGGGGGGGGGGCGCCTCCCCGGGGGGGTCCCAGACCCGGCCGCTGCCCCTTCGCCGGCGCCAGTCACTGGGAGCTCCAGGCCGCCGACGTGGCCTTGACCACCACTCCACTCCGCCCGTCTCCCGCCGTCTGAGGAACAGCGGTCACGTTCGCCCCGGAGTGCGGCCCCCTCCCCGCCGCGTGCGGGGATCGGGGGTCGGGGATCCGCTAGGAGACGCGCGGGCGCGGCTCGCCCCGCTCTGCCCCGGGGAGTCCCCGGTTCCCTCGGGGAGGCAGAGCGCCTGTCACCTTCCACCAGCGTCGGTTACGCTCGGGGGCTGCGGGGTGTCCCTGGAGGCCTGCTCCGCCGGGGTCCAGGGTCACCAAGCACCTCCGGGCCAGGTAGGCCCGGGGGGCCTAAACTCACTTATCTCGGTCGCCGCCAGGCGAAGAACAGGCCCACGGAGGCCAGGCTTTGCTTTCAGCATCCAGGCCGGGACGACAGAATTTGCCCCGAGCCTGCGCGCACAGGGCGCCCCGCGCGCCCCCCGCCCCGCCCCGGTCCCCCGGGGCGCCCATCCCGCCGCCCGCAGCCTGCGGTCCTCCGCCGACCTCGCCTCCCGGCCACCCGCACGCCTCTCCTCACCCTCAGGAACTGGAAATTCATGTCGCCAGCTCCTCCACTCCAGCCGGCGGGGACTTCAGAGCCGAAGCGACGCCGGCCGGCCAGCGCTCCCTCGGGGCCGAGTCCTGTGCGAGTAGCGCCGGCCGGGAGCAGTTTATTTCGTAGAGGGGTGGGGGAGGGGAGGGGGAGGGGGAGGGAGTCCCAGCCGAAACCGGCCGCGCTGATTGGCGGACACACACCTGGTGGGCCCTCCTCCGTCATCCCCTGCCCTCCCCCTCCCGTGGAACCTGTGCACTCTCCCTGGGAACAGGAAGAGGGTCTCCGCCTGGGAAGAGACGTGAACTCCCGCGTGACATCTATGTCTTCCCAGCCAAGGACGCTTTAAAGCCCCATCACGCCAGAACCATCGATATTTCTGCGAATTCTCAGCTGTCGCAGGAATGAAGTCACAGCTAGAAACTTTGATCTGACTTGGGGGACCTAAGCGGGAGGCCACCGAGCAGAGGCGGTGACAGACAGTTCGAGGCAGGGTACCCGGCTCCCCGACAGCAAGACAGAAGTACGAGTCCCGTGAAATGCTGGCTGGGAAGGAGGGCCGGCAGGAAGGAGGCGCCCTCTCCGACTCCCTCAGGCCAGCAGGGGAAGTTGGACTTGTGTGCCCACTGCCCTTACGTCCCCAGTTCCTAGTTAGCTGGCACATCCACCCGCCCAGGCGTCCCAAACAGCTCCTTTCCGCTGAGGAGACTGGAAGATGGACCCAGAACACCCAGGAAACAGAAGAGAATCCAGCATCCACCCCCTCCCAGCAGCCTCTTCAGACTCTCCCCTGAGGCCTTCAAAGGCAGGTTTTTGAAATGCACCCTGGGATGTTTATGACCAGCCATCCACAGAAAGAAATGTAAATTTTTATGATGTGAAAAACAGCCATTTAATTACTTTCACAAAAAGGGTTTCCAGCACAGATTTCCAGACATTCTCTGGGCAAAGAACCGGCAGAGCACAAAACCAATCGAAGTGGACCTCTCCTACCCGGGAGTGTAGTGGGTGTGTCTGTTTGAGTGATGTTTGTTTGTTGTGCTGACCAGCCAGCCCAAGCCCAAGCTAAGCTCCCCTACCCCACCCTACCCAGACTTGAGTGAGCTGCTTTCCCAGGATTTGATCTTTGAACAATCTGATTTTGTTTCTAAAGCAAATTCAGGGAGTCTCTAGCTCCTGGGAGAGGAGTAGGAAATGTTTACTTTCTTCCTCGGTCTCTTCTTGCCTAAACCCTGTTATACTCAAATCCTTGCACACACACACACACACACACACACACACACACACACACACACACACACACACACACACACACACACACACACACACACACACATATCCGGGAAGATTTTCTGGAGTAGAGCTGATGGCTCATGGCTGTAATTCTAACTGCTCAAGAGGCTGAGATGAAGAGGATCTTAATTTGAAGCTACAACCAGGGAGAAAAATCTAAGAGACTTGCGTCTCCGAAATAACCATCAAAAAACTGGTTATTGTGAAGCGGCTCAAGTGGCACACACACACACACACACACACACACACACACACACACACACACACACACACACTCCTCAGGTTGGCAGTCCCCTAGGTTGTCCTGTGAGGCACAATGTGTTTTTGTGGTGTTAAAAGTTAAAAAGTAGTCCGGATACCTGTGGCTCACGCCTGTAATCCTAGCTACTCTGGAGGCTGAGATCTGAGGATCGTGGTTCAAAGCTAGCCTGGGCAGGAAAGTCTTATCTCCAATAAACCACTAGAAAACCGGAAGTGATGCTGTGGCTCAAGTGGTAGAGTGCTTGCCTTGAGCTGAAGAGTACAGGGACAGCGCCCAGACCCAGAGACCAACAACAACAACAAAAAGTTATAAAGTAGACCATTAAAGCCCAAGTCAGTGCTTGCTTGCCTGCTAGAAAGTTGTCACCACTTGACCCTGAGCCTGGCCTAAAGCTGGGTTTCACAAAGCAAGGGTGCAGGTGAGGGGGATGGACCCGTGGAAAGGTAAGAGCTCTGCTGTGCGGTACCTGGTTACCACCACTACCCCCACCCCGGGTTAAGAGCTCTGGGATGTGGCCCAGCAGCCTGTGCCCCCGACTCCTGACTCTGGTGTGGTTGATGTTTGCAGATGGGGGCAAAGGTGGAAGCTAGTGCTATGAAGTGGACACATGAGGATGTTGGAGGCCAACCTGAGCTCATAGTAGCCAGGGCTGCCTGGGGGAGGGGGGCTGCCTTTCCCAGGATGCACCTGTCCCTGGTGGGTTGTGTCCGAGGTTGAGACTCGGCTGGTCCGCCACGTCAGTGAAGTGCTGCTGCCCCTCTCAGCCCTGCGGGGTGGTGAACCCTGCCGAACTAGGCTGAGGACGCGGGTCGCGTGGAATCACTCCCTGCGTGCGTGTGTGGGGTCACATGGTATTTGCACGCGGTTGTCACAGGAACCAGACTGGCTTCCGAATCCCATTTCTCTGCCTAACCAATGGACCTGCAACACCCGGACCTCCTCACCACCCCCCATCAGCCAGGGTCACCGCCCCCCATCAGTCACATCGACGACCCTCAGCAAAGGGCTGTCGGCAAAACCAGAAGAGCTCTGAGATTTATCAAGGTGGGTGAGGCATGAGGCATCGGTGCCCGCAAACTCGGGGGCGCTCGCCTAGAACCTCAGCACTTGGGAGGCTGAGGCTGGGGGATCTCAACTTCGAGGCCAGTCTGGGCTGCATACATAGACCCCCTCACGACAAATACATAAACAAATAAGGAATCCAGCGTATTAAAAAAAAAAAAAGGCAGCTGGGAACGTGGCTCACTGGTGGAGTGCTCGCCTAGCATGCATCAAGCCCTGGGTTCCACTCCTCAGTACCATATACACAGAAAAAGCCACAAGTGGCTCAAGTGGTAGAGCGCTAGCCTGGAGCAAAAGAAGCTCAGGGGACAGTGCCCAGGCCTTGAGTTCAAGCCCCAGGACTGGCAAAAAAAAAAAAAAGCACCCTGCCCCATCAAACACCTGAATTTGCTTAGGGAAGGTAAGTGACAAGAAATGGAGGGAGGAAGAGAAGGGGAGGAGGGAGAGGAGAGATAAAAGGAGGATGAAGAAAGGGGAGAGGAGTAGGAGGGATGAAAGGAAAAGAAGGGAGGGAAGAGGGAGGAAGAGGAAAAGGGAAGAGGAGAAGAGGGAAGAAGAGAAGGAGAGGAAGAAAGAGAAGGGGAGGAGAGGAGGAGGGAGGGATGGTGAAGGGAAAGGAAGATGGGCTGTGGAGTAGCACCCTGCTGCACCAGCCCCATGGCGGCCGGCAGGGGAGGGTGATAGTCCAGCGGGTGGAGCAGACCGTCTGGGCCCGGGCTGGGGAGCACGGTCCGGTGGAGATGCTGAGATCCTGCAGGTGGAGCCGGGCTGAGGCTGGAGGTGGGTGGGGCTGGGACAGGGGAGAGCCTGCAGGAAATGGGGACTCCAGATGCCCAGTCATCCACCCCAGGGCCACCTCCACTGTGGAGCAGGGGAACTCCGCTGGTGCCCAGAATGACGTCACGGGGCGGGGCACCTGGTGCCCTGTGCTGGGGGCTGCCAGGGGACGGGGTGCTCCAATGCTGGCCTGGGAAGCCCAGGGTCTTCTGGAGACGGCCCACAGGCAGCACGGGCTTGCAACCACAGGTCAGAAAGCTGGTGAAGAGCCGACGTGTGGGGGTGGGTGGGGAGCAGGGCAAAAAGCTGCCCAGGTGAAGCAGTGCCCAACTGCAATCGGGCCTGAGAACGTGCTAGAACAAAAGAAAAAGGCAGCTAGAAAAGTCCCCCAACTTTCCCACCGGGCCCAAGCAGAGATAAACGCTGCTCTCCGTAGCCGGAGCTGCGCGCTAGTTGATGGAGAAGATAAAGCCAGCCCAGGGCTCCCGAGCGGGTCTGGATTGCACGTGACTTTTTGTTTTGTTTTGAAACTGGGTCTCCTTTCAAAGCTGAGTCTAGCCGAGGAGCACGTCGCGGGCCGAGCCTGGAACTTCTGGGATCTGGACCTCACGCCCTAGCTAAACACGACTTTTAATAACAATAGGGGAGTCCTTGCCTTCCCCAATTGGCTTTGAGTGTGTAAACGGGGTGAGCGCCAGCCCGGGAAGAACTCTGTCTCCTGACAGGAGGGTAGCGTCGGGGAAGGCTCATTGGGCTGATTTGAATGTAGATTTACTTCCTTTCTTATCCCAGCTCTCCTTTTGTGTTTCCTCTTTCCTTTCTTCTTCTTTGCAAGCTGTCTCTTGGCCGGGATTTTGCTCCTTTGTTGGCTGGATTAAAATGTAACTAACATTAGCATTTTTAAAATGTTTATTTGACTTTTTCTTATGCACCCTGATGCCTTGTATTTCTACTTTAGGTGTGTCCTGTATGATAGTTGTTTTTTTCTCTTTTGTGCCTTTACAGCGGCTGAAACGAAAGGCCTCCTGTATTTTGTCCACTCAAGGCTGCTACTCTACCACGGGAACCACGCTCCACTTCCAGCTTTTGGCTGGCAGTTGGAGGTAAGAGTCCTCCTGGTGTTCCTGCCTGGGCTGGCTTCAAACGGCGATGTTCATATCTCAGCCACCAGAATCAGGGGTTCCTCACTTAGGTCTCTTCAGTGAGCAATTTCATTAGATCCCACACACAGACTCCATGAAAGATGAAGCGGTACTCGAAGGAACCCAGAAATGTTGTGACTTAGCCTTTGCACCCGCAGGAGGAGAAGGGCTGAAGGAGTCGCGGGGGGCCACCAGGAGCCTGTCTGGTATGGCTGCACACTGAGTATCTGAGTCCTGTTGTCTATTAAGATCACCACAGGCCCTGTGAGAGCTGGGCCCGCAGGGGAAGGCCAGGGGAGGAGTTCTGAGGCCTATTCTGCGCCCCCGCCCCTCCCCAGGAAAGATGCCTAGAAGTGGGATGGGCAGCCAGAGCACAGGGTAGCACAACGGAGTCCCTGAAGAAGTCCCACGCACAGAGCCAGGTGTGGGTGGCCCAAGCCTGTGATCCTAGCCCCTCAGGAGGCCGAGATCTGGAGGATTACTCTTTGAGGCCAGTCCAGGTGGAGAAATTCACTAAGACTCCCTCTTCAAAATAATCCGCACAAGGCAAGGCCAGAGGTGTAGCGCAAGTGTTAGCACACCCAGCAAGCCAGCCAAAGAAGCACAAGCACAAAGCCCTGAGTTCAAACCCCAGTACTGCTCCAAAACAACCACCACCACAAACCCACAAAGCAAAAACAAAAGACGGAGTACCTCGTACCTTTCCATTCATGACGCTGTGATGCGGTCTAAGGCTGCGGCATCCTGGTGGGTGTGGAAGGGCGGCACGGGCACGGGCTGATGTATTCTCTGCAGGTAGATAAGCAACGCAGCGCCTTCTAACGGCTGAAGAATTGCATAAACCGTGGCACACAGCGGCCCCCTGTTACGTGAGAGCATCTGTGGGCCTCTCCCATCCACTTGACCAAACCTCCAGGACCGAAGCGTTTGTCCGTGACTGGGGAAGTCAGAATCTCAGCTAACTCACTTGGTGGGGCAAGTAGGTTAGAAAGGGCATGAGGTGACTTGTAGGGCAATGGAATGTTCTAGATCTTCATCTGGGTATTGCTTACAAGTTGGTTGAGTTGTACTCTAAGACACAACCTTAAGATATGCATCTTAACTCTCAATTCTGTTGTTCTGCTTTGGGGGGACATTTATTTATTTTTGAGACAAAGTCTGTATAGGTAACCCGAAAACTCACAGTTCTCCTGCGTCAGCCTCCGAAGAGCTGGGATCTCGGTTTAAAAACACGAAAGAAAGAAAAAGAAAGGAAGGAAGGAAAAGGAAAGGAACAACACTGTTTGAAAGGAAATGTACTCATTACTTGAATCATGTAACAGTAGCCCCTCTATACATCACCTTTAAGTGAATTTTTTTGGTCATGGAGCTTGAACTCTGGGCCTGGGCACTGTCCCTCAGCTCTTCAGCTCAAGGCTAGCGCTCTACCACTGAGCCACAGTACCATTTCTGTTTTTTTCTGAGTGGTTTATTGGAGATAAGAGTCTCATAGACTTTCCTACCTGAGCTGGCTTTGAACCACGATTCTCAGATTTCAGCCTCCTGAATAGCTAGAATTATAGGCATGAACTACCAGTGCCCAGCTTTAAGTAAATTAAAAAAAAATCTAACTTTTAGGAAGGAAGTAATTAAACCACTTGAGCAAATACTGAAGAGATTAATTTACCCCATGCAATGACTGTTTTTAAATACGTTTAGGCATCAAATAGTGATCTTTTATTAATATTTTATTTTTGTTCCAGTACTGGGGCTCGAGCTGAGGGCCAGGGTACTGTCCCTGAGCTTTCGTACTCAAGGCTGGTGCTCTACCATTTGAGCCACAGCTTCACTTCTGGTTTTTGGATGCTTAATTGGAGATAAGAGTCTTAGGGACTTTCCTGCCTAGATTGGTTTTGAACCTTGCTCCTGAGTAGCTAGGATTATAGGCACAAGCCAATGGAACCCAGCTGATGATGCATTTTAAGTAAAATATTCTGTAAGTCTTCATGACTGATGGGATTAGACCAACAGAGTGAAATCAGACCCTTAACTCAAACACAGATCAACTCAGAATGCTTACGAAAGTCTGACATCTTAAAGCCACTGGAAGAGGGCTGGGATGTAGCTCAGCGGGAGCTTGCCTAGCAAGTGTGGTGTGTCCTGGGTTCAATCCCCAGTACCAAAGAAGACCAAAAAATACAGTTAAAAAACAAACAAACAAATAAAAACGCTGGAAGGAAACATGGAGGAAAGCCTGGCACGCTCTACCTGGGAGGGGATGGTTCTTTTCATTTGGGCACAAGAGAACGTCTGGCCACAGCAATGAGAAGAGTAGATCGGATCGCACGGAACTAAACAATGTCTAGACAATGGCCAAATGAGAGGAGAAAATACATCTAAAGAGTTAACGCCAAAGTAAGCCAGGAACACAACAAGTTAACAGATTGTCTTTTTCTTCTTTTCCAGTCCTGGAGCTTGAACTCAGGGCCTGGTCATTGTCCTTGAGCCTCTCTGTGCTCAAGGCTAGCACTCTACCACTTGAGCCACAGTGCCACTTCTGGCTTTTTCTGTGTATGTGGTGCTGAGGAATCGAACCCAGGGCTTCAATGTATACTAGGCAAGCACTCTACCACTGAGCCACATTCCCTGCCCTCCACCTCAGTGTTAAAGCTGCTGATAGAACATCCTAGAATGAACCTTGGGTGCCCAGCATGCACCACCTATTATCCAGCATTTAGTTGCTCGGTACATATTGGTTTATGATTGGAAATTTGTGTTTCCTCTAAAATGTAGACTCCTTGAAAGCCTAGCATTTATTCACTCACTGTTTATCCCCTGCCTGGGACTTTGCCGTAAACAGAAGTCCGTCATAAATACTAGTCAGCTGTAAAGTGTCTTTGGCTCTACAAAATACCCCGTGAGTCAGAGCTTAGTTCTCACCTGTGAGCGGAGGAGCTGAAGCCTACCTGGCCCTCGGCCACACTCCAGACATCAGATAGAGGCTCGACCTGCACCACTCAGAGCCAGCTCAGAGCAGAGCCTCTGGGGAAGCTCACAGCCCTGCCTGGGAACGGGAGGGGGGAGGTTTGGGGAGAGGTGTGGGGAGGAGGGACCGCCCCCCACCTCAGGGGCTGCAGGACTGGAAGATCCACAGGCTTGTCCCTGAACAAGGAGGCCCTTCTTCCCCAGATCTGGAGCTCAGAGGATTCCCCAAAGCAAGTAAGACGCCCCTGGCTTCTTGCACTCTGTGTAATGGAATGTTTTAGAGACGACTCCATGTGTGACATTCTACAACGTGAAGGCACTGGCAGGCCAGCCCAAAGCTGCGGTGACGCCACACACCGAGACACTAGAGGAGGTGAAAACATGTTCCTACTAACTTTTTTTCTGAAAGGTTGTTTGCTTTATCATTATTGTTATTGTTATTATTATAAAGGTGATGTGCGGAGAGGCTCCAGTTGGGTCAGTCAGGTGAAGAGTGCATTTCGTTTTGGACAGTATCACCCCCCTTCTCTCCCAGTTTTTCCCTCCCACCCCCACCCACAACTTGTACAGCTCATTTTCAACACAGTGTTCTGTGAGCACCACTGCTGCATTTGTTCACCCTTTGTCCCTCTACCTCTGAGCCTCCTCTTGTTTTGAAATAGAGTCTCACTGTGTTTCCCAGGCTGTCCTTGAACTCTTAAACTCAAGCGATCTTCTGCTTTGGCCTCACAAACACCTGGACTTAATTCTAAATTCTCCTTTTTTTGTTGTTGTTGTTGGTTGTGGGCTTGAACTCTGGGCCTGGGCACCATCCCTCAGCTCTTCAACTCAAGGCTAGTGCTCCACCACTTGAGCCACAGTGCCACTTCCAGTTTTTGAGTGGTTCATTGGAGATAAGAGTCTCACAGGGACTTTCCTGCCCAGGCTGGCTTTAAACCATGATCCTCCAATCTCAGCCTCCTGAGTAGCTAGGATTACAGGCGTGAGCCAGGGGTGCCTGGCTTTCATTCTAAATTCTCATTGTGTCTTCTCCTTTTCCTTTTGCTCCTCCTTTCCCTCTCCTGCTGGCTTCCCCTTCTTCCTCTTCTTCCTCCTCTTTCTCCTCCTCCTTCTCTCCCCTCTTCCCCCTGGTTCTTGGTATGGCATTGGGGTTTGAACTGGTCTTCCTCTTGCAGAGCAAGCACTCTGCCATGCAAGCCGGATCTTAGTCCTCACTCTCAAGTCTAGCCATTCTGACAGAAAGTCTCAGGAACTTCTAGCACAGAGACCATTGGTTACCCACATAACCAAAGCTTTCTTTTGGACCTCAGTGTCTTTTTCCTGGTTCAGGGCTTTGAACCATCTTGTACTTGCCAGGCAGATGCTCAGCCACTTGAGCCACGCTCCGCTTTTCAGCCATTGAAATGGAACACAGTCCCCGCTTTGCCAGGTCATGGGGTGGGCAGGGCAGCTGGGACCGGGGCAACAGAGGACAGGGAGGGCGGTGTGGCACCGGCATCGCCCAGCTCACACAGTGGCCGCACATGGGTAGCCGTGGTTTCTGGGCACCGGGGACTGCGTGAGCCTCCCCCACTTCCCTACAGAGGGGCCCAAGGCCCCCAAGACAAACACATCTGGTTGGAGGGTGTGGTGGGAGCCACGGTGCTTGCCCGTTTTCCTACGGGGGGTGGGGTCATGTGAGTGTCAAGCTTGGGGTTCATCTAGCCCATAATAAGCACCAGAGAAGCACCCACCTGACACAGATGGGCCTTGAGGAGGGAGGGCGACACATCAGGCCTGTCCCTGCTCAACACGTACCATGCCTGGAGAGTCCCGCCTGGTCTTGGACTATTCCTGTGAAACGTGTGTGCGTGTGTGCCCGCATGCGTGCATGTGCGCGCGCGCGCACACACACACACACACACACACACACACACACACACACACAGGGCTTGAACTTAGGGCCTCCCTCTCTGGCTTGGCTTTTTCACTCAGGCTTGTCACTCTAACACTTGAGACACACCTCCACTTCCCTGGAATGTTCCGGGTACAAGTGAGGAAACTGAGGCTCAGGGAGGCTGGAGACTCAGCTGGCATCCACACATGCAGAGTGACCTGCACCGCGTCCCCCCAAGCCACAGTCACCTGCATGCGGCCTGGCTCCACACACAGCCGACCGAGCGCGGGAGCCCCAGGGTCCCAAAGCTCAGGCTTCAATCCGTCCACATCTCCCACTGGAAATCACCAGGTGTGGCAGGGCCTCAGTCCCCCCCCCCCCATCAGAAATGATGCTCTCAACCTGGGAGGTGTCTGCAAAGCTCTTGGTGAGTGAGGGTCTAGGCCTCGCTCTAGGTCCTCTAGGAGCAGGGTCTGTGTGGCCCCCTGGCTAGCCGGGCCCCTGGACGGGGAGTTGGGTTGCATGTGTCTCTGCTCAGGCTGGCCACAAGCTCCCCACCCGTGTGTCGTGGCAGCTCTTCCAGGTGCCCAGTCCACAGACATTCCGGCCTTGTGCCGGGCAGCCAAGAGTGAGCCAAAGATGCCCAAATCCCTGCTTCAGGAGGCTTGTCTGGGCTGGGGGGCCTCAGGAGACTGGCCTTAGCAAAACAGGAATCACCAGCCCTACCTGCATCTGCACAGGCCCTGCGGGCTTAGAGAACAGACAAAGGATGGGCCTGGTGGCTCACACCTGTAATCCCGGATACTCAAGAGGCTGAGATTTGAGGGTTACAATTCAAAGCCAGCTTAGGCAGGAAACCCCACAAGACTCTTAACCTCCACTGATCCACTAATAAAACCCACAAGTGGAGCTGTGGCTCAAGTGGTAGAGCACCAGCCTTGAGTGAAAAAGCTAAGAGACAGTGTCCAGGCCCTGAGTTCCAAGACAAAGGATGGCCTGGCCTAGTCCCAGGGTCATAGGACTTCAACATGGGGAGGGGGCACCCAGCCATCGGTGGCCTTGGAGGACACAAAGTAAGTCCCAGAGGAAGCAGGCGCAGGGACGGGAGGGCCAGACCCTGACACAGCCCGACCCCCGCTTTGGAGCGCGGCTCCACGGGTGGGCAGAGCTGTTTGTCCGGTCCACTCACATGGGTACCCCATGCCCAAGACAGCCTGGAAGAAGGCGCAGGGTGGGAAGGGAAGGGTGTGGCTTCTTGGGACAGTGGGTCTCCATCCAGAGAACTCCCCCCTGCACACCAGAAGCATGGGGCAAACAGGTTTACAGCCCGAGGGCCATGCAGGTAGGTAGTTAAAGGGAGATAATCGCACACAGGTGCTAAGTGGATTGCTCTAGGACTAAAAGCTTGATTGAGACATCTTTTAATGTAGCCTGTGGCCCAAGCAAAAGCCACCTGGGGGCTGTTGGACACCTGGATGCCAAGGATTCTGGGAGGACCTGTGCTGACCAATCCGGTGGGACGATTCCTAGAGAACCCACAAGACTGGCCAATCAGACAGGTCCCTTCTGTGGGGCAGAGACAGTTGACATGCCAATCAATGTGGTGAGCCACCCTCCCCCATGGAGAGGAAAGGAAGGGCCAGGTCCTGCAAGTTCTATCAAGTCAGGACGTCAGAACCAATGGGAACGCTTGGCCTCTCTCAAGCCACTGGGATGAAGAGGTGTGTATCCTGAGCCCTTTCCTGGCACAAAGATTGTATGTAGATCTTTGCTGTGTTGTGTGAATTCACTCTCAGGCAATGGGCTCTCTTCCCCACCCCCATTGTTTTGAGACAGGGTCTCACTGTGTGGCCCTGGTTGGTCTGGATTGGAACTTGGCACCCTTCAGCCTGAGTCCTGAGTGCTAGGATTACAGGCAGGCACTGCCAGGCTTTGTCCCTTATCCACAGCATGTGTGTGGCTGGTAGAGATGGCCTGTTGACAGGCACACTTTCTCCTGTTGCATTTCTTGACTGCTTGGGTTTCTTCTTCCATGCATTGCCAGTTCATGTGAAATGCTGAATCGGCTTGCGCGCTGCCCTGCACTTGAGCCAGTTCGAACCTTCTGTGCATTCTGTGAGCCTCCACTCACCAGCCTTCCCTCAACTGGCCTCTCCACAAGAGCCCCAGGACTATTTGATCTTTTCTGACTCTTGCTTGAACTCTGAGTAGAATGACTCTGGGTGTGTTGATACAGTTGTTGAAGAGATCTCAGATCTTTATAGGAATAGGGGGAGAACAGGCCGGGAAGGGACAGCAAAAGGCCAGCTCCTTGACCCAAAGCCCCTAGGTGAAAATAAATTGAACTCGCAGGTGACTGGAGGGTAGCCACAAGGGCATAGAGTCCTGAGGTGAGTCACCGGAGCTCTGGCCCAGGGCTCCTTCTGGCTCTTTCTGCCTGGGGGACAGGGAGGGGGTTGGGCAGCTCTAGGCAGCTCTGTCAGCCCCTGACTTGCAGTGGAGGCCACACCTGGGGTAGGGTGTGATTTATCTCCAGTTTCAGAGTTGTTTGTATCCGTCTGTCCTAAGATAATAGAAATAAAAAGAATCGATTCCCCGTACAGCAGCCTCCACGCCACAAATCTCCATGCACCTGCTGCTGCTGAGCCTTGGGGGCCAGGCCGGGAGCCATGGCGGGCGGGGTGGGGTAGAGATGCAAGATCCAACCCCGGGGGAGTGACACACAGGACACAGGACACACGACTCGACTCACGACACAGGGCTGGGGGCCAGGAAAGCCCCTCCTTGGGCCCTCCTCCGGTTTATAGACTCATTCATTCATCCTGGGTCTCATCCACTAGGATGGAGCCAGGAAACAAAGGGACCCTATCTGTTCCCAGGGGCTTGGCAACAGGCTGGGAGGAAGACTCTTACTGGGGGCCAGAGGAAGCAACTGCCAGCCCGAAGACCTCAGTCAGCCGGGAATCCTGCTCCGTAGTCTCCCTCAGTGGTTGAAGACCTGGCGCCTCTGTTTCCGGCCTTTTGCTCATTTATGTGAGGTAAGAGTTTCATGGATTCCCTGCCCCCGTTGGCTTAGAACTGTGACCCTCAGATCTCAGCCTCCTGAGTAGCCGCCCCACAGACCTGGTGCCTTCTGCAAACCGATCTGTATCTGAATGTTTCGGTGGGGCGGGGCGGGGCGGGGCGGGGCAGGGCCGGGCCTGGGATGGAGTCTAAGAAGCTCACAGGGAGTTTGGGGCCTGGCTCACGGTTTGTGCTTGGAACACAGCCCCCTTGAAGAGATTCGTTTTAATGCCTATAGTGTTTACCAGGTTTCTAGACTTTTCTGGCTTGACTGAATACAAGATCAATCTGGGCACTGGTAGTGAGATACACTCACACACTCTCATATACACATCCACATTTCCACATACATATATAATATACACATATACCTACACACATACACGTACACACGTACTACAGGATCAAAAAGACAATGGATTCTCCAACACTGGAAACAAACGAGAGAGGAAATGTTTCTTAGACATCAGGAACTACTTGTTGACTTTGCGTGGGCATGGTGGAGTAAGAAACAGGAGCTAGGCATGGTGGTGCATGCCTGTAATCCTAAGGTAATCAGGAGATCTGAGGGTTGGAAGCCAGTTCTGGAAGGAAAGTCCAGCAGGAAAGTCCATGAGACTCTTATCTCCAGTTAACCAACAAAGAGCCAGAAGAGGAGCTGGAGCTCAAATGGTAGAGTTCCAGCTTTGAGCACAAAAAGCTAAGGGACAGCACCCAGGCCTTGAGTTCAAGCCCCAGTATGAGGACACACACACACACACACCACTAAATACCTTTAAAGCCTCTTTCCTACACATTGTGTACATATCTCTGCCCTCAGCTATTCTAATAAAGAAGGCTTGCTTCTTTGCCATTTAACAGAAACCTACCATCACATGCCATTTATGTCTAATATTATTTGTACTTAGATCCCACTTTTGTTTAACTAGTGCTTCCTTTATTCAGGTATAAAATCACACGTATTTTCGGTGCAATAAGCTACTCGCTCCCATGTAAAGGCTCCCAAACCCACTGAGTTGTCCTTAGCCCGCCACTGCTGCACGCAGAGCATAGAGATCATGTTTTTGTGGTGAGGACATTTCGTGCCTGCTCTCTGAGCAACTCCACAGCACTCATACGCACTCACGGTGGTCGCCGTGCTCTGGGGGGACCCACAGGACCACCTCGCCATGTTTCCGGAAGCCACACCATCCACTCCGCATCCCCCCACCCCCAGCCACACCTCCTGTTCCCTCCTGCGAATTTAAACTGATCAAAACTATAAACCACATTTTATTTATGCTCGGGGTACAAGACTAAGACTTGCAATGTTTGTTCCTCTAATTGCGCAGAAAATATTCCAGAAGATTTGAGAGCATTCAGCCGGTGGCATCAAACCTATGACAAATTCCCCACTCCCCAAAAGTATTGATGGAGCATCCAGGGAAGCCAGCCGGGAGCTGGAGACAATCTACACCATCGGCGCAGCAACCCAGGGTGTGTGGGCTGGGTCTCTGCTTCCTGCGTCCGGCGGGTTGGGAAAGGCCGCCGTCCGAGTGGAGGAGCAGCAGCTGGACTCCTCATGAGTGCTGCGTTACTCACAGGCTCCAGGTTAGTCACAGGCACAAGATCTTTTGCACCTACGCTGCTGCCTGGAGCAGAGGTGTGTGGCATCTTCTGGGCTTCAGGGCGTTCCTGGAAGGACCCCCCCCCCCCGGCACCGGGCAGCAGGAGGAGAGGCGGCCCGTGGACCTACACATACCCGTGAGCATGCAGCCTGTGCGGCTGGGCTCAGGCACTGGTGGCTCACTCCTGTAATCCCAGCTCCCTCAGGAGGCTGAGATCGGTGGACCACTAATGGACGGATGCCAGCTCAGGGGGCGAAGTCTGAGAGAGTCTCCTCACCAGTTAACCTCCCACAGAGCTGTGGCTCCCATTGTAGAACACCGGCCTTGAGTAAAAAAGCCAAAGGAGCACAAGGCCCTGAGTTCAAGCCCTGGCATTTGTGTGTGCGTGCGCGCGCGCACACACACACACACACACACACACACACACACACGAAGCCAGTGGTAATACAGGCATGTGTGGGGACCGGGAGGCCTTGGGGCTTGTTGACCCCGCATGGGAATGAATAACCAGCTTGGAGGATCTAGGTTGGTGGCCAAGCTGAGACACCGGGTGAAGAGTTCCATTTCTCACTCATGTCCCAGAACCCCAGGATTGGGGGCCCTGCAGAGTTAGGGATCCCATTAGTGTGTCTAGGAGGTGGAAGGCAGTATGGCAAAGGGAATCTTTCTAGTAGTTTCCCAGAGCTTGGGGTGGGGGGCGGGGCTCCCTTGGCTGGAGCAGAGGGCATGACATCACCCTGGCCCCTTGGCCTCTTCTGGCGCTCCCTGGAGTCCCGCCGTGCCCAGTCGGACTGGGGCTGACCGGCCCCGTCAAGGCCAGTTCGGAGGTTTCCCCGGGGCCCCAGTCCATCCCTGCCTGCCAGTCCCCCACCCCCCACGCTGCCTGGTTAAGCGCCAGGTCCCTGGGTTCTAGCCCATCCCTTGGGATTTAAGGAGCCTTGGGCCCGGCTGTGTGTGTGGGCTCTACTACTCGAGCCACACCTCCCTTTCCAGCTTTGTGGTGGTTCATGGAACTAAGAGTCTCAGGGACTTTCCTGCCTGGGCTGACTTTGAACTGTGATCCTCAGATCTCAGCCTCCTGGGAAGCTAGGATGATAGGCGAGAGCCACCTGACACCGAGCCCAGTGCTACCTGGGCATTGGGCACGATGGGGAAGAAATCAGAGCAATACCTTCTCCTGCAGCTGGCATTGGGCCGAGGCCCTGAGAAATGGAGGGTCAGTGTAGTGGGCATCGGGGCGGTCGGTGTCCCAGCCTGCCCAGGTCAGCCACCTCTGACAGTTTTCCTAAATGTACCAATCCCCTTGTTTCCTGCTGAAGGCCAAGAGCTGAGGGACCAAGGACGGCGGGGACTCCTGCTGGGACTTCAGCGCTGTCATCTTTCCATTTGCCTCTGTCCCCGAACGTCCAGTCTGACATTAGGTCACAGACACACAGGAAAAGCTTCGCCTCTAGCCGTACCCAGATGTGTGTGTGTGTGTGTGTGTGTGTGCGCGCGTGCGCGCGCGCGCGTGTGTGTGTGTGTGTGTGTGTGTGTGTGTGTGTGGTGGAGTTTGTTAAAGTAGAAAAACCTAGATCTCTCTGATTTCCTTCCAGAGACCTCCACATCCTGCCAGTGCGGACCCTGAGGCCAGACGGACAAATGAGGAGCGGACCCCAGAAATCAGGATGGCAGCACCCGGGCCGCAGGCCCATGCCATGGGAAGGAGCGCCGTTACTCCCGTGGAAGCTGTTTCTTGTGTTTGGTGCCAGTCCTGGGCTTGAACTCAGGGCCTGGGCACCGTCCCTTAGCCTTTTTTGCTCAAGGCTGCTTGTCTGGAGCCTCGGGGGGAGGCTGGGCTGTGGAGGCTGGCTTGTTAGCTGTGTTTGCAGGGCTGAGGATGGACTCAGGGCCGCTCGCTCGCAGTGCTCTGCCTCCCAGCCCTGCAGACATTTCTTGTTGTCATGGCTGGAAGGCAGCGGCCGGCAGCCCGGGGCGAGAGGGAGGCCAGGGGGCCATGGCTGCTTCACAGTGCGTAGGACCAGCACAGCCAGGCCCAGCAAGTGAGCAGGGCCTAGGCCGGGCCCTGTGTGGCTCAGTCCCCAGGGCCCAGGCCGGGCCCTGTGTGGCTCAGTCCCCAGGGCCCAGGCCGGGCCCTGTGTGGCTCAGTCCCCAGGGCCCAGGCCGGGCCCTGTGTGGCTCAGTCCCCAGGGCCCAGGCCGGGCCCTGTGTGGCTCAGTCCCCAGGCGGGAGGTCTGAGGAGGGGTGTGGAGGAGGGAGGTTTTTCACTCATTTCTCCAGCACAGGCAGAAAAACCTAACTTCACCAAGGAAGCATTGAGCTACCTGCAGTGGAACCGTGGCCCACTGAAAATCCAGGCCGGGCCTGGTCCCCCTTCCTGCTAAACTCCCGCTGTAAAGCCCGACGCGAGGAAGTGACCGGGCCACGCGGAAATGCCTGGGATACCGGAGAGGTAGCGATTTGAACAGCGGCCTGGCAGCCGCCCCGCCCCGCCCGCGCCTTCTCAGGCCCCAGGTGTTCGCTGGGCGAGGTGTGCGCGAGGCCTCGGCGCATTGCGTCAGCCTAGAGATGCTATCTGCGGACTTCGCAGGGCCACAGCACCGTCATTATCGGAAAAAGCCCTCGCCCTGCTTTCTGAGGTCTCCGGGGTCAGCACTGAAATCTCACCTGAAAGAGCCGGGAAGGCCAGGGCTCGTTTCCTCCCACTTCCTGCTTCCGGCCACCCGGGAAGGCGGATGGTTACTGAGCATGGTGACGTCGTGTCTCCATATGGTGCTGATGGTGGTTCATGCTGTGGTGGTGGTGGTGGTTTGGTGATGGTGATGATGGTGGTGCTGGTGGTGGTGGTGATCATGGTGGTAGTGAGGATGGTGGTGATGGTGGTGGTGATGATGGTACGGGTGGTGATGATGGTAATGGTGGTGATGGTGGTGGTGGTGATGATGGTAATGGTGATGATGGTGGTGGCAGTGGTAATGACAGTGATGGTGATGGTGGTATGGTGATAATGGTGATGATAGTAATTGTGGTGATCATATGTTGATGGTGAATTGGTGATGGTGATAATGGTAATGGTGATGATGGTGTTGATGACCGTAATGGTGGTGATGATGGTGGTGTGGTGTGGTGATGGTGGTGGTGATCATATAGTGATGATGGTGATGATGGTGATGGTGACTGTGGTGGTGGTGGTGCTTATGGTGATGGTGGTGTACTAAAGGGAAGCATGTAACACAGGCATGTGATTGTCATCCTAGCTACTCAGGAGGCTGAGATTTGAGGATCGCGGTTCAAAGCCAGCCCAGGCAGGAAAAGTCCATGAGATTCTCATCTCCAATAAACCATTCGGAAAACCAGATGTGGTGCTGTGGCTCAAGTGGTAGAGCACTCACGTTGAGCTGAAGAGCTGAGGGACAGCGCCCAGGCCCAGAGTTCAAGCCCCACGACTGACCAAAAAAAAAAAAAAATCTTATGGACAACACTCCGTCCTGAGTCTCGGTGGTAGAGCACCTGCCTAGCAAGCATGAGGCCTCAAATTCAAACCCCAGTACTGCCCCCCTCCCAAATGTTTTAAAAGCCCCACCAAGGCCAGCCCTGTAAATGCCCTCCTGAAAATGCGCCCCCCCACTCCGCCCCCTGGTGGTTTGCTCAACGGAGTTTTGCCTGGTTAACAGGTTTTTCTGGTGGAGTTAAACCAGTGGAGTTAAGGCTCATGAAGGCATTCAAAAGCCCTTTGGAGCTGGGGGCTGGGGGCTGGTGGCTCACACCTGTAACCCCAGTTCCTCAGGAGGCTGAGATCTCAGGACTGAGGTTTGAAGCCAACCTGGGCAGACAAGTCCATGAGACTCATTTCCAATTAACCACCAAAAAGCCATAAGTGGAGCTGTGGGTCAAATAGTAGAGCACCAGCCTTGAGTGAAAAAGCTGAGGGACAGCGCCCGGGGTCGTGAGTTCAAGCCACCACCATGGCCAAACAAACACCACCTGGATTGCATAAAACAGGTGAGCACAAGGGCACTGGAAGGCGGGGCCTGTGTGAGCTGCAAGCCCCGCCCCGGCCAGCAAGGCTGTGACCCCGCCCCAGCACCGCCAAGGAGGAGGAGTCCCGCATCTCCAGGTGGGAGAGGTTCTGGTTTACCAGTGTTGGTTCAGGGCCATTACAGGTCCTTCTGGGAGGGGCTAGCGTGGAAGGGGCCAATGGAACAGGAGGAGGGAAGATGTGGCGGCGGGGCGGGGGCGGGGGGGGGTCCCTGGGCAAAGGGACCGGGTGCCCAGGAATGTGCTATGTCCTAAATTAAAGATAAACAACAACAACAAATAGTGGGCTTGAACTCAGGGACTAGGCACTGTCTCTGAGCTTTTTATGCTCAAGGCTAGTGCTCTCTCATTTGAGCCACAGCTCCACTTCTGGCTTTTGCTGGCTATTTGGAAATAAGAATCTCATGGACTTTCCTGCCTGGGCTGGCTTTGAACCCTCAATCTCAGATCTCAGTCTCCTGAGTAGCTAGGATGACAGGCATGAGCCACCAGCGCCCCGATACATGCTATAATTATACATCCTATCAGTGAAAGAAGGAATGGGACAACAAATCACACAACTCCCCTTTGGGAACGGTGAAATGAATAAAGCTGAGAGTTAAAGCTGGAAACCAGGTTTGAGTCTTACACACGAGCCGGCCGGCCGGCTCCCCGGATGGTAGCTGAAACCGTGGGTCTGGGGGATAGCACCCGCATGCTCACTCAGCCCGCCAATCTGGGAGCCGTGGGTCACACCTGCCATCTTCGCTATAAAGGCGGCAATGAGCAGTGAGGAAAAAGAAAGTCATGAGACTACACTGACCAATGACTGGGTGTGGTAGGGTGTGCCTTTCATCGAGACTACAATCCCGGCGCTCAGGCAGGCTGGTGGCGTGGTTAAAGCAGTGAAGTGCTTGCTTAGCAAATGCGAGGCCCTGAGATCTAACTCCAGCACAGGAAAGAAGGAAGGGAGGGAGGAAGGGAGGGAGGGAGGGAAAGTTTTCCCCATTTTCTTTGCTGGGATCTCGGCTCCAGGTGAGCCAGTGAAGAAAAATCCTTGGGACTCCATTTCCAAAATGGTCAGCAAAAAGCTGGGATAGAGTGCCAGCTGGGGAAGGGAGTCCAGCCTGACCTGGAGGCTCTGAGCCCAAGACCCAGTACTGGCGAGGCGCCAGTGGCTCACGCCTGTCATCCTAGCTACTCAGGAGGCTGAGATTTGAGGATTGGAGTTCAAAGCCAGCCCAGGCAGGAAAGTCCGTGAGACTCTTATCTCCAACTAATCACAGAACAAGCGAGAATGGTGCTGTGGTTCAAGTGATAGCCTTGATCACAAAGAGGCTCAGGGACAGTGCCCAAGCCCTGAGTTCAAGTCCCACAACCGATGCCTGTGCGCCCCCCACACACACACACAAGAAAGAAAAAGAAAAAGGAAAGAGAAAGGGAGGGAGGGAGGGAGGGCAGGAAGAAGGAAGTTCTCCCCCTTCCTGCTGGAAGGACTCCCCTGGACCCCACTTGTGTGGGGCCACAGCTTCAGAACAACGTTGTGTGAAACCTCCGGTTCATTCACAAGACAAGGCAGAAGCCCTGGGCCCCTGGGACACAGCCTGGGGCTCCCTGTGCACCCCATGGGGCCCAGAAGGTGTGTGGGGAATCGCCCAAGCGTGTGACCCCCCCCAGGGACAGAAGCCACTGGGGCCCGGGGCGGCCAGGCTCCTGTCTGGACGCCGACTCTGGTGGTGAGGGCGGGCGGTGTTGTAACTCCTCCAGCCGTCCACACTCACCGCGCAGGAAGAGCTTTCTCTGATGCTGGTGAGCAGACGCTGCTTGCGTAGTCAGAGGTGCCGGTCTCTCTCTCTGTCACTATTTAGCTTATCATTCACGATGGACTCAAGCTCCATCAGAAGCCGGAGCATCTGTGAGCACGGAAAAAAACCCTGAAATCCTCCTGCCCCGGCCTTCGGTGTGCTGAGCTTACAGGTGTGCACTACCACGCCTAGTTCACTGTGGAATCCCGGGTGCTCTTAGTGATGGTTAGAAACCAAACCCCGGCCCCTAGGTGGGCTCACGGCTTCCTGGGGCTGCTCTGCCAGAGGAGTGGACAAAATGAAGTGCATGCTGTGTGTGTGTGTGTGTGTACACGCATGCATCTGTGATTATTTCCACATCTCATGTTGATAGTATGTTTTTGTGTGCTCCTACGGGGGCTTGAACTCAGGGCCTTGAGCTCTTGCTTGGCTTTTTTTTTTTTTTTTTTGGGTCTGGTCGTGGGCCTGAACTCTGGGCCTGGGCGCTGTCCCTCAGCTCTTCAGCTCAAGGCTAGCACTCTACCACTTGAGCCACAGCGCCACTTCTGGCTTTTTTCTTATGTGGTGCTGAGGAATCGAACCCAGGGCCTCAGACATGCAAGGCAAGTGCTCTACCACTGAGCCACCTTCCCAGCCCTGGCTTTTTTTTTTTTTTTTTTTTCCGCTCAAGACTGGCACTCTACCATTTGAGCCACACCTTTACTTCCAGACTTTTGCGGGCTAATTGGAGATAAGACTTGGATCCTCAGATCTCAGTGTCCAGAGTAGCTTACAGCTGTGACATACCAGCCTCTGCCTGGGTATTGATACTTAGCTCACTGAAGTTCTGTCGCTCTCCCTATTTGAATCTCATTTCTCTAGCGGGGACAGATGTGAATCTGACTACTTATTTAGAATTTCTGAACTGTGCTGGCGTGGCTCCTGCTTCCCGTGGGGGTGTCTTGGGATCCTGCCTGCCTTCTCCATGCTGCTTTTGTTCTGTGGAACAATGTAGGGACTGTGTCTCTAGTAGAACTTCCTGTGGCTAGTGCTATATACTAAGTACTACTTCATGAGGGACGGAGGTACATTGCCGCCCTTGTCTGCTATTTTAATAGGTTGTACTTTCTCAGAATATGGTCAGTTTCTCCTTGGTTTTCAAATTGCTTTCAAGTCTTCTTGTTTATTGTTATTGTGTTATTATTATTACTGGAAGCACCAGGGTTTGAACTCAGGGCTTTGTGTTTGCTGGACAGGCAGTCCAAGGCTGAGCCATGTACGCAAGCTCTTTCTCGCCCTCATCATTGTAAAGATAAGGTCTTTCTGCGTGCCCGGGCTGGCTCTCCCGACCTGGGCTTCCTGCCACAGTTGGGATGGGAGTTTTTGCTCCGCTTCTTTGCTCCAGCTTCTTCTGTGGAGATAGAATCGCACAAAACCGATTTTCCCAGGCTAGCCTAGAACCAGGAGCCTTCCCGTCAGCAGCTGTGAGCAAAACAAGCACAAGACCCTGAGTTCAAGCCATGGTACCAGCAAGGGACAAGAATGGCATTTGGATGGCTTTTGAGATCAGAACATAGAGCATCTATGATATCCTACTACAGAAGCATGGGAAGAAATCAAATAACGCAAGATATTTTCAATAACAAAGCGTAGTGCTGGCGCGTGCTGGCGGCTCACGGCTGGAATCCCAGCAGCTCGGGAGGCTGAGATCTGAGGATCACTGTTCTAAGTCAGGCCAGGCAAGAAAGTCCAGGAGACTCTTATCTCCAATTCACAGCACCCCCTGTGCCCACCCTCCTACCAAGACCATACAAAAGCACGAAAGTAGAGCTGTGGCTCAAGTGGCAGAACGCTAGCTTTGAGCATAAAAGCTCAGGGAAAGCTGGGTGTTGGTGGCTCATGCCTGGAATCCCAGCTACTCAGGAGGCTGAGATCCAAGATCGTGGCTCAAAGCCAGCCTGGACAGGAAAGTCCTTAAGACTCTTACCTCCAATTAACCACCAGAAAACCAGAAGTGATCCCTTGTCTCTAAGTGGTAGAGAAGTAGCCTTGAACAAAAGAGCTCAGGGACAGCACCCAGGCCCAAGTCTGACAATAAAACAACAAATAGTGGGCTGGGAAGGTGACTCAGTGGTAGAGTGCTTGCCTCGCATGCATGAGGCCCTGGGTTCGATTCCTCAGCACCACATAAGCAGAAAAAGCTGGAAGTGGTACTGTGGCTCAAGTAGTAGAGTGCTAGCTTTGAGCTGAAGAGCTGAGGGACAGCGCCCAGGCCCAGAGTTCAAGACCCATGACTGACCAAAAACAAAAAACAAAAACAGAAAAGCAACCACCCCCCCTGCAAAAAAACCAACAAATAGTGATAATCTTAGTACAATTGTGTGTGTGTGTGTGTGTGTGTGTGTGTGTGTGTGTGTGTGTGTGTGTGTGTGTGTGTGTGTGTGTGTACTGAGGCTTGAATTCAGGGCTTTTCACTCAACTTTTCTGCTCACAACCTGCTGTTCTTGAGCTACGCCCCGGCCCAGCTTTGGTTTCCTTTTGCTGGCTAACTGAAGGTAGAGTCCTGAAGGCTCTTCTCTGAGGATGGCTTCCAGTGCCATCGAGAGCTCGGCTCCGAGCGGCCGCGCAGGCCCCGCGCCCGAGCGGTTCCGAGTGGCAGCAGGAGGGTATTTTACGCGTGCTGTGGGGGTGCGCTGTCAGGCTCATGTCTGAGGACCGGGGGATTTCCAGCCAGGAACGTCCCCCTCCCTCCCAGGGGAGCGGAGGAAGTCCCCAGGGGTGTGAGTGCTGGTGCTCAGAGCTGGGGCCTCTGCCCTGTCCGTCATCTATCTGTCCCAAAGCAGGAGCGTGTGGGGGCGGCTGGCAGGAGGAAGGCTGGTTCTGAGACTGGCCCTCTCCCTCCCTTTCCTCCCCAGGAGGCTGAGATCTGAGGAGCACAGAAGCCAACCTGGGCAGGAAAATCCATGACACTTTTCTCCAGTGAACCAGCAAAAAGCTAGAAGTAGTGTGGCTCAAGGGGTAGAGCACCAGCTTGAGTGAAAAAGCTAAGGCAGCCCCCAGGCCTTGAGTTCAAGCCCTCGTACACAAGTGCACACAAGCGCACTCTGTCTCTCTCTACCTCTCTGTCTCTCTCTGTCTCTCTGTCTCTCTGTCTCTGTCTCTGTCTCTGTCTCTCTCTGTCTCTCTGTCTCTCTCTCTCTCACACACACACTTTCCCTTTACTGGCCCTCCAGGACAGAGCAGAGCCTCCTGTGACACCCCTGCCTGCTCCCACCCACCCCTGCCCGCTCCCACCCACCCCTGCCCCCTTGCTCAGACCCTCTGCAGAATGGAAGGAGCCTCCTGGCAGGGTGCGGGGAAGATGGGGAGATAGTGTGGTTTACCTTCCAGGCCCTTCCATGAAAACAAGCTCTTGGTGAGCGTGAGACAGAGGGCTGTGACCTCACACACAGTTTCCAGCGGCCGCCCGGGGCAGGGCCCTCCCCACGCCCATCCCAGCTTCCTCACGGGTAGGAGAGCGTTGGGCAAGATGCTTGCTAAATGCCTGAAATTCTGCACAGCTGAGCCGTGGCCCCAGGGGATGGCCCTGCTCCCGGGAGGTCTTCACGGGGGGGGGGGGGGGGGGTTGTGGTGGCTTCTGTCCTCTGTGGCCCATTCCTGAGCCCCATCTGCCCCCCTCCCAGGAGCTGCCCCCCTCCCAGGAGCTGCCCCCCTCCACTGTCCCGCCCCCATGTGGAGCAGGCTCTCCGGAAGCTTGCTTCAGTGAGCCCCACACCCTACAATCCCACCCCAGAGCTACCACGGCCTTTTCATTTCTTCTCTTCTGGGATGGGCTGGGGGGTCCCGGGGCGTGGTGGTGGAGTCCGGGCTTAGATCAGGAGGCCTGGTCTGATGGACGCTCAGAAGGATGAGGCCAGGTAATCGTGTCTTCTCCCCACCCCGATGTTTAAAGGAATACTGAAGAAAACGTCTTCTTCTCTAGGGAGGACTCTCACCCCATGAAACCACACACAGGAGACTGTGAGACTCAGTGGCGGCCTCCAGCTCCTTCCTGCCTACTCAGAAGGCCGAGATCTGAGGATCATGGTTCGAAGCCAGCCTGGGCAGAAAAGTCTGTGAGGCTTTATCTCCAAGGAAGCCAAAGAGCGGGAAGGGGAGCTGTGGCTCAAGTGGTAAGAGACCAGCCCTGAGAACCACTCAAATAAAAGCGAAGGGACAGTGCCCAGGCCCTCAGTTCAAGCTCCATTGCCAGCACAAACAAACCAAGACGGCTCCTTCCATTTCTCTATTTTCTTTGCTTTGGGGAATTGAACCCAGGGCCATACAAGGTAGCAAGTGCTCCACCCCTTGAACCCAGCCCTGGGCTCTGCTCCCAGGGACTTGACCCTGAGAAGTGAGTGTTGCTGAACCTGAATCCTCTTTGGTCACCTGGCAGGGTTTGAACTCAGGCCTTTAGGCTCAGTGGGAGGAACTCCCGGGTCCAGATCCTGCCTGGACTGTGGGCTGGGGGTGGGAGGAGGGGGGAGGTAGGAAGAGGGAGGGGGTGGTTGGGGGGAGGGGTAGCATGGAGGCATGCAGTTCCAGAGGTTGGCCACAAGGTGGCGTGCTGGCCCGGGCGGGTGCTGCTGGGCCCCTGGACGTGAAGGTCTGGGGGAATTCACCGGCGTCACCAGCAGGTATGTGGGCTGTTGACATTCCCGGTCACACCTGACTTTCTCCAGCCCCTGAACTGGTTTTGAGAGGTTTGCCATGATCTTCTTCTTTGGCGGGGGAGGGGAATGCGGTCCTCGGTTACGTTAAACGTCCCAGGGCTTCTCCCTGTACTGGGAATGAAGCTGACCAGGCCGGGCCTGGCCTGGCCTGGCCTGATGGGGCCCGGCCTCCCCCAGCTTGAACCGCCAGGCCCGGAGCTCGCCCTGCAGCTACGCCCCAGCCCTTCCCGGGCTTTTGTTTGTTTCTTTGGGGGCAGGGTCTCCTTCTGTAGCTCAGGTTGGCTTTGAACTCTATCTATGGCCAAGGCTGGGTTTATAAGGATGCACTACCATGTCCGCTTCCCGCTCTCTCATTCTTGTCCATCTCTGTCTCTGCCTCTCTCTCTGTCAGGTACCTGGGCTTGAACTCGAGCCCTTGCTGGAAATTTTGCTCAGGGCCGGCACTCTACCACTTGCGCCACGCGTCCGATCTGACCCTCCTCCTTCAGTGAATTGGAGATAGAACGTTGCACTGGTTTGGCTCAGCATCTGGGATTACAGGTGTGAGCCACCGTACCTGGCACCATACCAACATGGTGGGTGCCGCTCACTGCCGAGATCAAAATGCCCAACGTCTGTCCCCCCTGCCCAGAGCAAGCGACACGCCGGAAACGGAGACGACGCTGACTGTGGGTGAGGGCAGGTGGAAAGCCCCATCTGCGGGGCGTCCCGAGCCAGTGGCCACGACACTGACTCCCAACTGGGATTCTCAGAGCCGGAACTGGAGGCCGGGCCGCTGGCGAGCAGATCCAGGCTGGGGTTGAGAAGATGTCCGCGCCCAGGCCCGTCCTAGGCCCCCGCGGTCCGCGCATGCGTGCGTGCAGTGGCCACTTCCTGGATTCTTCTGGTCACACGCTGTGCCGCCCCGCGCCGTGTCAGAGCTGCGCGACCCGCGCCCACACGCTTCCCCCGCGCCAGCGCCCGGGCCGCCCCTTGCTTCACGCTTCCTGGGCCGAGTGGCCCGGTTTCCTGTAGCGTCCGCGCAGTTGTTGCTGCAGAAACAGCCGGACGGACTGTCCTCCGTGGAGCCAGGCGTGTGAGCTCACGCGCATCGTGCTTAGGTGCGTGGGGGGAGCGGCTGCGGGGGCCTGGCCTCTCACTCCGCTTTCTGGCTCAAGGCCGGCGCTCGACCACTTGAGCCACGGCGCCACCTCCAGTTTTCTGGTGGCTCACTGGGGATCAGTCGCATGGACTTTCCTGCCCAGGCTGGCTTTGAACCTCAATCCACAGATCTCAGCTTCCTGAGTTGCTAGGATGACAGATGTGAGCCACCAGTGCCCAGTTTCTATAACTCTTTTTTTGTCGGTCGTGGGGCCTGAACTCTGGGCCTGGGTGCTGTCCCTCAGCTCTTCAGCTCAAGGCTAGCGCTCTACCACTTGAGCCTCAGCACCACTTCTGGCTTTTTTCTTATGTGGTGCTGAGGAATCGAACCCAGGACCTCATGCATGGGAGGCAAGCACTCAACCACTGAGCCACCTTCACAGCCCTTTTTTTTGGGGGGGAGGGTGTGGTTGTGGGGCCTGAACTCTGGGCCTGGGCGCTGTCCCTCAGCTCTTCAGCTCAAGGTGAGCGCTCTACCACAGTGCCACTTCCGGCTTTTCTCTTTTTGCTTATGTGGGTGCTGAGGAATCGAACCCAGGGCCTCAGGCATGCAAGGCAAGCGCTCTACCACTGAGCCGCCTTCCCAGCCCTCCTTTGACTGTTTCTTATTCCGTCTCCTTGATTGCATTCCGCGCCCGCATGTGGAGGCTCTGGTCGTAGCCCCTTGGGCCTGGCTCTCCTCTCTCCCTCTGCCACTGGGGCTGACCTCTAACGCCTGGCTCATGTGACCCCCCTTAGCCTCCCAGGTGGCTGGGGCCACAGCAGGTCCCACCTGCCTCGCCCACTTCTGACTCTGTGGTGCTGCGCTGCTTCCTCTCTGACTTGTCTCCCAGGAGTATTGCCCAACACTGGCCAGCTCCCTCCATGGCCTGCCCCGCCGCATCCCTGGGGAGCAACAAGGCCAGAGTGGAGGCTGGCCGGCCTCCAGTACCCCCCCAACTCTTCTCTCTTCTCTCCCTCCTTCCCCCTTTCCTCTGTCCATCCATTTGTCCCTCCCTTCCTCTCTGCCTCCTTCTCTCTTCCTCTCTCTCTCTCCCCCCCCTCACACACACACACACACACACACACACACACACACACACACACACACACACACACACACTAATATTGTGTCCCTTTATTCCCAGCTGGCTGCACTGGTGCACATACAAGTTGGTGGGTCAGCTCGGCATCATTTGGGGTGTCTGCTGTGGGAAATGAAGTGGGCTGCCGGGTTTGAACTCGGGGCTCAGGAGGAAGCTGCCTGGCAGAAGTTCAGGGGAGCCACAGCTTTGATTCCTCTGTTATTAGAAAGAAGGAAAGAAAAACATTTTCCAAACAACCGGTCCTCCCGCCCCAGCACCCCACAACAAAGATTCCTAAGCCTTTTGGGGTCCAGCCAGGCTTTCTTACCCAAAAAGCAGAGGAAGCTGAGGAGGAGGACAGGGACTGGATAAACTGGTCCCAGAGGCTGGGCAACCCCCATTCAGCCCCAGCCCCCCTGGGCCCACCCAGATCCCCGGGGCTGGTGATCCCGACATGCTCTGCTCCCAGAAACCTCTGGAAACCGTCCTCAGTCCCAGGGGTACAGGCTCTGGGGCCCAGAGAAAACCCTCAACCCGTGCTGGGGTCTGCCTGTCAGAATTCGCACCCAAGCCCGGCTGGGCAGCTCTTCCTACGTTCTCCCGTTCAGCAGTTTCGAGGTGTGTGTGTGTGGGGGGACCTCCTGTCCCCCTTTGGAAGCTGAGGGAAGAAGGCAAAAGGCAGCCCCTCAGCACGGGGGCGAGGGGGGGTGCTCTGAGGGGGGCGTCCCCAGGGCTGGGGACCCGGTGGGGTGCGGGGAGGCCGCCAAATACAGAGCCGGGGGAGGAAGGCGCCCAGTCCTGGGCCAGCGCAGCCTGCGGGGCTGCAGGGCCTGGCCGGTCCCCTCAGATCCGGCCCCACCTCCTGCCCCGTCCAGCTTCAGCCCTGCGTCCCAGGACAGTGTTTGGGGCTTCTGCTCCCCACTCTGCCCCAAAGGGGCGGGCATAGACCCGCCGGGCCCCTGCTCGGCCCCGCCCCAGGACCTGGCTGGGTGGGGGCTGCCCCGGCAGAGGGGCTCAGCCCCCCCCGTTCCTGGGCCCCCCTTTCTTCCCCGGTTTAACCTTGCCAATCCCCGAGCGGATGCAGCCTTTGCTCTCTGCTCAGCCGTGTTTGGGGGTGCCATGACAAAGCACCATCTTTTTGTGTGCATTGGGGGCTCCCCCGGCACCCCAGGCTGGCCTTGAACTCACGTGGTTTGGGATTCGAGCTCTTCCTGCCTGTAAGACCCTGAGTTCAAAACTCCAGTGTCCAAAACCACACTGGCTGCCACGGGGAGAATGAAGTGCTCTGAATTCAGGTCCTGGTGGGTCCCACGCACCTGTCACACACCGTCCCAGGCCTGGCCAGCTCTGCCCTGGCCCGGGCCCCGCTCTGGGCTCTGCACGGATGGGGACCGCTGGGAGTTTCCACCGCGCTTGCCAGCGTGTGCACCCTCCACATCCTCCAGAGGGGAACACGGACACGGACTCAGCGTCAGACGCGGTTCCAGTCCCAGTGCTGCACCAGCACAGCTGGACTTGGATCAAAGCCACACACACACTTTTCGTCTGAGCGGTCTCCTCCTCTGTCATGTCACCAGGCGGGTTGCTGTGGTGTGAGGACTCAGTAAGCGCACTTCGACCTTTTCTTCCTTAAAAACTGTCTAGGTGTAGGGTTCCTTGGGGCCTAAAAGGCCCAAAAGTAATAGATTTGGGAAACTTTAAAAATGAGCATGAAGCTGATAGAGCAGCTCACGCCTGAATCCCAGGCACTCAGAAGCAGAGGTGGGAAAGATCAAGGGGTTGGAAGTTCCTCGGACCCCATCTCAACGCATGAGCCGGGTATGGTGATCCCTGCCTGTCATCTCAGCGAGGAGGATGGTGCAGGTAGGACCCCCCCCCCCAATGTGAGATTCTGCATGCAAAATAATGAAAGCAAAAAAGGCCCGGGGGTGTGGCTCCCGTGGCAGAGCACCTGCCTCAGAGTGTGAGACCTGAGCTCAGAACCCCAGGACGGCCCCTCCGAGTAAACAAGGAGCGCAGCTGGACGAGAGTCAGGAGGGCAGATCCACACGGGCACCAGGAGACAGTGCAGAAGTGTGGCATGGGCTGTGTTCACTGGGAGGACGGGGGGCGGAGGGGAGCCCTGCCGGCCTGGGCTCCTCCGCGCGAAGCGCCCAGAAGCCAACTGGGTGCGCAGGAAGTGCGTGGTGGCCTGGGCCCAGAGGGGCGCCCAGAGTCCCCAGGGAATGAGGGAGCCGCCCAGATCTAATGTGCAAGTCCAGCGGACCCTGGACCGCCAGCCAGGGTCTCAAGCTGAGGTTGCGCCTAGATCCACGGCCCGTGAGCGAGAGCAGAGGGGAGGTGCAGGGCAGGGGGAGGCCATGTGAAGAGGAGGCAGCTGTGAGGGCTGGAGCACCTGCAGCCTCTGGTCACTGGAGGAGCCACTGCCAGGGAGGAGCCTCGGAGGCTTGGCACTAGAGTCCTGTAAACTAAACTCACCAGAGACCAGAGGAGAGAAGGCCCAGGGATTTAATTCCTGTTCTTTACAGGCATAGATAAGAAGTGGGGGTCATCCCGGCTGCTCAGGAGGCTGAGACCTGAGGATTTCCACGTGTGCTGGACCATAGGACAGGTCCACCGTTGGAGTCTGCTTACGTGGCCTGTGACACATTGCCTGTGTCATTGTCACGTGAGGGCCCCGGCAGGGAGGGAGGGGGAAGGGAGGCAGAGGGGGAGGGAGGGAGAGGGAGGGGAGCCTCCTGCTCTACCACTTGAACCACAGTTCCACGTCCAGCTTTTTGCTGGTTAATTGGACAAGAGTCTCTCAGATTTGTTTGCCTGGACTTGGCCTCGGGCCACAATCCTCCAATCCCAGCTGCCTGAGGAGTGAGGGTTATGGACAGACATGAGCCCCCAGCACCTGGTTTTTATTCTTCGTCTGTCTGCTTTCCCTCAATGCTTTGATCGCCAGTGCACCCAGCTCTTCCTGCGGGGTGGCCACACAACAGCGCTGAGCTCATGGGCGGGCAGAGAAACTTGAAAACCAGTATGGAAAGGAAGATGGCTCACATGGAAGATGCCGCGCCCCCCCCCCCCCCCGCCCTCCCCTCCCCCCCTCCCCTCCCCCCCCCCAGCCTCCTCCGGCTCAGCTGACCTGGTGGCACAGGAGCCCTGGGCTGTGTGTGTCTGCAGGAACTTCCTGTTGCCGGCGGCACTCACTCCTGATTCAGACACAAGTGGGACACAAACCCCTCCGTGGCTGGTCGCATGCTTCGCCTGACTGTTTATTTCCAGCGGATTATTTTCTCAGTTATGATAGCAAAAGAAAGGCTTCTCCCCACCCCCTCGCTCGTGTCAGCTCCGGGGCTTGAACTCAGAGCCTTATGCGCTTGCTTGGCCTTTTCATTCAAGGCTAGCGCTCTACCACTTGAGCCATTGCTGGTGGTTCATTGGAGATAAGAGTCTTACAGACTTTCCTGCCCCAGATGGCTTCAAACTGTGATCAGCAGATCTCAGCCTCTTGAGTAGTGAGGATTACAGGTGTGAGCCACCAGTGCTTGGGTCCCTTCCCTTCCCTTCCCCTCCCCCCTCCCTTCCCCTCCCCCCTCCCCTCCCCTCCCCTCCCCTCCCCTCCCCTCCCCTCCCCTTCCCTTCCCTTCCTTCCCAAGGCTAGCACTCTACACTTGAGTCACAGCACCACTTCTGGCCTTTTCTGCTTATGTGGTACTGAAGAATCGAACCCAGGGCGTCATGCATGCAAGGCAAGCGCTCTACCACTGAGCCACCTTCCCAGCCCATTTCTGCGGTCTTTATTGACAAATTAAAATTTGCCAGTCCTGGAGCTTGAACTCAGGGCCTTGCACTGTGGGCTCTGCTTTTTCTATTCATCGTGGGTGCCCTACCCCTTGAACCACACTTCCAGTTCCTGCATTTTGCCAGTTCATTAGAGATGGAATCCCAGACTCTGTCACCCAGGCTGGCTTCAAACTGTGATCCTTAGGATCTCTGCCACCCAAGTGGCTTGGGTGACAGGGGTGAGCCGCCCCTGGTGGCACCCCGGCCTTCAGCCTTCACGCACCCATCCGAGAAGGGCTCGGAGCACCCAGCAGGGGGCAGTGCTGAGCACCGTCAGTCCCCATCTGTTTGAAGCAGGGGCTTATAATGCCCACTGGGGAGGGAGGAGGCCATTATCCGGGAGGAGGGGGTGAGGCGCTGCGGTGTGGGCTGCTGACCGGCCTGCCCTGCGGCTCCCCTCCCCGCAGCGCTGACCCACCTATCGCCAGCATGTCCAGGCTGCAGGTGGGCGGGTCAGGCTCCAGCAGGTGCAGGGCCTGCGTCTGCTTTCCCACAGCCCCTCTGTAGCCCTTCCGGTCCCCTCCTGAGCTGCCCACTCCAGCCCAGGGCGCGGGGTGGGGTCCTGGAACCTCTCTGAGGAGCCCAAAGTCCCGCAGAGCAGGGTGGGGGCTGGGACTGGGGGGAGGTTGGAGGGGGCGATGGCTGGTGAACAGCAGCCCCTTCCTTGGTCGCGGGTTCAGGTGGTGAATGGGGTAAGTGCCACGCTCACTTCTCTTCTTATACCTGTTCACACACGCACGTGCACGGTGTGCACACTGCACACACACGCACTCATGCGCACACATGCAATACAAACCACACACAGGCACACATAGGCACAGGTGTGCACAGACGTGTGCATTCATCCACGCACCACACACACTACTGGCTCTTTAGAAAGTACACGCGTCCAACCTGACAACCTACACACTTCACTTTTTTACATGTGGTGCTGGGATTCGAACCCAGGGCCTCTGCCCAGCCGTGCACACACACAGCGGAGTCTGCTGCCGTCTCCTCCACAGAGGCCCGCAGGCTCCTGCAGGTCCAACACGGCTGCTTTGCCTTCTTTCCTTCCCAGAGCGAAGCAACCCTTGAGCACATAACCCCACGATGAGGAGGATCTGTGACGATCCCCAGTATGAACAGTGCTAGCTGTTGTGGTTGGCAGTGAAGGGTTCAGGACTTCGATTTGCTCATTTTACAGCGGTATTGGAGAAAGGGCTCCTGGGCAGTCTTGGGGAACTCTGTTCTTTGTGATGGGCTTTGTCTGCCTCCTAGTGGCTACCTCTGGAAACTGCGGCCCACAGGACCTTAGGGAGCGGGCCAGGCCTCTGCCGGCCCTGTCCCATTCCTGGATCCCGGGTTAGGGTGCAAACCAGCGTAGCATTCCAGAGAAACGTGGCAACATCCAGCCAAACCACTTCCCTCTCCAGCAGTCCCCCAACACCTCCAGCCACACGCATGCACGCTCCACTGCTGTGTCATTTCATGCTGCTGGAAATGACTTTTTTTTTCTTTTTTGTCGGTCATGGGGCCTGAACTCTGGCCTGGGCACTGTCCCTCAGCTCTTCAACTCAAGGCTAGCGCTCTACCACTAGAGTCATAGCTCCACTTCCGGCTTTTTCTGCTTATGTGGTGCTGAGGAATCGAACCCAAGGGCCTCATGCATGCAAGGCAAGCGCTCTACCACTGAGCCACCTTCCCAGCCCCTGGAAATGACTTCATGGCTAAGATGGATGGATGAAGGGCAATACACAGCTGGATGCACAAGAAAGAACTGGAAAGTAGACACTGGCTGCTCCTGGCACCGTGTGGAGAGGGAGGGAGGAAAGGAGAGGAAGGGAGGGGAGAGGAGGAAGGGGTGGGCCTTTCTTTTCCTCTTGATGCTGGTTGTGGGGCTTGATTCAGGTCAGGGCGCTGTCCCTGAACTTTTTACTCAACGCTGGCGCTCTGCCACTTGAGCCACAGCTCCACATCTGCCTGTTTGGTGCTTCCTTGGAGATGAGTCTCATGGACTTTGCTAATGTGGGATCAGCTATGAACTTCCCGTGAGCTTGGGGAGAGCAAAGCGGCCTTCAGGGCATTTGTCTGGGAGGAAACAAGCGGCGTGGAGCAGCATTCCGCGTGAGTCTGTGCAACCTCTGGAATCCACAAAACCCTCCAGGCCGCAGCCGGCCGGGGTGGGCAGGGGCAGGCTGATGCCCGCACAGGGCATGTGCCCAGGACTTGGCCTCAGAGATAACAGGGAATTAAAGAACTCTGGACAGCCGGGCACCGGTGGCTCCTGCCTGTCATCCTAGCTACTCAGGAGGCTAAGACTTGAGGATCACGGTTCAAAGCCAGCCTGGGAAGGAAAGTCTGTGAGACTCCTATCTCCAATTAATCACCAGAAAACCAGAAGTGGTAGAGGGGTAGAGCGCTCGCCTTGAGTTGAAGAGCTGAGGGACAGCGCCCAGGCCCAGAGTTCAAACCCCATGACTGAAGGAAAAAGAAAAGGAACCACTGACCTATTTTGTGCACACGGACACCATGTGCAGACACCGCACACATCTAGGGAGATGTTAGCATCGTTCTCCAGTCTCCTGGGGCCAGCACACCTCGGTCAAGAGTGTCCTTGTGTCGGGTACTGGTGGCTCATGCCTGTAACCTTAGCTACTCAGAGGCTGAGAGCTGAGGCTCAAGATTCAAAGCCGGAAGTGGTGCTGTGGCTCAAGTGGTAGAGCGCTCGCCTTGACGTGAAGAGCTGAGGGACAGCGCCCAGGCCCAGAGTTCAAGCCCCATAACCGACAAAAAAGAGAGAGAAAAAGATTCAAAGCCAGCCAGAACAGACCAATAGGAAAGATCCCTGTCCCCAGTTAACCAGCCAAAAGCTGGAAATGGAGGTATGGCTTGAGTGGATGAGCACCAGCTTTGAGCAGGAAATGCCAAGCAAGGGCACGAGGCCTTGAGTTCAAGCCCCAGCATGGACAGACAGACAGACAGACAGATGGATGTTACTGTGTACCATCGTGCGGCTCGGTCCCCTCACCTGAGGAAAAGGTACCCCTGCTCTGGCTTGGGGGCAGGGGTGTGCACCGGGTCAAAGGAAGGAAGGACGATGGTGTGCGTGCGGAGTCTTTGTCCAGAATAGTTTTATTAGATTGGATACTGCTTGTCAGCACTCTTCTCTCCTACTCTGATGCCCAAATCCACTCACTCGGACTCCTCTTCCCCCCAGATCTCGTAGATGGTGATGTTGTTGTGGGGGTCCAGGGGCAGCTCTGGGTTTTGTAGCTTGGGGGGGCTTCCAGTTGCCATGGTGACTTTCAGATTCCGCACCCTGGACAGAAACTTCACCAGGTCCATCTCGAGCTGGGTCAGCGTGTTAAACGCGTGGTCTTTGGTGGGGGAAGCCTTTGGACTTTTCTTTAGTGGCGAGCGGAATTGACAGCCTCGAAGGCTGGAAATATTCTGCTCCTGCAAAGACACGTGCGGGTGAAGAAGGGCAGCCCGACGGGACAGTTCCCATGCAGCTCCGGGCCACGTTCTGGAAAACTGCTCCAATCTGGCCCACCATCTGTTTCCTGCTGTCCTGGGGCTTGAACTCAGGGCCTGGATGCTGTCCCTGAGCTTTTGTGCTCAAGGCTGGTGCTCTACTCCTTGAGCCACAGCCCCCACTTCTAGCTTTTTGTCTGGTTAATTGGAGGTAAGTCTCATGGATTTTCCTGCCCAGGCTGGCTTTGACTAGGATCCTAGATCTCAGCCTCCTGAATAGCTAGTTTGACAGGCGTGAGCCACCATGGCCTGGCTGCTCTGACCGTTTTTATAGATTTATTGGGACCCAGCCATGCTTGTTTTTGGTTTTTTATTGTTAGTTGTGGGACTTGAACTCTGGGCCTGGGTGCTGTCCCTGAGCTCTTTAGCTCAAGGCAAGTGCTCTACCACTTGGTTTTCTGGTGGTTGGAGATGCGTCTCATGGATTTTCCTGCCTGGGCCGACTTTGAACCTGGATGCTCAGATCTCAGCCTCGTGAGTAGCTAGGATGACAGGTGTGAGCCACGGGCTCCAGTGATTTTTTTTTTATACATTTATGGGAACCCAGCCATGCTTTCATTTGCACAGTAGCTGTAACCACAGAGTTGAACAGCAGCCCCTTAACAGAAGCTCGCGTCTCTTGCCAGCAGGGGCAGTGCGTCCTGAAGCCTTGGGTCTGCCCAGGACACTCTTTCCCCTTTCAACTTCAAAAGGCTGGCAAGCCACTCTGGGGACCAGCAGCAGGTACCATTAACCCTACATACAGGCTTTGCACGACCTTCACTGGGAAGATGGGAACATTCTGAGGGAGTCCAAGATGCACAAGTCTAAGTGAGACCTTAAATAACCAGGGCACAGCCGGGCACCATGGTTCACGCCTGTAATCCCAGCTACTCAGGAGGAGACAGAGATCTTAGGATCCTGGCTCAAAGCCAGCCCAGGTAGAAAACATTCTGACAAACTTATCTCCAAGAAATCAACAAAAAAGAAAGCTGGGGCTTAAGTGGTAGAGCACCAGCCTAGAGCCAAACCGCCAAGGGACAGTGCTTAAGCCCTGAGTTCAAGCCCTCATACCAGCATGTACATACGCATAACCACAACAACAAAATCAAGGATGGCGAACCTGGCTTTATGAATAATTCTGGCTCAGGGCTGGGAAGGTGGCTCAGTGGTAGAGCGCTTGCCTTGCATGCATGAGGCCCTGGGTTCAATTCCTCAGCACCACATAAGCAAAAAGAAAAAAGCTGGAAGTGGCGCTGTGGCTCAAGTGGTAGGGCGCTAGCCTTGAGCTGAAGAGCTGAGGGACAGCGCCCAGGCTCAGAGTTCAGGCCCCACGACCAGACCCAAAAAAAAAAAAAAAAAGAAAAAAAAAAGAATAATTCTGGCTCAAAATACACTGTGCATTACTCTTTTTTGTTGGTTGTGGTACTTGAACTCTGGGCTTGGGCGCTCTTCAGCACAAGGCCAGTGCTCTTACCCCTTGAGCCACAGCACCACTTCCAGTTTTCTAGTGGTTTTTTGGAGGTAAGTCTCAGGGAAAATCCTGCCCAGGCTGGTTTGAACCTCGATCCCCAGATCTCAGCCTCCTGAGTAGTTAGGATTACAGGCGTGAGCCACCAGCGCCTGGCTTGTACATTTTTTTTTTGCCAGTCCTGGGGCTTGAACTAAGGGTCTGGACACTGTCCCTGAGCTTCTTTTTGGATCAAGGCTGGCACTCTACCACTTGAGCCACAGTGCCACTTCTGGCTTTTTCTGTGTATGTGGAACTGAGGAATCAAACCCTGGGCTTCGTGCATGCTAGGTGAGCACTGTACCATGAAGCCATGTTCCCAGCCCTGTACATTCTTTATCCTCAATTTGGAAAAAAGGAGTAACTTGATAGGCCAAATTGTGAGCCATTAACCAAGTCAATACAAATGTCCCAGCCTCGGTGGGCTTGGGACACCCTATAGGCTTCACGAAGCGCACGGCCCAGGGTTTACAAGGATGGGGCAGCTACTCCCCCCCCCTTTGAAGTTTATCCCCAGTCCTGCCTGGACCGGCCAGAGATTTCTGGGACTGAAAACTGGGCTCATGCCTGCCTTCCTTGCTACGCAGGAGGCCGAGATCTGAGGTTCACAGTTTGAAGCCAGCCCAGGCATCAAAGTCTGAGGTTCTCATGTCCAGTGAGCCACTAAGAAAGCCAGAAGTTGGAGGTGTGTGTGGCTCGAGCGGTAGAGAGCCCAGGGCCAGCCAGGGCCAGCCAGGGCCAGCCAGGGCCAGCCAGAGCCAGCCAGAGCCAGCCAGGGCCAGGGTTCAAGGCCCAGGACTGGGGGTAAAAATGGTGCCCTCCTACCTTACTCTTCTCACTCTCTCCTCGAAACTTCAGTATCACATACAGCACAACAACGAAAAAAAGCCAGAGCCATTTGCTCCCAAGCCAGCCTTGGGCGTGCTCTGGAAGGTTCTGCCTGATCCGGAAGTGCCCTCCGCAGGGCGCCTTCCCCTGGGGCTCTCTGGCCATCTCCCTCAGCGACGAGAACATGAAGGCGCAGCCGCAGGAGAGGCAGAGGGGGAGGAACAGGAGCCATCTCAGCGTCCGCATGGTGGGCAGAGCTGGGGCAGGGCGCCGCTCATGGTGGGTCTGTTGGCTTGGCGCCGGGGGCTGGGCAGCTTCTGCTGGACACTCGTGATGTCACAGAGGGCCTGGCCCGCAGCCCCTGCCATTGTGACCCCTTCAGGCTGCAGAGTAGGGATCGCCGTGGTAGCCTGGGAACAGGACTTGGGGAGAAAGTTCTAGAAGCCATAGAAGGGAGGGCAAGTCGGCCGCCCCGATTCTGAGCCTGGCACTCTGCTGGGCAGTTTGTGAGCTGGCACCACGTGCCCCACCACTGTGGAAGGGGTCGCCGATGCCCAACCTCTAATTGCCAGTGTTCCGGTGTAGATCTGTGTCTTGGAAAGCACGAAGTTCGGGGGGCAGCGGCTGCTGTCCTAGGCCATGTACAGCCACCGCTGCACCCACAGCCCCTCCCCACCTGCCCAGCCCCATCTGCGGGGTGGCCCTGGGAGCACTGAGCCCACTCACCTGTCATCCCAGCACGCAGGAGGCTGAGGCAGGAGGAGTGTGAGTTCAAGGCCAGCCTGCTCCCAAACATCACAATTCATTAAAATGGTCATAAGAGCTAGGTGCTGGTGGCTCGTGCTGTGGTCCTAGATACTCAGGCTAGGAGCAGGCGGCTTGATGCCAGGCAGGGCAGAAATGTTCACAAGACCCTATCTCAGAAATAACCAGGAGCGCTGGGAAGGTGGCTTAGTGGTGAAGTGCTTGCCTAGCATGCATGAGGTCCTGGGTTCCATTCCTCAGCACCACAAACACAGAACAAGCAGGAAGTGGAGCTGAGGCTCAAGTGGTAGAGCGCTAGCCTTGAGCACGAAGAGGCTCAGGGACAGTGCCTAGGCCCCGAGTTCAAGCCCCAGGACTAGCAAAATAAATAATAAGGAAGGTGGGCACCCACGGCTCACGCCTGTCACCTCAGCTACTCAGGAGGCTGAGATCTGAGGATCATAGTTCAAGGCCAGCTGGGAAAGTCCCTGAGACTCTTACCCTAGTAAACTACTCAGAAAATGACAGAAGTGTTGCCGTGACTCCACACTGCTGGCCTTGAGCAGAAAAGCTCAGAGACAGTGCCCAGCACAGAGAGGAGAAACAAGGGGGAAAAAAGGGGGGGGGGAGAGACTAGAGGTGTGGCTCAGATGGTTGAGCTGAAGCGTGGTGCGTGAGAGGCCTTGAGTTCAAGCCCAGGACCGCTCCCCCTCAAAGGCGGAGTGCAGGAGAGCAGCGGGGTGGGTTCTAACTTAGCTGGAGCCCGAGGTGTGGTGCGAGAGCGCCAGGCCAGGGGAGAGGGACTGACCCCCCGGCCTGCGTGGGGACCCCGACACGGGACACAGGTGGACAGCCACGCAGCCACTGGCAGAGGGGACGCAGGTCCCACCCGCTCCCCAGGGCCACCTGTCTGCACCGCTGAGGCACCAAGGGCTTCCTCCTGGGGTCTGGCGGGGCAGGAGGTCCTTTCCTCCCTCCCCCGCCCCCAGTCCTGCCCCACCTCCACCAGGCAGGACTGTGCGCACACGCGGCTCTGCTAACCACAATCGGACATGGTTCCTCACTGCCTGGGCTGCGGGACCCAGGAGGAAGCCGGGCAAGGGCGGTACAGGCGGCCTGAGCACAGGGCGGCTCCTGACCCTCCGCCGCTGCCTCGTGGAGGTGTGCGCCACGCTCCGGTACAGTGCTCCCTGTGTGGGGAAATGGCCTGAGAAGCAAGCTTCCGCTAACCCGAAGGCTGGGATCTCTGAAGAAAGTCCCTGGCCTCCCGCGCTGCAGGGCCTGGACTAGGGCAAAGCCTACGAGATGTCTGTCGTTTGTCTGAGGTCGGGGCTTTGAGATGGACGCAAGACTCTGGACACTGAGCGGGTCAGTGGGAAACATTGGATGTGGTCAACAGTCCACCAGAATAGAAGTGAGGCGCAAGTTAAGGAAGGAATCGCACACCTCCAGTGCCAGCAGTCATGAGGGCTATGAAGCAAAGACTCCCAGCTTCCCTCCCACCCCAACACAGCACTGAGGCTAGCAGCACTGGGGAGTGCACCCCTGCACCACACCCCCTTGTACTCACACTTTTTGGTCAGTTGTGGGGCTTGAACTCTGGGCCTGGGCACTGTCCCTCAGCTCTTCAGCTCAAGGCAAGCGCTCTACCACTTGAGCCACAGCACCACTTCCGGTTTTCTGGCAGTTTACTGGAGATAAGAGTCTCCAAGGACTTCCCTTGCCCGGGCTGGCTTTGAACCGCGATCTTCAGATCTCAGCCTCCTGAGTAGCCGGGATTACAGGCGTGAGCCACCAGCGCCCGGCTTCATACTCTCTATGTATGTAGGGTCTCCCCTGCCCACCTGTGTGGAGGGAGAGGCGCGGAGAGGTAGCGCCCACCCCTGGGGGTGAAATGGGGGGACACAGGAGAGCCAGCGGGAGAACAGCAGACCTGCTTTATTCGGTACCATACCACCACGTGCCCAACTAATCTCAGCTCTCTCCAGATGACACCGAGTGTCAGGTGGGACCTGGCGGTGGATGGGGGGGTGCCAGCGGTGAGGCCACGGCCTGGGTCCTAGCCTCAGTTTCTCCTGGGGACTGTGGGCGCTATGGCCTCCGTGGCAGGGCTGTCCACGCACGCAAGAAACCTGGGCCTTTCACTACCGAAGCAGCCACGCAGCGGCCGCGATGTTGTGGTGTGGAAAGGAGACAGCACGTGGCGGCGGAAGCAGCGAGCCGAGCTCAAAGGGACCACAGGGGATGGCGGGTGGCAGGACAACTTTATATCACGCGAGCGCGCAGGGCAGGTGGGCCGGGGGGCGGGGCTGCTCAGAAGCAGTAGGACGTGTGGGTGACCCAGTGCGCAGACTCCTCCTTGGAGCGCTTGGCGGAGCTGTGTGTGGTGAAGAGTGACTTGTAGGCTTCCGACTCCTCGCTGTCGGCAATGGATCTTTTCACGGCTCCCGGCGCTGCCTTCCCAGCTTTTCCAGGAGCACCTCCATTAGTGGCTAGAAAAGAAACGGCCCAACTTTCTCAGCTGAAGCTCAGGCCGGGTCCTGGCTGGCGGGAGTGCTGGCCCGCGCCTGGCTGGCATCTCCCGAGCGGTGGCCATGGCTCCCGTGGTGGCCGGGCCCGGGGCGGCTCCCTCCCAGGACGCCGCCGCACCGGGCGCTCTGCAGGCAGGCGCCGCACAGCCCACAGCTTAAACTGCGTGAGCTGTGGGCCGGCTGCGCCTGTGAAGCGAATGCTGTTTGCTTGAAGTGGGGGTGGTAAATGTCAGGGTCTGGGCTGGCGCTGGGCCGGCAGCGGGGCAGGGGCTGGAGAGGACTGCGTGGCACCGGTGGAGCCGGCTGTGCCAAGACCAGGAGGCGGCCACGGTCCCGAGCCGTGCACAGGGCACTGAGCGTGTCTGAGCGTGTCTGAGTCGGCTGGGTGGCCTCTGGCCACACACAGTCACCACCTGGGACAGCACGCGGGACACGCTGCTTCCTGCCCTCCCTCGCGTGGCCGCAGGCCTTCCTTCCACCCCCAGCTCCTCCGTGGGACTCACCTGCACTTTTGGGGGCTGAGGCTGGCTTCTCTTTGGGGTCGGAGCCGCTTTCCTCGGCCCTGCCAGGCTTCACTTTGGATGGCCCTGGGCATTCTGGAAAAGAAACACAAACCAGCAAAGCGGGCCGTTGTATGGGCCGTTGTATGGGCCGTTGTACGGGCCGTTGTATGGGCCGCGGGCCGAGGTGCTGCCGTTCTAGCTCTAGCACTCACCTTCGGTGGCTCCCGCCTTCGAAACACACTCCACGCCCTTGGGCTTCTTGGTTTTCTGCAAGAGGAAAGAAGCGGGGGAAGCGTTAGACGTGGTGTGGCGCCGAGCCTCCTTGTGGCCGGTGGTCTTGGCACAGCAAACCCGGCGCTGGCACCGGCCAACTCTGACCCAAGCCTCCATGTGCATGCGGGTCTGCGCGAGGGCCTCCTGCTGGGGCGGGACGCCAGTGCCACTCACTCAGTGGCCACTGGGGACCGATGCCCACAGCGGGCAGAGCAACGCGGGTGCGCAGTCCAGCAGCACAGCATGGGCTACGTCCATGGACTACGTTCAAAGCTCTCAATTACTTCTAGCTTTTTTTTTTTTTTTTTTTTTGTCAGTCATTCCTGGGTCTTAAACCCAGGGCCTAGCTGTTGCCCGAGCTCTTTTTGCTCAAGGCTAGCACTCTACCACTTTGAGCCAAGCTCCACTTCTGGTTTTCTGGTGGTTAATTGGAGATCAGACTCTCACATCCAGATTTTCCTTTGAACCACGATCCTCAGAGCTCAGCCACCAGAGTAGCTGGGATTGCAGCACCTGGCTCTGGTTAGGTTCTTAGGCACTAGAATTGTGATATGTTAATTGCTGGTCAGCAAGAATGGAAAGAAAGGAGCCATTTTAAAATCACACAGCCATGTCTGCACTGACTCAACTGCAGAGACAGGACTGCGTTCGTTTAGTTTACTAAAGCGTCACTTTTGTGGTGGTAGCAAGGCCAGAGAGCCACATTATTTCAGACGACCATCTCCACCTGCTGAACACTGAAGGGTCCTTCTCGGGCTCGGCCTCCCACTGAGGGGCGGCACCTCTAAACCAGGCCGACGCCAGCCGTCCCCGCTGGCGGGAGGGACAGGGCGGCGTGTGTGTGGAGGGCCAGTCACTTCCGCTGAGCTCTGACCAATCGGCAGGAAGCCTGGGACAGGGAAATGTGCTCAAATAAATGGGACAGAGCTCCATGAAAACCCCAGTAGCTTCTTCAGTGTTCAATTGCCCCCTCGTGTGTGTTTGTGCATGTGTGTGCGCGTGCATGTGCACTTGAACTCAGGGCTGGGTGCTGCTCATAAATACCTGCACTAGCTAGCTAGTATCCGTGCCTACTCAGTGAATCGTTGTATGAAATGCGCTGCTGGCCTCGGCCGCTCTGAGGGTTAAGCTCAGGGCGCCTCCTGCCAGGCAGGTGCCTCCTGCTGAGCCGCGCCCCAGCCCTCCCAGCGCCAAGACTGCCCCATCCCCGCACGACCCGGCCGCTCCGCTGTGTGCCCTGTGTGGGGCGCTGTCTACGCTGTCACTCGTGGTGGGGCCGAGTGTGGACGGGTACCACGGTGCCCGGCACGGGCAGGTGGGGGTGGACCCACACGCTCAGAAGCTGCCAGCAGCCTGGGTGAGGGCTGGGGCGGGCTCTGGGGAGCGCTGGCTCACCCGGCCGCCCCGGCCCACAGCCCATGGCCCACGTGTCTCACCTTCTCCAGCCTGGCCCGCAGCCGCCGCTCCTCCATCCTCGTCTGGAGCTCCTCCACATCCTCCTTGGTGCCGTTGAGCACGATGACGTCGTCGTCCTGGAACGCGGTCCCGCACTGCAGGGCGAGGGGGAAGACCGTGGGTCAGATCACCGCTGCTCCCGGCCCTCTCCATGGCCGAGGGCCACCTAGGAGGGAGGGCAGGGCCGCTGCGAGGCACGGCTGGCCCCTCACCCCCCAGCCCCCTGCAGTTAGGGCCTTCTCAGCTAATGCTGCCTGCACAGTGGGCTCTATAGGAATGTCAACGTTTGCTTTTATTTTGGTCACGTGTGCCGTGGACACCACTAAACGGGACAGAAATCACAACACTTACTGAAAAGCAGTGCACGTCTCAGCTCTGCACATTCATTCAAAGCCAGCCAGCCAGCCAGCCAGCCAGCCAGCCAGCCAGCCAGCCAGCCAGCCAGCTCCACGGTTGTCCTTTGTGTTCTTATTTGAGGCGGTTTCAGCATACAGCACAGGCTGCCTTGACTGTACCTTCCTCCCAGGAGGTAGCCCAGGCCTGCCTCAAATTCTCATCCTGCTCCACCTCGAGTGCTGGGATTATAGAGGTGTGCCACACTGCCTGGCTCTAGGTCGTAATATTTCTTATAAATGCTTTTTTAAAAAAAGAGTCGGGAAATGTCAAGAGGGAACTGTGGTGGACACGGGCGTGCGTGTGCTACACCTACGTCGTTCACAGCCAATGGGACAGGGCTCTCGGTGTTTCCTTACAAGCAACACCTGTAAGGAACAGCTGCTGTTGGTGTCTGACCCAAGCACACCTGTGTGGCACGGCTGTTCTGTCATACCTGTCCGCCCCCTGCAGAGGGCGCGCGTGGCTGTGAGCGTAGACCTGTCTGCCTTCGGGAGCACCTGCGCTCTTCCTCGGTGCTCCTCCGCCTGGTGATGGCTCGGGTTCTGCCCACAGGCCGCTCCCTAACTGCTGACGGGTCAAGGGCCAGCGCCAGCGCCAGCACAATGCTATGGGGCTTCCAGCCCTGGCTTTGCTCACAAAGCCTGAGGAGGGGTGGGTACCCAGACGCCCCACCATGGCCACACATGTGGCCCCCCGCCATGTACATGTGAGCTCTGGGGTAGTGTGGCTCAGGCTCTCTGGTCGGCGGGAATCGCCAGCTCTCCCCCCTCTCCTTAGGAACACATACACGTGACTAGAGTAGACTTTACCACGCAGGAAAGCTGCGCTCAGCTCAGCTCAGCTCAGCCCGCAGTCTCAGACCCCAAGGGTGGCTGTGGGCTGTCCCCGGAGCCCGGCCGTCCTGGTGCAGTGCTTTGTTTACCCAGCTCTGAAGAAGCTCAGAGAAGCCACGGCAGCATCGCCTGCGGCATCCCCGCGTGAGAGGCGCCGGGGCCCCGGGGGAGGCAGGGGCAGCGCGGCCGAGCAGGAGAGTGCAGGGCGGTGGCCGGCACCGGCAGGGCAGAGCCTCTCACCCCATGCGTGCGTGCGCACAGCGGCAGCTCAGCAGCTCCGGTGGTAAGTGCCCTGCTACCTGCTGTGACTGAATGGCAGGCTCTCCCCGGGCGGCTGAGGCAGGAGGGCCAGGCCCGGGACTACAGGGGGGCACGACCATGCCTGTCTTTCTTGGTCCCTCTATGGCACTAGAATAGGATGCCTGAACATCAGGCAGACTTGGAATGCAGGCATGCGGGAACCTTTCCCTCACCACATGCTCCGCGTCTGGCCTAAACCAAAGGCGAGTGGAGTATTCTCACCAAGGCAGAACCACCGATCATTCCATTTAAAGTGTAAGTGTGTGTGTGTGTGTGTGTGTGCGCGCACAATCACACACCAGTCTTGGGGCTTGAACTCAGGACTGAGCTTTTTTGCTCAAGTCTAGGGCTCTGCCGCTTGAGCCACAGCTCCACTTTCTGTTGTTTTTGGTGTGATTAATTGGAGAGAAGTCTCATGAACTTTCCTATCGAGACTGGCTTCGAACTGTAATCCTCAGTTCTCAGCCTTTGCATAGCGAGCAGCACAGGTGTGAGCCGCCAGCACAGGTGTGAGCCGCCAGCACCAGGCAGGGCTGTTTTTGGTTTTTTGCCTGTCCTAGGGCTTGAACTTAGGACCTGGGCTGTCCCTGAGCTTCTTTTGCTCCAGGCTAGCGCTCGTTAACACGTGAGCCTCTGTGCCACTTCCTCCTTTTTCTATGTCTGTGGTACTGAGGAACGGAACCCAGGGCTTCATGCATGCTAGGCAAGCACTCAACCACATTCCCAGCCCAGGCAGGACTGTTTTTAAGGAATGTACATTCCCCACGGAGGGGGGGTGGAGGGGGAATCACGTTTACTAAATACACCTTTCATTATGGCTAAAAAACGTTGCAATCACAGTACAGAACCCCCCCGCCCCCAGCAGTCCAAAGTGGCTGAAGCAGCAAGTTAAGACAGATTGTGGAGGCCACGCCTCAGGTGCTCAGGCAGACGAGGATCCCAAATTCAAAGTGAGCCTGGAACAGATGTCGTGGCCACCGTGGGGGCTGTGACAAGCTGACACCTAAGCCACCGCTCTCCCGGCTCTGCAGAAGTCAGCTGCCCCAAGGACAGGCCACCCAGACGAGGCTCCTCTGTGCGTTATGGAAAGCGCTGAGAATGCTGCCCGGGGTGGGGTCTACGCCAGGTCTATGCGTCACCTGCACGCCCAGGGACGCACGACCTCTGCAGCAGGAAGGAATAAAACCCCATCCCCTCCCCTCCCCACCTCCGGGGAGAGCCGACCCCTACTGCATTTAAACAGTCTCCTTCCCGGGCAAGTTCGGTTTCTAAGGTGGATTTGCTTAGTTTAGAGATGAGATAGAAAATATGCAAACTATAAGTGGGAGTGTTAGGTTTGTGCAGGCAAGTACTAGAATTTCATAACAGGTCTTTCCAAGTAGGCTATGAGGTTTGAGGAACATTTACTGAATCATCACAAAATACCCCACCCCTTGACATTTGGGGAGCAGCTACCTCTCAGTCCCTAAGCCTGTTGGGTAAAAAGAAATTACAATAAAGGTAAATGCAACATTAGAAAGTCCAAGCCAGGCACAGCGCTCAAGCCTACTCCTAGCTATCGGAGAGGGAGAGCCTGGGCACTGCGTGGTTTGAGGCCAGCCCGGAAACAAAAGCTCACAAGCCTATGTTTCCCTCAACTGGAACCTGTGTTTCCAGTGCTGTCACCCCGCTACAGGGGCAGCAAAATGACACAGTACAGTGGTGCGCGCCTGGCATCCCAACCGTCAGAACCAGAACCACAGCCCACGCTGGGCATAAACGGAGACCCTACCTGGAAAAAGGGGCTGGAGGCAAGGCTCATGTGGTAGGACACCAGCCTAGCAAGCACGAGCCCTGAGTTCTATCCTCAGTACCATAAAAAACACAACCAACCTATAATTAGTTTTGGGGTTTTCTGTTTTTTTGCTGGTTCCGAGGCTTGAACTCTGGGCCTGGGGGCTGTCCCCAACCTCCTTTTGCTCAGGGCTAACATTCTACCTCTTGGGCCGCAGTGCCACTTCGTGGTGTGAGCCACCAGCACCCAGTTTTTATTGTGTCAGAACTTAAGAACTCAAGGATAACTTGGAATGCTTTCTCCAAATAACATTTGTAATGGTGACAGGAGAGACAAGAAAGTGCTGCCGCGTCTGAGGGAAACACCAGTCAAGACAACAGGCTTGCCAGGCGCCGGTGGCTCAGTCTGAGCTCTGAGGGGCGAAGCTGGGAGCCAGACCAGGCAGAAGAGTCCCAGTGAGACTCCTATCTCCAAGTAACCACTCAAAAACTGGAAGTAGAACTATGGCTCAAAGCGGTAGAGCGCTAGCCTTAAGCAAAAGGTATTAGGGACAGCGCACAGGCCCCGAGTTCAAGCTCCACAACTGACCAAAAGAAAAAAAAAGGGCAACAGGCTTTTTACTTGTTACGGAAGCCGAGGTGCCAGTCACGGAGGCGCAGCCCCACCTCATTCCTGAGCCCAAGGACAATGACCAGGCCAGGAAGGTGGCACCCACAGATACCACCACTGCCCTTCTGCCACGCCCACCGAGGAGCCCACTGGAGGTCGGGGCAGGCCCCATGCTAGCCTCCAGTGATGAGGACATGACCCTCTCTTGTCTGCAATCGAGCAGGTCCTCCCTAGAAACAACTCATGCTCTCGTGCCAGCAGGCTTGTACCTGCGATGGCCACACAACGCTTCATGTCATTTCCGTTACTGGAAGATGGGAGCAGGCACTGCATACACCCCAGGCTCCACACCTATCACTCTTGGGGAACCACCGCTCAGATTAGAGGGTTACCCTGGCAACAGCCAACCACACCCAGTGTTGACACAGCTGTCTGCTGCTGCAAACACTTTGGGAAACACAGTTTTTTTTTTTTTTTTGGTTGGTCGTGGGGCTTGAACTCTGGGCCTGGGCGCTGTCCCTCAGCTCTTCAGCTCAAGGCGAGAGCTCCACCACTTGAGCCACAGCACCACTTCCGGTTTTCTGGGTGCTTTATTGGAGATAAAAGTCTCATGGACTTTCCTGCCCAGGCTGGCTTAGAACCGCAATCCTCAGATCTCAGCCTCCTGAGTAGGTAGGATGACAGGCGTGAGCCACCGGTGCCCGGGTGGAAACAGACACATGGAGCCAGCCACTTTACTACCTGACATTCACCCAAAGAAACAGACGTATCTTTCTGCCACACAAAGACTCGCGCTTAATGCTCACTGTATAATTGCAATGTTCAAAACCTAGAAATACTGAAATGTCCACAAGCAGCTGAATGAATAAGAAAACTGGGCCTGAGTGCATAAGGATGTAGCTCAGCGACACAGCACTGGCCTGGCGTGTGAGGGCCTTAGATTCCACTTCCAGCCCCCCATCCACCACCAAAAAAGGGCTGGAAATGGGACTCAAGCGGGGGAGCGTCTTCCTAGTAAGCTCAGCACTCTGAGTTCAAATCCCAGTACTGATGATAAACGTAATGCAACCATAAGGATGAGTTCAGAGGCAGTGTTACCGGTGAAGGCCAGGAGAGACGTGCACGCTGTATACATGACACAATGTGCACAGGAATCTGGGGAGGTCCAGAGATGGGGGCAGGAGGGCTACACTAAAAAGAGGCACAAAGCAACTCTCAGAGGTGAAGAAAGTGCTCACCTGACTGTGGTGTTGGTACTTATATAAACATGCACATCGCTGGATGTGGGAGTACCACCTCTAGTCACAGCTCTGGAGGCAGCTGGGGCAGGGGGATCACTGGGGGACAGGAGTTTGAGGTCAACTTGGCCAGCAGAACAAAACCCCATCTCAAAAGAGAAATCTGGTCAAGCTCCCCACCTGACGGACGCATGGACTGGTAGCTGCGGTAAAGCTGGGAAGGGTAAGGACACTCACCAGCGCCGTCTCTGGTTCTTCTAGGAAGCGCAGAGGAAAACACCCAAACTATGGCCATAAGAATGCACTGGGAGCCGGGCGCTGGTGACTCACACCTGTAATCCTAGCTACTCAGGAGGCTGAGATTTGAGGACCCCGGTTCAAAGCCAGCCCGGGCAGGAAAGACTGTAAGACTCCTATCTCCAATTAACCACCAGAAAAAAATGGAAGTGGCACTGTAGCTCAAGTGGTAGAGCGCTCACCTTGAGCTGAAGAGCTGAGGGACAGCGCCCAGGCCCAGAGTTCAAGCCCCAGGACAGACCAAAAAAAAAAAAAAGAATGCACTGGGAGCGCCAGGCATGGGCCAGCTTCGAGCTACAAAGCCTGGGCTTCTCGTGTGCGTGGCCGTCTGCATCTGCGTCTTCCTGTATTTAAGGAGCTCTGCTCCGGAGGCTGCTGAGGCAGACCTCACCCACCCGGCCGCGGTGGAATGCGGCTTTTATCCCGATGAACTGTGCTCAGCTTTATTTGAAGGGAAGAAAGCAGCCCCCCAGATTGCCAAATTCTGTAAAAACCCACCCATATCCCACATCCTTGGGTATGTACACAAAGCGAGAAACTGCTCCCAGATTTCCCGGGGGCTGCGCTTCATCACCACACCTCTCTCCGCAGAGGAGGGGAACTTCTCGCTGGCCTACATCATCACCTTTCACGAGGAGCCCGCCATGTTTGTGCAGCTCCTCAGGGCTATCTATGCGCCACAAAATGTTTACTGTATTCATGTGCACGAAAAGGCCCCAAGGAAGTACACGAGGATGGTGCAGACCCTAGCCAACTGCTTCGGAAACATCTTTATTCCATCACAGACACAAAAGGCGGCTTACAGCAACCTTGCAAGACTGCAGGCGGATATTAACTGTATGAAAGATCTGGTCCGATCCAAACTGCGATGGAGATATGTCATCAATCTTTGTGACCAGGATTTCCCCATCAAAACCAACAGAGAAATCATCCACTACCTCAGAAGCAAGTGGAAAGATAAAAACATCACTCCCAGAGTGGCCCAAACAGCGCGCCCGCCACCCCCGCCAGGCCCAGGGCTTCCAGAGTCCCGCACGGAAGGGAGTATCCATGTATCTCCAAATGAAGAATTGGAGCGCAAGCCACCACACAACGTAACCATTTACTTTGGAAGTGCCTACTACTTGCTTACGAGGAAGTTTGTGGAGTTCATACTGACCGACAGCCGTGCAAAAGACATGCTGCAGTGGGCCAGAGACAGCCACAGCCCAGAGCAGCATTACTGGGTGACCCTGAGCCGACTCAAAGGTAAGAAGACTGACCACAAAGATGTCTGTTCAGAGCAGAGGCCAGGGGCAGGGCTTCTATCCTCCCCTCCTTTCCCCTCTCTCCCCCTTGTGCCTGTTCTTGTGCCAGTATTGGGGCTTGAACTCAGGTCCCCAAGCTCTTGTTTAGCTATTTTGTTCAAGGCTGGCACTCTACCACTAAAGCTACAGGCTTAAGTATACTTCTGGCCTTTTGCTGTATAATTGGTAATCTTCATGGGCTGGATTGGAACTTGGATCCCCAGATGTCAGCCTCCTGGGTAGCTAGAATCATAAGTAACCTGGGCCTGTCTGCCCAGGCTGGCTTTGAACCTGTCCTCAGATCTCAGCCTCCTGAGTTACAGGATTACAAGTATGAGCCACCTGCAGTCAAGTGGGGACTTTTTTTGTTTGCTTCATTTGGCTTTAATTTTTATCCTTAATTATTCAAAAATTGTGGACATTTGACCTGTAACATGGTTTCTAAGAAAGTATTCCATAATCTATAAAACATACCATAATAGTGGTATAGCTGTATCCAAAATAAGAAAAGTTCCTTCCTGGCCTTCATGTGCATTGGGTTCCGTATCTCTGGACACTGAAGGCTAACCTGTGCTGGAACGAACAAAATTATTTTGTACTATTGATGCAAACATAATCTGTTTTTCTCTGTCATGCGGCTTTCCTAGCATTATTCTTTTCAAGCTGATTTCTTCCCTCATTTCCTTCATTGCTTTCTACCAAGGGTACTGGTTCAGTATTTCTCCAACTGCCTCCTTGTATTAGCTGTAAAATAAATGTAAAGCTTGGTATAAGCCCCAAAAATATCTGATCAAAACACATACTTAACAAATTGTTGGCTAAATCTTCCATGTATGATGAAAGACTATTACCATAATTCAACAGCAAAGTACAGACGTTGAAATGTAGGCCCTGAACTAATCCGCGTGGACTGGCTGGGGAGAAGTTCACACATTCCTAGGGAAAGTGTTTTATAAAAATGCTTGCTTTTCGAGATTTTAGCAGACCCATTTTAGTGGAGGGAGTTATTCTTAATGGAGATTGTTTTTCCTATTCAGCTGTTTTCTGAAGGCTTTGTTGAAATTCTCTTGCTTGATCTTTCCCTGGGGAGCGCAGGTGGGTCTTTGGCTTTAGGACAGCCCCATCCCCACCCCACCTGGCTGCTTTAGTCTCCTCTACAGAAGTACTGGCATTTTGCTTCTCCTCAGATAGAGCCTTTGAAAATCCTGGCCATATGTCGTTGGGAATTCTTCCTGTTTTCACCGTTTGGTAAATACCACTGGGCAGCCACTACTGCCAGGCATGACCAGGAGGGCCCTATAAAAAGGAGACATGCCCACACCAGCGAGGTGTTTGTGCAAAGGCCCCGACACTTCACAAGGCTCTCGGAGGCAGAGGGAAATCCTGTGTCCTCTCCTCTCAGTGGGCTTAGGCGTCTCTTCCTTGGAAAGACTAAAGGGTCCTCCAGGAGCACAGCTGCATGCGGGACATCCAACACACCTGGCTGGGCCTGTGCATACCCCTCCCACCCAGCGCAAGTCCTTTCTCCAGTTCACCTCAGAGGGCTGTTACAAACAAAACAATCCGAACAACCCAACATGACTCCAAGGGGCACTTTGCAAACACCAGTAAACTACAAGGGATGGAGAATGGGTGGAGAACGCAATCTAGGTCCTGGATGGAGGCTGGCGCCCTGCCGCTCAGCTCCAGCTCCAGCTCCAGCACAGGTGTGGAACACCATCTTTCTGCGGTGGCCTTCGCTCAGGGAATGGAACTTTTACTGAACAACCAAAACTGAACTCTTGGTGCGTGCTGGTTTTGTATCCCCTCAGATGCTCCCGGGGCTACACAAGATGCTGGCTGGGAAGGAAATGTTCGAGCCGTCAAGTGGAGAACAGAGGAAGGAATAGTTCATGATGGATGTAAAGGTAAAAAAAAAAACCAAAACAACCAACATTAAAATGTTTTACAAGGGCTGGGAAGGTGGCTCAGTGGTAGAGCGCTTGCCTTGCATGCTCGAGGCCCTGGGTTCGATTCCTTAGCACCACATAAGCAAAAAGAAAAAAGCCGGAAGTGACGCTGTGGCTCAAGTGGTAGAGCGCTAGCCTTGAGCTGAAGAGCTGAGGGACAGTGCCCAGGCCCAGAGTTCAGGCCCCATGACCAGACCCCCCCCCCAAAAAAAAAAGTTTTACAAAATCTATGTGGAAACAATATACATTTAACCTGAGATGATCGATTAGCAGGGGTGTCAATTTTGATTTAAAAAACCCTTTACTTGATGTAAGACCCCCACAGAAAAGTGTAGGAATTATAAATATATGGGCTAATAAACATATTAGTAAGTGACTATAGCAGGGGTTTAACTCATGAAGTTGTCTGTTTGGTTTGGTTTTATGAGACAGGGTCTTGCTATGTAGACCTGGTTGACCTGGAACTCTCTATCCTCTATCCTTCCTGAGTACAGAATTTCAGGTGTACCATTATGCCCAGCTGAAGTGTTTTTTTTTTTTTTTTTTTTGGTCTGTCATGGGGCTTGAACTCTGGGCCTGGCCTGGGCGCTGTGCCTGAGCTCTTCAGCTCAAGGCAAGTGCTCTACGGCTTGAGCCACAGCACCACTTCCGGTTTTCTGGTGGTTAGTTGGGAGATGAGTCTCAGACTTTCCTGCCTGGGCTGGCTTTGAACTGCGATCCTCAGATCTCAGCCTCCTGAGTAGCTAGGATGACAGGCATGAGCCACCGGCGTCCAGTTCCAGCTAAAGTTTTTAAACAACGTTATGGGGGCTGGGAAGGTGGCTCAGTGGTAGAGCGCTTGCCTTGCATGCCTGAGGCCCTGGGTTCGATTCCTCAGCACCACATAAGCAAAAAGAAAAAAAAAAGCCAGAAGTGGTGGTGTGGCTCAAGTGGTAGAGCGCTAACCTTGAGCTGAAGAGCTGAGGGACAGCGCCCAGGCCCAGAGTTCAGGCCCCACGACTGGACCCAAAACAAACAAACAAACAAACAAAAAAAACATTATGATCTGGTTCTTCTACCTGCTCCTACAATTCCAACTCAAGCACTGAAGAAAGTGAGTCCCGTGCTCTGATTTGTCAACTAGCATGTGAGACTGACAGAGACACGCTTCCTGTAGCCACGGCTTCCAGACCAATGCTGCGCAGAGACAGCTGCTGCTCTGTAGTGGGTGACAAGGGGTCCTCTTGCTCCCCAGCAGTCTCACACAACTTGGGCGCACCCTCTGTACCCGTGATCTAAATTCGCCCAGTCACACAGAATCACGGTGCAGTGATTACTTTCCATTTGGCCCGAGCCTCCAGGCTGCCGACCTTCACTTTCCTGACTTAACAGGTGACGATGTCTCTACTTGAATGTGTCAGTTAGGAAAGCACCCGTGATAGTGGCTGCCACCCCTCAACTTGACCACGTGCCAGCCCTGACTCTTCACACAGATAGGCCGCTGGAGGAGTGCTCCTCTGGATTGTCTCAGCTTCTGCTTGCCAGGCTCCCCTTCTCCTTTAAGTATTTCCTGAGAGAGGTTGTGAGAGAGGGGACTTCTGATGATTGGGCTGCGGTGGAGACAGTGCAGGAAGGAGCCATTAGCTCGGCCCCTCCCCAGAGGCGCGGACAATGGAGAGCGAGGAGCAGGCCAAGTGCAGGGAGAGGCACTAAAAAGTGCTTTGGAGTTGGTCAAAGGACTCTCACTGGATTCAAATTCCCATTTTAATTATTTACACCTACGTCCAACAGTCACTCAGAAAAACCAATAAAGCCAGAAGCAATGACTTATTAAAACTAGCACCCTGATGAACTGCCCATGACCAAGGAAAACACTGAGCAAGGAGAGTTAGATGAGGGGGGACTTGTTTTGCCAGGCAGCAGGTACGTGCCAGCTCATCTCCCAGTGTCCAGGTCAGTGAATCTGACACAGGATTCACCTGGAGGGAACATTATAGAAATTCCTGGCACAAAGGACCTAATCAAAACAGTGGCCAGATGGTTTTTAACTGAACTGTGAAGCCCAGAGCCTTATAGTGACATCAGAAGGGGCATACAGCACTTCTCTGCAGAGGGAACAGCTGGTGGAACAAAGGCAGCTGAGATTCTGTGTTCTCTCTGCAGGCCACTATGTCCAAAACACCTGTGTCTACGGACCAGGAGACCTGCCCTGGATCATCCAATCACCTTCTCTGTTTGCCAACAAATTCGAGCCGGCCTCTGAGCCCCTCGTGATCACGTGCCTGGAGAGGAGGCACCGGCTTCGGGTCCTGGCACAGGCAGAGGTCCCCATAGAACCACACTGGCGTTTCCAACCGGAAAGTCATTTCAACATGAAGCTGCACTGCTAAAGGCATCTGTTTTCTTGTGGATGTGATTCTTTCCTGATAGAAACAAGGAAGCTTAGAACTAAAGAACACCAGGACAGTAATTCCTGGTACCAATTAGTCCTCAGATTTTTTTTTGCCAGTCCTAGGGCTTGAACTCAGGGCTTGGGCGCTGTCCCTGAGCCTCTTTGTGCTCACTTGAGCCACAGTGCCACTTCCAGCTTTTTCTGTATATATGGTACTGAGGAATCAAAGCCAGGGTTTCATGCATGCTAGGCAAGTCACATTCCCAGTCCTGGAATGTGTTTTGACAAGACATTACTACTGATCACAGGCCACTTCCCTAGCTTTGGGAGAAAAATCCCAGGAGAACAAAAGGCCTAAGCCTGTCCCAGTAGTCTTAGAAAGCTGAATGCTTACATAAAACGCTCAGTGCTGCAAGGTGCATTCCAGCTGGAGTTGCTCTAGGGTGGGTACTTGTGGACAGTACCTGTGGGAAAGAACCCCCCCACCCTAATGGAAATACGCTGGCCATGCCGGGCTTGTCAGTGAGAACAACAGACTGTACTCTGGAGACCCCTGAGTAAGATGAAACTGCTTAGAAGCGGGGAACACTTTGTCCAAAGCTGCTGGAAGTGAGTCATTGCGCTGCTGCCTGCTAGTGCTCTTCAAGGCAACCATGGCCACGCTGCACCACAGGGCACTATGGATGCTGGAAAGGGGGTGAATGTGACTGAGGAGTGAATCTGGACTTCTGTTTCATTTAGAAGTTTTAGCTGACTGTGTTAAATCTGAGGCCCAGGTGGCTAGCAGCTCCGTCGCCGGGCTCACTAAGGCAAGTGCAGCACGCACCAGGATGAATGCCCCCCAGCAGCACTGACACTCCCCACAGAAGATGACGGGGCCTGGGCACGGGGCAGGAGGGTGAGGCCAGGATCTGAGCAGGCAGCTGGGCAGCCTGGCCACAGAGGCCACCCTACTGACTTCCTATGAGGTACAAGCCCCATAACAGAAGCAGCGACCAAAACACACTACTTCAGAAACAGCACAAAATACAGTAAGAACAGCAAGGTTTCAGGACACTTGTGTAAGTGCAGCAGCAGCTTTGGGATTGGGGGGTGTGGGTGTTAGGAGGTGAAGGAAAGGCAAGCTGCTCTGACCTGAGCAGCACAACACCAGTGCAAGCTTCAGCACCACTCACATCCAATGGAAAGGCAGATGGCGCACACTCCATTCTCAAGCAGATTGTCTGCTCACTCATAGTGTATAAGAACAACATTAAAATCCCACATAAAACTGTGTGAACTCTAACACCAAGGTGATGTACGCACAGGGGTCCTGAGATGATGCCTCTAGTCTCTGGAAACAGAGCCCCCTTACAGCCTTACACGTTACTGTTTAAAAGCATATATTAAGTTGGGCGCTGGCAGCTCACCCCTGGAATCCTAGGTACTCAGGGGGTGAGATCTGAGGATCACAGTTCAAAGCCAGCCCAAGCAGGAAAGTCTGTGACACTCTTATCTCCAATTAGCCACCAGAAAACTGGAAGTGGTGACGTGGCTGAAAGTGGTAGTGCAAAGAGCTCAAGGACAGCATCCAGGCCCTGAGTTCAAGTCCCATGACTCCCTTCCCCAACACAAAATAAGTGTTTCTTCCAATTCTTTGAGGCTTGACAACCATAAATATTGCAGGAAGCTCAAACAACCCAAAGGAGATCAAAGCCAAAAAGTAGAATTAGATGACCCACTTGTGTGTATGTGTATGTACACAGGTAGTGGGATTTGAACTCAAGGCTTTGCTCTCTCATCTGAGAGAGCTAGTGCTGGTGCTCTACCACTTGAACTATAGCTCTACTTTTAGCATCTTACTGCTTAACTGGAGATTAAGAGATTAAGACTTTCCTGCTGGCTTTGAGCCTTGATCCTCAGGTCCCAGTCTCTTAAGTAGCTAGGATTATAGGCATGAGCCACTACAACTGGGCTTAGCCGACCACTTCAAAAAAATATTCCTTTTCCTAACTTAATTTTCTCTTTCCACCCCATTTGCCATGAAAAGAATGTAAAACAAAACAAACGAATTTAAAACAGAAACAGCCAAGTACACATTCACATTTACTTCTAACTTAAAGTACCCCCAAACCTCCACCTATCACAGAGCCTGAACACAAGGGGCCAGAAGCTAGCAAGTTAACTACTACCACTGCCATACCTCTAACCTTCACAGCAACTTCGCTTTATGCCTGTGCATACCAGTCACGTAGGGACCCTGATAAAACACAAACTAGATCAGTAGGCCTGCAGTGGGCTGAGGTTCTATACTTATTTGTGTGTGCTGGTACTGACGCCTGAACTCACAGCCTCACACTCTTGCTCAGCTTTTTCACTCATGCAGGAGCTCTATCACTTGAGCCACACTTCCATTTCTGGCTTTTTGCTGATTAGTTGGAGGGAAGAGTCTCTTAGACTTGTTTGCCAGGCTGGCTTCAAACCTTGGTCAGATCTCAGCTTTCTGAGCAGCTGGGATTACTGGCGTGAGCCACCAGCACTTCTTTTAAAGTTTTTTATTTCTTAGAGGTGATCTACAGAGGGGTTACATGTACGTGAGTCAGGTAATAAGTACATTTCCTTTTGTACAGTGTTACCTGTACCCTCATTCTCTCCCATTCCCATTCTCCACACACGAGTTGTATAGTTCACTCTCATCAATGTCCAGTGCACTCCATTGCTGCACTTTTTCACCCCTTCTCCTCAGATTCTGTGCCTTCTCACCCAAACAATCAAACCTGCCAATATTGTAGGTTATGATGAACTCTGAGTAGCAAGCACATTATTCATTTTGCAACCTGAAATGATTCCAATGTGTTTCTTCTTGTTGCCAGAAGTGAAAATACAGTGGGGAATACAATTAATTTTTCTGGCTAGTGATTTGTTTATAGCAAAAACAAGAAAGCCTAGCAACTGCCATCTCTTTGGATCCTGTTTACTGAAATCAGGCATGTACGCCTGATAGAACCAAAGCTGTCTCCAAGCTCTGAATCTCTGCTAGTGAATTTAAAAGGCACTTCTTGGCAGGCACTAGTGGCTCATACCTGTAACCCTAGCAATTCAGGAGGCTGAGATCTAAGGATTGCAGTTCAAAGCTAGCCCAGGCAGGAAAGTCTATGGAACTCTTATCTCCAGTTAACCACCAGAAAACCAAAAGTAGAGCAGTGGCTCAAAGTGGTAGAGCACTAGCCTTGAGCAAAAAGAGCTCAAGGAGGGGCTGGGAAGATGGCTCAGCGGTAGAGCGCCTGTCTTGTATGCATGAGGCCCTGGGTTCGATTCCTCAGCACCACATAAAAAAAGAAAAAGGAAAAAGCCGGAAGTGGCGCTGTGGTTCAAGTGGTAGAGCGCTAGCCTTGAGCTGAAGAGCTGAGGGACAGTGCCCAGGCCCAGAGTTCAGGCCCCACAACTGGACCCCCGCCCCCCCCCAAAAAAGAGCTCAAGGAAGTGCCCAGGCCCTGAGTTCAAGCTCCACAATTCCCCTCCCCCAAAGACACATCTAGAAAATTGAAGGTGAAAGGAGAAAAAAAACGCATAGCTTTCAGCCCACTGAGGCCCTGGCACAGGCCTCATACCAGTGACTGCTCAAAAATTCAGATAGAGTCCAAATAGCCTTAGGCACTGGTTGTCTTCCTTCATTCCCATATTCACGGTGCACTGAAATTCCTGATGCAGAAGTGGCCGGCGTTCTCCACGCACCTAGATACCCATTAAGACTACATCTCCCATGCTTCCCGGCAGCCAGGTTCCCTGGCCTTGTGACTCCCAGCCAATGGGGAGAGTAGAAGAGATATGAGCCAGTTGTAGGTCTGCCCACAGAAATCTCTCCAGAAAGAAAGATACTCTCCTTCCCTTAAGTCAAGGGGAAAAGGGAGAGAACTTTTAAACCACAGGAATTACAATGAGAGACAATCCATTTCTGTCCCTCAGTGCATGGTATCTTCTCACAGTGGCTCTGGCAAACGAACACAGGCATGCATGCAACCCGTTCTGCAGCGGCAATGTTTACGTCTATTGTAGTAGTAAAAAGCACTCATGACCTTGTCTTCTACAACAGATTACCAAAACAATTCTTTTAGCCCAGTGCCTGTAATCCTAGTAACTTAGGAGGCTAGATCTGAGGATGGCAGTTCAAAGCCAGCCGGGAAGGAAAGTCCATGAGATTTTTATCTCCAGTTAACCACCAAAAGCTGGGAGTGAAGCTGTGGCTGAAGTGGCAGGGTGCTAGCCTTGAGCTTTTTATGAATGTTCAGGGACCAGGCCCAGATCCCAAGTTCAAGCCCTAGGACCAGCACACACAAAACAATCCCCCAAATTCGGAGGTACCCGAGTTACAGCCAGTCCTGCCTCACTGGAGGGCTGGGTGGCTGCCTGGCTCGGCGGTGGGTCTGTGTCCGCGAGTAAGGTCAGCACCCTTGCAGCTAGCTCTGCAGAGCCTGTCAGCTGCACCGGCTTCAGCCGGCTACGTGAGGGGCTGAGGTGACACTAGGGGCAGCCTGGCAGCCTAAGGGTGTGGGGATAAGGCTGGCACTCTGATCGCTCTCATCAGTGAGTACCCCACGCCTGGGTGCCTGCTATGATTACTCTGAAAAACTTGTGCTGACTTGGCTCACTTGGCGTCTGAACGAAGTTTTCAGCTCATTCCCCACCTTCTCATACCTTTTTTAAAGATTTCTGGAGTGCACAAGGTACTCGGGTGAGTCTAACCTCAACACCTCCATGTACACTATGTGTAATAATGCACACACAACTGAGCACGGGCATACACAGAGCTCCCTTCTTGCTGGCAGGACCACCCTGCTGCAGAGTTCCTGACCTGTGCTTCCCACAGCTGTGCTTCCCAAGCTGCTGCCAAGCTCTCCCACCCCCACGCTGCAGCACACAGCCACCTTCATGCTAGTACATGCGTTCCCGCTTGCTCTACCAGGGTAAGAGCTAAGAAGACAGTCAGGGACACAGAAGGACGGACCGCAGGAAGATTCAGAGCTAGTAGGAGCTAGGCAGCCTTAGGCTGGCACGGTGCCAGATCAGTGCAGAGGGAACACAGCCCCCTGGGAACAGCCCTGACGCGCACAGGATGCATGGGCAGACCACAAGAGGCTGACTCTACTTCAGCAATCAATGGCCTCCAAGGGTTTTCAAATATGCTTTGGAGAGAACGTCAGGAGAGCTGAACGATGGAGGGACCCCAGGCCACCTGATTTCCTCTGCTACCAAGGGAAAAATGGAGGACGACAGGAACTTACCGTGTGACAGACTTCCGCCTTTATCTCTTTCAAGGCGCGTTCAGAAAACACACAACCGCAGCCCCGAAGGAAGCAGAACCTGGAGGGAGAGTCCAATGAGGAGAATGGCTTTACAGTGGACTAGACATGAGTACCGACATCACTGACACCACTTGGCTACACAAGGAGCCAGAGCCATGAACATAAAAATGGCTGTATTTCACTGACTTAAAAATCAGGGTCTAGGGCAGGGCATTTGCCTAGGGCATTCAACTTGCACACACTAGGCGCTGGAACCCCAGTGCCACAAAAACAAATTAATAATTACGTCATGTAAAAAAATTAGAAAATATTCATTGAAACTACAAACATAAAAAGACAAAAAGCAAATTGAGTGTATAAATCAAATATATACATATATATGTGTGTGTATATTTAGGTTTTATAGGGTTTTTAGTTTATTTTATGAGTATTTAAAGGTTTTTTTTTTTTTTTTTGCTGGTACCAGGGCTTGAATTCAGGGCTTTATGCTTACTCACTTGGCTTGCTGGCTCACACTGGTGCCCTAACACTTGAGCATCCGGCCCTCTGAAAAGGCCTTAAAAAGCAACTATAAACCACATGAAAGCAAAATACTCAGGAGGCTGAGACCCGAGGACCGCAGTTCGAAGGCAGCCCAGACAGGGAAAGTTCATGAGACTCATCTCCACTTAAACACCCAAAAAGTTGGAAGTGGAGCTGTGACTCAAGTGGTAGTATGGTAGCCTTGAGCACAAATGTTCAAGGACAGTGCTAAGCTATCAGTTCAAGCCCCAAGGTTGGCACACATACAAAAAAGCTGAACAATATGAGAGCAGGGATAGGACACTAACATGCCATTTAGAAAAGACAAAATCTACAAAAAAATTGTTAGCCTCAAATGTTAAAGAAATTCATTTGAAAACCATGGCTTGTTTCACCTCGCAGGTGTAAGTGAGGAACCTGAAGGTCTCTATTGAAAACTGTGGACACAGGCACTTCTGTGGGCGGTGGGTACCACATGACACTGCATTTTAGGAGTGGAATTTGACAATACCAAGTAAAGAACCACTTTAAAAACTGTTCAACAGAAACGGGTCTCCAAGTGCACAGATGCACAAGTGTGTACTCATCAGGTTGTGAAGCCCAACACTGCTTTTAATAAGGAAAGCAGGGAATCACAGACCTGTCAAGTGCTCACCGGTGGGGAATGAGTCCAGCAACTCTGAATACCCACAGAGCCTCTGAAAAGAACAAGGCTAATTGGTGTTGAAGGTTGGAAAAACACATGAAAAATTAAACAAGGCAGCAGCAAAGTAGTTACAAAATATGAACAAGGGATCCATGACTGTCTAGAAGAACCATGTTTAAGTACAGGTCCACCTGCTGAGAGTGGACACTAGAGGGAGGATGGGCAGCAGAAAGCACATTCACATTCTACTCCACCCAGTCCCCAGAAAATCCACCACGGAGATTTTCACCACATGCAGACTGTACTAATGGAAACTCAATAAACACCTCAGTAGATTCACTAAATAATGTTGGGTGACTCCTTCCAGTGAACATTTTATGGATGCTTACTACTATAACACTATTTTTCTTTGAACAAAGACCTAATGTATTTTATTGCATGGCAATTTATTTCTATATGTTCATATCTTTAGTATATAAATTTTACTAAATTTACTAATGAAAAAAATCTATTGCACAGGCTCTATTAATCAAGAGGACAGAAGCCAAACAGGCAGAGTTCAAAAATAACTGGGAAGAGAAAAAGGGGCAGACTAAGTAGCAGAAGGGAGAGGAGTCGGGGGCCACCAGTCAGAGCACCAGGCTACAGGCAGCTGGGTTTGTTTCCTACTGAGTTCTTCCTGTGGGGAGAACCAAGGTTTTCTTAAAAAGAAGTGGGCAGCCATGCAGAAGGCCACTCATTGTATGAACTCTGATTATATGAAATACCTAAGACAAGCAAATTCACCGAGGAGAAGGCAAACTGACACCTGTCAAGGGAGAAGTGCCAGGGGAGGGGAAGTGGTCGCCCTGTGGGCGGAGCAGGGGGAGAGGGGAGCGTGGGAGGGGGAGTTTCTTTTGGGTGACAAGACAGGTGGTGACGGCACTAAAATGTGAATGTATTAAATACCACTGAATTAAAATGGCCGATTTTGTTACGTGACTTTCACTTTAATATACATACATGAATATGTACACAAAAATAAAAAGAAGCCAGGCACTGTTGGCTCACCCCTGTAATTCTAGCTGCTCAGGAGGCTGAGACCTGAAGTTATCTTGGTTCAAAGTCAGACTGGGCAGAGAAGTCTGTGAGAGTCCTATCTCCAACTAACTACCAAACCAGAAGTGGATGTGTGGCTCAAGTTGTAAAGAGCTATCCTTGAGCAAAAATGCCAAGTGAGAGCAAGAGGCTCTGAGTTCAAGCTCTAGTACTGGCACCAAAAAAAAAAAAAAAGAAAAAAAAAGTATAATAGCTTGAAATAAAATACAGTAAGCAGGGTAATATTAGGTAAGCAAGTTCCCTGCTTGACCCAACTGCCAAAGAACTGAGCCCTCAATGGTTTAAATTTAGGCACTTGAAAGGTCCCTGGCCTTCTATTTTACTTCTCTTCAAATCCATAAGCTCCAGGCTCTTCCACTTCAGAGCATGGCAGTCCATCTCGGGTAGAGTGTGAAAGCTGGCACAATGGGCACACCGCCTGGCACAGCACACCTACCAGCATTGGTCTGTTACCTGAACAACACAAATACACCAGAGTGCCAGAGAAGGAGCACAGTCAGCTGGGACCTTAGCCGGTGCTCACAGCATGCCTCACTACATCCGAAGTCGCCTGCTAGTCAATAAATCTGGGGGCTTCCAAGGAACGGGAGTTGTCATGGGAACCCTGCCCTTTGCTTTCAGTACCTAGGAGCCGATGGTGAAGTTGACTGACTCAGGTCTCCTGAGTGTCACCCTACAACTTTCTGAAGTTCCTCTTTTTTTTTGTTTGCTGGTCATGGGGCCTGGGTGCTGTTCCTCAGCTCTTCAGCTCAAGGCTAGTGCTCTACTACTTGAGCCACAGCACCACTTCTGGCTTTTTCTGCTTATATGGTGCTGAGGAATTGAACCCAGGGCCTCATGCATGCAAGACAAGCACTCTACCACTGAGCCACCTTCCCAGCCCTCTGAAGTTGGGTTGCAGACAATGAAGCCAGCTGAGCTGACAGAGCACAGATGGCCACTGGGGACTGAGTGTGTCTTTTTCCCGAGGCGAGGTGAGCCGAGCTGAGCCCTAGGATGCCACAAAGAAACCCCAGGCGGACCAGTTCTAGTTCACGGCTCCCAGGTCACTGGCGCTGAGGCCACACTGACCTGTGTCGGCCGTTCATCTCCAGGCCCACCACGGGGCAGATGAACCGGGCTCGCTGGAGGTCATCGTGCTTGTCGCCTTTCGTGTTTCCTTTATCTCCTTCCCAGGCCGGGTTATCAGAGAGCTTTAGCTCGGTCACATTCTGTGGAGAGACATGAGCACTGCTGAAGACAGTCACATTAAGAGCAGCACAGCTCAGCAGGGGCACTGGGGATCACTGGGGGTGCCACTGGCCACTCACGGGCGATCTCACAGCTGTCACCCCCCCCACTACCCCTGGTCTGGCGAAAGAGCCACACCCCAAATTCAATGTATGATTCCCACTGAATGCACTTGTACACCATCAGAAAGTAAAAATCCTACATCAAACCATCATATATTAGAGACCACATAACTTGGCAGCTCCTTTTCATATACGTTTGTTATTTGAGGGACAGAAGCAACTCACTAATAGCATGCACTTAGTTCATCCAAGGTCACGACCTAAGGCAGACCTTTAGGGGGAAAGCACACTCACAGGTCTCCAAGAATGCAGCCTCACAAGGTGTTTCATTCAGCAGCTCTGTGCTAGTGTTGGAGGCATCTCTTTCTACTTAACCCACTGTTTGATTTCCACACTCAGAAGAGCAGCTAAGCACCTCACAGGAAAGCCATACTTCACAGCTCACTTCCTAAGAGTCAGGCGAAGCTAACTAGGACCTCCTCAGGTGTTCTGCTAAGAAGAGAACTTAGGGCTGTAAGGAAAACCGTGCAATCCTTCCTCCAAGAGTCTGTTTGGAGGTTCCAGGAGAGGAGCCTGGCTAGTTATACACCCTTGACTGAAGCACACTCCTCTGTTGGTCCACTCCACACTCAACCTCAGAAGGGATACCCATGCCACAGTGAGGGGAGGGGACATCAGATAATCAGCCCAATCAGTAGACAGATCAGCCTATATCCTGCATCTTTCTCTTCACTGCTCCCATTTCTTGGAGGGGAAGGAATGTGCATGTTGTGTGCATTACAGGTTTGACCACAAAAAACCATTGTGTGTTTTAAGCATTGATTAAATGAAAACAAAAGCTAGTGAAGTTTTGAGGTAAAAGAATTCACACTTGTGGCTTTTTCAGGAATGAAAATCAGTCTGGCAATTTCTACAGTACCGTCACTGGCTACATTTCTGAAAAGTACTCAAATAAGCATATCCTATAATCAGCCCCAGAATCCAAGCAAAAAGCCTAACATATGAATGAAAAAGAAAGCAAGGCAAAGGAAAGGTCCTAAAGCCCTCTCCTGGGAGCCAAGGACTGGGTTCTGGTTAGGCCCCACTAAGCAGCCTTGCGATTTTTGGAGAGTCATTGTCACCCAGGTGAGGGCTCATCAGCCTGATGCCGCCGAACTTCTTCAGCACCTTATGGATTTGAAAGATTCTGTTCTCTCAATAAATGTCTCCAATTTATATATATTTTTCTTTGATGCGTGTCCCAGAACTGGCAAACAGAAGTCACTGGCACTAAAGACACGACACCAAGCGGGCTTGAGGCCTTTCCTTCTGCCTCCGTATGTAATGGAGAACAGGACTGCATGCCTGGTCTCCACCAAGAAATGGAGGGCTATAATTACAAAATTCTCTAATTTTTTTTTTTTTTGTCAGTTGTGGGGTCTGGGCGCTGTCCCACTGCTCTTCAGCTCAAGGCAAGCACTCTACCTCTTGAGCCACCGCGCCACTTCTGGTCGTGATCCTCATATCTCAGCCTCCTGAGTAGCTAGGATGACAGGCGTGAGCCACTGGCACTCGGCAAAATTCTTTAATTTTATGAAAGCACCTCCCAGATTTAACTAAAAATTCAAGTAACTGAATTTCTTTTTCTTTGTTTTTAAATGGTGTTGGGGATCCAACCCAATGTCATGTTTTAAACAGGATAAGAAAGTGACCTGCTAATGAGCTATATCCCCAGGCCTCAAGCAGAACCTTGATTAAGTACACTCAGAAATTTCACAGCTTCCACAAAACCACAACAGGTTAATCATACAGAAGTACACGTGTAGGTATTCTGGGCTTGAGATTCACATAAGCTATTACTTCACAGCTCTATTAGAGGCTGGATAGGATTAGAATCTCAAATTCTAAAGTCAGTTGTTAATGTACATAATTTTATGAAATAAGCTCAACCTGGGAGACTCTTTGGAGCACTGTAGAAACATGCCTTACCTTAATGCTCTTTATGTGAGATGCTGCCTTCCCAAGAGCCTTTTCAGAAGATTTGTCCAACAGAAACTCAATAACTGCATCTTTGTTATAAAGTCTGCAAAAGTAAGGATCAAAGTATGTAGCAACAAGCAATTCAATAACCAAAGGAAAACAAATTAAATGCTAACACAAAATCACTTACATTTGAAAAAGAAATGTCTCGCTTTCCAAGTAAAAGTGCCTATGACCTTCTATCAACCCTTATGAACATGTACAAAGAAGTGGTTTAAATCAAGAGGCAAAGGGTAGATAAAAAAATGAAAAAGGTAACCTGAGAAAGGGATTTTAAAACCTGGGAAATTGAATGTAAAAAAAAAAGTACATATTTTCACTTTTTTTCAAAAATAAGAACAGAAGATTCAGAACTTCTAGGCACACATTATTGGACTTTAAACTGGCTAAGGCTGGGGGGTATAGTTCAAGTTGGCAGAGCTACAGTACTTCCAAGAAAGAAAAAGAAATAGCTAGAATCAGCTCCCCTGTTAAACAAGACATAATCTTTCCATACTACCTACCAATCTCTACTGACCCTCATATGGTTCCTTTATGCTTTGTATTTCAAATTTAGCAGAGTTAGAACATGGCCCTTGAGGTTTTGAACCATGGACTGAATAAACTGAATTGATTAGGGGAGTGTAGTTATGTCCAGAAATCGAGAATGAAAACTTTTTCTCAACAGATTTGCTTAGGATAATTCATCTTTGATGAGTCAAGAACTCTTTGTAGCCAGGCACCAGTGGCTCACGCCTGTCATCCTAGCTACTCAGGAGGCTGAGATCTGAGGATCACGGTTCAAAGCCAGCTTGGGCAGGAAAGTCGGTGAGACTCATCTCCAATAAACCACTCAGAAAACCGGAAATGGCACTGTGCCTCAAGTGGTAGAGTGTTAGCCTTGAGCTGAAGAGCTGAGGGACAGCGCCCAGCCCAGAGTTTAAGCCCACAACTGACCAAATAAAAAAAACTATGTACACATTAAAATTTCCCTTCAAGATCACCTAATAAACCTATGTTGATTAAAGTAAAGCAGCCATACCTGCCAAGTTCACAGGCAACTATTGGTCGTCTTAGGATCTCTTGACTCAGAGTGCAATAGTTCCACTGGGCCACTAACTCAGCATCTTTATCAACCTAATAAAAGAATACAAAAATAAAATCTTTCAATTAAGTTTCACAACTGAAAACTCCATGGTATACAGCTCTCTATATAAGCTTAATACTATGCTGATATTCTGATACTTAAATCAAACCACTTTTATTTATTTTATTTTATTTTATTTTGTTTTGTCGGTCGTGGGGCTTGAACTCTGGGCCTGGGCGCTGTCCTTCAGCTCTTCAGCTCAAGGCGAGCACTCTACCACTTGAGCTACAGCGCCACTTCCAGCTTTTTTCATTTTGCTTATGTGGTGCTGAGGAATCAAACCCAGGGCCTCAGGCATGCAAGGCAAGTGCTCTACCTCTGAGCCACCTTCCCAGCTCACCACTTTATTTTTTAAATCAAACATAGTGAGGCTGGGCATGGTGATATACACTTATAATCCCAACACTCAGGAGACTAAAATAGAAGGATCACACATTTGAGGCTAGGCTTGGCAGATTACCCAAGCCCTGCTTCAAACAAACAAACGAACGAACGAACAAAAAAAGCCTTGATGATTATGATGATAATGATGATGTTGGTACTGAGGCATGAATTCAGGGCCTGGGCACTGTCCTGTAGCTTTCTTGCTCAAAGCTAGTACTTTACCACTTAAGCCACACCTACACTTCCAGTGCCTTGGTGGTTAATTAGAGATTTGAGTCTTATGGACTATCCTGCCCAAGCTGGCTTTGAAATGAAACCCTCAGATTTCAGCCTCCTGAGTAGCTAATATTACAGGTGTGAGCCACAGGGTACTTGGCTGAGCATGAAACTCAGTGATGATGCTTGGGTGGCATGCACAAGGGTCTGGGTTCCATCCCTAGTATAGCAAACAAAACGAAAAACAAGAGCGACAGATAAAGGGAACAAAAACATCATGGGTAATTAATACTGTGTCAAACAAATGCAACATATACAAAGCAACTACCACTTACTAAAAACTGTACAAGTAGCTGGGCGTCAGTGACTCATACCTGTAATCCTATCTACTCAGGAGACTGAGACCTGAGGATTGCAGCAGAAAATCTGTGAGACTCTTATCTCCAATAAACTATTTAGAAAAAAAAGCAGGAAGTAGCGCTGTGGCTCAAGTGGTAGAGTGCTAGCCTTGAGGCTCAGGGTCAGCACCCAGGCTGAGTTCAAGCCCCAGGACCAGCAAAAAACAAAAACAAAACTGCAAATACTACCATTTGTATTTTAACACTAAATCTAGGAAGGGCATGTAGAACAAAACTTCTTAAGTATTGCAAGGAGGGTACTAAAAATTCCAAGTTTCAAATCATGAGCTTGATTAAGATTCTGATGACCATCTCCTAACCAAAAGGCCACTAAGTGTCACTTCATTAGAACAAAGGACACGTTTATCACCCAGGAAATTCCAAGAGACTTATGAAACCAGGGGTCCAGAAACCAGGGGTTAAAACCCAGCACACACATCTAGTGGACATTTCTTATTACTTCACAATATGGATTTGAGATGGAAGCTCTACAAGGGGTCGCGCTCTCTTCTGTATTCCCAGTGTCTAGCCCAGAGCGCACGGAAAGCACTATTATTTGCTGTGCACGATGGAGTGAATAAAAACTATTCTGCTTGCCTAAACATGCCTCGTATTTACCTTTCCTCTTGTCCACCCCATTTTGACATGTTTCTTGCCCAGCTTTTCAAAAGGAAGCTACTCCCTTTCAGCCCCATCACAAGACACTGAAAGTGAGCTGAGGCCAACAAAACAAAACAAAAACTCCAGGAACTGGCGAAGGGCCGGAAGAAAGTTGAGAGTGCCAGCCATGCTCCAATTCTGGCTCTGCCACTTTGTCCTTCGGGGCCTCGGTCTCCACGTCTGGCCGAGGGCCTGGGCGGTGAGGGTCCCACGTCGCCCACGCCAGGTCAGTGAGTGGCGGCCAGGAGCCGTCAACACTGCGGCTGGGAGCCAAGCGGGCGGCCGGCCGGGCCCAGGCCTCGCAGGCCCCAGCCGCTCCCCGCGCCCCCCGGGCCGCCCCCGCGCCCGCGCCACCCACCTTCTCGACCTTCTTCGGCCCCTTCACCAGCTCGTGTCTCTTGGGGATGGTGCCCCCGTCGCAGCCCATCGCGAAGCCCCACTCGAGACCAGCAGCAAAAGCTCCACTTCGCCACTTCCGGGATCGCCGGCGAAGGATAAAGCCACCTCCGGCTCCCTGTGATGACGCACCGCCCGTCGCGCAGCTCGCAACCGGAAGAGGCGGGGAGTAAGGCAAGCCCGTTGCCTAGCACCGGTCGCCCCAGGGAAGCGCTGCCAGGAGTTGGGCGTGGCCCGGGACGTGAGCCGCGGGCGCGCGCGCCGGGCCCTCCGAGTGCGCCCGCTGCAGCGGGCCACGCGCCACCCTTCTTCCTCCCTCCTCCCCGGGATTCCCGCAGGGTGGTCGGCGCTCGCCCACCGCCCCCGTCCGCGGTCGGGCCCCCCAGCAGCTGGGGCTGCACATGGGCACCTCCCAGCCCGTTCAGCTAGCTCGTGTGCACCGCGGGACCCATCTGTGGAGCCGCAGGTCGGAGCCAACCACCCTGGACCAGCCCAGCAGGTCCCCTGCAGGTTCGGGGCCCCCGCGAGCCTCCGACCGGGGCGGGGGCCTTCGGTACGGCCCTGCGTCCTGCTGGCGGTGCGTTATGAAATTCCCCTCTCATGGGATAGTATGTATCTTACTCACTGGCTCCTAAGGCCCAGGTTAGGTGTTTTGTTGTTGTTTTGAGAGGCCGCTATAACTAACAAATGAAACATTTATTCTTATAAGAGATACACTGATATCTACATTCACTTTTGAAGAGACCAGCTCTATTAGATCATAACGGGAGCAGAACTCCCTTTTATAAGACCTGAACTCCATCATAGTCTACTGTCAGGCTCTTGATTATTTCTTGGTCCCTTTAATCATTATACAAACCAGGAGAAAAGCTCACTGTTGACTAGAAGTAGATTCTTTTCAGAACTGGAAACTGCCACACTGACCTCAGTGAAATGTTTTCAACCTAAATCGATAATAAATCTGCCGCTGGTGGCCCTGGGTTGTAATCTTAGCTACTCAAGAGACTGAGATTTGAGGATTGTGGTTCAAAGCCAACCCAGACAATTAACCTGCAGGGACCAGGAACTGAAGGTATGGCTTCAGTGGTAGAGCACCAACCTTGAGTGAAAAAAGCATGTGAGACCCTGAGTTAAAGCCCTGGTACCAACACCAAAAAAAGAGGAGGAGGAGGTGGGAGGAAGGAAAGAAAGAAAGAAACAAAGTTGTTGAAACAGTTCCTCACTTGGGAACAGTTGCCCATTAAGAAAATAGGTAGATGTGAAAAGTTCCAGGTCTATAGAAGCAGAGTGGATATTACTATCATCAGTGGGAATTGATTGATTTATCAATAAGTTGGTCTCTCATTGGCTTGTGATCACAATCACCAGAATGAATCCCCGGGAGAGTGGGAACTTTCTGTCCTTTCCAGTTGTACCCCAGGACTTAGAAGAGGGGTTGGCATAGTCAAAGTACATTTCCTCAGTAAACTGAAAAAAGAAAAACAAAAAAGCACAGACTCATTAAGGAGAATTGACAGACCCAGTTTTGCGGCCTTTTCCCCCTCCCCCTCCCCCAGACTGTGAGCAATACAGAACACAGGCAACAGGACAGCTGTTTCCAGAACCTTACTTGAAGGCTGAGTCTTAACAAAGTCTAGCAATGCCTCCAGCCGCATAAAACGGTGTCCTTAACATGACCTCTCCCTCTGCAAGATGACCACTGGAGAAAGCTCAACAATGCCTTGTCAGCTGTGCTGGCTGAGGTGGACAGCTGGACTTCTCTCTCTCCTTTCCCTTTTAGATTCATTGGTCTCTTGGCTACTCTGTGCCTCAGACTATACCCAACTAAAGCAGTGTAACTTATCACCATCATCAGTGGCAACTATCTTGGGTTGAGAGCTGGTGCCATGGTAGAAGGCCTGCCTGCATGTATTACCCTTCTTGACACATCGGGTTCTGGCATCTGGGAGGCAGGTGTGTGTCATGGCTGTCTGTTTTCTCTTTCATTGACTTTGTTGAATGAAAGGGATTTTCCTTACATAAGTCCTTGGGCACAACTTTGTCCTGGTCCAGATGTAGACTTGAAGAGAAGTGTAAGGATGGAATGATCAAAGTGGGAGAAATATAAACACAATCATCTACTAAAACCAGTGTTTCAAGCCAGGTGTTGGTGGCTGGTGCCTGTAATACTAGCCACTCAGGAGATCTGAGGATCATGGTTAGAAGCTAGTCTGGGAAAAGTTCATGAGACTTTTATCTCCAGTTAACTTGCAAAAAAAGCTGGAAGTAGAGCTGTGGCTTAAGTGGTAGAGGCACCCGTGGCTCACCCCTGTAATCTTAGCTACTCAGGAGACTTGAGATCTTAGGATCTCAGTTCAAAGCCAGCCCGGGCAGGAATGTCCATGAAACTCTTATCTCCAATAAACCACCAGAAAACCGGAAGTGGCCCTGTAGCTCAAGTGGTAGAGCGCTAGTCTTGAGCTGGAGAGCTGAGGGACAGTGCTCAAGCCCAGAGTTCAAGCCCCATGACCCGCAAACAAACAAACAAACATAACCCATGGTTTCTTTTTGTAATTTGATTGAAACTTTAGGCTTTTTGTCAGAGGGTATTTACTGGCACATAGGAAATATTGCATATAGTTTATGCATGTTTGCATTATACCACACCCTCATGAACTTTAGGATTGAGACTTTGAGTCCACCCTGGGCAAAGTTAATGACACCCTATTTCAAAGCACGAGACTCAAACAGAAGAGCTAAGAGTGTGGCTCCCGCAGTACAATTCATTTCAAGCTCCAGGACCAACAAAAAATTCGGGCTGGGGATAAAACTAAGTGGTAGAACAATTGCTGAAAGAGGAAGGAAGGGAGTGAGAAGAAAAAGAAGAGAAGCTGCTAACCAGACCTGGTGACTCCTCGAGTGCTTGTCACATGCAAAGATCAGTGGCAACTCGACCACTTCCATCCTCCTGGTGAATTTAACTTAATTGGGGTCAAGCTGTTACCACCACACCATCTACCATTTCCTCTTCCCTTGGTGGAAATGGTAAACAATTCTGAGCTATTTGACACAAATGTTTAGCAAAGAGGTGCCAAGAGCTTAAAAAAAGCTATATTCCATTTTGTTAGATTTTTTTCAGAAGCAATCATCCTATGGATTAGTGAATGATTTCCTAGAAGCATGACTCCCCCCGCCCTTTTTTTTTTTACTAAGAGCCATTGCCATCATTTTGTACCAACAACATTCCTTGGTTTTTAACTTCTCAGACAAAAAAAGGTGGGGAGGGGGGTCATGCTAATTACCCACTAGAGAACGTGTCACTCAAGACTGAGAGCGTCCAAGGTCCCAGATCACTGCTTTAGTAGTAATTATTTAATCAATACATGCTGTGATCAACATCAATGGAAAAAAATAATGTCACAAGTGCTTCAAAGCCGCTTTTGCTGAGAGCCTCAGGCTCCCCACTTAGCACTATGAATGAACAAAAGCTGGAGAAAAAAAATTAGACATCCCAGCCTCCTCCTCATGTCTGTGTCCTTTGCCCTAAACCACTCTCTCTTGCAGTGACTCCTCAGCCATCTTAAAAGTCAGGGAGGCGTAGTCAGGGACCCAACTATCTGCCAGGCCTTGTAACAAGGCCCCACCCCCACCCACGCAATCCTGAGATTGGACTGTCCAGCCACCTGCCACTATCCCTACCACACTACCACATGCCTGTGACAAGGATCGTCTCACTGTGCAACCTCTTTCCCTGCCCCCGCTCTTCATCTATTTAAACTTCATGTCTAGACCCAGAAGATGGCTGAGGACAGGCTGAAGTGCTGTCTTCCCTGGCTGCTCATGCCGCATAGTAAATCTCTGCCCTTCACCTTGTCTCTTTGGTGTATTTGGCATAGAAGCATGAGTGGCCAGAACGGATGTGTAGAATGCCTGGGGTGGCTAAAGCTCAAGTTCCTTTGCCCATTGCACTAAACATGTATTTCTTGTCGGAAGATAGTCTCCCATGGGTACTGCACATTTCCACACAGCTTCTGAGTACAAGACATTTGGTTCCTGGCCATCTTTTCAAGAGCCTTGGGAGGCAGAGCTGTCTTGGGGAGAGCAGGGGGCAGGTTGGTTGGTTGGTGATATAATAAAGATTGAGCCTCTCTCCAAGGTAAAGCTCAGTTAGCTCTGCTCAGAGCCCATTGTAAGAGGATGGAGGTTCTAGGCTGAGGGTTTCAAGGCTTGAATAGAAGCCCAGGCATGCACGTCCTCAGTGCCTCCTGTGGTTCCAGGGACAAATGGTACAATGGAGAATTGTGAGGAGCTTGAGGAGCTGGAGACAGGGGAGGAGGATGAATGGGGTGACAGCGACCATGATGCATTCATAAACTGGCATGTTGAATTGAAACCCTTTGCACTACAACTTCAGGATAATTTTTGTTGGTGGTGGTGGTCATGGAGTTTGAACTCGGGGCCCGGGTGCTGTCCCTGAGCTCTTTTACTCAAGGCTAGCACTCTTACACTTTGAACCTCAGCTCTACTTCCAGTTTTTGAGTGGTTAACTGGAGAGAAGAGTCTCACAGGGACTTTTCTGCCTAGGCTGGCTTTGAACCTTGATCTTCAGATCTCAGCCTCCAGAGTAGCTGGGATTATAGGTGTGAGCCACCAGCACCCAGCTAAGGACATTTTTTTTTTTTTTGGTCAGTCCTGGGGCTTGGAGTCAGGACTGTGCACTGTCCCCGAGCATCTCTGTGCTTAAGGCTAGCACTCTACCACTTCAGCCACAGCACCACTTCCGGCCTTTTCTGTGTATGTGGTACTGAGGAATTGAACCCAGGGCTTCATGCATGCTAGGCAAGCACTGTACCACTAAGCCACAGTCCCAGTCCCTAAGAACAATTTTTAAAGAAAGGCTAAAGTTCATGTTCATGTCAGACTAGCACCTTTAGAACCACCTGATTTCAGGGTTGGCCTTTGGTTGGCTGTGGGAATCCAGGAAGGTCTCCACTATTTCCAGAAGGATCAGAGTGGCTGGTTGTGCCTGACTGTAGAAACACTTTGGTGTGGGATGGCTGCTTTATGCTTTGTTCTGACAGCTTGGTAGTTTGATGTGTGCCAGGCAGGGCTGCTTACCTGACTGACTCCTAGCAATGAGCTACAGTGGTTTGGAGACTCTCAGCTACATTTCACTCCTGAGCTTCCCTTGATGGGGTACCATGCGCATGCTCAGAGGTCATTGTTGGAGGAAATCTGCATGGCCCTGGGGAGTCTGCTGGGAGAGGGAGGACACTGGAGCGTGTCCAGGCTTCCCCAGGTGACCCTTCCCTTTCTGATTTTACTCTGTGTCCTTTCACTGAGATGAATCATAGCAGTGAGTCTGACTGGACCTGCATCCTGCATGTCCTCCCCTGGTGACTCACTGGACCCTGGGGTGGGAGCAGTGGGGGGCAGGGAGGGAGAAAGGAGGTGGGGAGGGAGCAGATTCCAGAATGTCAAGTCTTCTCTCAGCATCTGTTAAGGCTTGTTAAGGCTAAAACCTTAGGCAACTCAAAGTTCTGGTCAAAGCTGTCCGTGTGTGTGTGTGTGTGTGTGTGTGTGTGTGTGTGTGTGTGTGTGTGTATGTGTGTGTGACAGACTGGATTGTGGGGGACACTCCACTTCGGCTCCCTCCCTCCTGAAGAAGGACATCACCGTGACAGCCATCCTGTTCCTGTGATTACAGAAGGGAGGCAGAAAGGACATGCCGACAACCTTAGGCTACATAGTTGTTGAAGCCCCTAAAACCAACCAGCAGGCAGCGAGTCTGCTCAGCTTAGTCTGGGACCCAGAGCTCACACATGCTCTCCGCTGTGTCCACCACTCTGGGTGTGGTTTTCTTGGAACAGGTCCCAGCTAAAGTGGATCCTGCTGTTCGCAGCTGGAGGCCCTCTAAGGTCTCTGTCCAGCCTCACAACGTGGGACTCTCCTTTTTAGTGCTCAGTGATCAGCTCCATAAAAACAGCCAGCCTGCTGCAGTGGACACTTTGAAGGTGCCCATCAAGCTGGAAGGACAGGCCCAGAGCTGGACTTGGCATCGGCTCAGGACAAGTAGCCTGGAGATGCTGTTTATAGGGCTGAGGTGCAGGTGAGACATATGGACCTCACCGAGGAGAGAGACACAATGCTATAACCATAGCAACAGGAGGGGGAGACTCCCCTGCAAGGGGGGGAGCTCAGCAACGCTTCTGTCTGTGCCCACTGATGGGCATCAGCTCCCTGTCTGCACCCCCACTGCATCTCCCACCAAGTGGTGATTTTACTTTCCAGAGCTAGCCTCCCACATAAGAACTTGGGTTCTGAGCATTGCATATAGACTTCAGAGGAAGAACTAAAGGATACAGCCAATGCTTTTATTTTGGTACCAGACCTTCAGCCATGTGGATCCAAAACAAAAAAAAAAAGAAAAAAAAAACACCTTTCCAAGAGAAGGGCTCACTGCAAATGGTGCTTACATTCATGATTATATTTAAATAGTATCATAGATTGCAACAGCTTTGAGAGTGCTGATGTCTGAACATTTTCTAATGGAATAGCAGAAACTTTATCAGCGGAGTGGTTTTGTAGCATGTACCTGCAAAATAAGGTAGGGTAGAACCCAACAGAAGACAGTCTGTGAAAAAGAATATGCATCTTAACTCGGATAAGATAACACAGCAAAAATATAGTTACATATTGGGGCTCAGGTTCTTCTTCAGTGGGCAGTCACATGCTTTGCAGGTGTGAAGCCTTGGGTTCAATCTCTAGCAGCACCATTCTCTCTCTCACGCTCTCAGTGATATAAACACAGACGCATAATTTTTACATATCTTACAGACTTAATTCAATCACAAATGAAAATAAAAGCTTATTACATTTTTCTGATGGGTGCAACAGAAAATCATTTGAAAATGGTTCCCTTCTCTTTCCTTCTCCAACTCCATGTTCTCCCTAGTGGCCTGCTATTGTGTGTGTGTGTGTGTGTGTGTGTGTGTGTGTGTGTGTGTGTGTGTGTGTGTGTAGTGGCCTGCTATTGTGTGTGTGTGTGTGTGTGTGTGTGTGTGTAGTGGCCTGCTATTGTGTGTGTGTGTGTTGCCAGTCCTAGGCTTGAACTCAGGGCTGGGAACTGTCCCTGAGCTTCTTTTGCTCAAGGCTAGCACTCTACCACTTGAGCCACAGTGCCACTTCTGGCTTTTTCTGTGTGTGTGATACTGAGGAATCAAACCCAGGGCCTTATGCATGCTAGACAAGCACTCCACCACTGAGCCATCTTCCCAGCCTTGGGCCTGGTATCCTATACTTCCATCTACCTCCTTGCTGGACTATGAGTTCTGTACAGGAAAGATGAACTCCAGTCCCCATGAGATGACATTAGCTGATACCCAATAAACAAGTGTTGCGTGAATGAATGTAAACCAAGCACACATTTAACTACTATAAAAAGTGACATCCATGATATCATCTCAAGCACTGACCCATGTAACCAGTCAAGGCCCGCTCCACTTCAAGTCATGACCTTGGCCTTGACTCTTTCCTGGCTCCCTTGGGGCAAACTCCTTGTGTGTGTTTACCACTGGGGGGGGGGGGGATCCCAGCTCTGGGCGCGGTGGCTGTTGGCTTCTGGCCAGGTCGTGGAATGAAGCTTAACCAAGAGTGAGCCTCGGAGGGAAAGAGGAGCCGCACTTCAATCCAGCGTCCCCCTGAATTGCTGCACGTGGTGCTCCAGCCTCTGGGCCTCTGCCCGGAGGTGCGCCAGGGCTGCCGGGCTGGGATGCTGGAGCACCGCGCTCTTGGTGGCCAGCGCCAGGTCCCTGAGCAGCCCACAGAGGTAACTGCTTCTGCAGAGGATTTCGTGGTGCGCATCCTTCTCCCGGGTCTCCGCGCACAGCGTGTCCACTAGCTTCTGCCCGGCCGTGATCACCAGCTTGCTCTGAGAGATGAAGACCTCAGGGGCTGGGCTGCTGTGGAGGCTGCTGGCAAACACACGGACGGCTTTGAGGAGCGCCCCAAAATACAGCCGGCAGTGTTCAGAGAGACGGATTTTCCTCTCAAGGGTCTGCTGACTCAAGGGTTGGGGCACAAGAGAGCTAGGACCCTGAGGAAGAGGAAGAGGAAAAGCAATAAGGTACAGACAGATGAAGAGGCTCTAGTCGCCTTCCTCTTCCTGTGGTTGCTCAATCTGCAAGAACTTCTATGACAACGTGCACAGTCTGGTTAGGGAAAACTTGATACTACAACATTTGTCCAAGAAATTAATGTTGATGTTTGCAAAGTCCTGCTACAGATAATCCTGCAGATAGACATTTGTATTATATATTATGTATTGTAACACACACGTGTAATTTTTTTTATCAGTTGTGGGGCTTGAGCTCCCAGTGTGAGTATTGACCCAGAGCTCTTTCTGCTCAAGGCTAGCGCTCTACCACTTTGCGTCACAGCTCCACTTCCAGTTTTCTGGTGGTTAATTGAAGATAATAGCCTCACAGACTTTCCTGCTGGCTTTTTATGATTTCAGATCTCAGCCTCTTGAATAGCTAGTATTACAGGCATGAGCCACCAGTACACAGCCACATGTATAAAACTTTACTCAGCCCTTTCAGTAGACCAGAGAAACCTCTTCTTAAGAACATATTGGCAATGAGTGTATTTTATCTTTCAGCCACATGGGAAAGGAAACAGATATGCAACGAATACCTATAATCCTAGCTATTAGGGAGGCTTATGCAGGATGATCAAGTCCAGGCAGGCCTGGGCAAAAGCAAAAGGAGGCTGAGGGTATTGCTCAAGAGGAAGCATTTGCCTAGGCAAGTGTAAGGCCCCAGGACTGTCTCTTCTCTACCACCTCCCACCAAAAGTTCATTTGATAATAAGGTTTTGCCGTGTGTGTGTGTGTGTGTGTGTGTGTGTGTGTGTGTGTGTGTGCGTGCGTGCGCGCGCACGCACGCACACACACGCATGCGCACTGATACTAGGGCTTTGTGTTCTTGCTTGGCTTTGCTGCTCAAGTCCAGCACTCTACTACTCGAGCCATGCCTACACGTCTAGCTTTTTAGTGGTTAATTGGCAATAAGACTCTGGCTTTCCTGCCCAGGCTGGCTTTGAACCACGACCCTCAAATCCCAGCTCCAGAATAGTTAGGATTATAAACCTGCACCACCAGTACCCAGCTAACCAAAAACTTATTTTCACAAAGTTTTCCTTCTGGAAAATGGTATCATTGTCTCCCCAGAGCCAGGAGTATTGAAGGATACCCAACATCTTAAGGAAGTGGCAAGTAGGTAACAATCCAAAGCTCCGTCTTGATTTTTTTTTTTTTTTTTTTTTGGTCTGCTGTGGGGCTTGAACTCTAGGCCTGGGCACTGTCCCTCAGCTCTGCATCAGTTTTCTGGTGGTTCACTGGAGAGGAGTCTCATGGACTTTCCTGCTGGACTGACTTTGAACCGTGATCCTCAGGTCTCAGCTCGGATCTCCTGAGTAGCTAGCATTACAGGCGTGAGCCACTGCCACCCGGCCCTTCTTGATTTTTTTATCCACCCTTTTGTTGTTGTACTGAGGGTTGAACCCAGGGCCTTTCACACACTAGGGCAGGTGCTGTACCACTGAGCTCCACTCAAGCCTCCCTTTGCAGTTTTATGAGTAAGGGAAATAGTCTCAGAGCAGGAGCTGCAGGATGGCTGCAGGGGCCATCCAGTTAGCAAGTCACGAGTCTGAAGCTCCAAGTCAATTGGCTAAGTCAGAAACTCTCTTTCCCTTCCCCTCTACCTCCTCTCATTTGTCGGTGGACTCCTGGAGACAGGACCAGGCAGGGGGTGGTGTCAGAAGAGGTCTTGTCCCCAGGGCTGGTGCGTTTGGAAGGGAGGAGGGCGGCGTACTTTGGAGATGTACATTTGTTTTTAGGATTTCGTAGGGAACATGGAAAATGAAAGCAATGAGTGTTTTTTAGTGGAAAGTGAGAAAAGGTGAGGTGTGGGTGGAAGTGGATGTATTGAAAGCAGAGAGCGGACAAGGTCGCGGTTAGAAGCAGGAAGAACCAAGAGCCAGACACTAGACTGTCAGCCTCTCCACTTGAAAACAACTGCTACAGCAGCTATCCTAGCTATTCAGGAGGCTGAGATTTGAGGACCATGGTTCAAAGCCAGCCTGGGAAAAAAACATCCCTGAGATGTTTATCTCAATTAACTGCCAGAAGACTGGAAGTGGAGCTGTGGTTCAAAGTGCTAGAGTTGCTAGCCTTGAGCAGAAAAGCTCAGGGATAGCCCCCAGGCCGTGAGTTCAAGCCCCATGACCACCACCACAAAACAGCAAAATCAACTACAGGCAAATAAACACTGAAGGTGGTATCCACTCCCTTACGGAGGAAACACTGAAGGTCTGATTCAGGTGGTGAAGCACTTGCCTAGCGAGCCTGAAGCTTAGATTCAATCCTCATTACTGCCAAAGAATCATGTACACCTATAAAAATTAAAATTTTATTCACATTTCTAGAATGTGCAGTCCTAAGATTTGAACTCAGGGCTTCAAGCTTGCTAGGCAGGCATTCCAGCACTTGCAAGGTAGGGCATTCCTAGGTAGGCTTGGATGAAAGATTGCAAAAATCCTTTCTGATCCTATTTGCAGAGATAAAATGGAAGTACAAATATTTCAAGGGGGGAAAAAACCCCATTGAAATCTGTGATCTACTTGCCCAGATACTAAGATCTTATTTCCTAATACCATTTGATCTAGAGGCTTATGCCCTTGAATTTTATTTTCTGGGAAATGGAGCTGCTGTTTTCCCAGAGCCCCTGGTTTATGGAGGGAGAATCCCAGCCCCTTCCCTGACACGCCCCTGTTCGGGCACCCAGTGGGAGGCCCTGTTACCCCTCAGAACCCGGAACTCACCTGCCCACTGGTGTCCGTTCCACTCTTCTTCCCCAGTTCAGTGGAGAGTTCACTTTCCTTTTCCTTGGGAAAGGGACTCTGTGTGCATGTCTCATGCTGGGGGCCGGCATTTGGGATTAGTTGCACAAGCTCTTCTTTTTCACCGTTCTGAGTGAAAAGGAGCCTCGCATTGGCAATGACAATGGAGGCGAACCTCTTGACATCTTCTGGAACTATCCGAGCCACCATGACAAACCTCTCAAGGTCATCTGAGCTGTTTGGGACTTGATCTGTGCCAAGAACGTCGAGAGACCACTCGTAGCTGTCTAGGCTTCCCTTTGCTTCCAGCAGGATCTGGTAGGAGTTGGAGATGGTCTGGAGCTGATCTTGAATTCTAGCCTGAAGATGATGGTCCGTGAGGTGGCAGGCCGACCCACGAACGCCTTGCGCAAAATCCAGAAATTGCCTTAAAGATTCCTCGACGTGGCCAGCGGCCTGGCGGATGGCGTGGACGTGGGTCTCCAAAGAGTCTCTGAACCTCCACTTCCTATTCACGAAGAGCAGCAGGCCTGCCGCAGAACCGGCCACCTGGTGCTGCAGGGCCATCGCTGTCTCCTTGGCCGTGTCGGGATCCAGGTCCAGGGCGAGCTCTGAAGAGGAGCTGCTGGAGGAGTCAGCTGACATGGAGGAGCAGGAAGACATGACACTCGCCCTGCTGCTGTCTGAGCTGGAGACGGATAACCGGTGAGGCTCGTGGGACAGGGAGGTTGTCGGCCGGGAGAACCAGGACGAATCGTGGCCTGGGGGAGTCTCCGGAGCCTGCTTGGCTTTGCCCCGCTCACTTCCGGGCTGGAGCACACCCGACATGGCCTTAGGGATGGCGTAAATGTTGGGCGTGGTGTTCTGCTGCTCCACCCGGGGCACCAGAAAGCTGGACGGTACCTTGTAGCTGACGCCGGCCTCTGACGGGAGCGAGTCCCGAGGTGCTGTGCCGGGGTGAGGAGAGACGTCTGGAAGGCTGGATTTTTTCTGCCTGAGCATGTTGTCGCCGGGCTGTGGGGGGACACTCCTGGCACGGCTGTTGGGGGGGTTGGGGACTGGGGAGGATGAAGCGGGGCCCGCACGGGGCTCCACTTTTGCCTGGGGGCTGGGTAAGGATGGGCTTCTCACACTGGCACTTCGGGGAGACGGGATGTCGTAGGTCCATGCTGGTTTCTGAGGGTTTGGTAACGTGTGGCAGCTGGAGCTCCCCACGGCCGCGGCCGCTGTCAGGACAATCCCGGGCTCCTGGGGAGGGAGACATGCACGGCTGCTCAGGCCTCGGTGCTCAGTGGAGTCTGGCTGCCAGCTCTGCGCCTGGTCCTTTGGCAGCTCCCCACGGGCGCCCGCTCAAGGCTCTTCCTTCTTTTTGTGCCTCTGTCTCTCTGCTTCTGCCATGACAGCCCTGTCTTACTTACCTGTCACCCCCCCCCCCCCCCCAGCTCAGAAGACTTATACACTGTATTTTATTTTCCCCAAATGGGTCCTTCTGCTCCAACCGTCTTTCCAACCCTTCCTTTTCCATCTAACAAACTCCTACCCATCCCTTCTGAAGCCTGCTGAAATGCGGCCCCTTTGTAAGACTTTCCCAGTAGCCTCGGGCGACTGTGTTTATGGGCCTTGTGTGGTTGGAGCCAATGTGGTTGAGTCACACAAGCTTCAAGTGAGATCTTTGAATCCAGTACTGCGGCTAAGCTCTGGAATGCCTCACACAGGCGCCTGTCGGGTTAGGGGTGGAGACTCCAACCATTTCTTCTCCCTCCCCTGCCACTTTTACTTCCTGGTCACCAACAGTAGAATGTCTTTGCTGTACCATGCACTTTCAGTGTTAGTTTGCTAGGAAATGCTCCCCTCTCCTGGGCTGGCTTGAGTGATAGAATGACTGCCTAGAAGGTACAAGGCTCTGAGTTCAAATCCCAGTATGACCCCTCCCCACCAAGGAAAAAAAAGAAATGAAATGACCCTCACCACTCCTAGCTCCTATATTGGCCACTTAGTCTCTAGCTTGTGGCATTATTTTGGGAAGTTCTGGAAACTTTAGGGGATAGATCCCTAGCTAGAGAAAGTAGGTCCCTTGGTGGGGGGGGGGATGAATTGGGGGGGGGTCGGGGGGGGACAGGCATCTTGTCTCTGACTCCATCTTGGCTCACTCTCTCTGCTTCCTGACCACCGTGAGGTAAGTAGCTGGTGCCACACCCTCCCTCAGCCATGATGCTCTGCCCAGGAGCAGAGGACCAACACACTGTGGACGGATTCTTTCTAAACAGTTAGAAAAGTAAGTACTTCCTGCCTTGAATTTGTTGATCACAGTGGGGCACAGGTGGCTGATAGGCCCACCATGACCAGTGAAGCCCCCCCCCCCCCCGCCCAGGCTCAACAACCAGCCAACCCAACATGGGCTGAACCCCGTGAACCTTGTGAGCTGTTTGCCTCAGCCATGGAAGCTAATAACGTTTCCCAGAGGACGCTAGGTTTGAGGGCCTCGCGCCTCCGTGTGGGTGCATCCATACTCACGCCGGCGTGGCTGGCCGGGGGGTGGAGGGCTGCCCTCTGGGGGCTGGCTGGTACGTCGTACAATGGCTGCTTCTCCCGCTCCTAGGGAAAGATCACGAGGGAAACAGTTCTGACTTTTCCTCAGCAATGGCGGCCAGCACAAACTGTCCACACCCCAGTGTTTTCTCCAGAGGAAGATGCAGGTTTCTAAACACCCTTTGGGGCTCTCAGTCCTGGAGCTCTTCAGAAAGACGTCTTTGAGCTGCATGGATGACCTTTAGCAATGCACTTGGTGCTTTCGAAAGTGCCTTTCTCGCTGAAGATAGAGAAAAGCCATGGGGTCATTGCAGCTCAAACAGAGGGAGGTAGGCCTTAACACAGAACGACACCAGAGAGCGGGGACTGGACCTAATGAGTCTGCATTTTTTGTGTGTATTTTTCCTGGTAGAACATTCTGCCTTTCACTCATGTGTTCACCTGAAAATATGTCTTGACTGCCTATGAGCTACTAGGCACTAAGCCAAATGGCACCATATGCCTATAGTAATGATAACAAAAAACGGGGGGGGGGGAGGGTTTGAGCTGGACACTGGTGGCTCACACCTGTAACCCTAGCTACTAAGGAGCATAAGATTTGAGGAGCTCAGTTTGAAGCCAACCCAGGAAGATAAATCCAGGAGACTCTCATCTCCAACTAACCAGCGCAGAAGGTAAAAGCAGAGCTGTGGCTCAATTGGTAGAGTGTGATTCTTGAGTGAAAAATTAAGGGACAGCATCCAGGCCCTGAGTTTAAGCCCCAGTACTGGCACACACAAAAGAAGGTCTGTGGGGTAAGATGGAGGAGAAGGATGGAAGAAATGACGTTGTTCAAAATGTACCATACTCTTACCCTGACTTACGGAATTGTAACTTCTTTTTAAAACTACTTATTAACATTTTTAAAGAGGGTTTGCTAAGCACCAGTGGCTCACGCCTGTAATCCTATCTACTTGCCAGGCTGAGATATGAGGATTACAGTTCAAAGCCAGCCTGGGCAGGAAATCCTGTGAGACTTTGATCTCTAGTAAAAACTACCAAAAGGAGCCAGGCACCAGTGATTCATGATTGTAATCCGTGAGACTCTAATCTCCAATAAGCTACTTGGAAAATAAAACAGAAGTGGCACTGTGGCTCAAATGGTAGAGCGATAGTCTTGAGTACAAAGAGGCTTAGAGACAGTACCCAGGCCCTGAGTTCAAGTCCTAGGACTGGCAAATAAAACCCCAACCAACCAACAAAACAAACAAAAATTACCAAAAGGCCAGACACGGACCTGTAACTTAAGTGGTAGAACACTTGGCTTGAACAAAAGAAGCTCAGGGCCAGTGCCCAGGCCCTGAGTTTGAGCCACAGGACTGGCACACACATACACAGAAAAGATTTGGATGACTGATTTGACAAACTTGAGGACCTGCTAAGAACCAGGCACTGCGTTTCTTAAGGACATGACTGCTACTGCCCTGCTCAAGCTCCTTTGGTGCCTGTGACGCATATATGTTAAATAATGTACTATATTAGATGATTAATGTGAGTAGCAATCAGGAAATATTAATTGTATAATATAGTACAATGTTAAGACTGGGTCAAATATCGTTAAGGATTTTTTTTTTTGGTCGGTCGTGGGGCTTGAACTCTGGGCCTAGGCGCTGCCCCTTGGCTCTTCAGCTCGAGGTGAGCACTCTACCACTTGGGCCACAGCACCATTTCCAGCTTCTTCTATTTATGTGGTGCTGAGGAATCGAACCCAGGGTCTCATGCATGCAAGGCAAGCACTCTACCACTGAGCCACCTTCCCAGCCCTGTTAAGGATTATTTTTTTAGGCCTACTGATATGGCCCAAGGCTAGACTGCTTGCTTAGAATACTAAGTCCAGCACTACAGAAAAAAATGTGTGTGTGTGTGTGTGTGTGTGTGTGTGTGTGTGTGTGTGTGTATGCTGGTATTGCGGCTTGAGCTCAGAGGCTCTTGGATTTGTCTGCCATGCTGGCTTTCAAACTTGATGCTCAGATTTTAGCCTTCTGAGTAGTTAGGATTATAGACATAAGCTTCTGTGCCTGATATTGTTGTTTTTTTAAATAAATGCATGTATGTACATATACATGTACATAATAAAATATGTATTATAAAGTAAAAGTAAGATTTCAAAAATATCTGTGCCGGGCTCCTGGGCACAAGGGTGGTGACGCAGTTAGTCATGAGTGGTGATGTTGTCCTGGGCGGGAGAAGTTCTAGCCCACTGAGGACTCCACTCTGGGAAGGCGAATGCAGTATCCTGTGACTCAGCACTCAGCTCTGGGGGAAGCAGGGCTGCTCAACAAGACTCACCTTAAGCGTTGAGTGGACCCGGCTCTGGGCAGGCATGTCGTACACCTGGGAAGGCTGAGTTGGCAGCCAGGTCCTGGTGGGTCTGGGAAGCACAAAAAGGGCCTTGGAAAGAAAAAGAAGGGAGCTAAGTGAAAGGACATGTTACACTGGTTACCACCGTACCTTCAAAGGACACCCCAGGCAGCAGGGTCGGCCAGGCAGACACTGCATTTGCCATTACCACTGGTGGGCAGATCCCTCTCTGTGGAGATGAGAGCAGGACACTGTGGGGGGTCTCATGGAGGAGGGCCAGCTTCCTCCCGGGGTGGACCACAGCTGCCTGTGTTACCTCGCCTGGGAAGCAGGTTAGGATGCACCAGCTTTGGCTCCATGCTATGATTCCGAGTGCTGAGAGGCCCCAGGGACCTGCTGTATAAATAAGCTTGCTCAATGATTCTAAGGACAGAGAGACTGGGTCTCTAACACTGAGCTATTCATATATTCACCTAAAACTTTGTTTTTGTTTTTTCTTTTAGCACTCCTGGGGCTTGAATTCATCACCAGGCAGGTGCCACTCCACTGAGTCATACCCCTGATCCCTTTCTGCAATTGGTTAACTCTGAGATGTGGATTAGCTTCCTGCCCAGGTGAGCACCTAGGCCACAATCTGCCTATTTATGCTCCCCAGGAAGGTAGGATGGCAGGTTTAGATCACTGTGTCCTCAGAATGGCCTTGAGCCATGGTCCTCTCTATCTCTGCCTCCTAAGAAACTAGGGTTACACATGTTAGCCACCAGCACACAGATCATCTAAAGCTGCCAGAACAGTAGCTGCCAGCCAAAGTCAGGCAGAGCTGACTTTCCAAATACACAATGGAGGAACTAACAAGGTCTATAGGAAACAGAACGTTCTGCTTAGGTGTGAGAGAAGATTGGGAAGTAGGAGGTGTTCAGAGAAACTGTGAGTGACAGATTTTGCTGGCATGAGTGGGAAGCAGAAGAGATGTTGACAGGGGAGTGAGTGCAGGCAGGAGAGGGGCAGAGTGAAAGGGACACAGATGTAGGTGGTCACAGAGAGGAGCTGCAGGACTCACTGTAGATTTACATGACTAAAGACCTAGTTCTGGGGAGAACCCACTCAGCTATAGCACTGAGCCTATGGAGTATGAGCTTGTGAGGTGGAAGGCAAGGCTGGTTTGATCATGTGGAGCTCAGAGCTGCCAACTCTATGCTACAGGGGCAGCTGTGGCAGCCCAGATAGAAACCTGAGTTATCTGGTGAACTTTTTTTTTTTTTAAATTTTTCCAGAGGCTATACATAGGGCAATGGTGAACTTTTTCTTTTGGTCAGTCATGGGGCTTAAACTCAGGGCCTGCGCACTGTTCCTGAGCTCTTTCACTCATTCTACCACTTTGAGCCACAGTGTCATTTCTGGTTTTCTAGTCGTTAATTGGAGATAAAGAGTCTCATGTACTTTTGTGCCCAGGCTGGCTTCAAACCACAATCATCCAATCTCAGCCTCCTGAGTAGCTAGGATTATGGGCGTGGGCTATAGTTGCCTGGCCTTTATTTAGTGAACTTCAACTCAGATTCTCATTCTTCTATCTTAGATCTTCGAACTAGAACATCACTGGGCAAGGCTTCGGTGTGTGTGTGTGTGTGTGTGTGTGTGTGTGTGTGTGTGTGTGTGTGTGTGTGTGTGTGTGTGTGTGTGTGTGTGTGTGTGTGCTGAAGGCTGCTGGCTGCCAGGAGGGACTTATTATATATAAAGTGAAAGGAAGTTGGGTTGCAGTATGATTCAGCACAGGCTGGAGAACAAGATGAGCTGGGAAGACTCAGTTTCTGAACTCCAGCACTGGGAGAATGTAGCTTCTGTCTGAGGTCCAAGGAACCTGTCATCGAGTAGGGCATTTCCCAGTTGGCTCATAGAGGTGAGAGGGAGTCAGGATGATTTAAATGCGGACAGGAAGGAGGCAGCTCAGATGTAGGAGAAGCTCCTGAGGACCAGACCAGAGTCCTTTTATCATCAGTGTCTCCAGGACCCAGCACTGGGATGGCACAGGTGAAGGGCCAGCATTTGTTTGTTTTGGGTGAATGAATGTGGCTAGTTTGAGATGGGAGCAATTAGCTAGTCTGGCTTCACCAGGCTGCACCCACAGGCATGGCTAGCACAGGTATGGGGCCAATAATTGGCAGCTCCTTTCTTCCTAGCAAAGGAAGCTGGGTGTGTAAAAACCTGGGTTCTGGGAAGCAGGGCTCTCTGAAGTGCCCTGGTTAAGAAGGAAACATCCCACATCTCCCTGGAGAGCCTGAGTCTTGTGCACAGAGGAGCAGACTGCCCCAGCACCAGCCTTCCATACCTCTGTCTCCCCTTTGTGCAACTTTGAGACTATCGCAAAACAGCGTTGGCTATATTTATTCCTCTCATCCTATAATAACACCATCCTTTCCTCTGAGAGATGCTTCCAGGCTCCTGTGTTCTGGAATCTTTCTTATTATAGCCCATGACCCTGACTCTGACCTTGGTGCTTCTATGCGGATTGGCCCAAGCCATCAATGGCTCCCGTTACATTTTGAGTTGAGTGCTCTCCCCTAAACACGGCCAAGACGTCATATACTACCAAGCCCAGGGACCACCCCGTACAGTGTGTGGCTGACTACCAGTGCTACCCGCCCTCCCATCCGTCCTCCCACAGTCCCGACACACTAGATCTGCCCTGATGCAGACTCTCCTCAAATGCTGCCCCGCTTCTTTCCCTCCCTCAGGACTTCAGGCCCATGTCATTCACCTGGCTGCCCGGGTGCGCTGTGGGTGCCTACAAGAACACCTACAGAACCCAGGGACTTTCCTGAGGGTGGCATTTCAGACCGAATGATGCCACTTCAAACATGCCTAGTGCTTCTTGGAAAAACGTAGGCTTGGGGGTGGGGGTGGGGAGGGACCATCAGTTATGGAACATGTATGAGAAACGGGGTTTCAAAAGGGAGCAGAAATCCCAGGTTAGGAACTAGTGGGTCTAAGAACAACTTCACCAAGAGATCTTACCCCTGATGGGGACTTCAATCAAAATTGATTATGTTTCTTATGTGGTCATTTCTGTAGTTTTGGTTTTAAGTCACGCCTTTCTATTATATTAAGGAAGTTGAAATAAAAAGTAAAACAAAGCTGAGGTTCATGGCTGCCCTAGGGGGGAAGTGGCAAAGAAAGGGGGGAGACTTGGGTAGGAGACCTGGTTTTGTTCAATGTCTCGATTTATACTAGAGGCTGAGCAATGCTCTTAGGATCTGAAGGTGAGTTTAACGAAAAGCTCCATAGAGCTGAGCCCAGTGGCTCATGTTTATAATCCCAGCTACTCAGAGGCCGAGATAGGAAGGATCTTAGTTGGGAGTCAGTCAAGGTAAAAAGTCTCCCCTCATAAAAGCTGAGTGTGGAGTGGGGCGTTGGTGGCTCACACCTGTAATCCTAGCTACTCAGGAGACTGAGTTCTAAGGATCGTGGTTCAGAGCCAGCCTGGGCAGAAAAGTCCACGAGACTTTAATTATCAATTAACCACCAGAATACTGGAAGTGGTGCTGTGGCTCAAAGTGGTAGAGCACTAGGCTTGAACAAAAGAGCTTAGGGACAGCACATAGGCCCTGAGTTCAAGCCCCACAACTGACAAAAAAAAAAAAAGCTGGGTATGGTAGTACATATCTGTAATCCCAGCTGGGCAGGAAGTGTAAATAAGCAGAGGGAAAAGAGAAGAGGTTGCAGAGGAGAAAGGATGTAAGGTAGAGAGGAAGGGAGGATGGGAAGGAGGGAAGGGAAAAAGAAAAGGAAGAAACAGGAGAAAAGCAAAATCAAATCCATCGTAGGGGCAGGCGGGAGAGACTTGGAAGAGAAAAGCCAGGGAAGTCCCTGGAGGTTTCTCCTTCCCCCCAAGGAGCTGCTTGGTGGCAGAGAGTCCCTGAATTCCCCTCCCTGGCTGTGGTTTTTCTTGGTTTCTGTAGGACAGAAGCCCCCATTGCCATGGTTTGTGCCAAGTCCAGCTCTTAACAGCTGGTGCCCTGTGCTTCATGTTCAATGCTGCTTCGGTGCTACACCCGTCCTCCCAACCCACCAGCACCAGCCCTGTTGCTGACAGTGGGGTCTTGGGGCGTGTGGCTTCTTTCTTCCATGTTTGCTGAGGCACCTGCAGGAGCCCGGCACTGGGCTGGGTCCTAGGGACACTTTCACCTTCCAGGGAGAGGAGATGGCTCTGGTAGATTGTTTTCTTTAATTGTTTTGGGAAGAAGTTGAAATTAACTTCAGCTCCTGTGGCTTGTCCTTGAAAGACACACTGCCGAGGCCCAGCACGAGTCAGCGGCTTGAGCATCTGCACATCTGGCTGTGTGTTCCAGAAAAATCGAGGCAGATTCTTTCAGCTTCCTCCTGGCATCTGGAGCTGGCGTCAGGAAATAGGAGTTTTGGGGTTTTTTGAAGGGATGGGTGACTCTGGTTGGAAGGTAGTGTGTTAGGAGACGAGAAGTGGCACGTTCGGGGCCTGCTGCGTGTCAGGGGCATGGTCTCTCCACCAGGAATGCAGACCATGCCAGGGCCTCTGCCAGAGCATGGAAAGCAGAGTGGCAGATGGCAGGAAATGCCATACGTGATCAAGCAATTCACGCCTGCTCTCCATACCAGCATGCCAGCCAGGGTAGGACAGGCTGATCATCTGCCCGTTTTCTTCTGTGCATGTGTGTGTAAGGGGAAGGGGGTATGCATGCACCTGCCAGGATTCAGACTTGAATTCTGGGTCTGGGTACTGTCCCTCACAGTTTTTAGGTTAAACCACAGCTCCACTTCCAGCTTTTTGGTGGTTAATTGGAGATAAGAGCTTCATGGATCCATAAGAGTTTCTAGGCTGGGTTCAGACCTCCACCCTCAGATCTCAGCCTCCTGATCAGCTATGAGGACAGGCAAGATCCATTGGCACCCGGCCTGCTTTCTTCTTGTTAATTCCTCTCATTTTTTTTTTAAAGTTTCCATTGTGCATTTACCAAGTGCTTCTTCTTCTTCATTTTCAAAAAAGCTGATGTTATAAACATTACAGATATTGTAATCAACTCTTGACTCTCTCTGGTTTATATTTATTGAGCATCTACTCTATACCAGGTATGATGCAGGAACTTCGGGACACAGGACTGAATAAAATAAAGGTCTTTATTTCCTGCTTTCTTCTTCTTTCTCTCTAATGAGTTCCACTGCCCTGAGAGGAATCTAGGGGTTCATCTAGATCTTTCCTATGTGTGAGAAGTGTGGGGGAGGATGCATGTCCGCATCCACATCACTGTGCATGCACATTTTATTTTTTTGTTTGCTTTTGTCGGTCGTGGGGCTTGAACTCTGGGCCTGGGCGCTGTCCGTCAGCTCTTCAGCTCAAGGCGAGCGCTCTACCACTTGAGCTACAGTGCCACTTCCGGTTTTCTGGTGGTTTATTGGAGATAGGAGTCTCACGGTCTCTCCTGCCCGGGCTGGCTTTGAACCGCGATCCTCAGATCTCAGCCTCCTGAGTAGCTAGGTTTACAGACGTGAGCCACCAGCGCCCGGCTCACATTTTATTTTTTTGAGGTTTGTTTGTTTGTTTGGTCCTTGATTGTTGAATGGCTCTTTCTCCTTAGAAACACCTCATAGAAACAATTCCTAGTCGGGTGCTGGTGGCTCATACCTGTAATCCTAGCTACTCAAGAGGCTGAGATCTGAGGATCTCAGTTCAAAGCCAGCCGGGGCAGGAAAGTCTGTGAGACTCTTATCTTCCATAAACCACTTGAAAACTGGAAGTGGCGTTGTGGCTCAAGCAGTAGAGCACTCGCCTTGAAGAGCTGAGGGACAGCGCCCAAGCCCGGATTCAAGCCCCACAACCAAAAAAGAAAAAAAAAGAAACAATTCTTTTATCACACCTGCATTGTAGTTCACTGGGGCCATAGGCTCTAGCTTCTGTAGCCAGTCCCCTGCTCATACATATGCAAGCATTTCTTGAACACACATGACGCTAGTCTGATGGAGACAGGAGAGTCAAGAATATTCAGGCCAGGGCTGAGAAGTTGGCTCAGTGGTAGAATGCTTGCTTCCCATGCATGAAGCCCTGGGTTCGATTCCTCAGCACCACATAAGCAGAAAAAAAGTCAGAAGTGGCGCTATGGCTCAAGTGGTAGCACATTAGCTTTGAGCTGAAGAGCTGAGGGACAGCGCCCAGGCCCAGAGTTCAGCCCCCATGACCGACAAAAAAAAAAGAAAAAGAAAGTTCAGGCCAGCCTGGACTACAAAACAAGTTCAAGGCTAATCTGGGTCATTGTAGCAAAATCCTATCAAAAACAAAAATAATAACCAACACCCCCCCTTCCCCAGCAAACCTAAAGATGGTATGGTGGCTGTGCCTCCATACCTAGGTTAATACATGCTTTGTGTGCATCTATCTGTATGGTGATTCAAGAAGGAAAGTTTGGGGATGGAGGGAGTGTGTGTGTGTGTGTGTGTGTGTGTGTGTGTAAATAGAAAGTCAACCTGTTTCATCACCGGTGGCCGTAGTGATCCGCAGTGTGCTCACACATCATGGCTCCACAGAGCCACCCACAGGCTACGAATGGGCCAGGCGTGGGGAGCTGGCCAATCACAGGATGACAGGATGTGAAGGGACGGGCCAGGCTTGGCGAGCCGGCCAATCACAGGATGTCAGGGTGTGTGAAGAGACACTGGGCCTGAGCACCAGCCTGTCTTTCCTGGGCACCTCTGCACTGGCCTTGTCCTCACAGCGGAGCTGTGGGCCAGTGGTGACAGGAGGGGAATGGCTGTCCCCACCGGCCAGCCCTGTCATGGGGAAGGATGCTCACCTGTTCGGAGAAGCTGAGAGTCTTTTCACAGATGGCCCTGGCCTGGGACGGTGGCTCAGGAAGTACATAGACCTGGGCGGCGGGCGGCGGAGGCCCCTCCATCCAGCTCTTCATGGGCTCGTACACAGGGCCTGGCCGGAGAGGGGGCCGTGGGGTGGGCACCTCGTAGGTCCCCTCTGAGCCAGCGAGGTCATTCTCCAGGCCCCTCAGGAATAGGGGGCAGGGCCTGTCTGGGGGGGCCTCCGGGAGGACGAGGAGGCGGTTGGCGGGGGCGAGGCCTTGCCTCCCGTGGAGCAGACACTTCCACCAGCCCTCGCTTTCTGGCACATTCTGCTCCAGCACCATCAGGATATCTCCCTTGGAGAAAGCCAGCTCATCGCAGCAGTCAGGGCGGTTGTCATAAAGAGCTCTGGCCAGCAGCATCTGGGGTGGTGGCGGGGACAGCAAGCAGGGTCATTACCATTGCCAGCACTCCCTACCCTGCCCGCCACTCAGGGTCTACCACGCACGCCACTGTGCATGTTCACAGCCTCTCCTCTCTTTGCATTTCTTCCTGCCCAGACTCTCTGGCTCTGGCTCTTCCCTCGAGGGACTCCTCCTCGCCCGTGGGATCTCAGGTGAAAAGTTTTGCTTGTGCCCTGAGACCAGGTGTGGCAATTTCCCCCAATGCCTCCTCAAGGCCCTTTTTAAAAAATCCACAAATGTCATGGGCTGGAAGTTATGTATTTGAGTGTGACATAGCCCATAGTAGGGCACACTCTGGTATGTACCACAAGTGTATCAGCTCTGGGCTTCAGTTTCCTCATGGATAACATGAGGATAATACCTAGCTCAAGTGGTTATCAAGAATTAAAGGGACTGAGTGTGTGTGTGTGTGTGTGTGTGTGTGTGTGTGTGTGTGTGTGTGTGTGTGTGTGTGTAGGAACCATCGGAACCACCTCTTGTTTCTCTGCTACTCTCTACCCAGCATCAGGCACAGATACTTAGCAGAAGCTCAACAAATGTTCATGCATGAATGAATGAATGAGCACGCAGGAGGCTAATGATTTTCTGTGGGGTCAGAGATAGGCTGAGAAAAATAGTCTGTACCTAAGTGACTACAAGGGAGACTAAGGGAGAGAAATAAAGGGAGCAAATATGATCAAAGTACATTCTTTGTGGGGAAGGGTCACGATGAAACCCCTTACTATGGACAACTTAATATGGACCAATAAAAACCCAGTCTCCCTAATTCTCCAATCCATGATCTTTTAGTAAGTCACACAACCCCCTAAAAACACTTGTTCTCCCCAGTACTGGGATTTGAACTCAAGGGTTCTGCTTGCTTGTTATGTAGGTGCTCTACAATTTGAACCATCCAGTCCAGCTTTTTGCTGGTTATGTTGGAGATGGAGTGTCTCCTACTTTGGCGATGCAGTGAGTCTGGGCTGATTTCGAGCTGTGATTCTCCAGATCTCAGTCTCCTCCATAGCTAGAATTCTGGCCACCAGCACTCACCAGTGCCCACCAGCGCCTAGCTGAGCCCCTCAGGTAAACATTCTACTGCAAAGACAGTTTCCGTAGGCATCAGAGTAATTGCCTTTTCATCCTTACTATGCCAACACATAATTATCACAGAGACATTAGGAAAAACAAGGAAGGAAAATGAGAAAGACAATCACCCATGGTCTTACCACAAAGAGTTGCCTAGTCATACTTGGAAGAGTTAGCTCTTTCTTTAACTGGTTTCATTGCAAATTTTTTATGCTCATGAACTCTCGTACACAGAGGTCATAAATAAAGCAAATACGGGCCCGATCCCATTACATTTGTTGAGAGCGTATTTCTAAGATGTGCAACCATTTTCCTGTTATGCCATAGAAAGTGCTACACCATGCATGTGTATCTGAGGAATACAAGTAGACTTGGAGCCTTTGTGCAGACAGGAAGTGCATGCAGGGAGTCCCTGAACTTCCTGTCCCCAGGATCCTCAAAAAGCAGCAATGCTCTGTAAATAAAACCTAATGTTCTTATTACGAAATAATACAAGTTCATGGAAGAACAAGTATACAATGGTTCATGTTGTAATCCTCTCTAATCAGGAGGCTGAGATCTGAGGAGCATGGTCTGAAGCCAGCCTGTGCAGGAAAGTCTGTGAGACTCTTTTTTATTTTTTCCAGTCCTGGGGTTCAAACTCAGGGCCTGGGGTGCTGTCTCTGAGCCCTTTTGTGTTCAAGGCTAGCATACTACCACTTGAGCCACAGCACTACTTTCAGCTTTGGCTGAGTAGTTTATTGGTAAGAGTCTCGCAGACTTTTCTACCTGGGTTAGCTTCGAACTGTGATCCTCAGATCTCAGCCTCCTGAGTAGCTAGGATTACAGGCATGAGCCACCGGCACCCAGCTGGGTTTTTTTTTTTTAACTATATACCTTTTGTCTTTTCTTTTTTTGGTGCTGGGGATTGAACCTAGGACGTTGCACTATAAGCACTTTGCCACTGAGCTACATCCCAGCCCACGGCTAAGACATTGGTATCCATGTTTACAAGGTACAGGCAAGGTTCCAGGGAGAATGGAAGACAGCCTTAATCAGTTTCCAGGGCACTTCCCACACATGTTCATCTCCTGCTCTCTTTCTGTTTGTGTCTGTCTGTCTCTCTGTCTGTTGCTCTGTGTATTTGAGAGTGATCTTGCTAAGAAGCCTGGGCTGGCCTCCAACTCCCAATCCCTGTGTCTCAGCCTCCAGAGTGCTGTATTACAGGCATGCGCCATCATGCCCAGTTCACTTGTCGATCTTCACATAGCAGCCAGGAGAAATACGAACAAGTGTTTGGAAAGAAGTGGGGGGCGGGGCGGGGTGGGGAGGGGAGGACTGAGGGCCACAGGGGCAAACAAGAAGGAAGACTCCCAGAAGAGCTTTCATAGAGCCAGGCGCAGTGTGTGAATCTATCCTCAGCCCCCTTTTGGGCCACTACTGGAGAAACCCAGAAAGCCATGTAAGCATTCATTCATTCATTCATTCACTGACTCACCAAGATTGGGCCCTTCGAGCATCTGCTACCTGCCTGATCTCTGCTGGAGCCCTCATGGCAAACAAAATGCATCCCGATGGACACGCCCAACTTCTTGGAGGGGACACAGCTCCACAGAGGTAAGCACAGATTTCCATTTGATTTCAGTGCAATGGAAAGAAAATGCAGGAAGTTGTGGGAAACGATGAGTCAGGAAGTTGTGGTAGGAAAAGACTTAGGAAAGTTTCCCTGAGAAAGTGGCCCTGGAAATTTCCATGTCGGGGTAAGGAGGAGTGGGGGAAGGCCCCCCTCCCCCGGGGCAGAGGAAGAGAAACGTGTGGAGGCTGAGCTAATGAGGGGTGAAGGGGCGTGGGTGTGGGGAGTTGGAGGAACCGAAAGGTGGGAGGCAGCCTAGAGAGCCACAAATGGAGCTGGGTGCTGATTTCTGCAGTGGCTGCTATTTATATTAGCCTGCTGGAAGGGAAATGATTGCAGGGAGCAAGTGCCAAGCCCATGAGGCTAGTCAGACCTGTGGCTGTGCAGGTGGGCGATGCTGGGCCTGGGCCATGGGTGGAGGCTGCCTTCCCCCAGCTGCAGGGGGCCATGGGGAAGGGCTAGGGACCTTAGAAGGCCCTGGAAGAAAGATCAGGAGTGAAGGGAAAGTAAGAAACAGAGCTTGCTGGGTGCTGGTGCTCATGCCTGTCATCCTAGCTATTCAGGAGGCTGAGATCTGAGGATCAAGGTTCAAAGCCAGCTGGGCAGGAAAGTCCGTGAGACTCTTATCTCCAATGAACCACCAGAAAACTGGAAGTGCAGCTGTGGCTCAAGTGTTAGAGTGCTATAGCTGAAGAGCTGAGGGACAGCACCCAAGCCCAGATCTCAAACCCCATGACCGACAAAAAGAAAAGAAAAGAAAACAGAGCTTGCTGGGCATTGGGTGCTCGCACCTGTAACCCTAGCTACTCAGGAGGCTGAGATCTGAGGATCAATATTAAAAATCAGCCTGGGCAGAAAGTCCATGAGTCTCTTACCTCCAAGTAGCCACCCCAAAAAGTCAGAAGCAGAGCTCCACAGCTCTCTCAATTGACAGAGTGCTAGCCTTGAACAAAATAGTTCAAGGGAGGTTGCCCAGGCCCTGAGTTCAAACCCCAGTACATGCATCAGGGGACCAGCTTGAGCAGTCCCAGCCGCTGATAGTGGAGTGGAGTTCACACCAGCTCCGTGAGCCTGGACTGAGGACACCTGTGTCCCCACAGCCTCCTTCCCGGGACCAAGTCTGTTTCCTACTGTAGCCTGTTAACTCTTAAATGAAATGCACATGCATCTAGAAGAGGCCGGGTCAAGAATCTCCTTCAGTGGGGAAGGCAGCGGGGTGAGAAAGTGCTAGCCTAGCACAAACAGGACTCTATATTCAAACCCCAGCTCTAGAAAAGAGAAATCGAAGAGAACTCCAACACTGTAGGGGATCTGGGAAAGGGACTGATGTGAGCAAGCCAGGTGAATGCCGTGCGGCTGTGGTGGGGACGGTGGCATGCGTGCATAGAGTGTATTTTATTTATTTATATTTCTACAGTGGGACTGCAGCTTAAACTCAGGGCTTCTTGCTTGCTAGGTAGGTGCTCTCCCACGGAGCCATGCTTCCAGCCTTAAAAAATGCCACTTGTGGCCAGGCGCTGGTGGCTGACGCCTGTTATCCTAGCTACTCAGGAGGATGGGATCTGAGGATCACAGTTTAAAGCCAGCCCAGGCAGGAAAGTCTGTGAGATTCTTTTTTTTTTTTTTTTTTTTTTTTTGGTCGGTCGTGGGGCTTGAACTCTGGGCCTGGGCACTGTCCCTCAGCTCTTCAGCTCAAGGTGAGCACTCTACCACTTGAGCTACAGCGCCACTTCCGGTTTTCTGGTGGTTTATTTGAGATAGGAGTCTCACGGTCTCTCCTGCCCGGGCTGGCTTTGAACCGTGATCCTCAGATCTCAGCCTCCTGAGTAGCTAGGATTACAGGCGTGAGCCACCAGCGCCCGGCTTCTGTGAGATTCTTATCTCCAATGAACCACCAGAAAACCAGAAGTGGTGCTGTGGTTTACGTGGTAGAGTGCTAGCATTGAGCTGAAGAGCTCAGGGACAGTGCCCAGGCCCAGAGTTCAAGCCCCACGACTAACAACAACAACACAAACAGACACTTGCTTTCCTAAAAATGAATAAGTAAAATAACACTACTTGGGCCAAGTAGATTACTGGGCCACCATGTCTGGCACACAACCCCCAGCTTCCCTTGCCGTGTAAAAAGTCACAAGGCCAGGCCCAGGCCTCTCTGCCCCACGCAGGCCCCTGTAAGGATGGGGCTCTCTCCCCATCCCACTTCCTTCCCTCTTTCTCCAAGCAAGGGTCAGAGGGCATCAGGACTCAATCCTGCTTCCTCCTGTGTCATCTGTCACAGTGCTCCATGGCCCCAAACTCTGGAGCTTTGACTGCTGTGAGCAAGCTAGCATCTCAGGGACAGGGACGTTGGTGAGGAGGTTCCCATGCTGAGCATTGCCATCTGCCCCGGGACCAACCACACTGTGAGAACGCAGCAGCAAGCCCAGGCTAGGGACAGGTGTGGGAAAGGGGCCGGGAGCCCTGAGTGTCTGGCCCCCTCTGACCCCCGTTCTGTGCAGACACAGACTTTCAAGGTCCATGAGGACACTTGGGACACATTTGTCTTCAGCTCTAGGCTTTCTTCTCATAGAGGCCGTGGCTTATTTTCAAGAATTCTTCATCGTAAATGGGAAGGAGACAGACTCATTCATACTTCCCTCTGAGGGCCAGGAGAGAGGACTTACACAGAAACCACTCTTTTTTTTTTTTTTAAAGGATGTGTGTATACCATCAATAGTATGAGACCTTTGATGTCTGGGAACTGTGAATCACTGAATTGTATTTCCATCCATGAAGGAAATGTATACTAAGGTCAATGGAGTCTGCCGTGCATCTTAGATGGTAGTTGAGCTTAGACCCACAACAACTGGAGTCAACTCTGAGTGGAGAAAGTTCTCTGATAATTTATTCCTTCCCCTCCCCCTTTTGATAGTACTAGGGCTTGAACTCAAGACCTGGGCACTATCTCTGACCTTTTTCCACTCAAAGCTAAGCACTCTATAACTTGAGCCACAGCTCCACATCTGGATTTTTGGTGGTTAATTGGAGATAGGATCTCACAGACTTTCTTACCCATGCTGGCTTCAAACTTCAGTCCTCAGCTCTTAGCCTCTTTTTTTTTGGGGGGGGGGTCCAGTCGTGGGGCCTGAACTCTGGGCCTGGGCGCTGTCCCCCAGCTCTTCAGCTCAAGGCTAGCGCTCTACCACTTGAGCCACAGCACCACTTCCAGCTTTTTTCTTTTTGCTTATGTGGTGCTGAGGAATCGAACCCAGGGCCTCAGGCATACAAGACAAGTGCTCTACCACTGAGCCACCTTCCCAGCCCCCAGATCTTAGCCTCTTAAGCAATTAGAATTACAGGTGTGAGCCACCAGCACCCAGCTCTGATCATCTTCATAGACAAACTTTCCCCTTGAGTGTACTTTGAAAGTATTTCACATTATGTCAATATAAACATCAACTAGGAGAGACCAAAGCAGAGGGGATGGCCTTGTCTGTCGGCTTGTGTTTATTGCCCGTCATTTTGTAGGCAGCACGTGTGTGTATGTGTGTGCGTGTGTGTGTGTGTGTGTGTGTGTGTGAGAGAGAGAGAGAGAGAGAGAGAGAGAGAGAGAGAGAGAGAGAGAGAGAGAGAGAGAATTTCCAAGAGCATAAGAAAAATCCCCTCACCACCTCCATTTTTCCCACCCACATTCTCTGAAAAAGGAAGAAAAGCAGAGGAGGAAGGAGGGGGGAGGAAGGGGCGGGGGAAGCAAGGAGCATCATGTGACACAAGTCCTCTGGAGCGAGGAGAGAGGTATTCTCAAGAAGCTACAGCAAAGATGACATGGAAAGAGTCCCCAGTTCGCACCCCCCCATGCCCCCCAGCCATGAGACACGTGTGTATCAGCAAATAACACCTCTTAGTCTCGTGCACCCTGCTCTGTGGACCAGGACCACGGGAGGAGCAGAGGACCCTGGCCTGGTTCTAGAGAACCAGAGGATTTCACATTTGCCCTGGGCAGCTTCAGAGCCAAAGCTGGAGCCAGGCCACAGAGCAGAGCTGGCTCTGCTTCATGTGCAGAGGTTTTTTAGTTTTTAAATTTTTATTGTTATTATAAAGGTCATGTACAGAGAGGTTACAGCTACGCAAGTCAGGTAAAGAATACATTCCTTCTGTGACAATGTTGCCCCTTCCCTCGCTCTTTCCTTGTTTTTTTGGTGTTTTATTTTTTTATTTGAAAACAGCTGCAAGCCTGAGGCCAGTGGCTCACACCTGTCATCCTAGCTACTCAGGCAGCTGAGATCTGAGGATCGCGGTTCAAAGCCAGCCTGGGCAGGAAAGTCCCTGAGACTCTGATCTCCAATGAACCACCAGAAAGACTGGAAGTGGTGCTATGGCTCCAGTGGTAGAGCGCTCTCCTTGAGCTGAAGAGCTGAGGGACAGCGCCCAGGCCCAGAGTTCAAGCTCCACAACCAACAAAAAACCAAACCAAAACAAAAACCAACAACAAACAAACAAAAAGAAAAACAGCAGCAAATGAAAGCCCTTCTCCTCCCAGGATGGCATCATGGATATGCCACACATGCGCGTGCACGCACACACACACACACACACACACACACACACACACACACACACACACACACTGTGGCCTCATGGATCTGCTCTAAAGGGGAAGAATCCCAGGCAGGTGCCACAGAGACTCCCAAACAGATCTGCAGCTGATATTGTTGGACTTTGACAAAGTCTTTCTAAAAGATTATACTGTTGGAGCTCTCCGTAGACTCGGGTGTACTTCCTTTGGAACCACTTGCACACCACCCATTGTGTTTAGATTTATAGGCATATTCTGTCTACTGCAGATGAGGGAAACCATGCAGTCTGTGTTTCTTTGGATCTGGCTTACTTCGAGTAATACATTTTTTCTAAGTTTTTCCATTTCCTTATGAATGGAGAGGGGTAGGTGAATGAAAAGGGAAGTGGAAGGGTGGGAAGAATGCAGTAAAAAAAAAAAAAACAACAACAGGGCTGGGAAGATGGCTCAGTGGTAGAGCCCTTGCCTTGCATACATGAGGCCCTGGGTTCAGTTCCTCAGCACCACATAAGCAGAAAAAAAAAAGCTGGAAGTGGTGCTGTGGCTCAAGTGGTAGAGTGCTAGCCTTGAGCTGAAGAGCTGAGGGACAGTGTCCAGACCCAGAGTTCAGGCCCATGAACGACCAAAAAAAAAAAAAAAAAAGTGTGCAAAAAAACCCACTTTTTTTTTTTGTCAGTCGTGGGACTTGAACTCTGGGCTTGGGTGCAGTCCCTGAGCTCTTCAGCTCAAGGCCAGTACTCTACCACTTGAGCCACAGCGCCACTTCTAGTTTTCTGAGTGTTTTTATTGGAGATAAGAGTCTCACAGACTTCCCTGCCTGGGCTGGTTTGTGAACCGTGATCCTCAGATCTCAGCCTCCTGAGTATCTAGGATGACAGGTGTGAGCCACCAGTGCCCGGCAAAAATTCATTGTACGAATTCATTGTAAGAAAAATAAGGGAAGGGGTAGGTGGGAGGGGGTGAGAAGGTTAAAGGCGGAACACTGATCAAGATGAGCTGTATACATAAACCACTTTGTTAGATTGGCGCCTCCTTTGTGCAACTATTTAAAGATAATAAAACATGTAAAAAAGAAAAAGAAACTGATCTGGACTGCAGAAATGTCTGGCCAAAGCAAGACCCAGAGGAATGGACGGAGTCTCTACACAGTTATGGAGTACCATTGAACTCCTTCCCTCCCTCCTTCCTTTAGCCAGAGGTTGGATGCTTTGAACCCTGCACATGAGCATCTGGGTGTGACCTCTGGGTGCCATGGAGTGAGGCTGCCCGCCTGTGTTCCTCTCTCCTGGCAGTTGTTAGAGCAAATGTCTACTGGAAGGGACCATCAGACAAGCAGCCCCCTCCCCTGCCCCCCTGCCCTCCCACCCCCTGCTTGCCCCATCCAATTCCTGTCTCTCCTCAGCTCCTTTCTCCACTTGGATTTGTTCCCATCCTGAATTGCAGTCTCTTTTCACAAACATCCTTTACGCTGAAAGTAAAATTCTAGGAATCTGGACTGAGTTGGGAGTCAGCAAAATGTTTGGGTGTCTTTTGCCTGAGAATCTGCAACATTTTCAATTGTTTCCTTAGGATCTGCCAAGCTAATGGAGACCCAGCGAGACAGACTGATTATGGACAGACAGACTGACAGATGGACAGGGTAATAAAGCTTCCTCCCTCCTGCTTTGCTTCAGCCCCCTGCCTCTACTCAGCAGCAATGATGAGGACTTTTAAATGAGGTGACACTAAGGATAAACGAGGTGACAAGCAGGAGATCTCTCGAAACTTCCCAAGCTGAAAGCCAGGGGAGGGGGGGTTGCTTTTTTTCTTGGAACTTTTTTTCAAAAAGCTTTATAAAGTAGCTGAAAGAGCAATATTGAAGGGAAACTGCTGGTGTGTGTGTGTGTGTGTGTGTGTGTGTGTGTGTGTGTGTGTGTGTGTGTGTGTGTGTGTGTGTGTGTGTGTGTGTGTGTGTGTGTGTGTGTGTGTGTGTATGTGTATGTATAATATCAATTTGCCAATCTGACCGTATAAATGGGAAACTAACCTAGTTTCTACTTCAGTTTCCTTTTTTGGAACAAGTTGAAAAATCTTGAATTCATGGCTCCCTGTCCAGAAAATGCCTGAAGTTGTTTATCTGAAAGTATGATATTCAAACTCCCTTTGCCCAATTATGCCCAAGTCTAAAGTAATACTAAGCTTTCAAAATGAGTAAAATGAAGCCAGGTGCTGGGAGTTCATGCCTATAATCCTAGCTACAGGAGGCTGAGACCTGAGGATGGTGGGCAGAAAAGTCTGTGAGACACTTTATCTCCAATTAACCAACAAAAAGCTCGAAATGGAGCTGTGGCTCAAGTGGTAGAGTGCCAGCCTTGACTGAAAAAGATATGAGAAAATATGAGGCTTTGAGTGCAGGCCCAAGTAGTGGGGACACACACACACACACACACACACACACACACACACACACACACACACACACACACACACACACACACACACACACACACACACACACACACACACACACACACACACACACACACACACACACACACACACACTCTGTAGGTTCTTTTTATGTTGTTGTTTCAAATCCCAGCACATGAAACCACTTCCGTTTCCAGTGACACAGTGGTGGTTGGTTAGTGACTTCCTTAAGGCCCAGGAGACAATTGGAAATGACAACTTGGGGACTCCTGGAACAGCAAAGGCGGAGTCCCAGGCCAGTGGCAGGAAGGCATCAGGAGGGGAGGCAGGTGTGCACAATCACCTTCCTCTCCTTCCCTTAAAGCAATACTCTCCAGGCCTGGCAAATGCTGATGGGAATCGGCTCCCTCTGCCGCCCCCCCCCCCCCCCCCCGCCGTCTTGATTTGTGCGGCTCAGATGGGAGATCTGGACTCTGCAAAGCCAGTGCCTATGGGGCTGAAACCCACAGCCGGGGGTTGGTGATGGTGATGGCCCCCTTGGCCCCCTCTCCTTCTTCTGTATACAAAACAAACCGCACCATGATTGATCCAGAGAATGTAGTCAAAGATGTGACTAGACCTGGCAGACTCAGCAATGGAAGGGATGGGGCAATAAAGGAAAGCTTACGTAACAGGGTGAACCAGGAGGCAGCGGCTGAGGAGGCGCAGCCTAACTACGCAGGAGGCTGAGGTCTGAGGATCACAGTTCAAAGCCATCCTGGACAGAAAAGTCCATGACTTACTAGCCACCAAAAAGCTGGAAGTAGAGCTGTGGTTCAAGTAGCACAGAGCCAGCCTTGAGCAAAAAAGTGTAGGCCCCGAGTTCAAGTCTCAGGATGGGCACAAATTCAATAAATACATAGTAGACAGCCTGTACTGTGAATACACAGGCTTTTATTGGTTTCTCTGTGGCAACACTAAGCCCTGGGCCTCCCACGTTTTATTCTTCCTGGTGTTTGAACTGGGAAAGCCACTGTGGCAGGGACTTCCGTGGGTAGATTAGGTAGTGTCTGTCAACCAGGCTGTGAGGAAGAGGCTGTGGTCAGAAAGAAATTCCTGGACCATGGTACTGGTGGAACATTTCCCTCCTGATGTCTGAACGCTGCGGGTTCCAGGAGAGCTGGGATTTTCCTGATCTACCTGCTTGATTGCATGCTCTGTTCATGGGAGCCTTGTGGAGACCCACCCCAGAGCTCCATGGAGCCCACAGCTGCAGGCCACACATCTGCTGACAAGGTTCCCTGAGAACCTTCATCTGAGCCCAGGGATGAAATGAAGCCACAACATAATAAGTTGATTTTCTTAGATACCGCCCCCAAAGGGCACAGGTCAGACCAGTGTACCTTCTGTAGAGATACTTGTGGATTTATCCCTTCTTGCTAGCTGTGCCCCTGAGTTATTAAGGTATTTGGTACCTGTAATCCTAGCTACTCAGGAAGCTCAGATCTGAGGGTCATAGTTCGAAGCTAGCCTAGGCAGGAAAGTCCAAGAGACTCTTATTCCAATTAACCACCCGAAGGCCAGAAATAGAGCTGTGGCTCAACTGACAGCCTTGAGCACAGAAGCTCAGGGACAGCGCCCAGGCCCTGAGGGACAGTGCCCAGGCCCCGAGTTCACACTCCATGACTGGCATTGAAGAAAACAAGGCATTTGGTTTGAGAAACTGAGGACTTGGGAGGTATCCTGGGTCAAGGTAAATGGAAGAAGGTTCTGCCTCCACTTTTTTTTGTGGGGGGGGGGGCGGGGAGGGAGGAAGTTGGTCATGGGCTTGAACTCTGGGCCTGGGCACTGTCCCTGAGCTCTTCAGCTCAAGGCTAGTGCTCTACCTCTTGGGCCACAGTACCACTTCCTGTTTTCTGGTGGATTATTGAGATAAGAGTCTCAGGGGCTTTCCTACCCAGGCTAGCTTTGAACCGTGATCCTCAGATCTCAGTCTCCTGAGTAGCTAGGATTCCAGGTGTGAGACACCAGTGCCTGGCGTCTGCCCCACTTATAATAGACCCCAGACAGGGAGGACAAGTGACTGAGGGCGGCTCAGGGCCTTGCTTCACCTCCAAGGCGGGAGCTTCACCTACGGCTGGCCTGACTTCCTTCTGCCTGCCTCTTAGTCATAAAAGCCATGGGAGGGGGGTTTACCATGGAAATAACATGGAAGTGCTTTTCCTTTCTCTTTTCTTTCTTTGAAAGGAAAAGGGGAAGGGAAGCCTGGAGAAAAGAAAATGCGTGTTGTTACTTGACTGCTTCTAAAGACTTAGGCAACTCCAATTAGGAGAAAACTGGCCAAAGGCTGTGATGACCAGACGTTGTCTACCAACTGCACGTTTCCTCTCACAACCAAGTATCGCTGGTACACCTTACAAATAAACTATTAACACAAACAAAGGAGGGGGTAACAAGTTAGACAAGAAATGCAATCACTACCTTACGTATGTGACTGTAACGCCTCTGTACGTCACCTTGACAATAAAATTAAAATAATTAAATGAAACAACCTTGCCACACACAAGCCAGGCCCTGTGGTCTGTGTCTGTAAGCCCAGCCATTTGGAAGGCTGAGGCAGGAGGATTGTAAGTTTGAGGCCAGTCTGGGCAACATAGCAAGACTCCATCTCAAAAAACATAAAACCTTCTCCTGAAGAAATAGTATTTATGAATACCAGAAAGACACCTGCACATCCAGATTCACTGCTGCACTATTCACAATAGCCAAGCTATGGAATCAGCCCAGATGCCCTGCAATGGATGAATGGGTGAAGAAGATGTTAAACATAATGGAATTGTTCTCATCCATCAGGAAGAATAAGATTATGTCATTTGTAGGGAAATGGATGGACCTGGGAAAACAAGTACGTAAGTGAAGTAAGTCAGGATCAGAGAGACAAAGGGTGCATGTTTTTCTTATATCTGGAAGTTAGATCTAAATTAGAAACGTGAAAATACATACAAGGTATGTGCACAGACAAGCTGACTAAGGATGGTATGTGCAAGGGTAGATTCTAAGGTAACTCCAACAAGATGAATATAAGGAAGCAGAGGCATATTTTATCAGAGGGTGGTGAGGTCACAGAAATGGAGACAGAAGCGCAGGTGAATGCAGTTATTATATTCAATGTACATATGTGAAATTGGACCAAATAACCTTGAGGGGATGGGTGAGGTTGGGAGGGATGGGGGAGAAGAATGGGAGGGTGACATCGATCCAGTTGCATTGCATTCACAACCTGACATGCTGAATTGACACCCCTTTGTACAACTATGTAATGATAGTAAAAGTAAGTGAAAGAAATATGATCTATGAAATGATTTAATGATCTAGTTCTAGTTCTTTCTAATAAGCATCAAGCTACATAAGCTAAATATATAATATGTAACTGACATATATAATTTATACACACACATACACACATGTGTATGAAGTTTCGTGTGAGTGCCACACCTAAGGCCATCTGGTATAGCAGAGGTCAGGTCTGTTTGATCAACAAAGAATTCAAGGCTGGTTCAAGCCAGTTAATGTATCACCAAAAGGTGAGTGAGGATAGGGCTTAGTCCTGAATTCTCTGTTTTTTGTCCCCCCTCCCCCCTCTGAGTTGTAGAGAGATGTGGCAGACAAAGCATTTGTATAATTCAAGTGTTCTCCTCTTTCTTCTGTTGGTGTGAATTTCATTAGATTTATTAGTTCTATTGTCAATAAGAGGCCATAGATCAACCTACCCTAGTCTTTGATTTTCCTCTTGGTTCAGAGGAGGCTACAAGATGGCTCAAGCTCCTGCTCTGTTATATCAGAGGGGCTGCTAGTCCCCTCTCCTCAGGAAGGGAGTGCCCCGAAGTAGCTGCTATCAGTTACTGACTCCGGTATTTATTCCTCTTGAATTGGTGCTTGTTTAAATGCTGAACTCAAAGCAAATATTCCACAAAGCGCTTTTCTCTTGTTATACAGGAAGCAACTGTCTCCCAGGGAGAGGGAGCCTACTGCGCTCTTTCCTTCCTTGACTTCCTTCAAAAGACCAGCAGCCTGGCCGACAAGAACAGGTGCAAAGCCACCAGCAGGCTTTCTCCATCCCAAGGGGAGGCAGGACTTCAGGGAAGACAAACAAGACTTTACTTATGCACAGACATTCTTCTGGGAGTAATTCCAACAGACACCCCCACCCTACCCCATCCCAGGGTGGCACTCTGGCCTCTTGGTGTCACTCAAGACACCTCTCCCCTATAAGCAAATAGTTCATGTCCACTCATGGTGGGAGCCTGTTCCCCCCAAAAAGTCAGTTCCCCTTTGTGCAAGTCATGTTGGAGAGTAATCTCCCTTAGTGACATCGTTCTCACCGGCCTCCACCTTCCTCCTTTTCTAAATTACTTCCCCTCCAGTCTCTTGTCATTTCCTGCCTTAGTCACCCGAATTCCAAAACGGCAATGGCATGTTGCATTATCAAGCGGACCCCGTGGTTGGAAGTTGCTTATTGGGATAGAAGTGGCATTCTCTTGAGCTCTCCCCTCTCCCCATGTTTAAAGCATGCTCTAGAGGAAATAAAACGCTCAGAGAATAAAGGCTATCAGGCAGGGAATGGTGATTGTGCAATGATGAGTTGTTAGATATTGAGGAAGAAGCCAGGCATTTTTCTGTGGCATTTAGAATAGTGCTGAGCACGGAGAAGACACTTGGTGTTTGTTGAATGAATAAGAGTACATGGTAGCTGGATGCCCAGATAGGTGCTCATGTCTGTAATCCTAACTGCTCAGGATTCTGAGGTCCAGAGGATTGTGGCTCAAAGCCAACCTGGGAAGAAATGTCTGTGCACCTTCATCTCCAATTAACGGATGAAAAGCCAGGATGGAGGTATGGCTCAAGTGGTAGAGCGCCAGCCCAGAGAGCAAGCTCAGAGAGCATGAGATCCAGAGTTCAAATCCCACTACTGGCACAAAGGAGTACATTGTCTTCTCACACAGGACCTAGCATGCCCAATTAAACTAAAGCTATGTAAGCTTTTGTTTACTCTTCCTTCTGTTTAGACTCCAACCGTCTTAAACACCAAAAGGGCTTTTTTTTTTTTTTCATGATGCAGAGTGAATTCTGCCCTTGCTTCTCTCTCGAGTATGCCCTCTCCCACTAAGCAGTCTGTGCTTAGCATCCTGCTATCAACTGTCCTGAGTATTCTGGTTTACGAGAACCGATGATTTCCTTTGCAAAGCACTACACAGCCTTCCCCGCAGGCTGGGCAGTGTGGTCCAGCCTACCATTCCTTCCCCTCATTGACTCTGCTCCCGTCACCCCAGCCTTTTGAAGAACTCAATCCCACCACAGGGCCTTTGCACCTGTCTCTTCCTCTGCCTGGAAAGTTCTTCCAGCCATCGCATCTTGAGAGTGGCCTGATGTGTCCATCACCTGTTTTGTTCTCTTTATGTCAAGTGTATCACCATGTCTGTGCATCTGCTTGCTGTCTGTCATTCTGTCTCCTCTGCAGTGTCAGCTCTGTCTTTGTCACCCTGTCTCCCCAGTTCACCCTGTGAACTCTGTTGGGTGAGAGGCTGAACAATGGGTTAGTTGTATTTTCAAACTGTGTGCTGTCTTTGGGCTGTTTTGCCTTTTGAGAAAGAGAGATTATTTTTTTGGTCCTGGGTCTTGAACTCAGGACCCAAGCCCTGTCCATGAGCTTTTTTTGCTCAAGGCTACCACTTGAGCCACAGCACCATTTCTAGCTTTTTCTGAATAGTTAATCAAAGGTAAGAGTTTCACAGACTTTCCTTCCCTGAGCTGGCTTTGAACCATGATCTTCAGATCTCAGCTTCCTGCCTAGCTAGATTATAGCTATGAACCACCAGCACCTAGCAAGAGAGAACTTTGAGAAGTTGTTGGCAAGTGGGAAAGAGGAGAGAGGCCACCAGGCATTGACCTTGACTTGGATCACAATGGCTGAGCTCTGAAGCACCCGCTGACCATGGGAGGAGGAGCCGGATCTCAGGTGGAGTGCAGGTCGGGTGGGATCAAGTGGGGCTAGAGAGCTGGGACTAGCTGACCTCGGGTCCCAGAACCCCCACAGCCAGGAAGCTGCGTCCTGTGCTTGTGGTGACGCTGGGTTGTAAGAGCTTGACTTTCCCTCCATGGGACCTCTACATCCTCCCACCAGGCGTTTAATGAGCTACTGTGTGCACACACTGCTGTAGACAGCAGGCACAGGGCTGGAGAAGCCAGCCCAGGTCGCCCAGCGTGGAGCCTGAGCCCACAGGTGTGGCCATGGACAGACTAGGGTGAGACAATGGTGAGTTTGCCCAGTGGAGAACACGCGCGGCAGACTGGGCTGGGAAGGTGAGAGGGAAGACAGGGCTCAGCGGGGGACCGGGAAGGAGCCGAGGCTCGAGAGCCTCTGAGGAAGCCCAATGGGGCCTGGCTTTCTGCGTGGGTCCCATCTGTCCTCTTTACCAGCCAGCCAGTTTGCCACATCCTGATTACACCTCGGGGCATATGGAGGTCCCCACTGCACCCCAAGTTGCTCCCCACTCCCAGCTGAAGCCTCAGTAAGGACTCTCACCCAGAGATCGGAGGTGAGTAGCCACGGCCAGCCAGTGGCCATGCTGTCACCTTTATGCCAGCCTGGACAATGTCGGTATTTTCTGGTCTAATTCTGTATCTGAACCTCCTGAAGTGAGATCGGAGTCAACCACTCTAACAGAGCTGAGATGAGGACACTAAATACTAGACTCTCGATGCTCAGTGTCTAGACTCGGTGTCTAAATGCTAGACTCTCGATGCTCAGGGTCTAGCATTTTGGTGGGATGCCTCTTTCCATTTAACCTTTGTTTTTAAACCAGCAAAGTTTGTGGCCAGCTTTAAATTTACACTCAGCGATGGCCTAAATAGCACGAAGTGCCAGGTGTTGACAGGTCCAGAAGCAAGAGACACGGAAATTCCACAAGTTTCCCGTTTCCCACTTTCCCACTTGCTGTGGACAAAGCTCTCAGGCAGCCTGGATGTTTTCACTTAATGGACGGGAGCTGTAGCATGGGTTACTCAGCTGTCAATTGTACCCGGACAAGAATGATCACTATGGCAACAGTAAACAATCCATTGAGTTCTTGTAAACAGCCCTCCACTTGTCAGGGTTTCATTTCTATTTTTATTTTCCTGTTCTACTTAAAATTTCAAAGTGAGGCAGGATAAAAGAGCTTCAACGTTGAGCCTTACCTAACTTGGATATAAGGACCCTTGGGAAGGGAAGGTAGCCACGTTGCCTGCCTTCTTTCTATTGCTTCTTCCCTTCCCTCCTCTCCCTCCTCTCCCTCCTTCCCTCCCTTCCTTCCCTCCCTTCCTTCCTTCCTTCCTTCCTTCCTTCCTTCCTTCCTTCCTTCCTTCCTTCCTTCCTTCCTTCCTTCCTTCCTTCCTTCCCTCCCTGCTTTTTCTTTGTGCCAGTTCTGGGCCTTGAACCGAGGGCCTGGGCACTGTCCCTGAACTTTTTTTCCCCAAGGCTCTGCCCCTTGAGCCACAGCTCCACTTTTGGCTTTTGGGTGGTTCATTAGAGATAAGAGGTTCACCAACTTTCCTTCCCAGGCTGGCTTTTAACCTCAACTTTCAGCTGTCACTCTCCTGAGTAGCTAGCATTATAGGCGTGAACCACTGGCACCTAGCTCCATGCTGCTTTTTGAAGTAGATCCTGTTCTTTGGTCTCTGGCACAGATGGGTAGTGCGAAGGAGAATTCAGCTTTCCTCCAACACAAGACAAGGTAATTCAGCACAAGGAAGCCCTCACTGGCCTCAGCGGGAGGTAGAGAGATCAGCAGAATCAGCTAGGTTATCTGAGCCACACTGAGTGCCTTCAGGGTCCAGGAGAAGAAGCGGGGGGGGGGGGGCGGGGAGGGGGCAGGACAGATCTGGCTTCAGAAGCTGGACAGAGACAACACACCCAAAGCAATTGTGCAGCCGATCATCCTATCCAGCTGATCACTGTCCTATCCAGCCAACTGGTAAAGCGCTTTGCAGCACAGATATTTCCCATCTCCAACCTCTCAGAATCCATTCTTCGCCTTCCTTGGGAAACCCAGAACCAGAGCCAGTCAAATCCTCACCCCACGCACAGCCGGTTGCTCACCTTGGGCAGGCCATCCCTGAGGCCAGATCCCCGCATGCTCCTGGTGGGAAATGGCTCCTTCCAGCTACCTGACTCCTTCTCCAGCTCCAGAGACAGAATGGCCAAGTCACCGCACACTCTCGCGGCTTCTCAGAAGCTGGGACCAGGCAGTGATCTGACAGCGCATAGGAACCTGTCAAGAGCCTTCTCCCAGCAGGCAAACTTTCTGGAAAGCATGGTATAAGTAAAATGACAGGGTGAGAGGAGGGGAAACAGAGATATAGGCCACACTCACTCCATGCCTGACGTAGTGCTAGTCTGTAAGCAGAGACTGCCACTCATTTGCTAGGAGAAACCACAAAAGGAAATAAAAAAAACAAAACCACCCTCTTCTGCTTTGCAGCACAAGTTCCTGCTTTGAACAGCCCAGTTCAGGGGCATAGAACATTCTTGTCTCTTGAACCACTGCCAACTCGTTTCCATGATGAGGCCAATTGGCCCAATTTCTGATGGCGGTCAGCGTTTCTTCCTTCCCGCTTCCTGGGATCTGCCTCTGTCGCACAGGGAGCCAGGCCCTGAACACACTGAACCAGGCATACTTGTTACGGCTGGAATCCAACAACCCACCCATCATTGCGTGTCCTTGAAGTTACCACGCTAGCTCACAGTGCTTCCTGACTTGCCAGGTCTAGAATGTTCTTTCAATCCACCTCTATCATACAGACATAGTAGGGCAGATGTTGTGCATTTTTATGTCTGGTAGCTCCATCTCTTCGCACTCTCCTCTCACCATTATATACATTTACTTTTTTTTTTTTTTTTTTTATCCACAGGGCCTGAACTCTGGGCCTGGATGCTGTCCCTCAGCTCTTCAGCTCAAGGATAGTGCTCTACCACTTGAGTACAGTGCCACTTCTAGCTTTTTCTGCTTTTGTGGTGCTGAGGAATTGAACTCAGGGCCTCATGCATGCAAGGCAAGCACTCTACCACTGAGCCACCTTCCCAGCCCTACATTTACTTCTTGACTTCTGGTTTTCCTGTGTGACTGGGCCCTGCATTGGAGGATCTGAATGCATTTGCCATGTGAAATAGCTGATTGCTGGCCCAGGCACTCGATACCTTAAAATGCTCCCTTTGTTTAAACTTAACTTTGAGGGTTATCACTGATGGGTGGATGGTAGTGGGGTGCTGACTCCACAGAACGTACAGAGTCATTTAGGGAAGGCAAGGCACGGAAATGCAGAGGTGAATGAGCATGAACAAGCATGAGCCGGGAAAAGGGGTGAAAACGAGCATGTTCCTTGTGAGGAAACCAGCAGTTATGGATGGAAGCGCAGTGAATTATGAAGCGCTGCTTTGACTGACAGCTGAGTCCCCAAATTCTTTAGGATTTGAGATTTCACTCCAACAGCATGGCTGCAAGGCACACAGTGGGTACCCCCGGGCTGACAAATGCGGTGTTCGAGCCCCGAGTCTGGTGTTGGTGTTTTCTGAGGGGGTCTTCCTTCGCGTGCTACAGTCCTGTGCAGGCAGGGGGGAGATGGAGTACCCCACGAGGGAGGAGGGGGGAAGGGAGAGATTAGAACAGGGAAAGGAGGGAGCTCCGGGGCCAGGGAAACTTTTCCCTCTGCTAACCCCACCACACACAAAAGATCCCCCAAACAAACCTGTCTCTTGTTCTAAAGAGCCGAAAGTACTCAGCCAGGTGCCAGTAGCTCAGGCCTGTAATCCTAGCTTCTTAGGAGGCTGAGATCTGAGGGTTGCAGTTCAAAGCCAGCCCAAGCCGGCTTATCTCCAACTCACCACCAAAAAATGGAACTGTGGCTCAAGTAGTAGAATGCCAGCCCTGAATAAAAAAGCTAAGGGACAATGCCCAGCCCCAGTACCAGCGTGCACACACACGTACTTTGTAATGAATAACACTGATCCAGAACCTGGCGTGTGGGGGCCACTGACACCTCCTCAGCATTGTGCACGGTGCTCAACACGGTCCTCCCAACGTGCTGAATACCTTCTGGTTCTAGATTAGGTAACAACCAGGATGCGATCCCAATAGTCGCTATTCTGCACAAGTGTTACAGCAATGCTGCCTGGCTACACGTCCTGTTTCTGCACCCTCAGCACCCCCTTTCTCTTGTGGTCGAAGTCCTTTTAGCACCTGGAGAAGCTGCTAAACCAGAGTGGGTTGAAGGTGGCACTGGGCTGTGCACGTAGCCCAGGCAGGGAAGTGAGGGCCAGCCAGCATCTCGGCCCAAATTATCTTGGCAACAGGGGAGAAAGGGTCGTGTCCTCTGAGGTACCCCAAGGAAGTGGGCTGGTGACAGGCCAGGCTCTCTTGGTGGACAGCTCTGCCTCCATGGGTCTACCAGGAAATGACCCCCCTCCCCCCCCAGGCTGGGCTGAGAAAAAGAACTGGAGAGCATCAGGACCAGACAGGGCCTGAAGACCAACCTCTAAGCGTCTACAGTGCCAGGTTGAGATCTAACCACGTGCCACACTGCCTCCTGTAACCCCATGGCAGCCTTACAAGCCAGCTATTGACAAGGAGCTGGGAGGGGATGTTTATTTGGCCACATCTACTTTCTTTGATGAATAAAACTCCAAAGGGAAGAAAAAGACAGAATATGAAGAAGAAATATAGAAAGCGTCTGTCACAGGGGGTGGCTCTTGCTTAGATACTACGTCAGAACAAACTAATCACCCATATGGGAATCCAAACATTGAATGGATATGTGACCGTGTTAACGAAATGTCTCTGAGGAGTTCAGTCCCAGGTGTTCCCCAAGCAGGCCCCAAGCAACTCAATCTAAGCTGCTAATCCAATCCGTAATTAACCTTGTGTTTGCAGGTATAATGATGTTATGATTGAGTCCTTAAAAGCCCCTGCCTTTCTGATACATATACTGAAACATTTATAGATAAAATACAGCTGACATCTAGCAAAGACACGCAGCAAAGTAGAGAGGCTCAGGCAGGTCAAGGCTGGTCACAATGGAGGCTGGAGAGCCTGTGTCAGGTGCTTTGGGCTTCATTGTACTATAGACATGTTTTTCTTTTTTGTGTGCTGGTCCTGGGCCTTGAACTCAGGGCCTGGAAGCTGTCCCTGAACTCTTTTACTCAAGGCTAGTGCTCTACCATTTGAGTCACAGCTCCATTTCAGTTTTTTTTTTTTTTTTTTTTTTTTTGAGGGTAGTTAATTGGAGATAAATCTCACCAATTTTCCTTCCAGGGGCTAGCTTTAAACTATGATCTGCAGATCTCAGCTTCTTTGGGTAGCTAGGACTAGAGATGTAAGCCATGGGTACTTGAATCTAATTCAAGTGCCATAAAACTCACCCTTTAAAAGTATACACTTCAGTGTAACTATCATCACAATCTAATTTCAAAGCACTTTCATTCTACCCAATAGAAACCCCTCAGCAGTCACCCCTCTTTCCCCTCCCCAGGTCTCGGCAGCCACTGTCTGTTGTATTATTGACTTCTACATACATTTGAAATGATCTATAATAAAAAAGTTAAATGGAATCCAGGTGTGAATGGTGTACTTTGAGAGGTGGAGGGAGGAGGATAGAGTTCAAGGCTGGCCTGGTCTACATAGCAAGACTTAAAACTTTTTAAGGGGCAGGGAATGTGGCTTAGTGGTATTATGCTTGCCTAACATGCATGAAGCCTTGGGTTCGATTCCTCAGTACCACATAAGCAGAAGAAGCTGCAAGTGGTGCTGTGGTTCAAGTGGTAGAGTGCTAGCCTTGGGCAAAAGAAGCTCAGGGACAGTGCCCAGGTCTGGAATTCAAGCCCTAGGACTGGTAAAAAAAAAATTGTAAGGAAGGACAAATCTGCTCAAGATCAGAGTGGAGACACATAGCTAGACTTCAGTCTGAGAGGCGCCACGCTCACTCAAGTTCAGATGGTTCCCATCACCTCGGCAAGCTTGTCAGGGACTTTCCTTAACAAGGTAGGGCTGGCCCTCAAATATACCATAGATTCTGGCGCTCTAATTTATGATGTTTCTAGAGAGCTCAACCTAGGCTAGAAGAGGAAACTAAGACACAAATGTGCTAGAGCCGGGGCCTGAAATTAGTCTGACACACAGAAAGCTGGGATAGTATTTTGTGGTTTGAGACTGCTTTAAGACACCTTGACGAAATGCATTTGTCTTTCAGTGGACAAGTCTTACATGAACAGATATTGCAAGAGCAGAACATTCCAGGAAACGGGGTCCTTTCGAAATGTCTGGCTGAAGGCAGTAACAGAGTCTGAGAACCAAGTTAGGGAGGTCCTAGTGAGGATCGTAATGTTGGGGGAGGGATGTGCTCAGACAGCTCTTGGGACCCAATGTCTTCCTGAGCTTAGAGGCCAATCAGCTGAGCTCAGGAGGTGCAGGAAGGTGGGCGTGTCTCCTGCACACTTGGGCTTCCCTGCAAAGCTCACGTATTGCTTCTTCATACATATACTCGGCATTCATGCCACCCCTGTCCACCGCCCCTCACCCCCCCCAGATGGTACTACCATCTGGGAAGATGACTGAGGGGTTCAGGTGTGTTCTTCCTCAGGGAATTTGTGTTGGTTTCTGGAAGTCACTGGGGCCACTACTGATTGCCGACAGCTTTTAAATTTCGACTTGACTTTCCCTAAGCAGTTTAGATCGAGTTGTTGGGGGACAGCCTATCGGCTTCTGTCCTCTATGCCACCTTCCACTCCCTCCCCAATACGGGGGGGGGGGACTTGAGGCTTCTAGGCTTTCTGGGCCTTGACTAAACCCTCCAGCCCCCACAAGAGCTTTCTGCTCAAAAACCATTAGGCCACAAGAAGCGGACACCAGTCCTTGGGGTGGCTGTGGGCTCCAGCACTGTTAGCCCTCCGCATCTGTCCTCCTGTGCTTGCCTCTCAGGATTTCCCCGGCTTTCTAGTCAGGTGGGTACTGAAAGGACTCTCAGAGGACCTGGTCTGCTAGGTCTGCTGTGTGTTCAGAGAATGAAGCCTCCTGCTTCAGAGCAGATGGCTTTTCCTGCTTCAAGCCAGTCTGCGTCGGGAGGAGCCAGACCTTTAAGCAGAGGACACTGTATGCCAGAAGACATATGGTTTGCGGGAGCAAACCAAGTCAGTGACAGAGCTGAGACCGCACCCTCCCCTAACCCCACGACACCTGGCCTAAAGAAACCCAGTGCAAGACAGAAGAGAGTTCGCTCTAAACGATCTAGAGACACTGAATCATACGCAAGCTGCTTAAATTCAGAGAGGAGAGCAGAGACACAGTAAGGCGATTGGCAACTGTGACTTCTAGAACAGGCACAGGGGAAAGTGCGAAAAGCACTCATTGCATCTGTGCAAACACGGGAAAATTCACGTTCCAAAAAAAAAGAACTGACTTTAAATGGCCATTATATACAAAAGTTTATTTTAGCAATCACAGGTGTGAAGGTGGAAATCTCATTCTGACTGGAGACTATCCATCACTGAATGCCAGCACCATTACTGAGGTGAGAACACCAAGTCCATACAGAAACTCTTGGCATTTACACCAACTCAAAACATTATTATCACTTTTACAAGCAAAGAAGAAAGGAAATCGTTTCAAAAACACCGAAGTTCTTGATCCTGTCAGTTTAGTTCCTGATGCTACGGAACCACTCCAGAGACTGGCGCAAAAACCGTCACGATCAATGCAAAGACCCAGTGGAGCCACGGGCACGCAGGGCTGTCCCTTCAGTACGTGAGGCAGAGCGGAGAAACAGACATGGCAGATGGTGCGTTCACAGGCTAAAGGCAACAAGGAAGTCAGAAAAAGAAGTGGGGAGTTTTGCCTAATTTAGCTTTTTTAATATTATTATTAAGAACTGGTTACCCCTGTTCCTATTCAGTAGCACTCTTTTAATCTAAAAATAGTACCTCCCAGCTGAGTGACAGTGATCACATCTGTAATCCTAGCTACTCAAGAGACTGAGATGTGAGGAACATGGTTCCAAGCCAGCCCAGGCAGGGAAGTCCTTGAGACTTCTTCTACCTCCAAGTAACCACCAAAAAGCCAGAAGTGGAGCTGTCTCAAGTGGTAGAACGACAGTTGAGCAAAAAAAAAGCTCAGGGACAGCAGCACACAGGCCCTGAGTTCAAGCCCCAGGATTGGGTGTATTCACGTGTACACACACATGTACACACACACACGCACACAGCACCTCCAGATGGCCAAGTTCAAGTAGTGGGAAATCAGGATGCAAAATAAAACTAAATTTACACTCATCATGGATCAAAAACACAGCTCTCTGGAAGGCTGACCTAGAACCCTGGGCCTTAACACACGGAGAACATGTAAGGTCTTTACTGGCCAAGGGACAATGACTGAAGCAGAACTTGTAGGCAGGAAGTTCCTGTGACACAGCAATTACTTTTATTTTGACCTATTTACTATAATTCCAGCTGTTCCCAGGTTCTACTTCTAGGTACTTCTACTGGCTCATGAGGTATTTGAATTTTGGAATAAATAGCAAGACATAGTAAGAGGGGAGTGTATGGTTCTCTCAGAGAGAGAACAGAATCCAGAGAAGTGCTGTCATCCTCGAAAAAATTTCAGGATAAAGAAACCTTATACTGGATTGTTAATTGTCTTAATCTTCCAGGGCTGTAGCTCCTGTGGCGTCTGCAAGGAGACACTAACATGCTTAAGAGTATGAAAAAGAGAGTAGAGATTACTGACAAACAGAGCTAGCCCTCATGAAGACAAAACACAGGCTCCCATTTCTGTCTGAATCAGACTCATTTTTCATGATGGTTGCCATCAGATCATGAATCATTGTACTGGCTAGGCACTTTCTGAGGACCCCGCACCCCAGCGCTGCAGGGGTGGGGTGAGGGTGGTAACAGACGCAGTCCTGCGGACCGGTGAACATAGAGAACACTAAAGTTGCAGATCTGAGCTTTATTGTCAGAAGGATGAGAGGTTCTCAAAGTGGTTCAACATGGCACAACACTCTAGGTCCTCACGCCGCAGCTACTCACCTGTCACAATGTATCTGGAAAGGAAATACAGAGAGGGGTCGCAGAATAGGCTTGGGGGTGGCCGAGAGCCAAGCCGAAGTTCTCACGCTAGACTCACCTGAACCCTAGAAAGCACTTTAATATTCTCTCTTCCAAATGCGCAAGATCAATGAATCGGCAAGTCCTGCATTTACAAAACCAGTAAAAATCACACTGTAATCATCAGTGAGTGGAGAAATGCACACAGATCTGGGTTTCCAACCTTTTCCACCATGATTCTACATCAAGGCCAAAAAAGATTCTTTTGTCCAAATCCCAGTAGGATGTTCACCATGGCCCAGCACAAGCCACGGGTGGCATAGCTTCCTACTGGCGCTGGTGGCAGGCCCCGGGAGGAGGGCGGCGTCCTCAGACATGAGCCCCATGGCCAGGTCTGCCTGGCTCAGTCGGTGGTGGACCTCCGGTACCAGAACCGGGCTCTGAAGTCGTCGCTGCAGGTCATGAAGCCCGGGTTGGTGGGTGAGTGCACGATGCAGCGCACGATGTTGTTGTGGCCCAGTGAGAGCAGGTTCCGGCGCTCGGCTGTCCTCGAGTCCCAGCAGCACAGGCTGATGGTCCTTTCATCCGGTAGCAGCACGTAGTCCTCCGTGTGGTTAAAGACGGCCTGTGTCCGGTGTACCTGCCTGCCGCTCAGGCCCGCGCCTGCAACAGAAACCAAGACGTGAATGGCCTGTGCATGGAGCCATCATCACCAAGTTCACCCCTTGGACCCTCTGGATGTCCTGGTGGTGTTCTTACTCCCTCGGCTGAAAAAACAGCCTTTAAAAAAAAAAAAAAAAAAAAAAAGAGAGCCGGGCCAGGTGCTGGTGGCTCACACCTATAATCAATCCTAGCTACTCCCGAGGCTGCATTCTGAGGAGCATGGTTTAAAGCTAACCTGGGCAGAAAAGTCCGTGAGACATCTCCAATAAATTATTCAGAAAAAGCTGGAAGTGGTGCTGTGGCCTAAGTGGTAGAGCACTAGCCTTGAACAAAAACTCTCAGGGATAGCACCCAGGCCCTGAGTTCAAGCTCCAGTACTGGCACCAAAACAAAAACAAAAACCCAAACAAATTAAGCAAATAAAATAGAGCTGGTGCTGCATCGTCTATCTTCTTTAGTAAAAACTGACTTTATATTGGTCACATTTTTTCATAGTTGCAAAGTATCTCATGGTTAGAAGAACCAAGACAGTTCTTTCACAGCTAGACATTTATTTCCAGCCAGGATGAACAGGGCTGGAAAAACATCCCATGTACAGATCTCTATTTTCTTAGGATTAAACTCCTAGCAACAGAATTACTGGTGCATGAAAATTTGCTTTCCAAAAGGAAGCTTTATCCTCTCATGACTACGTAAAATACTCAACGGAAAGTGAGAAGCCCCGTTGTTGGGAGGACAGGACTGAATTGCTTTCTGGGGTGCAGAAACCAAACGCTGGTTTGGTTCTGTCCCATCTCTCTATTTCCTCTCCATCTGGGTGGGAAATGACCCCTGGTTGGGCTGCTCTTGCTAAGGTGGTCGGTCACTCTTCCACTTCTCTGGGCACTAAACTCATTATCAGTGTCTGAAATCAGAGCAGAGGCCCCACGCTTCTCATGTGAGAAGGAATGAATACAACTCAACGGATGGAAACAGAAGCTTTAGCTAAGGCAGAGGCCAGCTCGGCTCTAATTAGTGACGTCACCTTGGGCATTACACTTAATGTTCACAAACCTGTTCCTATGACATAAAGTATTCATGTATTTGGTAGTACTTGGGGTTTGACTAAGGGTCTTGATAATTTACCACTTGATTCATGACTCCAGCCCTTCTTGCTTAATGATAATGCCTGGCTTCTGTCTGGGCTGGCCTTAAGACTGTAATTCTTCTACCTTTACCTTTGCAAACCTGGGATTTCAGGCATGTGCTACTATATCTGGCCCCAGTGAGTTTTCACTTCTGTAACTGTTTTGGTACTAGGGGTTGAACTCAGGGCCAGCACTCTGGCTTGGCTGGTGCTCTACTGCTTGAGCCCGATTCTAGTTTAGCTCGCTACTGAGTCATCAGAAATGAAACCTTGAGGACTTTTCTGCCTAGGCTGACTTTAACTGTGATTCTCCAGGTCTCAGCCTCCTTAGGAGCTAGGACTACAATGCAAGACTAGTATCCAGCAGGCATTTACTTTTTTTTTTTTTTGGTCATGGGGCTTCAACTCTGGGCCTGGGCGCTGACCCTCAGCTCTTCAGCTCAAGGCTAGCCCTCTACCACTTGAGCCACAGCACCACTTCCGGCTTTTTTTGCTTATGTGGTGCTAAGGAATGGAACCCAGGGCCTCATGCATGCAAGGCAAGCGCTCTACCACTGAGCCACCTTCCCAGCCCTGATATATACTTCTGAAGGCTCTCTGTACAACAGATTTATTCAAGCTTCCTGATGGTCATTTACATTGTTCCTAACTTTCAACAGCTCCAAATGGAATTTGCATACAGATCCGCTTTGAAACACCCGCACCGGCAGTCCTCCATTCAGTTACCACGTGCCACAAGGCATCGCACACACCACTGCTCTCGGGTGAAGCACAGTGGGACACGTCTCCTCTGCTCCCACCAGCATCTTTTCTCTGCCGTCCACGTACAGTTCATTTCAAGAACTAGGACAAGAGTGGCTCTCTGCAGACTTGCAGGCTGTACTGGGGACACATCTCGGTAGGCGATGCTGCACCCTAGTGGCTCAGATGTCACCAGCACTGCTGTTCTACCTCCAGATAGTAGAGGTTCCCCTCTCCCTCCCCCCCCACCCCCACACCAAGTGTCTTGAGTTTTCTGAGCTATGGTGATCTTAGTGTACAACACAAACATTGCTCACAAGAGAAAAACAGTAGAAGCTCCCTGGAGGTTTCTCACCAGACAACAGCCTTGGCTGCTATGGAAAAGAAGAGTAAGAAATACTTTAACAATACTTATTATCTCAATGGACTTGAATCCTTATGCCGGGTAATAGGAAAGCTGAACAGATTCACCACAAAAGGAGCTCCTTGGTACACATGCTGCCGGAGAGACCAGCAGGAATTAATGAGAATTTGAGCTGTTCTGTCTGCTGAGCTCACTTCCAATCTGGGCTCAGGACACTGGTCTCAGGTGGAGATTTCCTCTGCTCTTAGGGATGGGGAAGACCTCTACCCCCTCTCACTGGAGAAGACCCCACACATGCTATTATGGAGCTCCACTAACAGGCTTTCCTCGGCTTGGGTCCCCGTTGCTGTGGGAAGAAGAGGACAAGTGCCTGTTCTACCAATGGACTGCCAAGTCTCAAGGTTCCCTGCATAGTCTCCAGACCGCGTCTCTCTAGCTGAGACCGTACTGAGAGGAGTGGGGTTAAGAAACTATGATTTTTGGGGGCTGGGAAGGTAGCTCAGTGGTAGAGCGCTTGCCTTGCATGCATGAGGCCCTGGGTTCAATTCCTCAGCACCACATAAGAAAAAAGAAAAAAGCCGGAAGTGGCACTGTGGCTCAAGTGGTAGAGCGCTAGCCTTGAGCTGAAGAGCTGAGGGACAGCGCCCAGGCCCAAAGTTCAGGCCCCATGACTGGACCCCCCCCCCCCAAAAAAAAAAGTAACTATGATTTTATTCCCAGCTTTGCCTCTTACTAACTGCAACCTTAAGTAAATGGTTACTTTATTTTTTTGAGTATGGGGTGGATTCTGGGGCCTCTCACATGCTAGTAAAGTACTTTACACCAAGCTACCACCTCAGCCCCAAGGTTGGACCGTTTTTAGCTCTGAAAGAGGGATTAAGAACTGCCTTGCCCTGTGCATACATTTACTGTATTGCTCTGAAAGGGGGACTGAGGAGTTCTGGAAATGGTAAAATGGGATAGAAATGGCAGTTTCTCACATACCCGTGTATCTGACTAGTGTTCGTCCTGTGGATATTTCCCAAAGCTTAGCCACAGAGTCTTTTCCACTTGAAAGAATGTATTTAGAATTTTTGGAAAAAATGGCAGAGCAGACTTCGGCACCGTCGTGTGCTTTCTCAAAGGTGGTGATGCAGCGATTTGAAACTCCATCCCATAATTTGATACAGCCGTCCTTGCTGCCAGTTACATACATATTGGCACTGGGGTTGTAATTAACGGAGCAAATGGCATCGGTGTGCTGATCTTGAGGATTGCAAGAGACAAAGCATTGGAAGGTGTTGATATCATAAAGTCGAAGAGTAGGGTGCTGAGTTCCAACCAGTATAAAGTCTCCAGAAGGATGGAAAGAGATGGAGCGTAGCATTTCAGCTTCCTGAAATGACAGACATTAACCTGAGTGACCAATCCGCAGACAATAAGATCCAAAGGCAGTGCAGAAAATACCAGACGAAAGAGTCCATTAAAGAACCCTTGAGTATCACATAGGTATCAGAAAGAATAAAAGCCAAGTACTGGTGGCTTGGGCCTATGATCCTAGCTACTCAGGAGGCTGAGACCTGAGGATCTTGGTTCGAGGTTATCCAGGCAGCAAAGTCCATCAGACTGCTTTCCAATTTAACCACCAAAAAGCCAGAAGTAGAGCTGTGGTTCAAATGGTAGAGCAATAAAGTTTGGGACAGTGCCCAGGTCCTGAGTTTAAGCACCGAAGAACAAAACCACCAAACCCCAATGTAATAAAAGTACTTTCTGTCATATACAAAAGTTTGTTTTTCTTTATAGCAAAGATTTTGAAAAACTGCATTTACTGGTTAAGTCTTCAAAAACTACAGAAGTGAGCTCCATTTGTAAATGAATACTGGGAGAATCCAGAATGGATTAGAAATCGACTAGTGGATTATCAATCTATTGTTACCTACATTGATAATGCACTCTTGTTAATGTGAAGTCTCTTTAAGTTGCTCCCTGCTGCAAGCAGTGAGGAAAAAATTACATTTAATTACTGACAGCTGGAGGTCACTACTATTAGTAATCCTGTGGTTTTTCTTCCTGTATTGAGCTCTTGGTGAAGGCAGCAGTTTTGTGTATAATGGGATCTCAAGGAGTGGTGTGGACGTGAAGCTGTCCCAATGAACTGCAGCTAGGCTCTAGCTGCTCAGCAGCTGTTCTGGCAGCCAGAGGTGGCCAGCACACATTTCTCATGCTGGTCCATGTGCCACCTGAATGGATTCTCCTTGCTCTATTTTTGTTTTATACAATGATCACTGAGACTACTTGAGAAAAAGTAGCATTTATGAAAAACAACAACAACAAAAAGCCCCCTTCCAAACATTTCTTACCTGAATGTACTTGAAGGCTCTTTTTGCTGATGGTTTGGAATAATCAAATAATTTGAGAGTATAATCTCTTGAGCCAGAGGCCAAGATCTGTTCTGTTGGGTGAAAAGCAAGACATGTGACTTCATCCACATGGTCATAGAGTGTCCGAATCACGGGGTGGTTTTCCATGTTCTGCTGTGCAGTCTCGTTCATCATGACCTAGGCCAACAAAAGGAGGAGACAAAGTATACTATCTTGAACTACAGTAAACCATCACTGGCCTATACCACACACACTCTCCACAACGAGCAACAGAATGCTATTATATTCTAGGCTTTTTACCTCTATTGGCATGGCACTTTTGGCCAACATTCTCTCTGTGTCAAGTATCTTTATGGAAGCATCAGCAGACCCAGTGGCTATCAGCTGCCCGTCTCTACTGTAGGTTGCTACGCGGCAGGGTCCTTTATGGGATGTGACGTAGCACGTTTCATACTCAGAAGCCTCTGGGGACATGGTCTGGACATCTGCATCGAATTCCAGGTCTATGCCTGTGCCAGGAGCAACCGTATCTGAACGACCAATTGCATACTGGACTGCTGTGTCGTCGTTTTCCATCCCTGAAAGAAATCAAAATCAAGAACATGAGGAAATAGTGTAAAGGCCAAAATGGAGATATTCACCAGTGTCAATCTGCAATTCCTTTGAGGTCTATCACACCTAAAATGGTACAAAACTACAGACTCTGCCCAGGCCCCTCAGGGTTGATGGAAGGTTGGGCACACACAGCCTGAGTTACCACTTTAACTGCCACCAAAAAGCAGTTTACTCTTTATTATTTCCCCATTTTAAATATATGTGTGTGTGTGTGTGTGTGTTTTGGAAGTACTGGGATTTGAACTCAGAGCCTTATGATTACTAGGCTGGTGTGATACTACTAGGCCGCACCTCCAGCTCTAGTTCTCACTTATTTTTAGGATAGGGTCTTGCTTCCTGCTTAGACCACCAGTATACACATAATATAGGCTTCCCATTGTTGCTGGGATGACAGGCAGGTGCTAGTGTGTTCAACTTCCCTCTGTTCAGATGGAGTCTGTCTAGGCTGGCCTGGAACTGCAAATCTTCTCAATCTCAGCCCCCACATAGTTTAGGATGACAGATATGAGAAGCTGTATCCAGCTGTGGGCTGAGTCTCTTGACCATTTTTGCCTAGGCTGACACTGAACCATGATCCTCATTCTCAGCCTCCCAAGTAGCTAGGATGGCAGGCATGAGCCAGCCACTAGCAACCGGCTCCAAATCTCAGTATTTTTAAGGTTGACTTCTGTTAGCAGCTCAGAAGTTCATTAATTCAGTAATATGCTTTAACGTTAGTGAAATGTTTTTGAATGCTTAATCTAAAAATACATCATGCTTTAATTAAAAAATAACCTGACATATCACACAAATAATAGTTACTAGCACTGGAAAAATTAGAACTATATAGAAGAAAAGAAATATGACCTTGAGTCTTATCACCCAGAGATAACTTTTTATCATTGTGGCACAAATCCTTCTGGCTCTCTTACCATTCATACAACTTAGTTTTCAAAAGGGACGCAGACCTGCTACTGTGCAGCAAGTTGTGACTGGCTTGGCCATGTCACACAGATTTTGTGTTCACATTATCATAGTTATGTTCAATTTTATGGGTATTTAAAATTTTTTAGCCAATTCCATATCGTGGGGCTTTTTTGTTTATACCTTTCAATTCCCTTGTGATAAATCATCATGCTTCGCACCACCAAGTCAAAGGAAATCAACATGTTCAGTAATTCAGTATTTTATTGAATGGAAGATAGGCACAAGGATACACCACTGAACAAGACAAGGACCTCACTTTATTACCAAGGTAGTCTTTTATTTTTGGTGGGGAAAAAGAGGGATTTGGAGGGCAGGAAGATAAAGGATTTTAAGGAAACCCAAACAATAAAGGAACTCTTGGACAGGAATTGTTACAATATAACAAAAAGCAGGAGAATTTAAGGGATTAGTTTGAGAGGTGAAGAGGAGTCTCAGGTAACAGATGAGCTGAGACTTGAAGGAAGTAGGCAATATAATGGCAGAGTGGTCCAGAAATGGGTAACACATTAGAACAGCTTAAAGTCTTTATTACCTGGACTTCATTTACTCCATCAGTAGCTAGAGTTGTACTTGTCACATATTACACAGTAAAACTACACAAGAATAATCTTGTGGACAGATCTAAAAGTTCTTTATGGGGTCCACACACTGACATTCACAAGATACCTAGTTTGATGAGGTGCAGGAGCTGCTCGGAGGGGGCACACACTGACTGAGGCTTGACTTCATTGATGAGGCCATTGGCGATGCTGATGTAGCCATCGTAGAGCAGCTGGCTGATGATCAGCTTGTAGAGCTGCTGGCGGTCCTTCAGGCCCACTTTGGTTCTGTACATCTTGGAGAAAAGGACAACTTCCCTGCCAGCGGCAGAGAGAAAACAAGGAAGTGAAAAACAGTGAAAGGCAGAGGCACTAACTAGTAAATCTGAAGCAACACAGGTGTCTGGTTAGACTTACATTCCAGCTAGACTAGCTGCATCATCTTTGGTTAGTGACCTCATTGTTCTTAGCCCAGGTTCTTTAGCTGTTAAATTTCTGGAGGTTAAACAACATGGTGTGTGTAAAGCACTGAGCTGAAATGATTCAAGTAGTGTCAGCGTGTTTATAGTAGAACCCCACATCAACTTTTCTTCTCTGCCAAACTATCCAGCTGCACAAGTTTTATTCTTTATTGTTAGCCCTGAATCTTACATTTCTTCTTTTAAACAAACACCAACTGGTGTTTGCAACAGACAAGACAGCTTGTCTTATTGTTAGATGGCTGGCTCCTGTTTCCACCAGCTGAGCTGTATGTTTACCAGGGACTGTTAAGTTCATCAGTGAAACCTGTTTTCAAGCAACTGAACTTATTGTAATCATTCAACTTAGTCAATACGAATGCAAAAAGCTACTATATTATGAAAACTCAACCACTAAATACTTTGGAAAGGTTCAAAGTGAAGTTATGTTAAGAAAATGTACGAGGAGCTGGGAAGGTAGCTCAGTGGTAGAGTGCTTGCTTCGCACAAAAGAGGCTCTGGGTTTGATTCCTCAGCACCATGTAAGCAGAAAAAGCTGGAAGTGGCCCTGCGGCTCAAGTGGTAGAGTGCTAACCGTGAGCTGAGGGACAGCGCCAGGGCCCAGAGTTCAGGCCCCATGATAGACAAAAAAAAAAAAAAAAAAAGTAGAAAAAAAGAAAATGTATGAAAAGGACCTACCACTGTTACTTTACATCCAAGTGAGAAAGGGCCAAAATGACTATAGAGATGGTAAGAAAAGGACAACTCTGCAGAGACATGCACTCGCATTTACTTGAGAATCCAAGTTCTCTTTCAGTCTAGTAAAGTGAAACAGAAAACTGGAGAGAATTTCTGGTTTACGCCAACAACAATGCCAATGGGTGGACCTGGGTAGTTGGTTTGAGGATGACGATCAGGTATTATCCGTTCCCTAGCGCGCCCCCCCACTCCCTGTGGCACTTGAACTCAGGGCCTTGCATTTGGAAGGGTATATTTGGCCAGATACTGGGCTACAGGTGTCAAGCGACAGAAATATAGAAAAGTGGCCTCACCGTGGGGTATCAATAACATCTACCATTTACCAAAGCCCTCCCTATCTGCGCGAGGGCCTGTCCCGCACGTCCAGACCCTCACCTCGCGGCTACTGTATTCGAGTATTTAGAAACAAATGTACCACAAATCTACAAGAGAACAGATACTCAAGGAAGTTAGTGAGGCCACGGATTCGGGGTGAGGGTTAAGGGGGTCGCTAGGACCGCCTGCTCGGGCGCCGGGGACCTAACCACCCTTCCGGGCGGTCCTCGCTCCCAGGGAGAGGCGGCAGGGGTGGGAAAGGGAGATTTTCAAAAGGGAAAAGCGGTCGATCTCCCGGCGCGACCCGCGGAACTTCCGCTCGGCGGGCGGGGGGGTGGTTTCTCCCCGGACTCGCCGGGAGGACAGCGGGGCACGAGGACGGGGCGCCCCCCACCCGGGGCCGGTTACCCCGGGGCGGAGGGCCGGGCGGGCGCGCCTCGGTGCGCTCCTCCAGCACCCGGCCGCCGAGGCGGACGAGCCGGGTGGCGGCCTCGGAGGAGGAGGAGGAGCGGGAGGAAGGGGCCGTGCAGGCCCCGCCGGGGGACCCCGACTCGGGGCGCACGCCTCGCCACGCGCGACCCTGGACGGCCCAGGGCCTCGTGCGGCCCACCGCGGGTCCCAGCCGTCCCCCGCACCACCCCTCCCCGATGCCCGGACCCCGTCCGTACCCTCTGATCGCGATCACTGGCTCCGGCTCTCCGGCTCTCTTCTAAAAAAATGGAGGCGCGAATCCCGCCCGATCGATGGCTCTGCGTGCACATTCACTGCGCACGCGCCCAGGCCGCGACGTCGAGTGCTGCGCTATCGACCGGTCCCGCTCGGTCTTGCCCTTCTCGCCATTTTACTTACTGGCACGTTCAAGACGTTCGCTCACCGACCCCCGGCTTTATCTCCTATGCAACAACCTTGAGTCCAACGGACTGTTATTTCAAGGACTAATGCCCACTCCTGGAGACCACGGCGGGCTCTAGAACCGCCATAGACCTGACAGGCCGTTGGCTCCACCGCTTCCGGGCTCTTCGTTGCTAGTGCGCTTGCGCCACGGCACGCTCGTTGCGAACCAATCACAAAGCGGCTCCGCTGAAACTCCGGCCAATCATCTTTCAGACCGGAGGGTTTAAACCCATATTTAAAAAGAAGAATCCTTAAACTGTAACGGCTGAGCTCTCGGAGGACTCGGCGGCCTTGGCCCGGAGGTGGGAGCCGGCCGGCGGGTAGGTCAGCGGGGGCCGGCTCCGTGTGGCGGGCCGAGGGCGAAGCCTGGGACGAGGGGCGGCTGTGCTGGGCGGCGGGCCGCGGGCGGAAGGCCGGAGGGGAGCGGGCCGTCAGCCCCCCAGCCCCCCACTCCCCGCCGCCCCCCCCAGCACCCCGCCCGCCCCCGGTTCCGGGACGCCCGGTTGGGTGCCGCGGAGACCGCCGGCGGTGGCGGGAGCTGGGGCGGGGGGTCTTCCTGCCGGGGCTCCGCCTTCAGTGACCCTCTCGGTGCCTGTGGAGGTCTTGGGGTTCTCGGGTTCGTGGGGTGAGGAGACAGCGGACGCTGAGGGGGACGGGCTGCGGTGGCGGGGGCCGCGGGGAGGCGCGCAGATCAGATCGCCCCGGAGGCGGCGGTGTGCGGCCTGCCGGAGGGAGTGGTGGGGCCCCGGCCCCGGCCCCGGCCCCGGCCCCGGCCCCGGCCCCGGCCCCGGCCGTCCGAACCGCAGGCCCCGGAGCGGGAGGATCTGGGATCGGGAGGAAACTGGTTGTGGACGGATGGTAAATCCCAGTTCGTAGGGAGGGGGGCCAGGTGTCCTTAACCAGCGCCCCCGGTGATTGGTAACTCCGCACCAGTGCGTGCTCATAACAGGGTTGTTTAAACGCAAGATCTGATTTATTAAGACAGGGCGGGTGGAGCGTCGCCATTTCGAAGAACTTTCCACGGAAGTGGAGGCGTGGCTCAAGTGGTAGAGCGCCAACCTGGAGCGGAAAGGCTGAGGGAGCAGCGCCCGAGCCTGAGTTCAAGCCCCAGTACTGTGATCTTCGTAGTCTCCGCTACTTGGAATTGTTAGGGAAAGTGAAGAAAGCATTAGAACATTGGTGGGGGGAAAATATTTGCCAAGCCACTTGTGGGTTTCCTTTTAATTGTTTGTACTAATCCGCCGTTTAAAGACTGGGGTCTTTATAAGATTACTAATTTGTAAAAAGAACGAGACATTGTGGGGAATGCCTTGTGGCTGGGCTCTAATATTCAAAAAGCAGTTGGGCAGCCTGATTTCTTCTGCTTTCTTGATGCTTGTTCAACTTACTTGATAGGTGTTTCTGCCTGCCTCCCTATAATATTAATTGATATAATATTAACTGGTTCCCTTTGTCAATGGCTTGGTTCATTTCCAAACTATCTGAGTCCTGTTATGTACTAGACATTGTTCTAGGTTCTGGGAGTCACAAGAATGGATTCTATGGCACCACCAATTTGGGTTTTGGTCTTTTGCTCCCTATTTCTGGGAAGGATATCCGAGTCTCTGGAGACAGACAATAAACAGATGCACATAAGATTTTACGATGTTAAGGGCTGTGGAGAAAAGGGAGAGAGAGATGGTCCTGGGAGGGAATATTGATTGAACAAAGACGTGAATGAAATGAATGAGCTACACCCCAGCAGCCTGATAGGCAGAGGAAACAGGAAGTCCAAAGTCCTGGTGGCAGGGGACTTGATTTGGATTGTATGTGGTAGACAAATCAAGGCAGAGGTGTTTCAAGGTCCATAGTCTATGGGACTTGCAGATGAGTTCGAATTGTTTTGCTTGAGTTGGTGAGCAGTAGGGGTATTAAACCATGGATTAACACATTTTCAGTGTTTGAGAATGGGCCGGCTCAGGTTTGAGAAGGGATCTCCATGAGCAAAGGTGGAAGTGAAGTGACCATTCAGGAACTCTTGTAAATGATCCAAGGGGATTATGTTAAGTGAAAGACTTTAAAAAGTGATATATGTAAGTTTTGAGCTGAGAGAAATCTGGGTTGCAGTTGAACATTTAGCAGTCATCAGCCTGTGGATGAGAAAGCCAAGTGACTGGGCAAACTCACTTTGGGGGTGAGTGCTGCTGGGCCTGAATTGACCACATCCCCAGTCCTGCCCCCTACAACTGTGGGACAAATGGACATGCACATCAGTTCAGCAGTGCAGAGTATGTGAGGGGGTGGATGGGAAGGGGAAGACATGCTTGCATGCATGCACACAGCATCTACTGCATCAGAAAAGAAAAACAGTGTAAAGAATACAGAATTCTGTGAGTCACAGATACCTTTTCATCAGGGAGATGCAAGTAGCATAGCAACGATTCGAAGCAGGTGGATTTGTTTGTATTAAAGGTTGTTTTTCTTTTCAGGCACCATGGACACATCTAAAGAAAACTGCATTTCGGGACCTTTTAAGGTAATTGAATTGTCTATAGTCCCATTTACATCTATAAAGTTCATGTGATGATTGGTCTGATATTTGGAATTTTTCCTCTTTCTCTTTTACATTGATAACTGGGGCTAGAACTATATCTGGCCACTGTCCTTGAACTTTTTCACGTAAGGGTGACACTTTGCCACTTGAGCCACAGCTCCACTTCTGGCTTTTTAGTGGTTAATTGGAGGTAAGAGTCTTATGGAGGGCTGGAATGTCCATGAGACTCTTGGTGTGTGTGTGTGTGTGTGTGTGTGTGTGTGTGTGTGTGTGTGTGTGTGTGTGTGTGTGTGTGTGTGTGTGTGTGTGTGTGTGTGTGTGTGTTTAACATTTTAAAAATTATATTATCTTTAGTTGTACAAAGGGGTTACCATTCAACAAGTCAGTTTATGAGTACAATGCATTTTGATGAGTATCAGCCCTTTTATCGTTCCTCCCATCTCTTCCAACCCCATCCCTCCCCTCAATTTTGAAATAAAAATTTTGTAAGCATAGATTTGTTGTATAAGGGGTTTTCACTGAGACCTCTCCTGACGTGTACATAGTAGATTGTGGGCAATCATTCCTCCTTCACTGTTTCAGCTCACCTCCCTTGTCTTAATTCAGCACGTTTCATTGTTCTATTTTCATACATGCTTATGAAAGACTTGGACCACATTCACCCTTCCCATTGGCTCTCTCCCTTCTGTTGGTACTCACCCCAGCATAGACTGTTTAACTCTTTTCCCCACCCTCATTTTGAAATAAGCTTATTGTGAAAATCTTGCCTATGTTTCAACTTAGACCATCTTCCAGACTTTGTCACTGGAGAATAAAATGTTGGACATTGACACAATTCTTTTGGTCTTTTTTTCTAAACATGTATTATCAAAGGAAGTTGTTTGGGGACTGGGAAGGTGGCTCAGTGGTAGAGCACTTGCCTTGCATGCTCAAGGCCCTGGGTTCAATTCCTCAGCACCACATAAGCAAAAAAAAAAAAGAAAAAAGCCGGAAGTGGTGCTGTGGCTCAAGTGGTAGAGCGCTAGCCTTGAGCTGAAGAGCTGAGGGACAGTGCCCAGGCCCAGAGTTCAGGCCCCACGACCGGACCCCAAAAAAAAAAAAGTTGGTTGGAATTGTGTTGGTTTGATGTTTAAAGTATCAATAACAGATGAGTATATTCCCAATATGCTGAGAAATCTTAAATGTTCAGTGTCTCCCTCATTGGATGGAAGTTCAGTTAATGAATATTTGCTTATGGAGCATGATTTTAGGATAGAGAATTGGGCTTGCAGATGTCATTCAAGTATTCCTTTGATCTGCTATCTACATCTTTGTGAAATACTTATTAAAATAGCTTTCCCTTTCCATGTGTTTCCAAAGATATTCCTACAAAAGAAACCAGAATTCTTATAACATTCATCATTTCTTTCATGAAGAACATAAAGTTTATTTTCCATCCCATCCTAGGCTACAGCTCCACTGGGGGATGGTCCAAAACGTGTTCCAGTGGCTCAGCAGTTTCCCTCATCTGCAAGCAGTGGCCAGGCTCAGCGAGTCTTGTGTCCTTCAAATTCCTCCCAGCGAGTTCCTTTACAAGCACAAAAGCTTGTCTCCACTCAGAAGCCTGTGCAGAAGCAATCTCAGTCAGCTGCCATTGCTCGGCCTCTCTCCCGGCCCGTGAGTAACCCCCAGAAGAATGAGCAGCCTCCACCATCAGCCTCTGGTAAGCAGGCTTTGCACTCACTTAGTGGTCCTTCTTTGTCTGATTTATTTATTTATTTATTTATTTATTTATTTATTTATTTATTTATTTGTCCGGTCATGGGCCTGAACTCTGGGCCTGGGCGCTGTCACTCAGCTCTTCAGCTCAAGGCTAGCACTCTACCACTTGAGCCACAGCGCCACTTCCGGCTTATGTGGTGCCGAGGAATCGAACCCAGGGCCTCAGGCATGCAAGGCAAGCGCTCTACCAATGAGCCACCTTCCCAGGCCCTTTGTCTGTTTCTAAAACAAGTACATAGACTTGTACAATTGTTGGAGCCATAGCTTCTGCCTCATATCTGTTCAGGATTAGGAGAAAAAGGGATGTTTGTGTTGAAGTAATTTTTTCTGCAGGACCAGCTTGTGCTGGAGTGCACCCCGATTCCTGTCCTCAGGGAAGAAGGGGCGGTCACCTGCATCGATCATGTCCTTTGAGAAATTGAACAGTTATGGAAGTTTTGGCCTTGTAGGGAGAAGTGAAATGGGACCACATTGTGGTGAGGCCATCCATGGCCATTGCTGGAAAGGGTGGAGCTTCATCTCCTGGCATCGAGGAACTACTGAAGATGGGGCAGAGAAGGGACTGGTTGCAAATGGCCTTTTAGAAAGCTTACACCAGACATACTGAGTGAACTGGAGAAGAGCAGTGCTGTCTGTGGGTGTGTTGGGGAGGAGACGTTGAGATCAAAGATGCTTGCAGTCCCGTGCTTTAGCTGGGTGGAGCAAGGTGTTGGTGATAGTTACTATTTGTCCTTCACCAGCTATGAATTCCCCCAATGCAGCAGGCTTTGAGAGGGACTATGCCTTCATCCGTGGTGCCTGATTCGGTCCTGGAAACCACTTTGTGAAGACAGCAGAGCTATTGACTCACTTCCACAGAGGAAGTGGCTAAGACTCAGAGGCAGTTAGCTTAGTAAAGTCATAGCGTGGAGAGACTGAAAACTCACTTAGGATATAGGCTTAGGTAAAGTGGACAATAATAAGTCACTCCTGAAGGATGGTGATGGAAGAGTTTAGGATGCTGATGAAAGGTAGAAAGAACTTCCTCTCCACCACAGATTTCCTCACTGAATCTATGAAAGGGGAAATGAAGACTCAAAGGACTGAGCTCAGTGGTCAGCGGTTGAAGTTCATGCCGCATTGTGAGCTCAGAAGGGCCCGTGTAGGCAGGCCCTACAGTGTGTCCTGCAGTGGGGAGGCAAAGGCCCAGAGGGTGGCGGAGAACATGGGGTGAACCAGGGCTGTGCAATGGTGCCAGTAGCAGCTTCTTGGTGACAGTTCTGGTCCCCTGGCATACACAATCATACGCATAACTGTCCCGATGTCATTTTCCCTTGGAGATGTGGTGGCGCTCTCCGATCTACAGTCTCATGCTGGGGTTGTGCACCCTGAGTGCCAGTAGTTGATGTTAGCCGAGATAGAGACACACGAGGGGGAACAGTTTAGACTGACAATGTGATACCTGAGTGCAGCATACTGTGCTGTAGGAACAAGAGGCCTCAGAGGTAGACAAGTGCAAGTTCCCTTGTTTCCACAGCTAATCAGAGAGTAAGCTGGACCTGGCGGTGCATGCCTGTAATTCTGGCACTTGGAAAGGTGAGGCAGGAGGATCAAAAGTTTCAGGCGGGCCTGGGAGCACAGCAAGGACCCTGTCTTACCAGGTGCCAGTGGCTCATGCCTGCATTTTAGCTACTTAGGAGTCTGAGAGCAGAAGAGTTATGGTTCAAGGCCAGTGTGGGCAGAAACATTTCCAGACCCTATAAAGAAAAACAAGGCTGAAGGCATGGCTCAAATGGTTAGATCACTTGCCTAGCAAACTTGAGGCCCCGAATTTGAACCCCAATATTCACTCCCCACCCCCGAAAAAGTTATTTTGCTCCCCTCGTGAATAGCTGTCTATTGAAGTCTTGGTATATTGTAGTTTTTGTTCTTCTCCCATGGAAGACGGTGGCTTGCCCTGCATGGTTTTGTAGGGTGTGGATGTGGCTGACCCATGCAGTGGTGGAGAAGGTGATGGGGTGTGAAGTTGGCCGTTGTTCCCTGGAAGTTCAGGGAGACTGCAGGGAGGTGGGCTGGCTGCCTTCCCTGCTGTGAAGGCTGAAGGCTTCCTGCAGTGGAGCCAGGGCAGGGTTCAGAAAGAAAACCTGAAGCCTAGATCAGTCATTCATTCCTGATGTATCGTTAGTGTCTTGGGGACCGTCCAGTTTATCTGCTCACAGATTTCTAAAGAACCTATTCTATGTAGTTACTCTAAAAACAGGACTTTAACTTATTCCATATAGGAAATAATCCTGAAAAGGAAGTGGCCTCAAAAGAGAAAAATGAAGACTCAAAAAAGTAAGCTCTCATTCACAAAGTTCTGTACTATTACTCTACTGGAATACATTATTTCATTGTAAATTTGAGGAGCTCTTAAACAGATGTTTGTTTTCAGTTATATGATATGCTTCCAGTTATCTTAAACCCCTCTCTTTTATAAGTGATTTTACCAGGAACTCAGATAAAAGCCAGAATGCATTTGTTACAGAAAGTTTATGAATTTCTGTGTATTCTCAGAAGTAATCAGTATATGTAGTTTACATACTTCTAGTTTATTTTTGTGCAAAAGTGTGAGTTCTTAAATTTTTTTAAATTTTGAGCTGGGATCTTAGGTTGCTGTTGCTGACCTTGGATGCCTAAGCTTAAGTGATCTTCCTGCCTTAGGCTCCTAGGTAGCTGGGACTGTAGGCATGCACTATTATACCTGGCTACAAGGACAAGTTTTTCCAAAATAAAATGTCAGGTTACAGAACTATACAGGTATGTGTGACTAAGAGGTATTTTGGCAGAACTAACATAATTACTGCACTTTTTGTTCTCTATTATAAAGTCCCCAGACACTTTCTAAATACCTGCTCTTAATCTCTGAATAGAGTTCAGCATAGAGGAGCAGGGTCAGGATGACCCTCCTACTACTGCTTTGGCTTCTGAAGGAAGCTTTCTCAGGATTGAATTCCATTGATTCCCACGCCCAGCTGGTCTGAGTCCACCCTGCTTCCACTAGTGACAGTGGCTCCACAGATGAAAGGGTCTTACCAACAGCGGTTGGTAGAGAGTGGATTTGAAAGAGGTCATTCCTCTAGTAACTTACCCTTTCATATGGTCTTAGAGCTGTCAGTAGGTTTGTATTCTGAGCACAGTACAGCCCGGGACCTTCCCATTGAAGGCTTCTACTCTGGAAATCAAGATGGTTCCGTGTTACCAGCTCACAAAGCTGAAGGCAGCTAGTGAAGTTGGGGTTCAATGTCTGTGACTCATGAATAGTGGCTATGGGCTTGGTTCCCACTGAAAGTACAGTAGAGGCCAATTGCCAATTGGAACTTACAGAATGTGTTTCGTTCTTGGTGAGAAATTGTTGGCAAAGGTTTGTGTCCTTCACATTCTAACATGCACACATCTTTTCTAGGAGGCAGTGGACTTTGGAAGATTTTGACATTGGTCGTCCACTGGGTAAAGGAAAGTTTGGTAATGTTTATTTGGCAAGAGAAAAACAAAGCAAGTTTATCCTTGCTCTTAAAGTGTTATTTAAAGCTCAGCTGGAGAAGGCGGGAGTGGAACATCAGCTCAGACGAGAAGTAGAAATACAGTCCCACCTCCGGTGAGTTTCCAGGCTGATACTCAGAGGAGAGTTCACAAGACTTCTGAGGATTAGCCTTTTAGAGGACTTGCTTCAAGGGGTTGGAGTCGTGGCTCTGTTAGTAGAGCACTAGCCAGTGAGTGAAAGCATATCAGTTACTACGTTTGAGTCCTGTTGGACCTAAAAAAAAAGAGAGCCGGAGAAAGGAAAAGAAGTGTAAGACTTGCTTTATAGTACCACACAGAATAATTATACTTGTCATTTTCCAAAGATACATGGCGACCTCAGTTTTATGTGTTGGAACTCACCTTGAACTTGAATGTTTTATTAATGAAGTAACTTAGCTGGACAGCCTTTTCTTTTCGTGGGTAATTAAGTGGTAGTCTCCAGTTGCCTTGAGTCTATTTTTTTTTTTCATTTTTGCTTTTAATGTTCTTCAGATATAAACGAGGGGCTGGGCATGTGGCTTAGTGGTAGAGGGCTTGCCTAGCATGCATGAAGCCTTGGATTCGATTCCTCAACACCACATACAGAAAAAGCTGGAAGTGGTGCTGTGGCTCGAGTGGTAGAATACTAGCCTTGAGCAAAAGAAGCTCAGGGACAGTGCCCAGACCCTGAGTTCAAGCCTTAGGACTGGCAAAAAAAAAAAAAAAAAAAATCTAGCAGATGTAAAAGAAATAGTAACCCTTAGACTTTGCCTATGAGCCACTCATCATCAGCTAGGCCTATGCAGGCTCTGCCCCAGGCCACACACCTCTGTCTGCTGTGTCTGTTTGCACATCACCCTTGTGTAAATGCCATGCTCTTTTTTCCCTTAATATTTAGAATTGCTGTTCAGCCGAGTTTCCCTCCCATGAGTAAAGGGAAGAAATAAGAGTCTTTAATATGAGGTCCAGAATCACGTGAAGTGCATGTCAATGTTTTACATGTAGGTCATGCTACATGGAGTTGGGCGCTTGTAGCTCTGGCTTTTCCTGTGGGAGAAGCACATTGAAGGGTATGTGGTGGTAGTCAGTGCATACTCTCGCCTCAGCCCTGAAATTTACCCATTTTCACCGTTCCTTGCAGGCATCCTAATATTCTCAGACTATATGGCTATTTCCATGATGCCACTAGAGTGTACCTAATTCTTGAATATGCGCCCCTTGGAACAGTCTACAGAGAACTCCAGAAGTTGTCCAAGTTTGATGAGCAGCGAACTGCTACTGTAAGTTTTCATTGATTGTCCAGGCTAATTCTTTTTTACTCCAAAGTACCATTCATGGGGGAGTCAGATATTAGCGTGAGATCAGACATGGATCAGACCTGCAGAAATTGTGAAGGGAGTTCCAGTGTAGCCCACATCTGATTTCTCCTATTCATGTCTTCACTGATAAATGAGTCATTAATTTCTACCTGCCTTTTTAGTGTAAAGTAATATCCAATTAGGATAGTCAGCATTTTGCCAGCTGCATATATACCTTGAATATACTGCACCCTTCTGTTTGTTAAAACAAACTCAGGACTTGACTTGCTAGATCTTAAGTTGATATGAGACTGGAGATAGTAATTTAAGGAAACCAAAGTAAAAACAAAAAGGACTAATTTGCTTGGATACTTTTAATCTGATTAACCAGTGAGTATATCCCCAAATTCAACATTTACCAAATTTACCTGCTAAATATGACAAAACAGACTGGGTGACATGTAAACAACAGATGATCAGCGTGGAGGTGGGAGGTCTGAGTTAGAGGAGCTCATGTCTGCCCAAGGTCTCACTTCATCATGACATGGCAGAGCAAGAAGGGCAAGAACCAAAGACAGAATTCAAGCCTCAAGCCCTGTTAGACGGGCAGAATACTACGGAGGGTGGAGCTCCCCTGATCCAGACCCTTTCCCTTAGACACCCTCTCACAATACTTGTTCTGGGATTCATCTTCCAACAGTATTTGAGGGCCACATTCAGTCCTCTCACTGCTTAATAGGACAGTGAACTCAGCCTAGGTGTTCTGATTTTCCCCCTGATACTTTTCTTCTAACAACTCTTTTTTGTTGTAGAATGATCTTATTTTTTTTTAAATGGGAATTGATGGCATTGGAAAAGTGTCAAAAGATCATAAGTGTTGTTTACATATCTGAACCCCTGACTCATACTGTCTTTTCCACAGTATTCTTTCACTTAGCTGCCACTGGGCCTTGTGGGAGTGTGGTTAGAGCTCAGAATTTGTCTGTCTGTCTCAATGTCACGTCAGCAGTATTATCAAAGAACCAACTAAGCACTGAACAGCTTATTGCTAACCCCTGCCAGTCGATTCAATTGATGTTTGCCGACTTACCTAGTGTATCTGTAATATTTGCTTTGAAACCTGAAAACATTCCATTTATGTTGTATTAAAAATACCCAGATGTCAGAAAATGTATAAAAATCTAGAATTCAGACTTCTCTAATCCTTTCTTTCCCATAGTATATCACAGAATTGGCAAATGCCCTGTCCTACTGTCATTCAAAGAGGGTTATTCATAGAGACATCAAGCCAGAGAACCTGCTGCTTGGATCAGCGGGAGAGCTTAAGATTGCAGACTTTGGGTGGTCAGTCCATGCGCCATCCTCCAGGTATGTGATGTTACAGTAGGGGGTAAATCATGAATCAAGTCTAGAATCTACTCTGAAATAGTTTATAGTTGGTTGGAGTGGGTGACTAGCTGGGATAATTTCAGCTAGATGATCAACTACTGTCTTTTAGGAAATGTTATTGTGTGACAGTTTTGAGCTATCTGGCATTCATTCTAAGGCTTAGGGTTAAAGATGCTTAATGTTAATGAAGGGGATGAAAAAAGCCTGCAGAGGTGACGAGTGCGTGGCAGGAATAACACAGATGTGTGTAGGGGAGACCCTACCTTCATGCTGGGGTGGAGTCCAGATGTGTCCTGGACAGAGATGGCAGAAATCCCAGGGGCCATACAGCGGTCAGGAGCTGAGAGCACAGTTCTGGGGACTTCGGAAGTCCACGTTGGTGCTGGTGGACACTCTGATGCTTCATGTGGGTCAGGCATTCTAAAGTGTCAGCTTAGAGGAAAAACTAAAAATAAAGCCACTTCAGAAAAGCTGCAGAGCCTGAAATAGGTGGTGTGGAGCAGACCCTTTGTTGAGATGATCTCCATTTCTGCCAGCCATGCCTTGAGTTTCTTTTTAACTGGTTGTCACCAGTGGGAGGGGTGTCACTCTGTGAGACAGCTAACATTGAACTGTAGGTTTTACCCAAGAGCTTTACCTGCTCGGTGTTTTCCAAAGAGATGGTGTGCAGATGTTCTGATGGCCACTCCCCCGTGCCTGAGGGCCAAGGGGTGTGATGGAATCGTTGGCTGGTTATCTGTGGTGGATAGAGCCCTGGTCTAGTCGGTGGGATGAGAGGTGGGTTAGAGGTCTGGAGTGGTGGCTCCTTCATTACAGGGCACCCCTCACTCAGTGAACATGGATGAAGAGTGCCAGGTGCTCCTTGTGGCTGGTGTGGCCACGGCACTGTGACAGCACTAGCACCCTCCACCTTCCACTCTCAACTAACTGGCTCAGTGCCTGCCGCAGCCAGCTATGTCCAGCGCCTTTGCTTTCAAAACCAGTATCGGTAGAAATGCTGAACCATTGCAGCTATCACCCAATACCCCCACCCCAAAGCTGGAATTACTTTGCCATCTTGCCTGGGTCTGCTTTCTTGGTGCACATCTGAGAGTAAGATACAGCACCATCGAGCTTTGTCCTTGAGTGCCTCCATGCGCATCTCCTGTAGTATAGGACCTGCGCCATCGCCCATCCCGTGAGGAACCCAAGGTTAACGGCATTGTTCATACTTCATGTTCCATGTTCTGATTTCTCTAGTTGTCCAAGAAATTTCATAGGTGTTTGTTTATTTTAATCAAGATCTAATGGCTCACGCCATAATAACATTTGGGAGGCCAAAGCAGTATTGAAAATTCAAAGCTAGCCACTGTTCCACGATAGCCTTTTGCTGGTTAATTGAAGAATCTCATAGACTTTTCTGCCTGGGCTGGCTTTGAACCACAGTCATCAGATCTCAGCTTCTTGTTCTTTAGATTACGGGCATGAGCCACCAGTACCTAACAGCCTATACTTGTGTGTGTGTGCGTGCACACACACTCATGCACACATACACATACACATCAGTCCTGAGGCCTCAACTCAGGGCCTGGGCACTGTCCCTGAGCTTTTCTGCTCAAGGCCAGTGTTCTCCGATTTGAGCCACAGCTCTGCCTCTGGCTTTTTGGTAGTTAATTGGAGATGAGTCTCATGGACTTTTCCTGTCCAGGCTGGCTTTGAACTTGATCCTCAGATCTCACCCTCCTGAGTAGATTATAGGTATGATCCACTGGTGCCCAGCTAATTTAGTTTTAAGTGTGATTTTCTGATTGTGGTGTCACCACCTTGGACTTAGTGTACAACTTCAAGTGATATTTAGAAAAACTGAATGACAGCTTTTTTCTGTTACCCATTTTGTGCTGTAGTCCGTGAACTCTGTGTGCTGAGATGACAGGCGTGTATCACCATGCCTGGCTACATGGAAGCTCACATAAAATAATTGCAGTTGCTCTCTAGACTATTGAGCATTTTGGAGCTGTCAGATTTGGAGGCGAACTGTGGGTCTTCCACACTTCCTGCCTGTAGTGTAGGACCTACATGACCACTCAGGGTCACCAGGGGAGCGTGGACTCAGGTCACATGTCTGACCATTGGGCCTTGTTGTGCTAATACCCTAGGAGAACCACTCTGTGTGGCACGCTGGATTACTTGCCCCCGGAGATGATCGAAGGCCGCATGCACGACGAGAAGGTGGATCTCTGGAGCCTTGGAGTCCTCTGCTATGAATTTTTAACCGGGAAGCCTCCCTTTGAGGCCCACACATATCAAGAGACCTACCGAAGAATATCCCGGGTAAGCCATAGCTGAGGATGCCCTAGCACGGCTGTTAGGATTCACCCTTGATTGGCCTGAACCTTAGGCCTGGGTATGAATATTTACTGCCTCTAACTTGTGCTTTGTGACATTTATCAATTATATTCTAGGTTGAATTCACATTTCCTGAGTTTGTGACAGAGGGAGCCAGGGACCTCATTTCCCGACTGCTGAAGCATAGTGCAAGCCAGCGGCCGACGCTAGGAGAAGTACTTGAACACCCCTGGATTATAGCCAACTCGTCAAAACCACCAAATTGCCAAAAGAGCAAAGAATCGACTAGCAAATAATCTCACTGAACCTGGGGAGAGCCAGGGCTGCCGTACAACGTTCTGGAACATGTACCGAGATTATCTTCCGTTGACCGCCTGCCGTGGCTGGAGCGCTGCGGGACGGTGCTCACCCCGCTGAGCAGCCCCACCTCCGCCGTGCAGTGCTCCACAAATGTGATACTCGGAGGCCACAAGGTCCCGGCTGCTCTCACTGGTTTCATACTCTGGAGGCAATCCCCGCAATGTCCACATGTCCTGTGGGACACCAGTTCTGTCAGCCCAGTGGCAAGGAAAGTGACCATTTGCCTGGCTCGTCAAGCTGGAGCTGTACAGTGGCCTTGCAGTGCCTGAGCGTGTGTGTAACTTATTGGATGGCCCCGCCTGGGAAAGCTGTTGGAATGTGTATGTGGTTCGTTCTTTTAAATGTTAAAATAAAGATTTATGTGTGGACTTTGATGTTCCCCTCCGTGGCCTGCGCCCCTTGGCCATCCCTTTGCTCAGCCTGTCTGGGTTTCTGGTCCTCCTTAACCATGGTGAATGGAACACGTGCTCTACGTCTGTCTTGGGACACAAAAAACTGTTTTCATTAAGGCCTCTTCAATGACCCTGAAGTTATGGCATGCATGCATGCATGTTATGAAGTACACACGTTGCCTGAAGTAAATGGTTGATTATTTCCACCACTTCACTGTTAGCTTGGAGCAGTCTGGCCCTGCTCTGCTCTGCTCTGCTCGGCTTGTCCTAATGTGTAAAGTTAGTAGAGAGAGATGGGCTTTCCTGGCTGACACAGTTCAACTAGATGTAAAAAGAAACTTTTATATCTAAGTGACAAAGGAGTTGACCTTGAAAACCTAACAATAAAACCTCAAAGGTCAGCTATATCTGCTGGGTGCAAGTGAACTGTGGTTTCCAGTCTGTGTGTATGTGCATACGTGCATGCATGTACAGGCATGGCTATACCAGAGCAGGTGGTGGTCCTTACTTTTTTTTCCCCTCAAGGTTGGTGTACTGCCACCTGAGCCTCACCTCAACTGCAGGCTTTTTCTTGGTTAGTTGAAGATAGTTTCTCAAATCAGCTTTGAACCCAGGATCTCAGCCTCCTGAGTAGCTAAGATTACAGATGTGAGCCATCGGTGTCCAGCTTGGTTCCCAGGCTTGTGCTGAGCCAGCCTTTACATTTCTAAGTAGTGAGCTGCTTGTACTGTCTATCCAAGCCATAATCGATATCACGTGACCACACTGGCTACACATAGGATGCTCCCCAGGCTGACTCCCACAGGGGCAGAAGCTCAGGCAGCACAGCTCCCCAGCACCTAGTCAGGCACCATTCATGACCAGCAACTGCGGCTTGCTGGGAGAGAAAGGAAAAGTCACAAACTTATACAAAGCATTTATTTTCTCACATTGTCAGATTAAAAAACTAAAGGCAGGTAATGGCTTACATGTTTAAAATATGTTTAATTCCTCTAGTTCCATGAAAAACTAAGTACAAGCAGTCCGCATCTTGCTGGTGAGTCACATAAGGCTTCGGTTCCCTGATCCTTGACCACATCCCCTCCACTTTGTTCTGTTTTGGCTATTGACCACAGGAGTGGGGTGGGCTGGGGCTCAAGACTGGCATGGCTATGTGGTATGCATCTTATTGCTTACCCTTTCTGACATTTTGCAGAGGCATTACCAGGGGTTCCGAGGGAGACTTGGCCAGGTTGTGGGGGTGGGGAAAGTGAGGCCAGATGGAAGGCTCTTCCGAACCCCACTGGGAATTACAGCTGTGGAGATGAGATGACTTTGGGAATCAATCCCAAAGGCAGTCCAGTCCTTGCAGTACTGGAAGCTAAATGACTGCTTTCAGAGCTAGAAAATGCCTGGTGTGGTGGCAAATTCCTGTAATCCTAGCACTTGGGAGACTGAAGCAGGAAAATCTTGAGTTTGAGGCTAGGGAACTGTCAATAGCCAGAGCTCAGTAAAACTTGTGCCATCAGGATGAGTATTCTTACTGCTACAATGGTAAACGTTTTCAGAAGGACCCGTGGGCCTGATGGAAATACAACCCCCACAAGTCATCCAGCTGAGCAGACTTGAAACTGGCACCTGCTAGCAGCACAGCCCTGAGGAGAGCCGGGATGCTGGGTTCCTTCTTGACCTGATTGCTTAGAGCATCTCAGTCTAGGTCTTGAATTTCTGTGCTAGTCTCCTTAACCCACTTTTTCCTCCTACAGTAAAACTGGCCTGCTCCATTTCCCCTCCTCCCAGTGTGAATTACTAAATGGTTACTTTCCATGTACAACCAATACTATATTTCCTTTGGAAGTAGTACTGATTACTTCACGTATTTTAAAATGCAAGCAGTGATGGCGTAAATAAGCTCTGGGATGTCTGATGTTTGAGGCAGAGTTAAAGACTGCCTTAGCTTCCTACACCTCCAAATTCCTTGTGTACAAGAGCCAAGTGGAATAATTCTGTGCTGGTCTTGGCGCTTAATCTCAGGGTTTGGGGTGCTGTCCCTGTGTTTTTTTTTCCCCCCTCAAGGCTAGAGCCACTTGAGCCACAGCTCCACTTCCAGCTTTTTGGTGGTTAATTGGAGATAAGAGTCGCACGGATTTCCTGCCTGGGCTGGCTTCGAGCCATGATCCTTGTATTTCAGCCTCTTGAGTAGCTAGGATTAGACTTGAACCACAGGCACCTGGCTCCAAGTGGCAATCTTTAACGCTGCTAATGAGCAGTGCTTCTCTATTTTACGAACAACCCTGGCCTACTTTAATGAAATCTCAGAAGAACCATCTAGTTCTTTCAGGTTCACATTTGGATGTATTTTGGAGTCTCCAAAACAAGTATTAATTATGAACACTGAGGGTTGATGCTAGCTCAGATCATGATTACAGATGGTCCTGCTTTGTTCCTTGTCTGCCTGGCAGCTGTTTTGCAGAATACTGCTAACTGAATCAGAGGGAGAATTTTACATTGCAGCTGAACTGTTGCTTTTTAAGCAGGTGAGCAAAGAAGTTAGGCCTTTTGAAGACACCTCCCACTCCCCACTCCCCACTAGAAGGGTCATTTTTGTGGATGGTTTGAAGATAGTAGCTCATTTGTCATGACTTGCTGACAATTAGATTACATACACAGCCCTGTAATCACTAGCATTAACAAAATTTTATAAAACAAAAGCATTCAAAAACCTCATTTTTGCCAGCAAAGGTAAACTCCCACATGATCATAGCCCTCCCTGCCCCCACCCCTAACCCCTACAGCCCCCAAATCAAATTTCATGATTGAGAAGAAAGGTACCCGCTGTTGGGTTGTCAAGGTTTTGCAGCTGGAGGTTTAAAAAGTCCCACTTTACGAAAGTATCTGACAATGAAGGGCACGGAGACGAGGGTGATGCTGATTCTCACGGGGGCAAACAGCTTGTGGATCGCGTAGGCCACCACAAAGGTGCTTGTGCCTGCCGCCATCTTGGACTGTACCAGAGACTCTCTAAATCCAAGCTTAAGCAGGATCGCAGACATGTCTACACCACTGGAGGGAGAGAGGAAAGGACACAATGTCATGGGGGATGAAACCCACTGGGTTCTAAGATTCACTGCATCTTGTCGAGTGTGATGCAAGCAGCTGAATAATGAATAAGCCCTTAGAGTCAAAATTCTCTTTTATACAGAATCCTCGATGACAGTAAAAAGCCGAGTGATTATTACTGTCAAAATCTTACCTGGAAACAACCATGTAAAATACGCCCAAGGAGACCAATGAGATTCCGATGTGTAACGACACGCCAACAGCCCCATACTCTTGGAAAACCTTTTTCAGCTGCTGGGACTTGCTCTGCGTTTTCTCCTCTCTGCCTCTGGTCTCCTTGCCTGGGGTTGGGGTGATTCTGCTGGGGTCCTGTACATGAACCAAAGGGGAGACTCTAGGTTGGTGGTCAGCACCCAGTTTTATTCCAATGCAGTGTTAAGCATTCTTGCCCACTGAGAGGTCAACTACTGTCCTTACTTAGTGACTGAGACTGAGCAAGGCCCACTCAGCCACACATGCAGGCAAAGGCTAATCCCTAGGGATGGCCAGCAGAATGGAGGTGTCCAAGATGCCCAGGTTTTCACCTTCAGAACCGCAGGGCATGTCATCTTACACAACCACAGGACTCTGCAGCTGTGCGCCGGGGAAGGCTCTGGAGATGGGGAGATTATCCAGGTGGGCCCAATGGAACCACACGGATCCTTACGAGGGAGAGGAAAGAGAGGTGGGAAAGTCAGCATCTGAGAAGCAGGAGTGATGGCTGGCACAGAGGCAGAGGTCTGAAGATGTGCTGCTGGCTGGGGACTAAGGAGCACAGCCAAGGGGCAGGTGGCCTCTGGAAGCTGCAAGAGCAGGAAGTGGATTCTGCCCTGGAGCACGGAAGGACCTGGTTGACACCGTGACTAGTTCAGCAAGACCAGCTTGGACTTTTGACCTCCGACACTGCAAGATAACAGGTATGCGTGGTGTCTGTTAGAGCAACAAGAGTTTGTAAAACTGGGCTCCATTCTTGAGGGCAGCAGTGACTTTGTTGAGTACTTTTGCTGAGCCAGCTAATACTCCAATGTATCTTATTTCTTTCTCCTATCTTCCTGACAGCTTTGTGACATTGGCATACTGATATAGTCATTTCCCTCACTTCACAGAGGAGTAGCCCAGGCTTGGAGAGGTCAATCAATTGGTCCAAAGTCATAAAAGTTAGTGCCCAGGCCATTTGAGCCTGCAGGTACAGCACGCCATGCCAGGCACCAGAAAAGGAGAGGGCAAAACAGCCAGTAAAGCTATGGTATCTTTTCTTTTCCTTGAGGGTTGTGTGGCTCAAACTTGGGGCCTGGGTGCTATTCCTGAGCTCTTCTGCTCAAGCCTAGTGCTCTACTACTTTGAGCCACAGCACCACTTCTGGTTTTCTGGTAGCCGTTTGGAGTTAAGAGGCTCACAGACTTTCCTGCCTGGGCTGTCTTTAAACTGGGATTCTCAGGTCTCAGCCTCCTGAGTAGCTAGGATTACAGGTGTGACCAGCACCCGGCTGCTATGGTATCTTATACTTGAGACAGATAAAGGAAAGGTCAGTTCCTGGACATATTACTGACTGGGATTTGTACAGAAATAACTCATGATATGTAATGGCAGGTAACATTTATGGGTCACCTACGGGACTTGGAATGCTTGGGAGGAACAGGAGCAACAATAAAATAAACCCTACCTCTCCTGGGGTAGAAAGTAAGTGCTTTTAACCAAATGCTTCTATCTGTAGTCAGTGGGGCTCGGCAGGTGGCGCGCATCTGCGCTACTTATGGGTCCTGCAGCTGGAGGGCTCCCTCCTTCTTGTATTTTTAGAGCCTGCTGTAGCTAAGCCGCACTGCAGGCAAGGGGGAGGCGCAGCTAGCCTGAGATCTCATGAGACCGAGTGGAGGAAATGACAGCCGGGCCTCAGCGGCATGCGTGCCCACTCAGCCAGGCCCACCTGATTGCTGAGAGCCACGGCCAGGCCAGGAGCAAGGAGCTCTGGCTCAGCACATCTTGACCACCATGCATCGGTGTGGCCCAGATGCCACTGGGTGTGGCCACTGGGAAGCAAAGGTCCAGAGAGCTTTGCCATTGGTCCGTGAGCCCCACCATTGGGGAGGCCTAGGCACTGGGATTTCTCATCAGTTCCCCAGGTGACGGAGGTGTTCAGCCAGTGGCCAGGCAAGCCCCTCCACCCCTGTTCTTCCCTAGCTGTCACCTCCTCCGAGAAGGCCCTCCACTGAGCCTTTGGGATCAGTGAGGCCTGGGCCACGCTGCTTCACACTGAGCAGGAAGCTGCCTGTTGTCCTGGGTTTGTTCCTACTACAGTCTTGACACAGATGCTGGTGCTCTGTAGTTCAAAGTCTGGCTGCCTTTTCATTTTTCTGTCTTGGCCAGAAGGCCTTCTGCCAAACTAGAGGGTGAACAAAAGGGCCCTGGGCAGCCATGATTGGGTGCCTGCCTGAGACCAGGGAAGCGTAGGGCAGAGCTGAGTTTTGACGGCGGATTTCTACGGCCCTTGGCCTCCTCGCAATGAGTTGGACTGGAGGGGTCTGTGGGCTGAGCTATCAGCGCTGGCTGCGGTCCCATCTGCAGGGAAGAAGGCGGGGTTTGCTTATCAGGAAGAGCCCAGCCTCAGCACAGCTCAGCTCAGCTCAGCCCAGCTGCCAATCCAGCTAGGACCAGGCCTGGGAGTAGGGGAAGCACATGGAGAGGGTGCTCTGGGAAATATCTCCCATTCGGAATGGCCACTCTTGAAGGAAGTGAGGGGCACCAGGAGCCATGCATTTGTCTTCCCCTCTTGGGACGAAAGAAGCTAAACAAAGGCACTTGTGAGTGCAACTTGTGAGCAGTGGGAGACTCAGACCCTCTTCTGTCACGCGCACTTCCAAGTGCTTGCAAGTCCACCGGTCCTGAGTGCTTTCACACCCCGATATCTGGCAAATCCAAAATTCCCTACCAGAGGAAGAAAGGAAGAGGAAGCCAAACACTTCACCCACAAGCCAATCCTACTCTTGAGAGAGATGCACTATCATTCATTTGCCACGTGATGAACACAACATTGGACTGCCTTTGTCCCTAGTGGTGTTCTGAGTACACTGAAAATATTAATTCTAACAATCCCCCCCCCTCTAAGATCGGTCATCGAATAGAAGAGGCTCCTCAAAGCTCAGAGAGAATAAGTAACTTTGCAAGGATCACTCAGAGATGAGCAGTCAGCCCTTGGACTTGGGCCCCTCCAGTGTCTGTCTTCACTGTGCCAGGCGGTTTCAGGTGTAGGGACAGAGCAGTGAAGAAAACTGCCCCAACCCACAGGAAGAAAGGGCCCAGTGACAGAAAATTTAAATGCCAGGGCTGCCAAAGGTGATTGTGTATGGGGAGGCCTGGGAGAAGAGGCTGCTTGGCGTCCTGGGGACAGCAAGTCCTTTGTCTTGGTGGCCTTGCTGTACAGACCTTGGCTGCATTGAGGGCAGGTCCTTGTGTGCTGTGCGTCTCCTTCCTCCCCGTCCCAGCCCCTTGCAGAAGACAGGGGCTGGCACGTGTCTCAGACCCTTAAGTAAGAACCTGGCATAGGGGGAGCACACAGCTGAGTTCCATTCTCATCAGGAGCAGCAGGCAGGGGCTGCTAGACTCTGACCAAAGCCAGATCCTCCCCTCACTGGCTCCAGACTAGGGAAGTACTTCCTCAGAGAGCTGAGGTTTTTGTTAGGATGGGTTCCGCTCATCTCTCAGAGAGCAGAGGCAAGGCCAGCTCCTGGACCCCAGGGCCTTGTGGCTGTGTATGTTTATGGTGACAAGAACAGTCACCCAGGTTAATTTAGGAAATCCCAGATACCAGGTCCAAGAATGATCTCCCTTTATGTTCATACTCTAGGAAGTGCAAGCTACTAACCTCCCATCTTACAAGAGGAAACCAGGGCACAGAAGAGTGAAATATTCAACCAAGGTCACAGAAATAGTGAATGGAGACAGGAACCCAGGGAGTCTGAGACGCCACTGATCCCAAAGCATACACTGCTGTCCGGACCAGGCCTGGGCTGGGGACAAGGCTGGGGAGAAGCGAGATAAGAGGCCATTCCAGATGAGTGCAGAGGGGAGGCCAGGGGAGGCTGGCGCCTGAGCATGGCTGGTGCTGGGAGGCATGGCAACCTGCGAGTTTAGAGTTTCCCCAGACTGTGTGTGCCTGCCAGGCAGAAGAGGAGAGAGAGACTACGGAGAAGTCCCACCTGTGTGCGCAAGGACGGAGAGCGCTCGGAAGCCCCTCAGCCCCTTCCTGAAAAGCCACAGGAAGTCCGGGGACAGGCTCCCTGGGCTGGGCTGCATCGGCCTCAGTCATGGGGGGAGGGGTCCCCCAGCCTTGCGATAGGTCAGCAAGCAGGTCGAGGCCCTGGGGCTGGGGCATGCAGGACCGGGTCGTGACCCTTGGCTCTCCAGCCTCCATTTCCGTGGGAGTCCCGCTTGGCTGCCATTCTGAATGAAAACTAGTTCACGAGCCGCTTTCACTCAGCCCCGGTGGCCGGCGACCAAAAAGAGACATCGTACACAGCTGGACAGGCGGCCCCGGCAGGACAACAAAGGCCGCGGCCGCCGGCCAAGTTCACCGTGGGACGCCCCGCCGGGATCGGCGGCCACGGGCGGCCCCCCGCGCCCCCGGGCCGCAGTTTCCCGGCTCTCCATCCGGAGGCTCGCTTCCTTGGCTTGTAGGGCTTTAGGGGCTCAGGGACCCCGGGGGTGGTCGGTGCCGAGCGTCCCGGAGGCGGCGGAGGCCTGCCCGCGGCACGGCGCCCCCGCCCGCGCCCCGCGCCCGCACCTGGGGGCCTGCGGACCGGGATCGGGACTGGGACCGGGAGCCGAGGCTTACCTGGCGGCCCGCGCCGTCCCCAGGAGCGGTGCGAAGCAATCGGGTGTCTGGACCAGGTCGGGCCAGGGGCGCCGGGGCGCAGTGGGTGGCAGCACCCAGGAGCCAGGTGGCTCGAGGCCGGACCCGAACGCCCACCCGGCTGGCGTGGCCCAGCAGCGTCCACAGCCCCACCATGGTGCGCGCCACAGCGGGGCGGGCGGGGCCCCGGCCTTGCGTGCTCCCGGCCCCGCCCCCAGGGCGCAGGCCCCGCCCCCGAGTCAGGCGCGGAGGGGTGGGGCTGGAGAAAAGTGCGCCCTCTTGGGACGCACCCTCCGGCTCCGCCCCTCGGGGCGGCCGCCAATTTCACAGTGGATTTGGGGAGGAGGAGAGTACCCTCCAGGCCCCGCCCCCTAGCCCCGCCCCCGGGCAAGTAGGCTTGATGGGCGGGGCCTGGGCGGGCCTGGGCGGGGCCTGGGCGGGGCCTGGGCTGGCTGGGCGGGGCCTGGGCTGGCTGGGCGGATTGGCCGGGTGTTGAGTTCTATGGGCAGCAGCAGGAATGGGAGAAGCTGACAAGTGAACACATTTGTTTGCACGTTCGCTCCAGGCACAAAGGGCAAGGGGAACGGACCCACACTCGAGAGCCTCCGAATGGCCTTGGCACAGGTTGGTGTGGACCGGAAGCGGTGCTGCTGCTTTGGAACGTAGGGTGTGAGATTCTTGAAAAGTTAAATGCATGCCACCGCCCAGCGCAACTCCAGGCGCTTGTCCAAAGAACGCCGCCCGCAGCTGGACACAAGCCAGATGCCTGTCGGTGGACTGTGAACTGCCCTGGCCAGGGGTACCATTCATCCAGCGACTGAAACAAGATTTGATGCGTGGTTGTACATCACAGAAACACATCCTAGAGCTGTCCTGGGAGTAAAGAGTTCCAGGCACAGGCATGACGATTTCTGGGACTGCTTCCCATGAAATGGCCAGAACAGGCACAAACAAACAAAACTCCACAGCCTAACACAGATCCAACCTATCAGAGGCTGCCTGGGGCAGGGGGGGATGCAGTGAGCATCACCGGGGACAGGCAAGGGTCAGCCGGATGATGGCAGCTTCCTGAGCTGTACACGTAGCCGTGGGCGAATCTTAGGCTATGCACATCACACGGCAACAAAACAACTTGTAAAAGTCCTCCGAGGGGGAGGGTACACCCCTGGTCTCCCCGCTCCTGGGGGCGGGGCAGAAGCTCAAGGCCAGCCTGGGCAACATAGGAGCCCCTGTCTCAAAACAAATAAAATGGCAAATTCCCAAGGTGTAATTGTAAGCTATATTTCAACTCACACCACCTCTCCTGGTCACATACAAACTGTGTGTTCGTTTGTGGGGTTCTTAAGTGAGTGGTAAAGAGTGGTCCAGGGTGCAGGCTCTCGGGCCAAAACACCGACTACTGACTCAACCTCTCTGAGCTGCAGGTTTTCATTTGGAGAATGAGGACACTACTAATGGCCTCCATAGAGGCCGTCCTTAGAGAGGGCCGCCGCTGTGCTTGGCACAAAGAGCCCACACAGGGAGGAGGGGGTGCAGGGTAGCTGCCATGTTGCAGGGTCGCTGGAGGCAGGGCTGTTCCCAGAGGCTCCTGACCTCAAGGCCATCCCAGGTCCTGTCACCAGAGTTCCCCATTCATTTAGGTTTCATGGCAGTTGACATAGCGTTTTTGATGTATGGTTCTTAGGGCAAAAGGAAAGCATGTTTTTATTTTCTCTATTTAATCTGACCATAAATAGCATATGTAGTAGAATCTTGTTCTGTCTTCTTCTAAACATGATGTGATAACTTGACTTTTTGCCTGAGACAGAGTCTCTTGATGTAGACTTGAACTCGAGGTTCTCCAGTCTCAGCCTCCCAAGTGCTGGGATTACAGGCATGTGTTACCACACCCAACTTTTCCTTTGTTTTAATGACACACATGCAAGCTGCTTCTTGCCTGAACTTTAGGTAGCTTTGCCTTGTATTTGTATTATTAGCTCCTTTGTTTCTCTCCAGCAGAAGCTCATGTTGGCAGTGTATTCATTTAAACTTTCCTCCTATTGTGAGTAGAGAATGTATTCTTGTGGTTCAGATGTTGACAGGTTTGGGAAGGTGGCTACAGAGCCATTCCCCTCGCACCGCAGGCACCAGTTCCTCCCATTCCTCTCCCTGTTGGCAATCACTGTTTGTGCAGAACCTTCTAGAAGATGTCAGACAGGTGCTGGCAAATTCCTACAGCTGGTTTCTAGTTTATGTTTTCTTTCTTCCTCCTCCTCCTCCTCCTCCTCCTCCTCCTCCTCCTCCTCCTCCTCCTCCTCCTCCTCTTCCTCCTCCTCCTCCTCTTCCTCCTCCTCCTCTTCTTCTTCTTCTTCTTCTTCTTCTTCTTCTTCTTCTTCTTCTTCTTCTTCTTCTTCTTCTTCTTCCTCTTCTTCCTCTTCTTCCTCTTCTTCTTCCTCCTCTTCCTCTTCCTCTTCTCTTCTTTTCCTTCTTTTGTCAGTCATTGGGCTTGAACTCTGGGCCTGAGCACTGTCCCTCAACTCTTCAGCTTAAGGCAAGCACTCTACCACTTGAGCCACAGCACCACTTCCATAGTTTATGTTTTATTCCCACGTGGAGCATACATAGGGCAGGCAGAGTTCTGTTCTGTACCTTGACTTTTTTTTTAGCCTCAAATATATGTTAGATTTTTTTTCTGTGTCTGTACATAAAAGTCTTCTGACAGGTCTACTCAGCCTGTGGGTGTTTTGCAGGGACTGTAATGCAATCCCACACTCCCCTGTGGGTGGGCCCCGGGATCATCGAGGCTTCCCTTTCTCCAACAGCAGGGCACATGGAGGTGACAGAAGAGGTCCTAACCCTGGAGAGGGCATCATGGGGTGGACGGGGGAGCTCCAGTATTGGGGTTAGGGCTGCTGAGGATCTGTGCTGAGCCCAGAGTTGAATGTGCCTGGGAGGCCAGTGGATGCTGTTCTTCTGGGCCCCAGAGCCCTTGTGAAAGCAGCCTTGCTCATAGCCTTGAGTCAGACTCAAGGGACAGAGTACTGGGGTCTTGAAGGCCAAACCCAGTTTGGACCCTGACCATTATCTGGTGGGGTGGAATCTGGCCTCCAGAGTTAAAGAACCAACTTTCCTGCAGTTCTTGAGTCCTTTCCCCACGCAGTGCCCCGAGGCTGCCCAAGTCCAGATTAAAACCACCAGCAACGACCCCCACCACTGAAAGTCTTTGCTCTTCAGGATTTTCCTGATGGCTGTAGGATTGTAAAGTCTCTACACATATTTGTATATTTAGCTCTTCCCTCTCCTCCCCCAGAGCACACTTCTAATCCCCAGTGTGCCCAGAACTCAGGGCTCTGAGACTGATCGTAGTTTGCTGGGATCACAGTCCAGCAGTTGCTGACTCACCCTGAGAGGTTAAGATACTACTTGAGTCTACACAGCAGGAGGGACCAGGGTTGGGAATGAAACCTGCAGGTAGAAGACATTTTCATCTGCGCCGTTTAGATCATGTGAGGGGAAGGCGTTATGGGTGGACAGGGTGGGAATACACCATCTGGTCTCCATTTACTATGAATCTTGGGCAGAGCTGGGTAGACTTTTTGGGACACAGAACACAATGAAAATATGGGGTTTCTGTTTCAAAGAGCAGGCCCAAATGTTGTAAAAGTTAGCAGAGAATGGAGCCTTTCCCTTCCTTTCATCATCTCCATCTTGAGTTGTTATAATATTTAAATCTTTTTTTTTTCCCTGCCAGTCCTGGGGCTTGAACTCAGGGCCTGGACACTGTCCCTGAGCTCCTTTTGCTCAAGGCTAGCACTCTACCACTTGAGCCAATGTGCCATTTCTGGTGTTTTCTGTGTATGTGGTACAGAGGAATTGAACCCAGGGCTTCAGGCATGCTAGGTGAGCACTCTACCACTGAGCCACACTCCCAACTCCCTTAAATCTTTTTTTTTTTTTTTTGTCAGTCGTGGGCCTTGAACTCTGGGCCTGAGCGCTGTCCTTCAGCTCTTCAGCTGAAGGCTAGTGCTCTACCACATAAGCTACAGCACCACTTCCTCCCTTAAATCTTTTTAAAAAATTATTTTATTTTATTTTTTATAGAGCCTGGGATTGAACTCAGGGCCTGTGATTGCTAAGCCTTCTGCTTCTAGTGCCATACCGTTGGTCATTTGTGCTTTAGTTTGTTTTTCAGATAGAATTTCATGCTTTTGCTTGAGTTGGTGTCATACTAACACTCTGCTGCCTCTGCCTTTTGAGTAGATGGGATTATAGGCATGCACTACTTCACCTAGTTTTTTTGGTATTTGTTCTGTGGGTTGATTACAGTTTTGCAGCTTCCTTGGCCCTCTTAGTTTGGATGTGGAAGAGCCAGGCATTGGCATGAGCTATGGGAAGACTGGCAAAAGCCTTGGTGTTCTTCTCCTCTGGGATGACTGCCTTTCTCCTTTCTGTAGATGTCCTGGATGGGCATCACGGGTCCGGGGACCCTGTCAGATGGGGGCCACATTGAGTTCTTCAGCAGAGCTGTCTCCCTTCTTGGGGCTGGAGGGCTTCCTGGGGACGAGGAGGAGCTGGGAACCGTGCTTCTTCAGGTGCTGCATGTTTGCCTGCACCCAGCTTTTTTTCTTTTTGTCGGTCATGGGGCTTGAACTCTGGGCCTGGGCGCTGTCCCTCAGCTCTTCAGCTCAAGGCAAGCACTCTACCACTTGAGCTACAGTGCTACTTCCTGCACCCAGCTTTTTTGAGCGAGGGTCTCAATAATTTTTTGGCAGGCTGACTTCAAACTGTGATCCTCCTATATCTGTCTCCCAAGTAATTGCTATTTACAGGTGTGTATCACCTTCCTCTGAGTTCCACTGTGGCCTTTCTTCTGCTGGTTGGTTCTTGCACATTCTAGTTACACCTTCAGCTTCCTGATGAGTCAGGAGCTCTGGGGTGGCCAAGGAAAACTTGCGTAGCATTATTTCAGCCTAAGTGCTTGGATAATTCTGGGGAGAGGATGGGATAAGAAAGGTAGGATAGGGTCCTTTTTAGTTATGGTTTCTCAGAAGAATAATGCCTTCTATTTTTTTTTTAATCGTGGGGCTTGAACCCAGGACCTGAGTGCTGTCCCTAAGTTCTTTGCTCAAGCTATTGCTCTACCACTTTGACACACAGAACCACTTCCAGTTTTCTGGTGATTAGAGGGAGATAACAGTTTCATGGACTTTTCAGCCTGGGCTGGCTTTGAACTGCTTATCCTCAGCTCTCAGTCTCTGGAGTAGCTAGGATTATAGGTGTGAGCCACTGCAACCAGGCCAAGGCTATCATTTTTCAGTGGAAAGAGTTGGACATTTAAAAACAGTGAAATACGTCATAACCTCAGATGCATAGTGTGGCTTAGGGAGGAAATGAAATGGAGCTGGATTTAGAGGCCAGCAGGTGCTGCCTGGGTATTCTTCCTCCTGTCCCTCTGTCTGCAAGGGTGGCCGGCCCCTAAAAGCTATACTTACTATTCTTTGGTCTTGTTGTTGTTGTCAGTCATGGGGCTTGAACTCAGGGCCTGGATGCTGTTCTTGAACTCGTTCAAGGCGAGCACTCTACCACTATGAGCCACAGCGCCACTTCTCATTTTCTGGTGGCTCATGGGAGATAAGAGTCACAGACTTTCTGTCCCGGGCTGGCTCTGAACTATGATCCGCAGATCTCAGCCTCGTGAGTAGCTAGGAGAGCAGGTGTGAGCCACCAGTGCCCAGTTTTCTTTGGTCATTCTTGATGTTTTCCCTAGATACTGTATTATAAATTCTAGCATCTTCCTGGATTTCATGTAGGTGGGATTCTAGTCTAATGATGTTTTGATTGCCCATGGACCATGTCTGTGGTGATGGTCTCATGCAATCATGGTGCCCAGTGGAGCTGTAGCCAGCCTAGTGGAATGTTTCCTGTGTGAACACACGCCCTACGTCTGGGGTTTGAGCAGCCACGGAATCCACAGACAGCGCATCTGTCAGAATGCAGAGCACAACGGTGCAGCCAGCCTGCGGCTGCTCCCCGTGCTCCAGTGCCAGGTGTGAGTGGGCGCTGCGTGCCAGGAGTGGTGCCCTGCATGTCACACATCTTCATTAAATGGTCTGTGGCCACAGTGCTGCTGTCCAGCCTTCCAGGGGAGGAGTTCAGGACACCCCCCCCCCCGCCCCGGGCCCTGCAGATCCCTCCCTGGCCCTTACCCCAAGGTTCACATCAAGTGCTGCCAGGCGGTGGTGCCAATGTCTTGGTGGATTCCCAGCTGGCCTGAGGGAACCCTAGGGGTCTGGGCTGTGTCTCTTGAATCTGCCCTCCCTCCCCGTCCAGAGCTGCCTTCCTGCTCCCCCCAGGGCCATTTCCCATCTGGCCGTCCTTCTCCTTCAGTGACAAAGGTTTTCCACTGTGGCTGCCACGGGCTTCCGGAGAGGCCCAGACTTGGCTGGGAGCCGCTGTCCTCCAGCGGAGAGGTCTGTGGAGAGCTGCCGACCCCACAGGTGCCGGTGCCAGGAGAGCCCTGCCGTCCTCCCACAGGGATAGCCTCGCAACGGCTCTTCAGGAAAGAGAGGCTGCGTGTTATACTAGCCAGGGGATTCACAAAATATAAACCCCAAATGGGGGTACCTGCTTCGCAAGCAGGAGGTCCTGAGCTGAAATCTCAGTGCCAGCAAATAAACAACCCGACAAACAGTGAATGGGACTTAACCTAGGGAAAACAACAACAACAAAAAATGGCTGAGTAATGATTAATCATCACATGGTGAAAAATAGTTATACCAGGTGATGGGAAGTTCTTTTTTTTTTTTTTTTCTAGGAAATGTTGAATGGGAAAAACAAGAAGGATGGCAATCTAATTTGCCCTGTTTTTATTAAGAAGTGACAGACACCGTCTACATTTAAATGTGAAAATGTGTGTGTGTGTGTTTAGGGTTATATGAATATAGCATTTTAAGGACAGAGAAAAGAGACTCTTAGGGTCTCAAGGGTTTTGGTTCTTTTGTGTGAGTACGGGGCTTGAACTCAGGGCCTCTTGCTCTCCTTCACCACTAGAGTCACAGCTCCACTTCCAGGTTTTTACTGGTTAACTGGAGATAAGAGTCTCATAGGCTTTTTTGCCTGGGGCTGGCCTCAAACCCCAATCCTCAGACCTCAGCCTCCTAAGTAGCCAGGATTACAGGCTACACAGTGTACCACTGTGTCTAGTGGGTCTCAGGCTTTGACCATTGAATGTTTTGATACCCAAACAACAAGAGTCACTGTGGCAAGACAAATGCCTGACTGGAAGTAGCTGCCTGTGGGTGAGGCTGAGTGGCTGTCACACTCCTGTGGGAATACAAACTGGGCTGGTACAGAAGGACAAACTTTGCAGTGCAATAAACAGTAAAGTGAGCCAGGGGCTGGGTGCACGAGGGAAATGCAGGGCCCCTCCTTCCTCAATGCGGAACAGCAGGCTGGGCATGTAAGGCACGCACAGGGCCCTTCTTTAGGCAGACATGTGGGCATCTGCAGTTCAAGGCTCACAGTGGCTGAGGAGGCAGGTAGAGATCAGCCGACAGAAGCCACTAGGGGCTTAGTCACTTGACCCTGGCTACTGGATGTTCTGGATGTTTCTAAAGGCAATGCCCATTCTTTTCTTAGCCAGCACATTAGTTGGGATGCTGACAAGGAAGCTTCCTGTACCCAGAGATCCCTAAAGATGGTCCCTGAAGAAGGCTTGGTGGTCCTTTGCCTCCATCACAGACAAAGAATCTGGAGCCTAGAGAGTCAAGGAAACTCTTCATAAAGCCCCATGATTACCACACAGGCCCAGGGCACTGCCACTTAGCTTTTTAGCTCAAGGATGGTGCTCTACCACTTGAGCCATACCTCTACTTGGAGCTTTTTGGTGGTTCACTGGAAAAAAGTCTTCCAGTCTTATCTCCATCCTCAGAGTTCAGCCTCCTGAGCAGCTAGAATTACTGGCGCTTGGCAAGGGTCTCACATGTAGGCTCATTTGTATTTGAGATTAAAACTGCAGTAGGGGCCTTAGAATGCCGATCTTTAAAGCCCTCTAAGGAGCAGTATGAGGTGTCAAAGCAGCCAGACTGGCAGGACAGCAGGGGAGGAATGCCGCTTCAGAGAAGCCGGCTTCGTGTCTTCCATGTGACTGGGCAAAGCCTGATATGTGACAATGAACTTCCTTGGCGAGCAGCACAGAACGTCATTGGAGAAGGCGATTCTCCGGAATCTGAGATTCAGGCCTGGCAAGGGGCCGGGCTGGCTTGGCTTGGACTCTGAACTGGGTTCCCAGGGGTCATCAGAGAAGACCACCGACCCTCATCCTGCTCAAGACTATGCCAGAGCCAGTGCCCCCACAGCTCCTGCAGCAGGGGCCTGTGGGGGTCCCAGGGCCCCGCCTCCCAGCATTCAGGTAGCCTCTGTCATCTCCTACTTTAGGCTGCTACCTTGAGTCTGATTTCTAATGAATAAAACAGCAAATGTGAAGGATGTCATGGCAGTGGTTAGCTTACAGCAGCCTGGGTCTGACGGGACTACCATCCTGTCCCCGCCTTGCCTGCGGCCTTGCCCCAGGTACCTGGCCAAGCCACGTCCTCTGTGCTCTCTGTGTGGCTCTGGGGAAGTTATCAACCACTCTGAGCAGAACAGAGCACCGCTGGAGGACAGGGAGCCCGGGGCACAGCGCTCCTGCAGGCCTGGTACCTAGCCTGCGTCTGCCTGCGGGATGTGTTTGTTGCTGGGTAACAAATGACTCCAAATTGTAGCGGTGGAAAACAGGCGCCATCGGTTCAGCTCATGGAATGGGGGGTGCGGGGGGAGGGGGATTTGGAGAGGGCCGCATCTTTCCCACTGCTTTTTCTTGTCTTTTCTTTTTTGCCAGTGATTTGCACTTAGTTCATGCTACATTTATTCCCGTGCCATCAGTTTTTGTTTCTTCAGTTTCTTCTGCGAAATTTCCTCTTCAGGTTTAGGAATCATTTGCTCCTTTTCAGTAAGGATCATCTCAGTGTGGCAGGGGGAGATATTCCTTCTTTCTCCTCTTCCTCTTCCTCCTTCCTCCTCTTTCTTTTCTTCCTCTCTCTCCTCCTCCTCTTCCTCCCCCTCCTTTTCTCCTTCCTTTGCAGCAACATTGGTTTTCATTTTCAGAAATAAATGTTTTTTTCCTCGTCTGACCATTCACTTTGCTGTTATAAGCCTGTAACATCAGTACATAACTGTAATTTGAAATCCAAATGAAGCCTCAACACACAGAAACCCACACTCAAGTGCTCTATTTTAATATCCTGGGCAATATAGAATTATACACAGAAGAGAAAATGTCCCTCTAAATTGAGTTGCGAGGACACACACGAAGTGCCCGTGTTACATTTCAGTTCTGTCAAAAGACAGTGCAAATCTGTTGGTTAATTATATCTCTGTTCACTGATTAATACCTACCTTTTCCCCAATTATTTTATTCAAAATATTATTGTTTGTGCCAAGTGATGGGTTTAATAGTACCTATTCATAACTTACATCCCATTTTTACAATATGTTAAAGGTAAATGTCTTTCATTGAACCAGTATACGATAGTTCACTGTAAAACGGAAGGACTCATCTGGCAAACCTTAATAATTTTTCCTGTAGGATGATGTGCACCCTTGGACACATTTTCTTAGCTTCAAAAGTGACTTGCAAAAAGGAATGCAGGAGACTGACCTGTAAATCAGATTTTTAAATTTGTATAACTCTGAGTTGGGGTAGATTAAGATAAGGCTAACCCTCTACCGTTCTTCTTTCTAAGCTATTGGCTGGGGTTCATTTCAGTTCCTAAAGCTGTTACTCGGCTCTCTCCAGGAGCGGGGTCAGGGGCGGGTCCCGGATGGACACTGAAGAGCCGGCTGGACAGTCTGCCCCTTAGCCTCATGCTTGGGGAAGCCACTGTGAATGACGGCACGCTCACCCTTTAATGTGACGGGTCAAGGAAGTTCTGCTGCGCCATCTTGGCTGCACTCGATCAGGTGGAAGCCAGTCACAGAGCCTGCTCACTCTTGAGGGAGGGAGTTCCAGGAAACAGTGGACGTCAGGCAGGAATCACTGGAGGGCAGTGGTCTACACAGCTGCCGCCATCTGCCCTGCGGGTCCTGTGCTCCTGTGGCCTGTCCCGTGCGAGTTCTGCTGACTTTTTTTTTTTTTAAATCAGTCATGGGGCTGGAACTCAGGGCCTGGGCGCTGTTCCTGAAGGCGAGCGCTCTACCACTTGAGCCACACAGAGCCACTTGTGGTTTTCTGGTGGTTCATTGGAGACAAGAGTTCCATGGACTTTCCTGGCGCCCGCCAACCCCCCACTCTGCAGTCCATCTCTGCGCGGTGGATGGTCCGAGTCCACGCCTCTTAGTGCTGTGTGAGCATGCGTGTGGGCAGCGTGCTCAGGGAGAAGGTAAGGAGAAGGAAGAAAGAAGAACAAGAGACCAGGTTCCCACAATGGCCCTGCCCCCAACGAGCTAAGCCCCTCCCTCTAAGATCCGTCTTAAAAGCTCTGCCTGGGGTGCTGTTAGCATTCAAGCTAGCAGGAAGTTAAGTGGGAAGACATATTTAGGTGGTTATGGAGCCATGGGAATGCAACTGTCACTCATTTTTCTTTTCTAGAACCTTCTATTATTTGGTGAATGCCTTGCTCTCCTTCATCCCTCACCCATGGTTTGGACTGTCTCAGTGTCCTGCCCGCCCTCCAGTTGGGGCCGGACCTGGATCTCGCTGGAATGTGCCTGGAATGAATAAAAATGGGATCCTGCTGTGTTTATGTAGCCTGACCCAACTTGTCCACTTAATAGACCACAAATGTCTTTCCTGCTGCAGCTGTAATTAGGGAGCATTATTTTAAAAGCCACAGGGCATGCCCGCACCATGATTAGGCTCATCTCTTACGGATGGATTTATAGCTGGGTTCCATTTTTGTTGTTAATCTAACTTGAGTTTAATTGTCAAGTCCACTGGCTTTTACCTAGGCCTCATTACTCATGATGTCCTATAACAACAGCTTCTGTTGCTAACTCTTGGAAATGTTTTCATCCATCCGTTCATTTGTTCGTCGGCAGGAACATACTGGGTGCTGCCATCATCTCTCTCTGGCACTGTGTGATAGGGTGGCTAAAAGGCAGGGTTTTGGAGACAAGCAGGCCTGAGGTGAATCTGGAGCTCTGTAAAGAGTTAAAGCTGTGTGACCTCAGGGAAATGAATCTCGACCCTCTTCTCTTTGTCTGCCATGGGAATAAGGACCACAGCTCTGCTTCCAGACGGATTAAAGACACCCCGCTGTGAGTGACAGGCCTGAGGGCAGCACCTCTCCCCCTCCCCCACACACCGGCTGCCTGGGACAGTGGAGGGAGGAGGGCAGAGGGCAGAGGACCTCCCCCCTCCCCCAGGAGAGCAGCGGGGGCTCCTATGTGCTCCAGTAAATTTCCTCCCAAACCATTTCTTGAGCAGTCACTGTGTGTTTGGTGATACAGAGAAAAAACAGGCTGGGCAACAGCATAGAGATCCTTGAATGTCTGTATTCCCCCCAAGGGCCTCGCACCCAGTCAGCTGGTGTGGGCAGTGTCAGCAGCGACAGGCTGCTGCCATCTGCCCTGCGGGTCCTGTGCTCCTGTGGCCTGTCCCGTGCGAGTTCTGCTGACTTTTTTTTTTTTTTTTAATCAGTCATGGGGCTGGAACTCAGGGACTGGGCGCTGTTCCTGAAGGCGAGCGCTCTACCACTTGAGCCACACAGAGCCACTTGTGGTTTCCTGGTGGTTCATTGGAGATAAGAGTTCCATGGACTTTCCTGGCGCCCCCCCCCCCACTCTGCAGTCTATCTCTGCGTGGTGGATGGTCAGAGTCCACGCCTCTTAGTGCTGTGTGAGCATGCGTGTGGGCAGCGTGCTCAGGGAGCCTGGTGGTTCTGGCATGGAACAGAGCTCCAACACTACACTATTAACAGGAGCTCCAGGAGCTGGGAACGCAGCTCAGTGGTAGAGTGCTCGCCTAGCACACATGAAGCCCTGGGTTTGATTCCTCAGTACCACATACACAGAAAAAGCCAGAAGTGGCGCTGTGGCTCAAGTGGTAAAATACTAGTCTTGAGCAAAGGAAGCTCAGGGACAGTGCCCAGGCCCTGAGTTCAAGCCCCAGGACTGGCGCACGCGTGCATGCGCGCGCGTGCGCGCGCACACACACACACACACACACACACACACGGGTTCCATATTTTCCTCCCTAGCTTCATGACCATGCAAGTGCTTTCTTTTTGTTCCCACCAATGGGGTGGAAGATAGCCCCCTGCCTGGGGCGGAGCTCGGGCTCTGGGATCCAGTGCTTCCAGCTTTCACTTGTGTGACCTGACAAGTCACGCAGCATCTCCCAGCCCCACTTCCTCACCTGTGAACTGGCCTCATGGGGCTGCTGTGAGGACTAAGAGATGCACCTGAGATACTCAGCACAGGGCTTGCATGGCGGCTGCCTCCTAAGAGCCAGTCACAGTTCACACTGGGACCATTCTCACAGGTTCCACTGGGGCAGTGTGTGTGTGTGTGTGTGTGTGTGTGTGTGTGTGTGTGTGTGTGTGTGTGTGTGTGTGTGTGTGTGTGTGTCCCAGGACATAGGACCTGAGCTGTCTGGTCTGATAATACCACTTGGAGAGGGATGTTACTTATAAAACTGCCAGTTAGCCAGGCACCGGTGGCTCAGGCCTGTAATCCTAGCTACTCAGGAGGCTGAGATCTGAGGATCACAGTCCAAAGCCAGCCTGGGCAGGAAATGTCCATGAGACTCTTATCTCTAATTAACCATTAGAAAACTGGAAATGGCGCTGTGGCTCAAGTGGTAGAGTGCTTGCCTTGAGCTAAGGAGCTGAGGGATAACACCCAGAGTTCAAGCCCCCCCCAAACCCCACCCACCAATGAGAAAAGGGGTAGCCTGTGGGATGGAGGTGCTGCTGCGGGGTTCAAGGAAGTGCCTTGCAGTGAGAATTCTCTGGAGAAGGAAATGGACAATTTCTCAGAACTGAGGAAGGATCTGGAAGAACGGAGCATCTGAAGAAAGTATTTTGGTGTGATCTCTGAAGTGCTCACGAATGGCAGTGTCTGATGTAGATACTAATAAAGATACAAAGATGGCTGAGTCACACCGGGAATCTTGGGGACGAACAGGAGATCCAATCAGGATCAGCACGACACACTGGAGTCTGTGCTGTTGGCAACCACGGATGTTTTCACGGCTCAGAGATGTTTATTATAATACATAAAAGTAGCTCATAAAAAATAAAGTTCAAACAACACTTTCCGGGGCTCAGGACACATGACCCTCCCCCCCACCCCCAATGAGTGCAGAAGAATGGAAGATGTCCCCTGGAGTTGTTTGAATGGTCATTTGGAGAAGCTGCAGGTTCAGGGAGTATACTGGAAAGCTACCTCCAAGTGGACATTGGGAAAACATCACCTCATTATCAGCAAGAGGCTGCTGGGGGCCAAGGCCAGTCACTGGAGGTCCACTTGCCCAGAAGCACAACCTCCTCCCCCCACCCCCGGGGCTTGGTGTCTTTCCCCTCTCCACTGGAGACCTCAGGCATCTGGTCCTTTCTAGAGCTTGGGATGTGTCCGCGCTTCAGCCTTTGAGTCTCCTTACATGTACACACAGAATTTAAATGCTTTTCTTTTTCTCCTGCTATCTGTCTACCATCAGTTTACTTAATAGATTCATTCATCAAAGCTTTAGAGTGAGAGAGAAGTTTTCTGTCTTCTGCAATTGGCAGTAGGTTTACTTGTTTGTTCAATGAAGATGCTTCCAGAACCTACTCAGTGCTGGGCTCCATGCTGGGATGCAGTTATGAACAAGAAAGGCTCTTTCTCTAAGGCTCTCTCTCCTGGGAAGTGAGGGTGAGAAATGGAATTAAGCACACAATCCCCTTTCCACAAAAGGGGAGAGAAAACGGTTTTAGTATTGAATAAACATTGAGCCAGAGGTGATGCCGGTCACTGGCAATGGAATGATTCTCTTGCCTTTCTGGGCTGGGGCCATTGCGACCCTGTTATCACTACTGCGCATGCACCCCTCTGCTTCTTATTGTTCTATCACTGCTGTTTAGAGATGATTCCAGCCCCGGGACCCTAGCTACTTTTTATTGTACATTGTTGGAGTCAGGCGCTGGGTTCTTCCTATGGATGCCAGCTCCATGGGCTTGGCATCATGCTCATTTTTGTTTTGCAGGTGAGCAAGTGCTAAAGGAGGACGCGGCTGCTACCCTGAGTGGATAAATGAGTGTGGGCAGGACCGGCTTCCTGCTGGGCGATGCCTGGCCTTGGAGGCAGCTGCGGTCTGTGGTTTGGGCACGTTCATTGCTGAGATCTGAAGATTGAGGTCCACCTCTCAGTTGATGCATGCAGCGGCTCCCCTCCGCTCCATCTCAGCTGGGCGGGGCCTGTGGGCAGTGCCCAGGTGAAGGATGCGCCCACCGCAGAGCTCCTTGCACTAGGCGTCTTCTCCCAGGAGGTGGCGCTGCAGGCTCTCCCAAGGCCCTTCCTGGCTCTCGGAAGTGTAGCATGGACTAGGACATTAAAGGAAAGTTAGGATTTGCAAGTAACTAGTTGAGACAGCTGCTTGGGCTATGGGGTCTCCACCCCCTTCCGTAAATGGTAATTTGTTACACAGCGAATCCCAGCTGACCCAAGATGGACAACAGGATTGACAGGATGTAAAGTCTCCTGAGATCCGTGTGCATATGCAGGAGATGTATACATGCATCTATTGCTACATCTACCTTAGTTTTTGTTTGTCTTAGCAGTATGGGATTTGAACTTAGGACAAGTGCTCTACCACGTGAACCATGTTCCCAGCCTTCTACTGAGTTTTAATTTATTTATGTATGTGTACTGGTATTGGGGCTCAAATTCAGGAAGTAGGTGCTGTCTGTCCCTTAGCTTTTTGCTCAAGGCTGGCACTCTGTCACACTTCCACTTCTGGCTGTTTTGCTGGTTAATTGGAAACAAGAGTCTCACAGACTTTTTTTGCTTTGATCCCTGACCCTCAGATCTCAGCCTCCTAAATAGCTAAGATTACAGGTATGAGCCATGAGCACCTACCTTCTTTCCTGAGTTTTAAATTTTGGCAGTTGAAAAGAAATAGGAGCCAGGCACTGGTGGCTCACACCTGTAACCCTAGCTACTCAGGAGGCTGAGATTTGAGGGTCACGGTTCAAAGCCAGCCCAGGCAGGAAAGTCCATGAGAGTCTTATCTCCAATAAACCACTCAAAAACCAGAAGTGAAGCTGTAGCTCAAGTGGTAGAGCGCTCGCCTTGAGCTGAAGAGCTGAGGGACAGCGTTCAGGCCCAGAGTTCAAGCCCCATGACTGACAAAAAAAAATAATAGGGACAGGTCAAACCAAATATGTTTGCGCTGTCTCTGGGGCCCCAGAGATACTATAGATCCTGGAGAGGTAAAGCTAGGGTTGCTGCCCATAGCCATCTTAGCACACAGCAATTAGAGTAAATGTGTGAACAATGGTAGCACGGAGCATGAGACTTTTGTGACTAGTGTTGGGGGCTTCTGGGGGCTTTTGTCAAATCTTCGTGCTTCAATAGCTATAACGGCCTAATTTTGTTGCTCCCCTCCTGTGGAGCCCCTGGACCCCAGTGACACTGGAATTCTATGCATTGGCATGCTTTGATACATCCCTGAAGGAGCAATCAGTGGGTGTTGATGAGGGCTGGAGCGTGATGATTCTAAGTGCTCAGGAGACAGCCAAGGGAGCCCAACTCTTCTTTACCCCAGTCCTGGAAGGGTTTCCCCACATTAGCTGGGAGGCTTGGGAGAGCCCTGATATACATTCTTGCTTCCAAATGCCCACCATAAAGAAATGGATGTCATTTCTTCCGGCTGGCCACACGGGAAAAGCAAATAAGAAGTATAAGGAAGTAGAGAGTGGCCTTCAATCCTTCCCGATGACTGTTTTTCTGTGTTGTGGGTGGTGGTGCAGGTGTCCCACGGGCGCTCTGCCTGCTGTCTTCTGAGTTCCTTTGGAGGCGACCTGGCTCTTTTGAGCTTGGAGGTGTTTTCTATGTCACTGCTGCCTCAGGACCTATGTCTGCGTGGGCTCATGGCTCAGGGAGACGAGTCCTTACAGCATCTGTTCTCACAAAGTGGCCTGGAGATTTCTTATGTCAGGGTCACCTGGGTAGGGACAAAGCAGGTGTTTCTGAGATCTGAGGATTGCAGTTCAAAGCCAGCCCAGGCAGGAAAGTCCATGAGACTCTTATCTCCAATGAACCACCAGAAAAGTGGAAGTGGTGCTGTGGCTCAAAAAGTGGTAGAATGCTAGTTTTGAGCAAAAAGACCTTGGAGACAGTGCCCAGGCTCCAAATTCAAGCCCCATGACTGACAAAAAAAAAAAAAAAAAAAAAAGAAGCAGATTTCCAACCCCTGGTTGGAATCCCCTGGGGCCAGGCCCAGCATAGATTAATCAGGTTCCTTAGGAAATGATGCGCAGTGCACGGGCACAGGGAAGAGACAGGGCCCTCTGGTCCAGGGCTGAGCTCTGGGGAGGCCTCTCATCTGTGCAATGTCAAAGCTCCAGTGTCTCAGCGAGATACTGAGCCACGACCTAGAATATGTGGAGCACTGGCTTGGACTTTTGCCATCAATCCCAGGAGAGAGTTTTGCAGATAATTACAACCCCACGTATGTGCCCCTGCTAAATGGTGCAAGTCTGGTGGAGAGAGAGCCCCGCCTCTTCCGCTGCCGTTTGGAATTAGCTGCACAGGATAACACAGATGACTGTCCATCACCCGTAGTCATTATACATTGCTGTGTGACCCCGTTCCCCCCACTGGGTGGTTAACAGTGATCCGGGGATTCGCTGTGTTCGTCCTTCCCATGGTCAGACATTCAGGAGGCATTCACAGCGTGGGACTGGCTCGGGAACACTCAGGAGGTCGCAGTCAATGCAAGGTCAAGGCTGTAGTCATGAAGCTTTGTTTGGGTCTGGGTGATCGCTGGTTCCCAGAGTAGGCCAGGTTGCCGAATGCTGTCAGGAGAGGAGGCTGTGGGTCTTTTCCTCATGGGCCTCCACACAGAGCAACGGGAGCTTCCCACAGCCCAGCCCAGGCGCCCTTCCTGGAGGCGGCTGCCTCGGACCCAGGCTGCCCAGGATGTTCATTAAGACCTTGCTTTAGAAGCCATGCGCCATTGTTCCCACAGCACCCCAGTCGCTCTGGACCAGTACCAGGAAGCCGTGAGTGCCAGGAAGGAGGGAGCAGGGGGCCTGCCCTGGAGGCTGGCTCCACACACACTATTCACCTGGGCAGGAATCGGTGATAGCCGGTCATGGCACGGCACAGAGTTTATCATGTGCAAAAACTGCACCATCGTTTGTCTCCTCCCCCCCTCCCCTTGAAAACTGGGTCTGTGCACTGTTCCTGATCTTTTTTTTTGTCAGCCATGGGGCTTGAACTCAGGACCTGACGCTGTCCCTGAGCTTTTTTGCTCAAGGCAAGCACTCTGCCATTTTGAGCCACAATGCCACTTCTAGTTTTCTGGTGGTTAATTGGAGAGAAGAGTCTCACAGACTTTCTTGCCCAGGCTGGCTTTGAACTGCAATCCTCAGATCTCAGCCTCCTCAACAGCTAGGATTACAGATGTGAGCCATCAGCACCCAGCTCCTGATCTTTCTGTGCTCAAGGCTAACACTCTACCACTGTAGCCACAGTTCCACTTCTGGTTTTTGATGGCTAATTGGAAATAAGAAGCTCATGGACTTTCCTGCCCAGGCTGGCTTGGAACTGAGACTCCTAAGTAGCTAGGATTACAGGCATGAGGCACTGGTGCTTGGCTGTATCATTCTTTTGTTCACATAGTCTCACAATAGTACCGATGCCATTTGTCCATTTAAAATATTTAGATGGTTAAAAATGATTTGCAAGACAAGCGTGAGTCTAGAAGGCCTACAAGCTGCGGCTCTCCCAGAAGCTGTGGAGTGGGAGTGAGTGAGAAGATGCAGAGAGGAGGGATTGGGAATTAGCTGGAATCTTACACAGGCCGGGTCAAGAGATGCTGTGGAAAGTCAGTGGCACAAGAAGTAGAGGATGAGTGCATACCTGTAATTTCAGCTCTGAGTTGAAATTCAGCCCCTGACCACAGCATCCTCTATTTCTTAGAACCATGGAGGTGAATATTGGGGTTGGTAGTTGGAAAATGGGGCCCTTCCTTCCCTTACTCTCCAGTTTCCTACGGTCATGTCACTCCAGATCACTAACCCACCCGTCAGCTGAAGCTTAGAACACCCTGATTCCCTAACAGTGACCTACAGCCCAGGTCAGCAGGACTCAGAAGGATATTGGAGTCACCATGACTGACAGTGGTTCCCTACTTCCTGCCCAGGGCTCGGTCCACTGTCCCTGCTCTTCTGTACTTGCACTGGAGCCCCTCTGGGTGATGCCCGGCTCTGACCCAGGCCCCAGACACCCAGAAAATGGTTCCAAGGGGGTCCCCAGACCCCCACCAAGTGCAAAAGGCAGTGGATAACTTTTGGCTTGAGAGGTGAATCAGGTGTTACTCACTACTTCCCAGACACTCACTCAGCCCTGCCTGCAAGGGCTCTCAGCTAGGAGATGGCATAGAGAGCTGGTTTTTTTAAAAAAAATGAAAACTGGAAAAGGTGCTGAAAATAGATTGAATACTTTTCCTTGGCTTTTTTTCTTTTTTACATTGAATTATCATACCAAAGTGTGAATACTATTCAATTAAGTGACTAATTTCCCCTTTTAATTTTGTTTCAGAACAATAGCTCCTGTGAGGTTCCCATGGTAGCGAGGGAAATGATATAGATGAACCTGAACACCATGCAACACATAGCAAGACATGACCCCTGGGTTTAGAAGACATGTTGGAAGCCAGTCGGTAGCAGTCACTCAACAAAGGTGCACCGTGTGTCTGTTCTAGGCACTGGGATGCTCCAGCCAATGGGGAGGGGAGCTGTGTTGATGGAGCTGACCCGTGAGTGGGGGGACAGACCCTAAGAAAGTAAATGCTGACATGTCCAGGGTGGCAGACCCTCCTAGGGGACTTGGAGGAAAAGAAAGCAGAGGAGCGCCAGCGAGTGAAGGGGTGGGTCTTGCCATGGGGAAATGTGAGTTCGGGGAGGGTCAGGAAATGGTGACAATCTTCGGCCCACCCCTGCACCTTTGCATATGTGCTCATCCTACCTGAAATGCAGCTCATGTCCTGTTTACCTGGCCCATTCTTTAGTTTTACCCCTCTGCTGGTGTCACATGGAGGCCCTTGCAGGCAGGGGCTGTGATGCCCCATGCACGGTGGGCTTCAGCACCGCGAGGTGGACAGCTCCCCGTGCTCAGCGCACAGTCGCACTGAGATCCTGCGTTGCTTCTGTTAGTTCTGGGCATGCCAATCCAAATCCATGGGGAGGACACTGATCACAAAGGGTGCTGGCAGGGGTCAGGGATTGGCGTTCTCATGTCCTGTTGGGATGTAAGATGTCCATCTTACTCTGGAGTGGCTTTGACAGTTCCTCAAAAAGTTCAGCAATTCTGTCACAAGATCCACACCCAGGTAGAGGCCTACAAGAGCTGAACACACAGGCGCACGGCGGTTGTGTATCTTGTAGCATTCATTCTTCGCAATAAGGGAGGAGCCAGATGTCCACAGGTTGGGGAGGACTGAAAAGATATGCTCTATCCATACAATTCTTCACCCCGGAAAAGAACAAAGCACCCAGCACATTTTACCACACAGTGGACTTTGAGAATCTTACAGCGAGTGGAAATGACAGGCACAAAAGACAAACATGGCCCCCTTCCATTCCAAAATAGCTCCATAGAGACAAAAGATGGCTGGTTGCCAGGAGGTGTGTGTATGTGTGTGTGTGTGTGTGTGTGTGTGTGTGTGTGTGTAGTGACCATGAGAGCTGACCACAATGGACATGCGCTTTCTTTGTGGGGTGAGGAGAATGGTCTAGAAGCAGATAGTGTTGATGGGTGCACAACTTGATGAACATTCTAAACTCTACAAAATTGTGCATTTACAGAGGGTGGATTTTACCAACCTAGAACGGGGATAGATTTTATCCAGGCAGTATCCTTTCTGGCCTTTTCTCTCTCCTGCTCTGACCATCACTGGATTCGATTTCTCCTGTTCCCAGTGTTTTCAGAGCTGTTGGTGTTGTCAGGTGATGATGTCAGGTGCTCTGATCTCAGCTTGTTGGTCTCAGTGGTAATAGTGCATTGAGATGTGCTGAGCTTACGCAGTGGAGACACGCCTGATAGTCTAAACAGAGGACCCGGGCAGGGGGCTTTGTTCCCAGCCTACGTGGTGCTGGCTTTCTGCACCAGGCTCCTCTCTCTGAAGACATAGAAAGGTTGCATGGACTCCGGGCAGTCAAGCAGGAAAGTGACGCCAGCCTCTAAACAGGCACTGCCAGGTGGAAGCCTCGGATCACTGGAGGTTATTGTGAGGGGCTGTGTGTGCTGTAGCTGAGTTCAGGCCTTGGGATTGGATGTAGGGTGAGTTCTCGCTGCCCTGTGTGATTCCACTGACTCTGAGCCTCAGTTTCCTCCCTGGGAGCCCTGCTATTTATCTTGGGGACTTGAATGTGTTCGACAATGAATGCAGCATGCCTTGCTCCCTTAATAGGTGGCCAGGCCTCAGATCAAATACAAAGTCACAGTGACCTTGTAGATGCTCTGTGCAGCCTTGGACTGGAATTTGGAACTTGGTAGAAAGCACAGCAAGAAACTGAGAAAAGTGAAACCCATCTTCTTCTTTCCCCAAAAAGGATTCTGCTGTGAAAGGGAACTCCCCAACCCGAGCCCAAGGCAATTCAGTGCAGGGTAGATAGGCTTAAACATTTTTTTTTCCTTCAGAAAAACATTAAAACCTTCTTAACATTTAAATAGTACAAAGCAGAGCATTTTGTCTCCCAGGAAACCAACAAAATAGATTCTGCTGCCAGGTTTGAAAAATGTAAGTGTTCTTCAGGGAAGGCTTGAACTCGATGCACACATACACCAAGGATCACATTTCCCAGCTCCGGGTCCAAGGCCAGAGATGCTGGATTCTGCAGCCCCAGATCAGAGGCACTGCGGAGCATGGCCCCTGTGCCACTCCAGGCTCCAAGGCTGGGCCCAAAGCCGCCGTGAGCCATGGTGCTCCGGTTCATGACCATCAGTGTCAGCAAGATGCCACTTAACTGCTCATTTAAGACCTGCTCCCCCCACTGGGAGAGAGCAGGGTCTTTTCCCCTGCTGTGGGTCTGGAGATGAGGGTTTACAGCTCTCTGGTTCTTGGTGTCATTGCTACCTTCAGTGTCCTCCAATGCTCCCATAGTCCTGAGCTTCTGTCCCCCGTGTGTGATGCACACACATCCCTGTAGTGCTGTCTCTGGGTCTGACTGCTAGGCCTCCTGGGATCTCTCCCAACTTCAGAGCCACCTTGGAAGTTTGGAGCTTCATGGTGCGGAGGTTCTCTGGACTTGCGTTTCCTGTCCCTCTGAGCATCACATTTGTTGTGCTGCAAGATGCCCCACCTCCATAGGCCTCGATGGTCCCACAGCCAGTCCTCCCCAGCCTCCTGACACCGAGATGTCCAGAGCTGAGGGCCAGCTCAGCCGCGCATTTGTCCAAGACCTTGGTCCAGAGTACAGGTCAAAGTCCACAGTCTATGTGGACCTAAGAATTATGCACGGAGCTACCAAAAAGCATGTACTCCAGCCTTCAGCTTCGATAAATGTACCTCCACAATAATCTAGAAAGTCAGCATTGAAGGAACCCTTCATGGCAGCTTACAGAGAGCTGACCCCTGCCCTTGGCCTGCCTTTCTTACCTTCCTGCGTCTGGATTCTGTGTGTTGAGCAAGCTCGCATGTGCACATGTGCAAACCTTGATGGACAGGCACATCCAAGCTTCATCCCGCCCTCCTCCTCCTGCCCAACCACCCAACCCTTGGTCACTCTGTACATTGATGGAGCATCAGACCCAGGAAAGGGACTCTGACAATCTTTGGAAGTGGGATTTGGACCATTTGTCAGGGTATCCTGGGCTCTAGTAACTAGAAGGTTCTGAAAGAGGATGAGAGTGGGTGGTCAAATGGAACAAGGAGTTTGAGGTGCCAGCATGATCACTTGGAAATCCATAAAGCAGCCAGACCCCAAAGAAGAGACCCTCCCCAAAGGATGTGGTCCCTCGTGGTTGTGGCTGAGATTGTGACGTTTTGGGACAGCGGTGAGGATGAGCATCGGCTGGGGTGGATTTCTAGAACTTTCATTCTTCTAATAACAACTCCTTCTGCTTGTTCTTTTTTTTTTGGTCAGGGTTCTTGTTAACATTTGTCAGAAGAAAATGTCCCGCACATTAGAAGCATTTTAAAGAAATGACTCTCCAGAGCACTCTCACTCCTGGGTGCTTTACTGTCTGTAAGCAATAGGTCACATTGAAAAAGAGGCGCCCTGAACCCCAGACTGCACTGTCCTTTTACAATCCACAATAGGGCAACACCTCGTACCCAGTTTCTCCTCTGGTATTTTGCCTAGGAGCACAGAGAGTGACCCCCACAGAGAGGGCGGCATTTTCCATCACGGCCTCTCGCTCCTCTTCCTGTTGGGGAGGGAGGGAGGGGTGTGCTGTGGGCCACTTGCTGCCCTTAGTGAGGTCTGTGCCCTTCCTTCCTGGTGGTTCATTAGGAAGGAGCACTTAGTTCTGCCACACAAGTGTATTTAAAGAGGAAATTCAGAGAAGAAACTCCCAGGAGAATGAGATTCCAGGGGTACACAGGTGTCACCATGACACTAGAAATTCTGTGGTTTACTTGCTCTCTGCATGGCTCGATCCTACCATTTGCGCCTGCGCACACATGTGTGCATGCATGTGCGCGCAACACGTGTGCACACACACATACACAAAACACGAAACCTTGATCTTTACATTTCCTTAATTCAGCAGCATTTCTGATGGACAAAGTATCTGCTGGCTGCCACCCTTTCATGATTCATGGCATGATTTAAACCTTCCATTTTAAGTATTAGACCCCCTGAAGGAAGCTGGTATTATTTCGCACCCTGAGCCAGTGGGGCAGCATTTTAGATAGAACTCAGATATCACATAGCCATCCTCATGGAAAATTCCACACAGCGAGTTCTTCAGGAATCTGCAGGACATGAGCTCCAAGGCCTCTTACAGCCCCAGGGATGTCTTGGTCCACAGTTGCCTCATGGCAATCGACAGTGTTCTCTTGCCTCCTTCCCCTAGTCTCTTCTGAAACCTAGGTTATTATATAGCACAAGAAGATGAGCAAAAAATCCAGGTAGCTTATTTCTTTGTTGCAGCTATAAATCACCAAGGCTCTAAGACCCTGTTCAATAAGGATTAAGTTTTATAGGCTCTAATTTCCTGGCTTTTATGATGAGAAGAGAGAGGGCAAGAGGAAGGTGATTTTGCTCCTACAATGAACGTTTTGGAAACATCTAGAGACATCTGTGGTTGGTAGAACTGGGTTTGGGGTGTGGAGAGGTTGTACCAGTTGAGGAACTAGTAGCAATAAAGGGTGCTGCTAGCATGAAAACACCCGTCTAGCACTGAATTTAATCCCTGGTACTACCAAAAAATGATTAAAAAAATCAAAACAGCAAACACTTGTATGCCAATGTTCCCAGCAGCACTAGGCAGAGCAACGGAGCATGGAACACATATGCCTATCCGCTAATGAACGGCAAAACACAATGCACCATATCCATCCAGTGGGAAATGAAAGAACCTGGACACAGAAGAGCAGGCTGGACCAGGCAGATCCAGACAGTCAGGAGGCGGTGTTGCCAGGGATGGAGGCTGGGCGGGGTGGGGAGGAGCTGTAAGATGCAGGATGGGTTGTAAGGAGGGGCGTGTCTAGGGGGCATGTCAGGGGTGGGGTGCAGGGCGTGGCACCGGTGGTTTGGGACCAGCCGTCCTATCCCAGGTTTTCATGGGAGGAGCCTGTCCCTCCCTCTTAGTTTGCGGGATTTGTATCTGTACTTCTGGAAACCATGTATGTTGTACATGCAAGTGTGAAGAACCAAGAGATGGAGCGAGACTCTTCTGGAATGGCGGTCATTTAACACTGCCTGATAAACGATGACTCTCAAGACAGTTTCTTTTTTCCTGAAGCCGGCTTGAGTTGAATCCTTGGTCCTTTGGAATGCTTGAGCCCCATCTTGGCTGATGCATCTGGGTTCACGTTTACTGTTCTCTCCCTACTCTTTGATCCAATTACTTGTTGATGCTTAAGTGGGCAGGGCACCATGGTGGCAGGTTCTGAAAACGTGGGTTGTCCTACCCAGAGCAGAAGGGACAGCAGTGTCGGCCTGTCTCAATGTACCTTAATGAACAAGCATTAGCAGTGTTGGAAACTATGGTTTAATGGGTCAAATGGACCGACAGGAGAGTGGATTCTGACCTTGGCATTTTTCATATCCTGAGAATTTGATTTTTTAAAAAAGTTTTGTGTCTGCTTTCTTGGTTGGTCAGATGAGGTTGCTTTGAAATTGAAGCGAACTTCAATTCTGATGAGACATTAATGGCGAGGCACCTCTTAATTAGTAATGGGGGCACTGGTTATTATCAAGCGAGAACTTTTCCTTAACAGACAGGCTCAGGACCCCCCCCCCTTTGTGTGTCTTTTGCTTTTTCCTCTGAGTTGCATGTTGCGTGTGAATGGCTGGATTAGATTGCTTGTTTTTATTTGTGAGAATAATTCTGGAATGAACATGAACAATTCAAACCTAGAATCATTCTCTCTCTTTTTTTAATTAAAAGAAAATTTAATAGTTCCAGTTCTGGGAAATATGTGATGGTACAAGTAAAATACTTGGTGATTTTCTGATGGGAATGACGTGGTTGAAGCCCCTCAGAGGGCAGTTTGGAGAATCTATTAAATGAGAGCAGCCTACGTCCTTGGCTCCTGCTATCCGGCTTTCTGGAGCTGCTCCTGCAGATGGATGCACCAATGGGAACAACAGCAGAACTCAAGGATTCTCTAATGGTGGAAGATTAAAACATGCCTAAGTCTTCGTTAATAAGAGCCAGGTATTCAAGGGCAGAGGATGGGAGGGAGCTGGGAGATCTGGCGTCTCCAGTTGGCTGATACAGAATGGCCTCTGAGACGGTACACTCCGTGAGGAAGGCAGGAGAATGAAGCATGTTGTGTGCTGTCTTCTGTGTGAAAAAATACACACCAAAACACATGTGCACCATGTGATGCACACAAAACCACACACTTGCATATCCATACCATTTCCATGCACAATGTGTATGCACATTTGTGTATGCACACAAAATAACATGCATGCACATGCACATGGATGCCACACATACCACAAATGTGTATGCATATAAAACCACACACATGCACACATACAACACAATAACACATGCATGTGCAAACATATAGCATATAGCACACATATGTCACATGCCACATGCATGTACCACACAACACACATCCATGCACAAACCCACACACATACATATGCACCAACAGCATATATGCACACGTGCCAGCTACTGTCCTGGTCTATTGCTTTCCAAATCTTTCCTCTCAGAGTGACTTTAAGAAAGAGCTGCTGGGCTGGGAAGGTGGCTCAGTGGTAGAGCACTTGCCTTGCATGCATGAGGCCCTGGGTTCAATTCCTCAGCACCACATAAGCAGAAAAAAAAAAAAAAAAAAAAAAAAAAAAAAAAAAAAGAAAGAGCTGCTATTCTCAACCACCTTCCCCAGCTGAGGAGACAGGAGAGCAGAGGCTAGGTGTGTTCCACAGGGTCACAGGGCTAGGCAGTAGGGGAGTCAGATCTAGCTTCATCGCCTGGCCTTCACAGAAATCCTTCCAGCCTCATTCCTAGTGTTGCTCTTCTGCCATGTACTCACACACCAATAGCAGTGGATATACTCATCCTCCATCCCTCTACTTGCAGCATACAGAGCTATCAGACTTCATGACTTGGGGGAGCTCATCTCATCGGTGGTCAGGTGATCAGGCCCAGTCACCTACACACAATACCAAACACAGCTTTTTTTTTTTTTTTTTTTGAAGTCTGTTTGTCTAAAGACCTGGGCACCTGGTCTCTATTCTCTTTCCATTACCTTCCTTTAGGAATTACTTTTCTTGCTCCCTGAGGCTCTTGTGACAAGGAGAAGCTATTGGAATCCTGCAAAGGGGACCTCGGGAATCTGTGTCCTGAGGATTAAGCCAGCAAGCATGGAGGATGTGCCTGAAGGGCTGGTCAGGTACTCACGACTGCCCGCCCAGAAGTCAAAACCAAATCACTGCCTTTTCCCTGATTCAAGTGTGCAACCGCTCTGCATCATGTAGTGAAATGGCCTCAGGGCCAAAGAGGGCTGAAATTAATTGATCAGGGCAATGCACACAGCATTTATGAGCTGCTGTTTCACTGAGGAAACACAACAAACCACCGATGCATAATTTAATAAAAGCCAGTCTCCATTCAGCTGTAGAAGCGGTTGTGTGGCCCAGTGCGGTTCCAGCTTAACTTTTGCATTTTAGCTTAATAGCTGTTGAAACAAAATTTCCAACCTGGCCAGGCACTGGTGGTTCACATCTGTCATCTTAGTTACTTAGGATGCTAAGATCTGAGGAACATGGTTCAAAGTCAGCCTGGGCAGGAAAGTCCTTAAGACTCTCATCTCCAATAAACTAGCCCCCCTCCAAAAAAATGTAACTTGGTGCTGGCCTCCAATTCTTACTAAGTCATGAGAATTAGAGGGAGGTTGGGAAAACTGAAGTGGGAATGTTCCAGAACAAGATTATTGTATGAAGATTGGGCAGGAAGAACATCAGCCTTAGACATTTTCACAGGTTGGCCTTTGCAAAGAAATGATTTTCTGTTTGTTTAATCAAGTGTTTGTTCATTTGAACAGCAGGAGAAAAGCAGAGGCACAATGAGATTTCCATCCTCTGCCAGAGTTAGGGCTGGGCATTTGGGCGGAAACCTCAAGTGCTGGGGGGTAGATGGGGAGGAGTTGAGAGGCAGCAAGAGGGTTCAGGGCTCAGTGACCAGGATGTGGGTCAAGCAGGAGGCAGAGGCCTTTATGGCAGAGGGGGAGGGGACTGGTGGGCAGAGACAAAGGTCTCCATGGCTCCTCCGTGGGCCAGGTGGAAGGATGCTGCTGACAGCCTCTGGGCATGGGGACTGGCATGCTCATGCTTTCATGGCTTGGTGTCAAGGGCCAGTCACCCCCAAGCTGCCTGGTTAGTTCTCTCATGAAAGCTCAGGGTCATATTAAACCATCAACCCACCACCCGACACTGTACAAAACAATGGGTTTCACCATGACATCTGCATAGATGTATACACTACGTTTGAACCTTCCTAACGGCCATCTCCCTCTCCGGTCCCTCACTTTCCCTGGTTTTCCCAAGTACTTGCTGTCCCCATGAATCTCCTTTTGTGTTTGGCTTAGATTTTACATGAGAGGAAACAGGATATTTGTTTCTCTTAGTCTAGCTTATTTTGTTTAACACGATGATCTTCAGTTCCATCTACCTTGCTAGCAAGGAAAGGAACAGCAGGAGAAGAGAGAAGAGCAAGAGAGTATAATTGAGGCAAGTATGACCAAAGTGCATTGCATACACATATGAAAACATCAAAATGAAACGCACCAGTGCATAAAAATATACAGCCAATATTTAGTAATCAAATATATAAGCGAGAAAGTAGCCTCACAGATGGATGGTTTTGGTACAGAACTTTAGGCTCTATTTGTCTCAGTGTACTTACAAGAAGAGCGAGATAGGTTGCCTTGCTTTGGTTTCATTTTGGGGGCAGGAGATTTTACTGCTCTGTTTTGGGTCCAGGGCAATTCTTGCAAAGTTGGCGTTGAGAGGAGGAGGGAAGTACTTCACCCCAGCCTCACAAGAATGCCACATACAGCTGGGGTGGGTGTGATCTTGTCTCTGATTCACAGATATGAAAATGACCCAAAGGGGCTCAGTGAGGCCGCATGAGCAGCAAGCAGTGGCCATGAGGTTTTGGCTCCTGTTCCTGTGCCTGACTGTAGGGGTTGGTTGGAGAGATGATGGAGCCAGGGCTCCATTTCACTCCATTCTTGGAGGGACAGAAAACGTGTGTGGCTTGTGGCTTCAAGTCTAGCTAGAGAGTTAACAGGATGGGGGAGACATTCACAGCCTATCAGTCAGACACATAATGATGGCAACAGGACCACACTGGGGACTGCCAATCAAGTGAATGGCACGTGCTTATTGCCATAGTATTACTTAGGAGAATCGTGTCTTGGTCAGACTGCTATCTCAAGTACCATGGATGGAATGCTTTCCAAAGAACAGACTTGCTTTGACCCTGTTCTGGAGGCTGGTCATGTGCAGCAGGGCTGGCAGCAGGACCAGGGTGTGTGTGACAGGGGTTCCTCTGGTTGCAGCCTTCAGACGCCATCATGGGCCCTCCCACGGTGGGGTCCCTTCCCGAAGGGCACTAGGCCCATCACGAGGCTGCACCCTCGTGACTCAACTTCCCCCAGAGTCCCTTCTCCTAATGCTGTCACCCTGGGTGGTGAGATTCCAATGCATGAATCCAAGGAAAAACACACGTTCTCTGCGTGGGTCACCCGAACACACTTAGGATTTGACATTTCAAAGTTTTCATTGTAAGTTTAAATAGTTGTAAAAACTATTCTTTCTGGGGGCTGGGAAGGTGGTTCAGTGGTAGAGTGCTCGCCTCGCATACATAAGGCCCTGGGTTCGATTCCTCAGCACCACATAAGCAAAAAAAAAAAAAAAAAAAAAGCCAGAAGTGGCGCTGTGGCTCAAGTGGTAAAGTGCTAGCCTTGAGCTGAAGAGCTAAGGGACAGCGCCCAGGCCCAGAGTTCAGACCCCATGACTGACAAAAAAAAAAAAAAAGAGAGTATTATTTCTGGCATATTATAGACACTGATTATTTATGTATGTATTTTTGTAGCACTAGGGATAGAACTCAAGACCTTGTGATTACTAGTCAGGTACGCTACCACTTGACCCTCACCTCCAGCCCCCTTTTGCTTTCATTATTTTCTAAGTTGTCTCTCTCTTTATACCCAGGCTGGCAGGGGCTACATTTCTCCTATTTGTGCTTCCCATGTTGCTGGAGAGAGTAGGAACACAATACTGCACTCAGCAATTGTACTTTCCCTGAAGCTGGGATAACAGGCATGTGCAACAATGCCTGGCCTTTGAATGAGAATGGAGTCTTTGAACTTATTTTTTCTTCTCTTTTCTTTATTTCCGGCTGGTCCTGGAGCTTGAACTCAGGTCCCAGGTGCTGTCCCTGAGCTTCTTTAGCTCAAGGCAAGCACTCTACCACTTGAGCCACAGTACCAGTTCTGGCTTTTTTTTTTTCTGAGTAGTTTATTGGAGTTAAGAGTCTCACGGAGTTTCTTTTCTAGGCTGGCTTCAAATCATCAACCTCAGATCTCAGCCTCCGGAGTGGCTAGGATTACAGGCATGAGCCACCGGTGCTCAGCCTCTTGTGAACTTCAATGCCTGGGCTGACCTTGAACTGTGATTACTGTTCCCCCAGCCCCTCGCTGCCTGCCACAATGTCCACCTCCCAAATTGCAGGCTTATGCCACCACATCCAGCTTTGATGTTTTAGAATAAAAATGCTGCATGTTTTAAAAATTGTATCCTGTGGAACTCAAATCCATGATTATTCATTTACAAGTGTAAGAAAAAATTGTCTTCCCATGTCCTCATCTCTCCTCGAATTTATTTCTTTTTTCAGGCCCCCAAACTATATTCTAACAAGGTATGTGTAGGTATAGATATTCATATTTTAAAGACTTATTTAATATTCATCATAATTTTCTCAGAACGCATATACAGACTTTGGAGCAAGAAGAGGATTTCTTGATCTCCAAGGCTTTTAGTGCCTAAGATCCTTCTAGAATGAATTTGAAATTCAATTATTGTTAATATAATCAAGCCACATAATACCGATTCATTATGAAATAGGAGACATAATTACCGAGCACAAAAACTAACAGTTTTGAACGGCGTATCTTAATGAGATGGATAGGGCATTAAAAGCCAGCTTGCTTAAAAAGAAGAAATTACTTATCGCTCTAATGACACAGGGTTCAGCATTAATTGTTCTCTCTTTTCATTCTTGAGAGATGTAAGTTCTGTCAGCCTTGTTCACATGCGAGTAAAGAGACTTGTTAGAGGCATGCCACTGCATTGTTTAAGCTCCTTCTGAGTTATATATGCCAGAAGACACGTGACGATTTGTCACACAATTTATTTGTCATCCTCTCTGAGCTGACAGCTCAACTAGGCCTGGACGCAATCTTGTTGAAAGGAAGGACTTGGAAGCTGCGGGAATTGTGGAAGGACTTATGCCTCAGACTTACGGGGCCTTCACTGTATTGACACTTACTCCAGTATTTAGAGTTGTCCTGTCTCTGTGACGCTCCTGCGGGTTTTATCTGATTCACCGTGGTCAATCCAGGGAGAGGGGAGGAGGGAGATTGTGGAGGAGGAGGAAGGAGGAGCAGGAGGGATGCACAGAGTCCTCCTAGGCCCACAAATGTCCTCAGAGGAGGCTGAAGACTGGGCCAGCCCGCGTGTTGTTCATCGGGGTGAGGTGAGCCGTGCCTCTGCAGGTCCACTGTGATTTTGGGGGCCCATCACAAGGGCACAGGTGGGGCAACAGCGTACGTGCCTAGGCGTGAGAGCTGGAGCTCAGTTTACACGCTGGCCCTGCCCAGCGGGCTAAGAGTCTCGAAAGCTGGTACCTGTGCCAGTTTTCTTCCTCTCTTGTGTGTGTAGCCAGGGTCTGTGGGTCAAGAGTCCCCGAAGCCAGCCACCCAGGCCATCCGTGCCCAGCCTCTCCTCTGAGCTATCTTTGGGCCGCAGGACCCGGGAGCCTTCTAGCTCATAGGTCCCCATACCCCCTCTTCCCTTATATGCTCTTCCAGAGACCTCTGTTCCTGGGAACCCCAGCACCCGGAGAGGTAGCCAAGGCCCTTCAGAGTTAAGTGTAGAGAGGGAAGAAAGAGGGAAAGGTTGGAGTGGTGTCAGTGGGGGTGGGAGCTGGCACCTGGGGGCAGAAGGTTCTAGGCCTGGGCAATGAGAGATGAGATACCTCACAGCCATGTGTGAGGTGCTTCCAGATCCCTGGGGAGTGAGGCTGGGCCCTGGAGCGCAAGAGCCTTGTGGGGGAGGAGAACAGAAGTCCGGGTGCCGGTGGCTCACGCCTGTCATCCTAGCTACTGAGGAGGCTGAGATCTGAGGATTGTGGTTCAAAGCCAGCCTGGGCAGGAAAGTCCATGAGACTCTTATCTCCAATTAACCACTAGAAAACCAGAAGTGGCGCTGTGGCTCAAGTGGTAGAGCGCTTGCCTTGAGCTGAAGAGCTCAGGGACAGCGTCCAGGCCCAGAGTTCAAGCCCCAGAACCAACAACAGAAAAAGGTGGGGGGTGGTGGAGGAACGAAGCCCACTGCTGGTGGTTCACACCTGTAATCCTAGCTACTGAGGAGGCTGAAATCTGAGGATTGCAGTTTGAAGTTAACCTGGGGAAGGAAAGTCCAAAACGCTTATCTCCAATTAACCACCCAAAAAGCCAAACATGGAGCTGTGGCTCAAATGGTAGAACACCTTGAGTACAAAGCTCAAGAATAGAAACCTAAGTCCTGAGTTCAAGCCCCAGGACTGAAAAAAAAGGAGAAGGGAGAAGAAGACAGTGATTTGGGTTCCATGAGTAGGAGACAACAAAGGAGCCAGCCCCCGGTGACCCTGAAGGAGGAAGGAATTCTTTGGAACTCCATCGCCCATTCCCACCCCCCCCCTGCAGAAACCAAAACTTTCCCCAGAGTTATTTGTGTGAGAGCATTGTATGAAACATGCGTTTGCGCTTCATTTTTCCTTTGGTTGTTAGGTGGGTATAGGTGTCAAGGTAGCTGACAGAACTCATTTGTTGTTTTCACTGGTAACTTAAGACAAGTCTTCAACCTTAATTTGTACTCTTGCCCCAGACCTGTTAGGCCATAGGGTTAGGCCTAGTTTTGGTACCATAAAGAGAGGAAAAGGGGAGTGGGGAGGGAGTGCGTGTGGGGAGAAGAGGGAGTGGGAGGAGAAGGATGAAGAGAAGGAGGAGAGCTGGCAGAGGAGCACAGTTGTGTGAGGAATTCCCTCAGGGCCCAGCAGTCCCAGCTGAGCCAGGGAGGGCAGGCAGTGTGGGCTGAATCTCAGCCTGGCAGCTTCTTGCAGCCTCCTGGAGAAATTTACAGAAGCAGATGCCTGGCTCTCACCCCAGAGATTCAGACTCATTGATCTGGGGTGAAGCCGGGGCATCCAGAGATGAAGAGCTCCCCATGTGATTACCAGGAGCAAGGCAGGGGGTGGGGGAAAATGGGGGAGGTCCAGTTCCCGGCTGGGGGAGGATATGGGTAAAATGTTATTTTTCCTGGGTGGGTTTTATTTTTAGATTTTTTTTTTTGTGTGTGCATGTCCTGGGACTTGAACTTAAGGTCTAGGTACTGTCCTTGAGCTTTTGCAGTCAAGGTTGGAGCTCTACCACTTGAGTCACAGTTCCACTTCTGACTTCTTGGTGATTAATTGGAGATCAGAGTCTCACAGACTTTATTGGCTTATAACTGTAATCCTCAGATTACAGTTCTTGAGTAAGATCTCAGTTTCCTGAGTAGTTTCCTGATTAATTGGAGATCAGAGTCTCACAGACTTTATTGGCTTATAACTGTAATCCTCAGATTACAGTTCTTGAGTAAGATCTCAGTTTCCTGAGTAGCTAGGATTATAGGCGTGAGGCATGGGTGCCTGGCTACATGGGTTGTATTATAGGGTGATGAAGAATTAGTTCAGTTGTCTTGGCATAAGGACTTTTGACTGCTGGCACTGCCTTTTTAACAACTGCTTACTGGTTAGGTTACAGGGTTTTATCTATACTGTCTGCACTCAGTTTACCCAACTGCCCAGCAGGGACATAGCAGGTTTCATTTTAACATTGTCTTGGGAGTTAATAAGAGAATTTGGGAAATGCTTAGAACAGTGGCTGGTGTGGAGCAGGAGCCCTAGGCCTTGGGAAACAAAAGCTTCTTTGTTCTAAGTATACTCACGGTGATTCACTTGTCAGTGGAGCATGAGCAGGGGGCAGATTACAGGCCTTTGGTGGCCCAGGTGTCCTTAGCACACATTTCACCAAGGTACACAAGGTGGTTCCATTTGTTTCTGGATGTTTACCCAGGAGAGGCAAACACACAGCGCCAACCTGGTGATGGAGCATTGAGGAGCAGAACAGCATGGAACGAGTCAGAGAGGCCACAGTGTGGTTTACCCTGGGCTTTTTTTTTTTTTTTTTGGTTGGTTGTGGGGCCTGAACTCTGGGCCTGGGCACTGTCCCTCAGCTCTTTAGCTCAAGGCTAACACTCTACCACTTGAGCCACAGTGCCATTTCCAGCTTTTTTTTTTTTTTTTTTTTTTTTTTGCATATGTGGTGCTGAGGAATCGAATCCAGGACCTTATGCATGCAAGGCAAGCGCTCTACCACTGAGCCACCTTCCCAGCCCTTACCCTGGGCTTTTTATAGAGCTTCAGTTTTTCTGTCTGTTTGGGGTCATCTTGTACACCTGAGTGGTTTTGCCTTTGAGCCTGTGTGCTGTAAGTGAAGTCTGGAGGGGCAGTGGAGTTCGGATGATGGATCAGAGCAGGACCAGAGCCTGCCATGCTGGGGACCTGCAGCCCCTCCCACCATGCCTTATTGCATAGGGCCTTGATGCCCAGATGCCCAGGATTCCATGGGCCTACCATGTTCCTTTAGTTCAGAAGACTCAGAGAAAACAAAACAAGCACCTTGCATTTGGGCCTACTGAGCTAGCTTCTTGCCTGAAACTCAGAGGTCAGGGTTCCTATTAGACACTTGAAAGCAGAAAGGAAGTAATGTTGCTTTAAGAAATAAGGGTTTGCCGGGTACTGGTGGCTCACGCCTGTAATCCTAGCTACTCAGGAGGCTGAGATCTGAGGATCATGGTGCAAAGCCAGCCAGGGCAGGATAGTCTGTGAGACTCTAATCTCCAATAAACCACCAGAAAACCTGAAGTGGTGCTGTGGCTCAAGTGGTAGAGTACTTGCCTTGAGCTAAAGAGCTGAGGGACAGTGCCCAGGCCCTGAGTTCAAGCCCCACTACCAGAAAAAATAAAGAACTATGGGTTCCCCTGGATCCTGCGGTGGCTTTGTTGTTGTTTATTTGGTGTGGTTTTTGCTTGTCTGAATCAGCCAATTACTTATTCTGAAGATAAATTTCTTTGCTCAGCCCTGCCTTTCTCTTGAGGACAGTGCTGGTACAGTCTGGGTGTATTAAGAAGTGAAATGAAAACATCGTGGAACATTTCCACTGCTCAATTAATGAAATACAGATGCACACACAAGCTATGTGGTGTTTATTTCAGTGATTCCTTGCATGAATTAAATGGTCTCATATTTGGATTTAAAGTAGCATTGTATGGTGTAAAATAAGATGTAAAATTCATGCCAATAATATAAGATATTACACATTTTCTTTACTCAAAATGCAATTAAATTGCTCATAAGTCACCAGGACAAATTGAGAGATGCTCTAGGAAAGGAAAACACTCTTATTTTTAGCAAGTTGTACTGCATTCTCTGCTACTTTGTTGTTGTTGTTGTTGTTACCAGTCTTAGGGCTTGAACTCAAGGCCTGGGCATTGCCCCTGAGCTTCATTTGCTCAAAGCTAGCACTCTACCACTTGAGCCACAGCACCACTTCCAGCTCTTTCTGTTTATGTGGTACTGAGGAATTGAACCCACGGCTTCATGTATGCTAGGCAAGCATTCTACCACTAGGCCATATTCCCAGCTCTCTGCTACTTTTGAACAAGCTATGGACCCTGAAAATTATGTAGCCTGTCCTTTCTGCATTGTGAAAAGGAGATGTCAGTCACTGGCAAAAGGCTCCCAAAATTCTACATTCTTCCTAAGCAGTGCTGAGAAACAGGTTGCTGGTGGTGTTTGAAAATGCCTGATGGTGAACCTCTGTCCCGTCTGAAACCCCATTTCTTCCTCTGTCCATTTGCACCTTTCGGTGATCTTCTCTCTGCTCTCTGGGTGATGGTGGCAGTTCAAAGGTAAAGCCCTGGACCTAGAGACTGGCTAACCAACAGGTCAGACTTCATGACATTAGTGGTTGAGTCTGGGATGGGCATGTGACCCGCTGAGAGCCAGTAAATTACTCTGGGGTCTTGGAGTGGGAATCTTGGAAAAGAAGCAGCACTTGTATTTGAACTCAAAATGAAGTTTGTTCTAGGAGGTTACCATCTTGCTAGAGAAGAGGACTCAGGATCCCACTGTACTGAGACCCAAGAATTTCTCCTTTTCCAGCCTACGAAATGTGATCTCTGTTTTTGGTGGCTCTGGGATTGAACTCAGGGCATCTTGCTCACTATCCAAGTGTCCTACAACTTGAGCCACATCCACAAGTTTAGTTGATTTTTGGAATAGGGACTTCTGTTTTTGCTGGGGGGGTGGCTACCCTTGGACCATGATCAAACTACCCATGCTTTCCTCATAGCTGAGATTACTGGCACATGCTAGCTTGCATCAGTTTATCTATCTATCTATCTATCTATCTATCTATCTATCTATCTATCTATCTATCTATCTATCTATCTATCTATCTATCTATCTATCTATCTATCTATCTCCTTTTTCTCTACATACACACACATACTTACACAATGGTGAGGGGAGAGAAAGAGGGCAAGCAGTACTGAAATACATTGCATCTGTGTGTGAAGATGGCAAAGTCAAACTCACTGAAAGCTGTGGACTAGCTTTAAATACTTCTGTGACTCAGTTTCTGCCTCTGTTCACCAGAGTCTGTCACTCACGTGGCAATTCTAAGGGTTAAATGACACAGAGAACTGAAAGCCTTGTGCCAGGTTCCAGTGTGTTGACACAATGAGCAGTCCTAAGGGTGTCCAGCCCCAGCCAGGCCTTTCCAGGAGGTCACTACCTCATGGTCACACATTGAGTTTGTGCTTTTTCATTTGACATACAAATTTTTTTTTTTTTGGGTCTGGTTGTGGGGCCTGAACTCTGGGCCTGGGTGCTGTCCCTCAGCTCTTCAGCTCAAGGCTAGTGCTCTACCACTTGAGCCACAGCACCACTTCCGGCTTTTTTCTTTTTGCTTATGTGGTGCTGAGGAATCGAACCCAGGGCCTCAGGCATGCAAGGCAAGCACTCTACCACTGAGCCACCTTCCTAGCCCTGACATACAAAATTTTTAATGTTGCTACATAGCCTTATTAGTTAATACTTGCTTTTATGCTTCTCTTAATGGTCTATACTAATAACAATGAGTTGTTTGATTGATTTCCCTCAATCTTAAGTTAGAAGCTATGCACTTCAAAATTTAATAATCTCATTTTATCTTTCCAGAAGTGCTCCTGGTTTCAGAAAGCATGTTCTGCTGGGATGTCGTTAGTCCTCCTGTACTTCTGGTTTATCTTTGCCTTGCAGCCACAGTCTCTAGGTAAAATTTAATATCAGTGCTCATTTTTATTACATTTACTTTGGGATGTACTGTCCTCCCATGATGTATGTGGGTGGATAGTTCAACTGCTCTGAGATTCGATTCTCCTCCACCTCTGGGCACACAGGACAAGGGCAGTCTTTTGTGATCTGGAAGGGAGGCCAGGTCACGTGACTTGCTTTGTCCAGTGAAATGGGAGCAGAAGCATTAGATTTCACATGGAAGGGGGAGCATTAGATTGCTGGTGCTGCTGGGCAGGTGGCTCACTGGTAGAGTACTTGCCTTGCACGCATGAGGCCCTGGGTTCGATTCCTCAGTACCACATAAGCAGAAAAAGCTGGAAGTGGCGCTATGGCTCAAGTGGTTAGGCTGAGGGACAGAGCCCCGACCCAGAGTTCAGGCCCCATAACAGAAAAAAAAAAGAAAGCAAAACAACCTTATTCATAGATTGCTGTGCTGAACTCCAGGTGGCGGGGGCGGCTTAGGACTCTGGGTCCTCCAAGGATCTCTCCATTGGTGACATTTGCCCGGACTGGGGTTGGACAGTGGTTTTCATGGATGAACTTCTGACACGTGATCTCACTGAGACTTTAGGATTGTGTTAGTTGCATCAGCCAGCATATGTTAATTAATACAGTAAATGCTACTGCTTCTGCGATGCAGGGAGGGCTATTCTTGTTCCTTTTAGAATATTGACTTCATTTTGTTGTTGTTGTTGGTTGTGGGGCTTGACCTCAGGACCTGGGTGCTGTCTGTGAGCATTTGCACTCAAGACCAGCACTCTGCCACTTTGAGCCACAGTGCTACTTCTGATTTTTCTGGTGGTTCATTGGAGAAAAGAGTCTCACAGTGTCACAGACTTTCCTGCCTGTGCTGGCTTTGAACTGTGATCCTCAGGAATCTCAGCCTCCTGAGTAGCTAGGATTATAGGAGTGAGCCACCGGCACCCTGCTGATTTCAATTTAAACAGGTAAAAATTCAAATTATTGTTGGGGCAGGTTGTGTACGGATGTGATCATCACCATGAGGGTAGAGCAGAAGTAACACACATCAGAAAGACAGGTTTACTGTATCATTGTGGAAGAGGCCAGGGTCCACGGAAGGCTTGGCTCTGAGCAGATGAGGATTGCCTTCAGGTGGTGTTTGCATATTTTGCTGAAGACGGATGCCAGTGTGTTTCCCTCTGATTTGGGAATTGGTGACGACAGGGCAAGATGTAGCTGTCTGGCTCAATATTTGAGGAGAAATAGAAGCTGCAGGCACATGAACTTTTGATCAAATGGGTTTTATTGAAAATGCTGAGGAGAACAGGGAGATGGATGGCACAGGTAGAAATATGGCTCTCTTGGCCAGTCTTTCCGAGTCATCCATCTGGCTTTCCTCTTATCTCCAAAACTGAGATGGATGTTCAATTTTTACCAGCGGTGGGATGCAGGGGAGAAGCCTCCAAAATGGCGGCCTCTCACAGGGCAGCTATTGGCCATGGAGGTATGGGTTAACTTGTGTGGTCAGAAAGTGAGAATTTATCCCGACTGTAGATGTGAGCAAGGTGAGAAGATGGCAGACTAAGTGTCCCGTTAGGTTTTTGGCTATTCCCCCCCCCACCCAAATTGAGTGAATCATACCCGATGCTCAAGTTTTTAGCCATTGCCTTAGGTAACTTGCACATAATATTTATGAAGCTTTCCTGTAACTGTGACTCATGGTCATACATCTACCCAGAATTTTGTTCAAGCTGAGCATTCAGGGAGAAACAGGTCTCTGTGAGGTTGGAGCCTTTCAGAGAATTCAATTAAAGCAAGGCTGGATGACCAAGGCCATCATTGTGGCAAATACCCTTAGTCACTGAAGCCCAGTGGCTTTCTGCTTGCCTCATGTTTCTTGGTATCAGAAAACAATCCTGGATGCATACTTGTGAAAATATTCAAATGTTATATAAACATGTTTAGACAAAAAAAAAAACACCAAACCAGTGAATTGTCTTCCCTCTTCCCTCCTACTACTCCCAACCATAGAAGAAAGTATTATGTTAACTATTCAGTATATTCTTCTAGAACTTTCTATATGAAAATATACTTTGAAAATTTATTAAGCTATTTATAAACATGTGTTTCCTAAAGTGATGCATGATTGTTATGGGATGTACATAAAACCATTAAAAAAACATGTTCTCAACATTTTTTCTATATATGTGTTCTTCACAAAGAAAGAGGTATCATAATATGACTCTGCAGGCATTAATATTTGATCATACTTTACAGGTAAAGGTATCTGGGTTCAGATACATTGAATGACATCTAAGATCACACAGTCTAAAAGTAACCCCGTGAAGATTTGAACCCAGGTTTGTCTGGCTTCAAAGACCCCATTCTTGGTAATCCTGATGAACTGCTCCCACCCCTTGTAAACAGACCTACCTCATTGCTTCCCAGATCCAGGAAAATGAAGGGGTGACTTAAAAGTGCCACTTGAAAGTCGGGTGCAGGTGCCTCAGATCTGAGGATTGTGGTTTGAAGCCAGTCTGAACAGGAAAGGCCATAAAACTCTTATCTCTAATTGATCACCAAAAGGTTGGAAGGGGAGCTGTGGCTCAAGTGGTAGAGTGCTAGCCTTGAGCATAGAAGCTCAGGGACAGTGCCCAGGCCCTAAGTTTGAGCCCCAGGGCTGGAAAAAAAAAGTGTCACTTGACAGCTTTTCAGATGAATTGCAGGCACATGTTCAGCAGCTTCTGTTCTGTGTTTTATTTGCAGTTATGATTCTCTGAGCAGTGTCCTTCATGGCGCAAGTTAAAATGTCACCTCAGTTATTAATATATTGGTCTCGCTCATCCCACACAGACATTGTGTTCAGCTCTTCTTTGGGAAGGGAAGAACATTGTGACAGCTACATTGGAGAATGTGGGGCTTGCCTCCTTCTTCTTTGGTCTACCACCCACACATGCTCTGACTGGAGGAAGTCCTCCTCAATGCCCCCCCAGGCTCTCCTGGGGCCACGCCCAGCGGTGCTTGCCTTGGGGATCCTGGAGAAGTTCATCTCAGCACTCTCACTCTGCTTCAGCATCACTGTTAATTTTACTCCTCAGCTTAGATTAGGCCATGGCACCTGGATATTGGGTCCAACATCAGCATTCTAGATGTTTCTGTGAAGGCACTTAAAAAAGAGACTTTTATTAAAGCCAGATTACTTTCCCTAATGTGGGTAGACCATAGGATTCACTTTTTGGAACCCCCCACCTCTCTCTCTCTCTTTCCTCACCTCTCCTTCCCCCTCCTCTCTCCTTTTTTGCTCCCCCCCCCCCAGGTAAGTTTGCCATATGGTGATGCTGTGTCCTTCTTATGTGATCCCATTGGGAGACACACCATGTCCACTGCCTCTCATTAGAGGTGTTATTTGTTTTTTGTTGGTCATGGGGCTTGAACTCAGGGCCTGCCTGGGTGCTGTGCCTGAGCTTTTTACAGCGCCACTTCCGGTTTTCTGGTGGCTAGTTGGAGATAAGAGTCTCAAGGACTTTCCTGCCCAGTCTGGCTTTGAACTGTGATCCTCAGATCTGAGCTTCTCGGAGTAGCTAGGATTACAGGTATGAGCCACTGGCTCCTAGCTAAGATGCTAGTTTTTATCACCTAGTTAAAATGTTGTCTGCTTTCTCCACTGTATCTGAGCTAGTTTGTCCCTTATATTTAAAGAACAATTTGTGTGGGGATTCTTTAAAGACCTGTTAAATGCAAATTACAGGAGGCCATTCTTTTGGATAAGTTTCCTGTAACGAACTGAACCCCAACTGAGTCCCAACTAATCCTGTTTTTTTTTTAACCTTACAGTAGAGTCACTTGTGATAAAGTTTGACACCACTATGCCAAAACTGAGTTATTCATCTGAACTTCTGAGCAAGCAGAATTACAGTGATTGAGCCAGATTTCCCAGTCAAGATATTCCCTTCCTTGTCTCAGTCCTTATACAGAAAGGCAATCTGGAGTCATCTGATATCAACTAGTTGACAATTTGTCTGTTATTGCCCAGACTCTGTCCCTACTGTACAAGGAAAATAACTTTGAAATAACAGTCCCCATTTCATTGACTCTTGGCTGTCTTCTTTCTATAAAACCAGCCTCATCTGCTTGCCCCATGTGGACATTCTAGGTCATAGAACAAGGATTGCTCGTGTAAGAAGTCACAAATGGATACAATTAAGATCTTTAGAATGTTTTGTGATTTTTGTCCTTTTAGAGATCATCAAAGGACATCTTGTTCTTCCCCAAAACCAATCCCTACAATTAATTTTCTTTGATGGCTTTCTTTGGCATTATTGGAATTTGAACTCAGGGCCTCTTGTTTGCTGGGCAGATGCTTTCTCATTTGAGCCAGTCCCCTCATATCTAGTCCTCCTTCTTTTCTTTTTGTTTTGCTTTTTAGTTATTTTTAATATATTTATTTAGTTATTTTTGAACCCATGTTCTCCTAGATAGCTGAGACCATAAGCATGTACCAGCACACCCAGCTTGTTGGTTGAGATGGAGTCTCAGTAACTTTTTGCAAGGGTTAGACTTGAACCACAACCCTCCCAGTGCCCATTTCCTAAGCAGTTGTGATTACAGAAATGAACAATTGCACCCAGCCCCTTTGTGGTGAGTTTGCCTGAACTAGTCTTGATTTGGATGGTTGCAAAATGATGATGGGGCAATTTGCTACTTCCTCCACTATTGTTCATTCCAAAGAAAGCAGCAGCTCCCTCACCCCATATCCCAGCCCAGTGCCTTTGGTTGTTTCTATTTCTCAGAAGTGTGGATGCATGGATTTCCTACTGCCCGGAATGATTGTGCTGTTCGAATTTCCCCCCATTCACCCATGGGAATGGCTCCTCCCAACATGCTCTAAGACACAGCCCTCCAGTTTACTTTTTTTGTTGCTATTGTTAGTTTTGGGACTTGAACTCAGGGCCTGGGCGTTGTCCCTGAGCTTTTTTGCTCACGGCTAGTACTCTACCACTTTGAGCTACAGCACCATTTCCAGTTTGCTGTGGTTAATTGGACAAAAGAGTCTCAAGGACTTTTCTGCCTGGGCTGGCTTTGAACTGTGATCCGCAGATCTCAGCCTCCTGAGTAGCTAGGATTACAAGTGTGAGCCACCAGTGTCTGGCTCCCATTTTAGTTCCATAGTAACAAAGTGTTCCTGATTCTCCATGCGTTTTCCCTTGTCAGCTCCGGAATTGGCCACTGGTCTGCAGAGCCCTGATTTCTTTCAATGAGGATCTAAGGCAGGTTCTGGATGTGTGCTTTACCACTGGGTTCTGCTTCTAGAGCCTTCAGGCAGATCCACTGCTGTATGTGGGCATCCTGGCCATGTCCCTGCATGTGTATAGCCATATTCCTGTGTGTACACACATGTGCATGTGTATACAAATGAGCATACCTCCGTGTGCTCACACACATGCACTGACTTTATGAGTGCAAATAGGTAACTTAAAATAGTGTCAGGACCTATGATTGACTAAGTGAGGGCCATAGTGAAAATAAGTAAGTAATGGCAGCAACAGATGAGTTGGCAGCGATAATAGTAGTTGGCCATGTTGTTCTAGGAAGATGAAACAATGTAGGCTGGGGCTCAGACTGGGCCTGGCTGTCAGGCAGGGCTGATTCACCGCTGGCTCTCTCTGCAGAAGAGCTCAATGTATTGAGCGGTATGGTGTTCACTTCCCACGAACGCCCAGTGCCAACAATTATTCATAGAAACATTTTAAAATGTGGCCTGTGAGTGCACCTATGGAGCAGCGACTTCTTTAATGGCATAGAAAAACACTTTGCTCATTTTATTCTAAATGCTAACGTGCTTGTGTTAATGAAAGACAATATACCACTAACTGCGTGGGGCTCAAAGCCCACACACCAAACCAACAGATGAATGAGAAAAAGGATTGCAAATACAGTCCAAGTTTTACTGGATATGGGAGATCTCAGATATGAGGCCCCAGGGAGCACTGAACATCTTGATGAAGCGAGGACAATGGTGCAGATGTGCGACACGGCCCTTGGTGAGAAAAACCCAGCAGAGCCTGACCATAGAGATTCTCCCCTGCCTCTCTCCTTCTCCAGGATGTGGGTCAGGATTCCCCTGGAATGGAATTCTTAAGGGAAAAGGGAGAGGACAGAGGGACAGAGGGGCCTTTCTAGGTGTCATGGCTGTCTTTGGGGGGACAGGAAGTCCCCCAAACACTCAGCAAGTCGCTGGGGCTGTATTTGGGGTACAAGGTTCTGAACCCTGTTCTGAAGGATCATCATGGTGGAGAAAAGCTTTGACCTTAAACTCCAATTTATCCTTCTCTGCCTCCAGGTGGTGAGGTATGAATGTTATGATTCCTAATGAGAAGTAGCTCCTGGCTGTAGGTTTCCCAGCCTTGCATTCATTCATAGGGCATCTTGCTTTGGCAAACTTTGCCTTCTTGCATAAGACACGTGCAGTTCGGAGTCCTTTCCCTAATCCATTTCTTCTCCATGTACTAAAGCAAGTGATGAAGTTAAACTTCCATCAGAAGGCTACATTCTCATGGATTCACCTAGGAAAGTCAAGGGAAGTCATGATGGGACAGAATGCCATTCTTGTTGGTGAGACCACTTCCTCCTTGTGCAAGTTCTAGTGATTCACCAGCTCTACTTTATATTTCAAATTTGTCCTAGGACTACTATAGTGATGGGGTTTTACTTTTTATTTTTTGGTCCAATCGTGGGGCCTGAACTCTGGGCCTGGGCGCTGTCCCTCAGCTCTTCAGCTCAAGGCTAGCACTCTACCACTTGAGCCACAGCACCACTTCTGGCTTTTTTTTTTTTTTTTTCTGCTTATGTGGTGCTGAGGAATCAAACCCAGGGCCTCATGCGTGCAAGGCAAGCACTCTACCACTGAGCCACCTTCCCAGCCCAGTGATGGGGTTTTAGTTCTTGGAAAAATTCATTTGGAGGTTGCACCAAAATGTTTCCCAGCATTCATTGCGGACACCCCCCTGATCTGATTTCCCTGGGAATATCATTGGTATGCAAGGCCATCATCATCCCTCATTCTATTTTCTCTAAAGTAGAACATAATAACGTGTTCTTTACAAATCTTTCCACTTATGTAAGGAACAAACACATCTTCAAAAATATGTTGCCTGGCATCTACTGTTTGGTTTCGGCATAATCTTCAGGATTACAGTAATGTTAAATGCAAAAATATTCTTTCCTGGCATAGTCAAATACATCGGCCAATTTATGCATTGGTCGGCTTTTGCTATACTAATAAACAAACCCAGCGTTTTAGTGCTTTTCCAAAATGTGCATCTGCTTCTTGCTCATGAATCCAAAGATTAGATTCTATCCAACTCTGCTTGTCAACCTCACTCCCTGTGTCTCTTTTCTCCTAGTCCCAGGCTGAAGGAGCAGTCTGTCTGTGAGATTCTCACCTGTCAGAAGCTACTGAGGACCCGTCCTGCTTTCTAGCCAAGGTGAACCATGACAAAGCTGTTAAAACAGCAGGAGACGCCTTCTACCTGCGAGCTCCCTCTGATACACAGTCCATCAGTTGAGATCCATTCTTTTCTCCCTGGGGGTTCGAGAATCTTACACATCAATGGGCAGGATTGCAATCATTACAGAGAAAGAGCCACTATTTCATTGTACTAAACTAACACGCATCTACCTTGTCCTTTAAAAAATAAATCGCAGTCCTGCACTTTAGAGATCCACTCTCCTAGCTAGTCTGATAGATAGATCTTTAGTCCTGTGTCGCTATCATTCAGGAAACTTCATTCAAGACTCTCTCCCTCTCCCTCTTTCCCTTCCCCCTACCTCCCCCTCTCTCATGAATGCTATGTTTCCTACTCCAGCAGCCATCATCTCGCTTAGTGTTTAATGTAAATTAAAATATGGTGACTATATTAAGACTACATCAATAGACTTTCATATGAGATTGAAACAATATGAATAAAGTAGAAGTTCCCTTTTTGCCCACATCAGAGGTTAGCAATTAGCACAGTGTATGTCTCTTTACATCCCTTCCTATGAACTTTTATATTCATAAAAATGTACAGAGATGTTTATTTGCCCTTGTGTGCGTCGTGTGGTAGCACTGCATTCTTATTCACACTGTTTGCCTTTTCACTCTGCATTCTCTCCTCCCCCACCACTAGTGCAGTGTGCAGAATGTTGGTGTTATGATGTATTTCCTCCGGCCCTCTTCCCAGTGTTCCTGTTTGTTTCCAAATTCTCACTGCAGTGAACTTTGTGTCTTCTCACAAATGGCCCTCCATTTGGCTTATAGATGTACAAGTAATTATGTTGGGTGGTATGCAAGTATATAACTGAAATATGATAGTCAAGGAAGAACTCAAATAGTGTAATTCCTTAGAAAGGCAAATCAGAGTCCAGTGAAATAAAATCCCAGGAAGTGGTTACTAAAACGGGTAGGATGGGGTCAAGGGTCAAGGAGTAGACCAATGAAGAAGAGAAAGGGAGGGGAGGCAGATAAGAATTGAATGTGTATCTTACAGAATTAAGGAGTGTGAGGGAATGGTGGGTAGGGGAGGGATGGGTGGGAATGTTGAAAGAAGTGACATTGATTAAGATGCATTATTACTCATAAAATGGCATCTTCTTCGCACAACTACTGAAAGATAACGTCTAAAAGCACCAGTACCCCTCCACCCCACCCCCAAAAGTACAAAGGGTTCTCCATACCTGCTCAGGTGTTTCTCAAGGATAGATACAAGGTGGGTTATGTCATTCTTAAATTGTATCCGCGTGGAGCCCAGCTCTCCTCCCAGGAGCTCTTACCGGGTCACACCCTGTGCACAGGGGACACTGTGGTCCGGCTGCCACGTGCACTCCCCCAGGGGGACTGTCCCATGTTCTAAGCGTGTACCGATCGGATGGGTGCAAAATGGTGCTTCAGTGTGGTTTAAAACTGTTTTAAATCTGATCGAGATGCTCTTTCCAATGAGCTTGGCTACGCTAGGATGCCTGGACCGTTGTCTAGGAAGATGGCTCCAGCTGGCCTCGGGCTGGCCGGGGGGCTTCTCCCGGCTCCCATCTTGAGCCCTGGTGCAGTCACATCTTTGGCCATCAGTTCTCTCTGGTCACACAGAGTCACTCCTGAGGGGGACACTCGGAGTAAGAGGCTGACACACAGCAAAGACCACATAGATGCCGGGTGTGTTTTCATCCTAGCCGGTGAAGCAGGTGGGGTTGTATGCATGGTGGACCTCACTTGATGGTCCAGGAGCGTCTCAGAACTCAGCTCATAGCTGGTGGGACACTGAGGTCTTGTGAGGGCCCAGACTTGCTCAGATCACAGTCTGGTTCCAGCCAGGCCTGGCCTGGAGCCTCTCTCTCACCCTCTGGCATGCCCACAGCCCTCAACTCGGCCAGCCTGGTTTGTGCATGCATTCCAGGAAGAATCCCGCTTCTCAGGAAGCCAGAATTTCCATAAAGACTTCCGGGATAATGCCCACAAATGGGCATTTGCTAAATGAAGGCCCAGGGTGCCCAACAGGCTGCCGAGGGGCCTAGGGTACCCACAATGCTCTCGGGCAGCGCAGTACCAGGCAGGCAAATGTCCCTGAGCTACAACCCTAAGTGGCAAAGGACAGCGTGTCTCAGAGGTGGTATGTGTGCTCTTCCAGCCCAGCTGGCGTGGGTTGGTGCCCTCTCCTGATGCGGGGTGTGGAAAAGGAAGGCGCGGGGCCCAAGGCAGCCCTCCAAGCCATCAGAACACAAGGACAGGCCTTCACTGGCTGCGGTGGCTCATGGCTCGTGTGACGGTCTCTCTGGGATGGGACAGTCTGGCCTTTCATTCTCGACACTGTATAATTATTAAGATTTCTTTTTCTCCCAGGCAGCAACAATCACGTCTTGTTCTATTAAATTAAATTATTATTATATAGTTTGGGTGTTCGGAACATTGAGTCATTATCTAGTCATGGAAAGGTAAAGCCGGATGGATCTGCTTTCTGTCTTCGGAAGTTCGGGTTTGCCCATTAAAGGGGCGTGCTCATGGCGTCAAACTGCTCCTGTGTGTCGGGACGCACGCTAGACTTTGCGGCCTGGCACTTTTCCTTGACCTTTCACATACTCCAGCGATGCACTTCTGTTGATGGGAGGACAGGGATCTTATCCCCTGTGGTGCTGTGTGGGCGACAGCCGTGGCTGAGACCTGAGCAGCTCAGCTTTGCCTCTTTCTAGTGGTAGCAACCTGACCAGAGAGGGTGATGCTGTGCTGCTTTGGGAGAAAATGAAATAACACTCCAAGTCTCCAGGGTGTTTTCCCAGGTAGCTGGCTATCTTGGGGAGCCCCATTAGGCCCAGCCACGGTGGGATAGGGGAGGGAAGGGAAGGGTTGGAGGAGAGGGAGGAGAGGGGAGGGTGAATGGCCTAAAGCAACAGGGATTTATTCTGGAAGTTCTGGAGGTGGGCGTGTGAAGTTAAGGAGACAGCACGGCCGCTCTGTCCAGAGGATCTGGAGATTTCCTCCTGCTCTGCCTCCCATCTTCCCCATGGGTCTTTGTGTCTGTGTCCGTGTGTGTGTGTGTGTGTGTGTGTGTGTGTGTGTGTGTGTGTGTGTGTGTGTGTGTGTGTGTGTGTGTGTCTCCAGTCTTGGGGCTTTAACTCAGGGCTTGGGGACTGTCCTTGAGCTTCTTTTTGCCTAAACCTAGCTCTACCACTTGAGCCACAGTGCCACTTCTGGCTTTTTCTGTGTATGTGGTACTAAGGAATCGAACCCAGGGCTTCATGCATGCTAGGCAAGCACTCTACCACTAAGCAACCTTCCCATCCCCCTGTCTGTCTCTTCTCCCAGTAAGACACCAGGCACTGGATTTAGGATGCCTCCTGATCCAGGATGGGGTCCTAGGCACAGCTCCATCTTCCAAGGCCTCCGCTTCCAAATAGCGTCCCCAGCTGGGGCTGCGGGTGTGCCTGGATTTCGTTCGGTACCTCACCCCAGAGCAGGGTCGGGGAGCAGCGTGTGGCCAGAGAGATTGCATGGGCTGTGCACGACCCGACGACGAGTCTGCTTTAATCCAGAGTGAGAAGTCTCCCCTCCCCACATTTCAGGGGCGCCGAGCCATCAGAAGATGACGCACACGTGTCCCGTGGCCCTCGCAGTGGAAAGACTCGGCACGAAGGCGTCGCCTCGGCGTGGTGTTCACAGAAGCACAGGGCGGCTTGAGGCCAGACGGCGAGGCTTTGGTCCTGGGGTGATGGGGTTCCCAGAGCTTCGGTTCATGGTGCGGGGGGGGGGGGGGTCGGTGTTTTCTCCCAGCCACTCCGCACTACAGGTGGGAATGGGGCAGGGCTCAGGAGAAGGGGGGTTCGAGGCAGAGTGCTCCAGGTTGCACAGCACATCCTGGCGCTCACTCCTCCTCTCAGTCACCCACAGCCCCTAGAGGCCCTGAAACATCCAACCCATGGCCTTTCTCTGATATGGCATCTGGCATTTCCCCTGACAATTCCAACTCAGCTGTTGGCATATGGATTTGGGAGTTCGTGTAAAGGCATTCTGATTCTTGAAGCCAGAGGGTGCATTCGAATAAACACTGCTTTAGCAGTGATAGCTGCTGCATGCCAATTACTCTCTGAAACCCTCACAGCAGCCCCGAAGGTGGAGACAGCACAAGTATCCTCATTGTACAGTGCTGGTGCAAGCCTGTCATCCCAGCTACTCAGGAGGCTGAGATCCGAGGATCACAGTTCGAGGTCAGCCTGAGTAGGAAAGTCTGTGAGACTCTTATCTCTAGTGAACCAGTGAAACTGGAGGTGGAGGTGTGGTTCAATTGGTGGAACATTGGCCTTGAGTGCAAAAGCTAAGTGAAAAGAGTTTCTACCTGATGGGGAATGAAGAGATGTAGAAGAGTGTAATGAAGTATTGGTACAGTTAAAACACCTGGATTCCCGCCGGGTGCACATGAAGCCCCCAGTAGTTGTTAATCCTCTGGGTCACCCAGGTCCTGTGTGGGATGGCCCCCGTCCTCAGTGCAGAGCCTAAGGGAGTGCGCAGAGAGCTCCCACAGAGCCACACAGAGCAGTTTTGCGGCCTCCCGAGCTTCGTCTTCTCCTCTGTGAAGCAGGAATCTCAAATCCACTTTGCAGAGTCTCTGTTGGGACCAGAGATGCCGAGGCCGCCGACACGGGTCTTACGTGCGGTCAGTACTGGCCACGGCCAGGGACTTTTTGAGCAAAGACAGAGTATGTGAAAAAAATGATTTGTTTTTCCAGCAAAACATTCTGTGCTTTCACTGTTCTTTGAACTTCCTCCTAGCTCTATCAAGGTTTGCTAAGGAGGAATTCCTTGGGACAGGGAAAAAGAGGAAGGAGCTTTTGCTCTTGGATCACTTCTGGAATGCAGAGAGGTTGGGGGCAGGGGCCTGAGAAGGGGTGGAATCTTCTGGAAGAGAACACTGATTTTTTTTTTCTGGCCTTGTTCTTCTTTTTTTTGGTTTTCTGAGGTAGGCGCTTCCTGTACAGCAAAGGCTGACAGTGAGGTGACCACCCTCCGACCTCAGCCTCCCGAGTGCTGAGACTATAGGTAGGTACCACCAGCCTCTGCTTCTCTGGGATTTTTAATTAGGCAAACTAAGATGCAGAGGAAAGGAAGGGAAAACATTCCAGGAAATAAAATAGCTGCGAGGATAGAGTTTTCAGAGTCAACGTGCAAAAGAATATATATCTCCTTTGAATGGTAATTCAATTCTTCATTCAATGACGAATCTGTAGACTTCATCTTATGTATTGTGGTGTTGCCAGATGAGACAATAAATGAATCATTTGTAATATAAGTATATCCTGTTTGAGACTTGAATTGTGCTTATACAGAACACTAGATTGCTTAAGAGCAACTCAGATCTACCTGGGCCTTCTGTCTGTCATCCAGCAATTTGCAGGCACCGTGGAGCAGGTCCTGGGCTTGGTCTGATGTGGGTTGAAGAGCTGAAGTTGTTGAGCTGTGAGATGGCACTCTGTAACATGAGTTAGCTTGCTGGGCCTGGCCCACACTTATTAGGGATCTGGGCCCCTTGGGGACGGGGGTGGCCTGTTGGAGTACTGGGGTTCCCGCAAAGTATAATTTATCATCATAAAATTCACTATGTTTCTGGGCACTGTCATCCTAGCTACTTGGGAGGCTGAGATATGAGGATCATGGTTCAAAGCCAGCCAGGGCAGGAAAGTCCATGAGCCTCTTATCTCGAATTAATCACCAGAAAACCAGAAGTGGTGCTGTGGCTTAAAGTGGTAGAGCTATTGCCTTGAGCTGAAGAGTTGCGGGACAGTGCCTAGGCCCAGAGTTCAAGCCTCATGACTGATTAAAAAAATCACTCTGGGGGCTGGGAAGGTGGCTCAGTGGTAGAGCACTTGCCTTGCATGCATGAGGCCCTGGGTTCGATTCCTCAGCACCACATAAGCAAAAAGAAAAAAAAGCCAGAAGTGGCGCTGTGGCTTAAGTGATAGAGCACTAGCCTTGAGCTGAAGAGCTGAGGGACAGCACCCAGGCCCAGAGTTCAGGCCCCATGACTGGACACCCCCCCAAAAAAAAAAACAACAAAAAACAAAAAAATTCACTCTGTTAAATGTTCAAGTAATGATTTTGAGTAATTTTCCCAAGTTGGGACACTACCCCGGCACTCTCTTGTTTTAGAATATTTTTTGTCATCCCAATAAGGTGCTTGGTGCCTGTTCACCCCTGACCCGCCCCCCACCCAGCCCCAGGCAGCTGCTAATCTACTTTCTGTCTCTATGACATCACCCTTCCCAGACAGTTCCCAGGAAATGGGTACAAAGCTTGTGTCTGACTCTTTTCAACATAACATATTGCATTTGGGTCTGTAAATGTGGCCCAATTCTTTCTGTAGCTGAATGATTTTTGATGTATGATGAGCTACACTTCGTCTGCCTTGCTTCATGAGTGGATGGACATTTGAGGCTTCTGCCATTGGCTGTGATGAACATATTCTACATGCACATTTGCGGACACACAAAGAATGCAATTTATACTCATTGTGTGTGTGTGTGTGTGTGTGTGTGTGTGTGTGAGAGAGAGAGAGAGAGAGAGAGAGAGAGAGAGCAAGAGAGAGAGAGAGCGAGAGAGAGCTGGAGAATTGGAGTCTGAGGGGAGTGATAATAGTTTATTAATGTTTTCTTTATACAACCATTTTAAGAGTTAGGATATTATTAACCTGTGCTCATGTCTGATATGCCACATGTATGGCCCTGGGCAGCTCTGAAGAGTGCTGAGCACAGAGAGCTGTCTTGGGGAAGCCAAGGACAAAGTCAGGGAGGAGAAACAAACCACTTAGCAGCTTCGGTGAGGCCGGTCATAGGGAGGATTCGAAAACCAAACTTAGGGGAGCATGCAGTTCCAAACTTTTATATGAGTGGGCACCGAGTCTCCTGGGGGCGATGGCAAATGGAAATTCTGAATGAGGATCTGCAAATGACTGGGTGTTGTTTAGAATCAAAGGAATCGGGATTGTGCAAATTGAGCCTATAGAAAATCTGGAAAGTTCTAGATGATAGAGAGAATGGGAGGAAAATGAATAGCCACTCTCTACTCTGCCTTATGTGGGAAGCCGTACCCCACTCTGCCACCCAGGGGTTACTCTGCTCCCCTCATGTCTGTGGCTAGGGTGCAGCACGCTCCCCCAATCAAAGGGGGGTTCCGAGGGGCTGTGTGAAGCACAGTGACTGCGGGGGGGGGGGCATTGGAAAGACCTGCTGGGGGTTGGTTTTGTGTTTTTAGCTGTAACCCATGAGTGCTAGGAAGCCGGGCCGCCCACCCGGGGCTCTTGGTCCACCATGTGACTAGAACCTAACTGTAGCGGAGAACCTGGCCACGCGTCTTGGTTTAATGCAGCTTTCTGCCATGTTTCTGTTAGGTAGTTCCTGGCCATTGGGCCACCTGCGCTCCTTCCCTGAGAAGTGGGAGGAGCTGGGGGTGGGCAGTGGGGTGGGCCGGGCCACTGATTTGAACCTCCACCTCCCCACTGAACTGCTGAATTTCCACGTGGAAACTCCGCAATGTCTGTGACAGGTCATAGAGGCTCTAACGGGGTCAGTGTGGTACCTGACTGGGGGGTGCGGTGGGGGTGCAGGGAGCAAATGCCTGCCTGGCGCCCCTCCTGGTCCTGGAGGAGCACTCCACACGGGGACTCTGAAGGTGAGGCTGGTGAAAGTCCTCTAGACCGCCACCCGTTCGTGCATGACCCAGCCCCGCAGTCACTTCCCACATTCCCAGTGCTCCTCAGAGTCAGAAACACAGAATCCGCATTCCACTCCCCTGAATGACACCTGTTGGGCCCTCGGGAGGGGCAAAAAGTGCCAGGATGTGTGGTCATAAAACTCGGGAGAAGTCCTTCCTGCGTGCCCTGTCTTAGAGGATTGTTGACCGGACAGGAGAAAGTAACCAGGAGAAGGAAGTTGTTTTTGTCTTGTTGACATAGAAACAGGCCTCAGCGTTCCTCTAGCGGTTAGGTTCCCCTCTGTTGCCCAGTGGCCACCAATGAGCCTGTTATCTTGATTGCAGTAATGGGGGGAATGACACAGCTCAGGAAACACCAGCATAGTATTTTTGGAAACAAAATGGGAGATTGTAGTTAGGCTACCAGGCACCGCATCGGGGAAAGGCTGGCTGCTGCTTCTCCTTCTTTCCAATTGGAAATATAGTGCTAGTTTATTCAGTTATGAACTGGTACTCGGTACCTACTAAGATTCATTATTTCATAGTTGTTATTTCTTTTTCTTTTTTATTTAAATTTTAATTTCATTGTCAAGGTGATGTACAGAGGGGTTACAGCTGCATAAGCAAGGTACTGAGTACATTTCTTGTTGAACTTGTTACCCCCCTCCCCATTTTTCTCCCACTTTCCTTCCCCCCTACCCCAAGTCTGGCTTCTGATCTGTGGGGCTTTCACATAAGCTGTAGGCAGAGGTTGTAGCCACAGCGCTGTGTAGGAATCGCAGGATGCCTGTTAGCTGGGGAGGTGGGGGGTGGTGTGTGTGTGTGTGTGTGTGTGTGTGTGTGTGTGTGTGTGTGTGTGTGTGTGTGTGTGTGTGTTTGTAAGTGTGGGTGACACAGGGCAAGGTGACACAGGGCAGCTACAAAGTCTTTATTGTTATTCCAAGTAGCATGGCCAAAGCCAGTAAAGCATGATTTTACTTACATGAACAGAATGCCTTCAGGTACAAAAATATCAACACAAAACAAAACAATCCCCCCTCCCCCCAGATTCCAGAACTGGAAAACACAATCGCACCCCAAAGACACAGCACAGTATAGGAATTCAGGCGGCAGGGGAGAGGGAGGGAGGGCCCAGACTTAGATAAATATCTAAGGCAAGAAAAGGGGTCGGCAGATGCCACCTGCAAACAGAAATCCACAGTGCCAGCGAGGACCTGTCGCTCCGTGCTAGCAGGAGTGGCCAGCTTTGCCCGACAAGCCACGGGTGTTCACGCCCCGTCCTCCAACTCCAACACCATCCTGAGCCAAAGGGACAGGGATCCCAGAAGCATTCCTCCTCTACATACATAACGTTACACTAATCTTCCTGTTTAGAAAATAAATAAAAGCACCTCCCAAGAAAGCCACCCAGTTCTTCCAGTGTCTCCAGCGATCTCAGTGTCTGAAGCAGTGCCTTGTGCAATCTGCGCTCACACCCCAGCTCCATTCTTGTTTTAGAAGGAGCAGAGAAATAATGGGGCAAATGCAGCGAGCAGGTGTCAACCCGCAAAGCCAGCTGGCACATTCTGATGATCCCCGGCTCCTCCTCCTCCCCCCCTACCCTGGGGGTTACCTCCACGTGCTGTTGTTCTGGGAGGGCGGTCAGTGTGGTGTGAGGGTAGGAAGAAGTTCACGAAGTTCATTGCCTTTGGGTAATTGCTTGGTTGTTAATAGAGTCCTCCGGCCAAACTCAAGTCTCTTGTGGAGTCAGTGCAGAGCTCTCCTGGCTTCTGACAGCTGGAGGTGGGAGCTGTTAGCTGTCTTTTGGTGGGGGGAGAGCTCTGAGCCCTCTACAGGTTTGTGAGAACTCCCCCCCCCGCCCCCCTGTCTGATTGGCTGGAAACACAAAAGGTATGAAGCAATGAACAGGCAGGCATACAAACCCTGGGTGCATGGGAATGAATGAATGAATGAATGAATGAACAGAGTCCTCCTCCCTTCATCCTGGAGGGATTCCTCCACCTCAAGGCTGTGAACACACGGTTCAGTCACCTCTCTGGGCATCTGGGCTAGGCTGGGGAGGGAGGACGGGGGGCCGCCGGGGTCCCCTCCCCCCCTAGCCCAGGCTCACGCCGCCGCAGCCGCACAGCAGCTCCCGGAAGGTGTTACGCAGCTCGGGGCTCCGGAAGGCGTAGATGAGGGGGTCGATGACCGAGTTGCACATGATGAGCACCAGGTAGGTGTTGAAGTGGGCGGCGTAGCAGACGCAGTGCGGGTTGGTGGGGCAGGTGATGATGAGGATGAGGTGCAGGAAGAAGGGGGTCCAGCAGAAGACGAAGACGCCCAGCAGGATGGTGATGGTGACGGCGCCCTTCAGGCAGGAGTGCCGGGGCGGGGCGCCGTCGGCCGGGGGCAGGGCCGCGATGCGTTGCACGTGCAGCCGGGCGAAGAGGAACATGTGCACGTACAGCGTGCCCATGAGGAGCAGCATGGCGAAGAACATGGTGACCAGACACACGATGACCGTCTTGCTGTCCGAGTAGACGATGAACACCACGCCGCAGACGCCGCAGCCGGCCCAGATGGCGGCGATCAAGGCCAGGGCCTTCCTCACCGTCATGATGCTGTGGTAGCGGAGGGCGTAGAAGATGGTGACGTACCTGTCCACGGCGATGGCCAGCAGGTTGCAGATGGAGGCCACCAGGGAGATGCAGATCATGGAGTCGAAGACGTTGTCCATGTGCTGGATGAACTGGTCCTCCAGGGTGAGGTAGGCGCCGTTGACCACGGCGATCATGATGGTCTCCAGCGCGTTGGACACGCTCACCAGCATGTCGGCCACCGCCAGGCTGCAGAGGAAGAAGTACATGGGCGAGTGCAGGTTTCCGTTCCGCACCACCGCCAGGACCACCAGGATGTTCTCCAGAAGGCTGACGATGCCCAGAGCCAGGAAGACCTCGGGCTTGATGAAGACCTGCTGGCAGAACCGGCCGCTGCTCTGGTTGCTGAAGGCGGGGGCTGCCGGGGGCTGTGAGCTGTTGGGCAGTGTGGGGTGGGCAGAGGACGGGTGGCAGGAGGCGTTCATGGCTCACTGCGGGGTGGGCGTGGGCTGGGGGAGGCCCTAGGGGTCCTGGGGAACGAGGGCTGCTCGCCAGAAAAGCAATAAAGACACAGTCCCCCTCCAGATGCCTTTTGTGGATGCTTGTTCAGGCTAGGCTTAGCTTTTGGTCTCCCCTAGAAAAAGGGGCAAGAGAGAGAGAGGGAGGAAAAGGAGGGGGAGAGGGAGAGAGAGAGGGAGAGAGAGAGACAGACAGACACAGAGAGAGAGACAGAGAGACAGAGACAGAGAGAGACAGAGAGACAGAGACAGAGAGAGCAGACAGAGACAGAGACAGAGACAGACAGACAGAGACAGACAGGCAGAGATAGAAACAGAGGCAGCCAGAGAGGCAGAGACACAGAAAGAGAGACAGAGATAGAAACAGATAGTGAGAGACAGAAACAGAGACAGACACAGAAAGGAACAGTGAGAAAGAGAGACAGACAGACACAGAAACAGTGAGAGTCAGAGACAGACACAGAGGTAGAAACAGAGAGACAGACAGACACAGAGACAGAGACACCAACACAGAAAGCAAGAGAGACAAGTGAGACAGACAGAGTCAGACGAGATGGAAAGACACGGAGAGGAGAGTGAGAGGCGCACACGCAGAGCCAGCGAGCGGCGGCAGAGGTGGAGCCGCAGTGAGCGCAGTGAGCGGAGGCTTCTGATCAGCCCTCTCCTCTCCGACCCTCTCTGTTTCCTCGCACTTCCCCACTTGCGAGCAGGGAATCTGCCACTGGCTGCTGCAGTTACGAGGTACCTGTCGCTAGAAGTGAAGGGGGGAGGGTGTTGGGGAGGTGGAGCTCAGGTTTTATGTGTTGTCGGAGAGCAAACAACTCCTACTTAATGTTCGGCGCTAGGAAGTGACCACTGAGCATCAGGCACCTGTCTGACTGACAGCGGGTCCCGGGCTCCTGGGGTTCTGCAGGGAGATTAGGAAGCAGACTGCTGCCCTCTGCTGGCCAGAGGGGTCCTCTGCGGTGGAGGCCCAGCAGCTGGGATCTGTCAGGGAAATGGCCATAGGTGTCTTGTGTCCATTCGTCTGTGTGTTGGTGCGATCACTTAGAAAATTGCTAGTGTCAGGTGCTTGATGAATGCAGGGAATGTAAGTGAGCAAGAGAAACGGTCCCCCGCCCTCCACTCCCAGACTACCGTGGAGGGTAGTTTGTGGATATTGTAGGCTGGATTCAAGAGCAAAGAGCGCAACGAAGTGAGTTTTGATTTTCAATGCCTAGAAGAATGCCACTGTGGTCAGACCTTTGAGTGTGTAACGTGCTCTGTCTGAAGAACAATGTGCACGCCTCGATGGAAAAAGAACTTGTTGCTAAGAAACGCTAGTTGTCCTCTGAGCCTTGTGTGTGTGTGTGTGTGTGTGTGTGTGTGTGTGTGTGCGTGCGCGTGTGTGGGGTCTGGGCTGTGTCGGTGGCGGCCCATGGGCTCGGAGGTGGTTGCTGAGGCTGAGGTGGGTGGGCAGCTTTGAACAAAGTTGGCCCCGCCCAAGGGCTTCTCTGCTCACCAAAGTGCAGGCGCGGCCCTGTTCACCAGGGTGTAAGCCGCAGGGGAACTTTTTGCCACGCTGGAGTCAGGCTCCTGAGAGTCCCTCACTGCCTGTCATGCGTTCAGGAGTGTGTGAACCGGGCCGAGGCGGCTCCGACCTGGAGGTCAGGACTGGCCAGGACTTTACGGGGAGGAGATGTCGGCCATCTGTCCCATGTGTTTCTCAGCTCCCGGGAACGACATCAGAGACTCAGATGCTGGCGCAAGTGCAACCAAAGAGCCACCATGAGGCACAGAGGCACAGTCTGGTCATCTGAACCTAGTGGGTGGCTGGTGGTTGCAGTCAAGCCAGGGTAGACACATCCCTGAGACTCCATCTCAACGAGGGAGGCTGGCTGTGGCCACATCTACCTGCCAGAAAGCAGATGTAGTCTGGCATACTTGGGGAAGGAAGCGACGCCTTGTTTTAAATGAAACTGGCAAAAAGCAAGGCTGGTGGTGTGGCTCAGCAGTAGAACCCCCGGGGCAGGTGTGCAGCTCTGACTTCAATCCCTAGAACCACCTCAAGTCCAGGGCGTGTGCACATTCCTGCTTGGGCTAACTTAGCAGCTGACATTAACAGCGGGAGGGTCTAGGTCTTGATTTCCAGGAAGAGGGGGTGCGGGGTGTGTGAGGGGGCTGGTAGAGGTAGGAGAGGGCTCTGGGAAGGGGGTGCACGCCATGCTGGGTCTGGCCCCTGACTCGGAGAACCACCGCAGAACATGGGTGTGGAGACCCCCACCTCAGCTACCAGATCACAGCCCCAGACCCTTCAGGGAAGACTCTGGACCAGCGTGTGCAGCTTCTGGAAGGGGAGCTGGGCGCAGCTACCGTTGCTGTCCTCACCAGGGGGATCGAGGGTGGTGAGGCACAGACAGCACTTGGCTCTGCCCAGGGTGTGGAACCGGGGTACAGTTGCAGAAACAGAGCCGGGGAAGTCCTGCCAAAAGCTGGGATCCCATAGGGCTCCTTAGCATATGTAGGAGTTCGGGAGTGCCTGGAGGGGGCTGTTTCGGGAGAGGGCACAGGGTGGGGGAGCTGGGGTGGAGGTGGGGCTGGAAGACTTGAGATTTTAGACAGGCTGCAGGGTGGGAAGTGGGTTGAAAGCTGAGACACCTGCCTAAAGCAGGGAGGAGCCAGAGGGGAGGAGGGAGGCTCTGAGGAGGGAGGATCTGGGACCTGAGGCTGGACTTGGGAGTGCCGGAGGAGGCCACCAGGGAACTCTCCTACTTCCTTCTTAATACTGGGAAGATGGTTCAAGCTAGAAAATGCAAATGTCAGAATTCAACAGCTGGTCTGCTCACGAGGCGGTGGGCTGGGAAGTCAGCTTAATCCTTGGTTCATGTCAGGTTTGATTTTGTAGAAGGATCATATAAATTCATCCAACACGGGGTCACTTTCAGCCTGTGCGACACACACACACACACACACAGAGCAGGTGTATTAGTGACCCCTCCATCTCAGTAGGGATTTAGAAGGAACAGCCCATGCACACGGACACATTTATGAAACCATGAAGAGGTCGAGCACCTTCTCAAGATGGACAATCCATAATTTAGTGAACAGAAGTGCCACAAATATTGCCAAAAGACAGATGGAAATGCTTGCCACAGGCCCAGATCCTCGGTCCTCTGTGGGAAGAACTCTCTCACACTAATAAGAAGATGACTGCTTTTCAGAATACGGGGCAAATTGTCTGAATATTAATGCAATAGGCCATGCAAATGGCTGATAGACCGAGGAAAAAAATGGACAGCCAGGGAGAGGAAAATCAAAGTGAGATTTGAGCACTATTTTTTTTTCCAGTTAGGCTGACAAGAATAAAAAAAAGATTGGAAACTCAGGAGAGAGAGAGTGGGCAGAATTCCAGAGTGTTATCAGTGTTTGTAAACAGTCTCCCTGCCTGGCAGAGTCAGCTTGGATAAAAACTCATGTGGGTGTGAATCTCAGGCTTGGATGAGAGACTTGAGCAATCAATACCACTCGGGTTTATTTTCAGTGTCATTTATGGTGCTAAGTCACTACTCTTCCAGATTGGGGAGGGGGGGGGCAGGAAGGGATCCATTTAAAGTACAGCTACACTATCTGAGACCTCCAGTGTTGCTGGGTACCAGGGGGCTCACCCTGTAATTTTGGCTACTCAGGAGGCTGAGGTCTAGGGAGTGAGGTTCAAAACCAGCCAGTGAGACTCTTACCTTCAATCAACAAGCAAAGGGCTGTAAATGGAGATGTGGCTTCTGTGTGGTAGAGCACCAGCCTTGAGTGACAAAGCTTAGGGTAGGTGCCTAGGTCCTGAGTTCAAGCCCCAGTACACACACACACACACACACACACACACACACACACACACACACACACACACACACCAGTGTCACCTGCACAGGGAAACTCATGGCCTCTGAGGTCTTTTGCTTGGCCTGGGCTGTACACACAGTACCACTCTTCCCTTCCATCTTCTGGCTTATGCCTCCTTTCAGGAGAGCAGATTGCATGGGTTTTTGGAGCTGTGTCCTTAGCGCTGTCCCTAAGTGGTGCCAACTTGCTCTTCTCTGAACACAGTGCCTCTCTGTCTGGCAGAAAGCTGCACAGATGCGGCTGGCCCTGCTTTTCCATCGAATCCTCTATAAGTGAATTGGCTTTATTTTAATAATGGCACGGCACGACCATCACTGTCAGTGTTTGCCATATGGTGCTGGCATAAGGGGGGGGGGTCCTGTTTTGAATCTGTGATAATAAACTGTAACAGGAATTTACAGTGGATTAGTAGAGAACCCAACCAGATGGTCACTGCACCCAGAAAGCTCTTCTTCAATCTTCTGCCGGGTAGACTGGATCCTCCACCACGCAGCTGAAATGTCAAATTATTTTCATAGCTTTCTTTCCACTTTCATATACCAGCTGACTCCTCATTCCAGCTCCCCACTGCCAGGCCAGCAGGGTTCAGAAGTTTTTAGTTTGCTCTCAAGCACACAAGCGACAAGAGCTAGAGTTCATCCAAGTCAAACACTTTGTGTTTTAAAAGACATCACCCAGAGAGCAGTGGGGAGACAGAGCAGTTGAGGGTATAGGGTCCAGCCTCTCAGTTCCCAGGGGGACTTGAAGAGCAAACACAATGTACCCATTCCTCGCGAGAGGGAGAAAATACCCGAGAAGGGTTGAACTTTGACGTTGGTGCACTTGACTGACAGGTAGAAACCATCCCAGACATCCCCCGAGACTCTGGCATACTCCCTTAGTCCAGTCATTTTATGAGGCACGAGGTATTTTAAAAAGCAATTTTAAGCCAGGTGCTGGTGACACAAGCCTCTCATCCCAGCTACTCAGGAGGCTGAGATCTGAGGATCCCAGCTTGAAAGCCAGCAAGTTCTGTGAGACTCTTTATCTCCAATTAGCCGTTAAAGAACTGCACTTTGAGATGTGGCTCAAGAGGTAGAGCCAAAAAGCTAGAAGTAGAGACATGGCTCATCAGGCAGAGCGCCAGCCATGAGGGAAAAAGCCAAGAGAGCACACGATCCCTTGCCTTCAAACTTCACTACTAGCACACACACACACACACACACACACACACACACACACACACACACACACACACACACACACACACACACACACAAACACACACACACATTAAAGTTACATTTTGTTTCCTAAAACAAACAAGCAAGAAACTAAGAGGGAAAGTAAAAACTTTGTGAGGTGTGATTTAGAGCAGTCGATAAAATAGCAAGGAAGGCTTTGAAGAAAGAGAAAAAAAAATCACAATGGTTGATGACAAGAACATTGAATAGGCCGGGCCGAGGAAGCCCGGAGGACGGCTGGAGGCAGGCATGGGTGTTCAGTGTGAGACCTCCGATGGTTTTCTCAGTACAGTAACTGCACTCCCTCCCTCCAGCTGTGATTTGGAAGCAAGTCCAAATTTCACTCCAAGCACTCTCTGTCTGGTTTATGTCGTTGAACATAATATCCTTTTTCTATCCATTTTGCTAATGACAGGCTTTATTCCCCTCTCTCCATATATATATATACATACATCTATGCTCAGCGAGATGATATACATTATGGTGATCTATATATATGATATGTATGTATAAAGATTATAACACACACACACATATAATCTTTTCTTTACTCATCCATCGTTGGGCACCTGGGCTGATTCCATACATTAGCTGTGGTTGGTAATCTTGTGATGAACAGGAGAATGCAGTTGTCTGGCTGGTGTGCTGAGTTTGTTTCCTCTGGACAAGTCCCCAGGGGTGGTATCTGGATGGCATGATAGCTGTATGTTCATTTTCTGATGAATAGTGATGTATTCTTCATGGTGGTGGAACTAATGAGCCCTCCTACCCCGTTCCTGCCAACAGCGGACAAGAATTCTTCTTCCTCATGCCATGGCCAGCATTGTAATTTGAGGATGACCTCTTACTTTAGTTTTGAGTGCCTCACTTGTATTTCTTCTGCAAAGAAGATCTTTTAGTTCATTTGCCTATCTAACATTGGGCTACTCTTTTCTTATGTTGCATGGTGGTTTTTGAGTTCTGGTAGATCATGATGTGAATCCTCCTTGTAATTGTCGAGGTGGTAAATATTTTCTTGCATTCTATGGGTTGTATCTTCACACTCTTGATTTCCTTTTGTTGTGCAGAAGATTTTTTAAAATTTGATAGGACCCTACTGGTCTATTTTTTGCCCTTGTTTCTTTTGGAATTAGGACCAAACTGTCATAGCAATGCCTTGAATTAATTTCTCTTTGTTTTCTTGTAGTAGTGGCAGAGTGTCAAGTTACCTTAGGTCTTTGATCCATTTCGTGGCGATTTTTGTATAGCACAAGATATAAGGGTCTAGTTTCTGTCTTCCATGTGTGTATAGCTAATTGTTCTGGCACTGTTTATTGAAGCGGCTGCCTTTTCTCCAGTGTCTGATTTTGGCACCTTTGCTGAGAATTAATTGGCTGGAGATGTATCCACCACCTCATTAATATTTTTTTATTGCTTATTAGTGTTTGAATGTCTCCTCTGACATTTGCAGCTGATAAATAAATGAATATTCTGGTCGTGAGAAAGACCTCTTTGGCATGAAGGTAATCATCATTCAGCGTGCGTCTTCAATGCACCAAGGAGAACAGAGCCTTCCCATATCTGTGAAATCGAGATAATTTATTTCCTTCCAAACCTTGGCTTTCTTAAATTCACAATTAAAGTGAAGCCAAGCCAGAGGAAGGGAAAGGTAAATAAAAAGGAGAATTTCTGTAATTCTGGTTTGCCATGGCTCAGCATTAAGAAGGGCAGAAGAAAGATCTTTCCATTCTTCCTCAGCTAACATTGGCCGAGCAAGGCTGGTGAGGGTCGGGTGTTTGCAGGGCTGGCGCGGCTAATTGCATTTTCATTTGTGCAGCTTTCAGGACTACTTCTCCACAGAGTTCCCTTTTGAATGTGTGCTGGTTGGTTCGGTTGAAATTCTTCCGTGGAGACTGAATTAACAGACCTTGCTTCTCACTGAGGCACCCTGTACGCAAAAGGACTCAAAATACTTGTTATGCTTTGGCTCAGTTTACAGATCCATCCGGTGATTTCACGAACACCTGTGAGAGTCAAGATTAGGCTGCGGTTGGGGAGCACAGCTGTAGATGGGCAGATACTTTCTGATACAGCGCGCGTTGTCCAGTGGGTGGGCAGTGTCCTGTGGGGGGGAGAGGTCAGCTTGGGCTCCTGTTGGTGGCACCGAAGCAGGTGTAAGGACAATGAAAGAGGTCTGGGCCAACCCTTCATGTCTGAGCATGCACGGGCTAGAAGTAACGGCCATGGTGGGCTTACTGCGTGCCAGGCTCTATGCTAACCTCTCCATGGCCAGAAGTGAAATGAGTTGCGGCACTGACACAAGGCAGAGAGCAGAGCCATCAGCACCGCTGCTTCGCAGAAGAGAATGCGCAGGCGCAGAGGTCTGTGCAACCTACTGAGGGCCACACCAAGAGGCAATCATCAACCCGAGTGTGGCTGGAGGTGTGGCGCACGGGGTAGAGAGCCAGCTGTGAGCAGGCAGGCCAGGCAGGCATGAGACCCTGAGTTCGAACCCTAGTTCCAGCGACAGAGAACACAGTGGTGTCTTCTTCCCCCAGCGCCTCCTTGTTTTAGCTAGCAGGAAGTTGGGGGGAAAAAACCGGGCAGAGGCCTTTTAGTTTAATGCAATCCTATTAATCCATTTTTGTTCTTATTTGCGTGGTCATTAGAGTTCCATTTAGGAAGTTACCGCCTATGCCTGTGTACCCCAGTGTTTCCCCAGTTCTCTTCTGTAGTAATTTTAAATAGGTCGGGCCTTACATTAAAAACCCTCAATCTGGTTTAAGTTGATGTTAGTACAGGCTGGGAAATGGAGATCTAGTTTCAGCCTTGTACCTATGGACATCTAGTTTTCCCAGTACAACCTTTCTCTAAGATACGTTTTATACTTCCTTACCAAACAAACAAACAAACAAACAAATCCCCAAGTCCAGATGTGTATAGCTGCACAGATTTACTTCTGTGTCGTCTGTTTTGTTTCATTGGTTTTTGTGTCTCTTTTTGTGCCAATACTATGCTGTTTTTCAAAAAAATAATATGTCTGTCATAATATGTCTATGTCTGGGTCTTTTGTGCTTCAATATGAATTTAAGACAGTTTTTTAAAATTTTTTTCTGTGAAAAACTAACATTGGTTTGGTGCGAATTGTATTCTTTAGGTTTTGGTTTAGTTTTCTCCCAATAGTGTAGCCATTTTTACAATGTAGAGTCCTATAATTCATATTTATTTGTCTTCAGGTTATGAATAGTAAATTTTCTGGGTGTATTAATTCAAGGGATTTATTTGCAGTGCTGAAAATACATCATTCCATGCTCTTTTTTGCTTTAAGGTTTCTGTGAACATATCTGCTGTTTTCCTGATATTCTGCTTTCAATTTGACCACTCTGCTGGAAAGATTTTCCACTGAGCTTTAAAAACTTGACTTATTATCTCCAGAATTTCAGTTTGATTCTTTGTCAAGATTCCCACATCTTTACCCAGTTCCTGTTTCATATCCCGCACTGTTTTCCTTTCCTTTCTTTGTTCAGCTGTTTGTTCGCATTTTTGCTGAGTTCTCCCAGCTCAGCCATCTGTTTATATATCCTTTGCATTCACCCATCTTTCTATTCATATTCTCTTTTATTTCTTTGATCGTTTTATGACTCTGTCTGTTACCATGAGGTTGCTGTCCTTTGCAGGTGTCATGCTGACTTCTTCTATATTTCCTATCTTTCTAATCCATTGATTGGAAGTTCTAATCCCGTGTAGTCTTGTGTGTTTTTGCTCCTCTGTGGACTGCGGGGAGAGTTCAACGTCCATACTTTTGCTCCTGTGCTCAGCACAGGCTGGTCTTCTTGCATGAGTCCTATTGAGGAGGATTACCTGGTGTTGGCGTTGTACGTGACCTGGCGTTGGGGGCTGGCCGAGGGTGACGTAGCCACGTCTGTGTTGCTTCTGCCTCTAAGCGTCTCTTCTCTGTGTAAGGGAAGCCTCCGATGAGCCCGCCTTGCTCTCCGGTCCACGGGCCAGGCAAGCTCCCATTTCCCCCGGGGCACCTCCATGGGCTCTTCCTGCGGGACAACCGTTGGGGGCATCTCCCGGTGTGGCCAATAGGGAGGGAATGAATGACCTACCAAGTTCTGCAGCAGTGGTAGGGAATGGAGGGACTCAGTTTCCCTGCCTGCAGGTCTCTGATCTTTCAGAGACCTGCATAATGATTCTTCACCCTGTGGAGGGCGTGTGTGTGTGTGTGTGTGTGTGTGTGTGTGTGTGTGTGTTCTCCTCCAGGCCTTGTGCTCACTGGGGGTTCCCAGCTGTGCTTGGCAGCAGGTCCCCAATGCCGCCACCGGAGGGAGCTCCCCAAGGGGAGCTGCAGGCTGGGTACTGTGTCTGCAGAGGCCCTCCGGCACCAGGGCCACCGTCCTTCAGGCCTCTCCTGTCCTGACCTCCGGGGGCTGCTTTAACCTCTCAGCTCACCTGTGTGGGCCAGGTTGGAGCTGCCTACTACTGATCTCTTGCTGCTTCTGAGCTCACCTGAGCCAGAACCTCTTCCCCCTCCTTGTCTACCTGTGCAGGGAGTCTCAGGCCTACACGTGGAGACCAGAGGCTGAGTGACTCAGAACTCTCTGGCTGCAATCTCGTTCCTTCAGTTGAAGTCTCTGGACGTGGCTTAGTGTTGGAGAGATTTCCTGAATTTGGGTCACTTGAAAACAGCTAAAGCCATCGGATTACTCCGGCAGCCCCTGAAGTCCAAGCTCTTTAGCAGAAAAGCCCAGGTGCATGTCTTGAGTCGGCCCTCAGACAACGGGCCTGCTCTCACCCCTGACAGTGAATTCTTGCCATAGGAAGGTCTCTGTCAAGATGACACTTAGTTGATCCTCTCTGGGAATGATAGTTGCTCTCTGACGTGGGCCTGACATAGTGGGGAACAAGTCAGTGAGCCCCCCATGCCCACCCTCCTTCCCCAGGTCCCATGCTAGGTCTGAGACTTGTGGAAGTTGTGGAATGGTGTCACAGCTATGTCTGGCTGGCCTGGCTTCCCTCATGCTCTCCACACATCTCTGTCCCCCGGGGGACATGGAGCCTCTGTCCTAGTGTCCCCTCTGCCTTTCTGTTTTGTCATCTTCTGCAGCGGTCCTGTTTCTCTTTCCTGATACTCACTCTTGCTGTCCTGGTACAGGCTCTCCTGCGTTTCTCACACTGTTCTTGTTCATGGAGTTAGATGCAGGTGCCTCTCCCTCACCGTCCTTCCCAGCCTCCCCCTCATGATGGACTGAGTCTTACTTTTCATGTGGGGTCAGAGTGGCTGCTGGCTCTCTAGACCTGCACCTGCTACATAGAAGTTGAGCAGAACAATGCACTCCTGTGTTTTCAGATATTTCTAGACAAGAACTATGTGGATGCTTTGAAAGCTACCAGACAGGAGGAGGAAGAGAGGCCAGGAAGAGAAGGGCTCAGCCCACCCCCGGTGAACGCTGGTGCTCTTGAGCCAGTAGAGAGGCCAGGAAGAGAAGGGCTCAGCCCGCCCCCGGTGAACGCTGGTGCTCTTGAGCCAGTAGAGAGGCCAGGAAGAGAAGGGCTCAGCCCGCCCCCGGTGAACGCTGGTGCTCTTGAGCCCGTAGATCTGTCAATGTCATGTCTCTGAGACTGGCCCTTGCTTTACAGCCCGCAGTTCCCAGTTTATTATCCATGATCAGAGGAGTGGATGCCTGTGGTTATCCTAGATGATAAGAACAAGTCAGTGAGCCCAGCCAGGAAGGCCAAGGCCCCCAAATGTGTTTTCATGATGTTTTTGTGCACATTAGATGAGATGGATTGGAGAGCACCCAGTCTGGACTGACCAATAGTAGCTACTCAATAAATGCTGGCCTCCATCTTCTTCACTCTTATTGGGGTATGGCTTCTGGCAGACAACAGAAAAATACCGCACTGTGGCCCATGCAAATATTCCCCCCCCCCCCCGTACATGTCTTGATGTCTTAGGTAGATGTGAGGTGTGGCTACACCAGACAGTGGCTGGGCAGGGCTGGGGTCGCAGTCCTACAAGTCTCTTGGCATTTCTTGCGTGTAAGTCACCTGATAGTCTAAAGACAGCAGCTCCATCCAACAGGTCTGTGATAGGAAGAAAACAGAAGCATAGCAAGCCACCCTGTGGACACTCCCTGTGAGATGAAGACAGAAACGCTTCCCACTTCCCACCAAGGTCTCTCTGTCCCTTAGTGCAATTATGATGAATGCCTGGTGGTCTAGGCTGGGGTCACATGATCTCCTCGAGCTGAAAGCAAGCCTGGGAAGCCAGATAAAGGGGCCCATGAATGGCTGTCCCATCTTCCCAGAAAGGTGATTGAGCTCTGCAGATGCTGAGATGGAGTTAGCTCATTAGGGACCAGTAGCTATGAGCAGGAAGACAAGGAAGACAGATCTGGGTAGAAGAGGTTGAAGGATGAAGCCTCACCGGCCTGGGGCACCTCTGGAACATACACCGTCCATCAGAATTGTCCCTGTTGGACCGAGGTGGTCGGGCCGGGTGGTGGCTGTGAGTTGGATGGGAAGATGAGCTCACAGCTCATCACAGCTGTGGGCTCCTGGCCGGCCAGGGGGACGACATGCCTCCCTTGAGGGAGGCTGGAGTGGGGCAGCCTCCCCTGACCACAGAGCAGAACGGGGTACGTGCCGACCTGAGGTGGGCCTGGCCGCAGGGACAGGCGTCTCCCACCGCGGGTTCTGGGCAGCTGACTCCTTGTCGGTGCTGTGTGGGGGTGTGGGGGTGGGGTGATGATCTCTGGACTTCCTGTGACTAAGGCCCCAGTTAGATCTGCCGGTGGCTGGAAGCCTGTGTGAATGGTCAGGACGAGTGGGGGCAGCATTCATCATTGTCCAAGGACAAGTGGACAGCAGGGAACAGAGACAGCTCATCTACCCGCATGGCCGGGAAGACTGGGGTGCGCTTTATAATCCATGAGGTCTGACATCCATGCAGAGCATCCCCGCAGGGACGTGGCGTTCTCTCGAAGCCCATTTGTACGATTTGGAGTAGTTTAACTTTGCATGACCACGGCAAAGATGGTACAGAGCGTCTTGTGCCAGCCTGGTCCTGTCTTCCCCGGGGCTGCTGACGTGTCACTCAGCACCGCAGGCCTGGGGCTCTGCGAGTGGTTCACGGCTACCGGCTGAACGCTGGACTTGGTTTAGCGGTCACTCGGTTCTCAGTTGTGTCCTCATTCTGATCCTGGCTTCAATCTAAGATGGCCCGTTGTATTATGTCACTGTGTCTTCATCTGAGCTGGTTGGGTTGAACCTTTCATCTGAGCTAGTAAGGTTGAACCCTTCATCTGAGCTGGTAGGGTTGAACCCTCTCTTTGCTTTTCATGACCTGGGCTGTTTTCGGGGGAGCATTGGTATTTTGTAGAAGCCCCTGCAAGCCATGCATGTCTGGTGCTTTGCTTAGGATTAGGCGAGAGTGGTGGGATTATGGGGTTGTGGGATTATGGGGAGACTGGCACAGGCCTGGGTGCTTTGGCATCACATTGTGTTGGGTTGGGTCACAAGGTCCCCACATACGCAGCACCCCTGGGATTATTGCCTCAATCACCCTCACTTAAGGTGATGGCCCAGAGGGCTTTCACATGCTCAGCTAACTTCCAGATCTGAAATCCCTGTTTCTCTTCAAAGAGGGCACATGGAAATGTGGTAAGTGCATGGCTTCAGTACTGAGAGGAGGGCAGGTCTTACGGGAAGCAGCGCTTTTTCCCTCCCGTCCCTCCCTACCCTTCCCTTACCCTGCCCAGCACCTCGGCTGCACTGATGCTGTGGCCACTTTGTATTTAGCTCCCCTGTCCCCTGCATCCTTAGCTTACAGCGCCCGTCGTCTCCAAACCACCAGCCAAGTGCACGTGATCACATCAGTGTGCTTCCTGAGGAACATGGGCACACGGAGAACTTCCTAAGGTCATATGGTGGCTAAGTAGAAAACAGAGATTTGAACCCACGTCTGTTTCTGGTCAAAGCCCACAATGTTTCTCCTTCTGTTGCTCGTGGGAGCACCTTCAGGACGGGGGTTGGGGAGGGGTAGTGTTGATGATTTGGCTTGATAGGTAGTGAGCATGGGAACAGCTCTAAGTTAAAGTAAAAGCAGACGCCAGCAGAGGGCGGCCTGGACACCACGGATGCTCTTTGTCTTTCGTATCTGTTAGGATGGGTTTGACGTAGTACATGCAGGAGCTCCATGGCTTGAGACAGCGGGGGAGGGTATCTCCCGTGTACTGTCTGCCCGTCCTGGGTGGGCAGGAGCACCTGCTCCGTGAACGTGGGGACCAAGCCTGCTAGAGTCTCTTGAGGTCCCTGGAATACAGCCTTTGCTTTTTGGAACATCTTTTCTCACCTTTACTTTTTTAGATAGGAGAAAAGCTAAGTCTATCCAGATCATGGCTCACGTTTTCGGTCGTAAGCTTGTTTGTCTCTGCATTCTTACTCACCTGTTCAGCGGTGACTCCCCCGCTCAGCGGTGACTCCCCTCACCTCCCTCTTGTCTTCAAATGTGACTACATTCCTTCTTCAGTCTTCAAGACAGTCTTTACGGACCAGAGAAGCAGAGGGGCACGAGAAATCTCAAAGCAGGAGTACAACCTTCTTCCTGTTGGAGTTTCCCATTATGGGAGGTTCCTCTTGGGCTTTGCTGGTCTTCTTGGTGGACCCAATCTATTGTCTCTAGGATGGTGGCTGGGACAGGGAAGGGGTAAGGGGTCAAACCGTTCCGTGGTGCTGGCGTGAGTTGTAACTTTCTTTTTTCCTAACCTCTACACTGCAGATCCACAAAGCTGGGCCTTGAACTCAAGACTCTTTTGCTTTTGCCTTTGCCTTCCTAGTTCTAGGATCCCAGGTCTAATTCCTTACCCAATTTAAAACTCATGATGGTGTTTCATAAATTCATGGTACCGTACAACTGTCACCACAATCTAATTCCCAGACATTAAAAAAAATTCCAAGAAGCAGTCCCATAGTTATTAGGAGTCATGTCTGTTACCACTTCCTCCAGCCCCTGGGAACAACAAAGCTACTTCCTGTCTTTAGGGATTGTTTTTTTCCCCTTTTCTAGTCATCGCAAGTCAGTGAGACGGTATGATGTGTGGCCTTTTGTGTCTAGTTTTATTTTTTTCTTTAATTCAAAAACTCCCTAGGCTTTTCTTCTTGGGTCTTTGATGTAACTTTGTAGCTTAAGGCCAAAGTATTTGTGATTTCTTGTCTCTTCACCAGCCACTCCGTACCCCCAAACCTCTCCACGTAGGTGAAGTGGCAGCTCAAGATCAGTACAGACTTGCTCCAGCTGTGGTGCGGACTTGACACCTCTGGGTCAGGGCCGCTAACCGTGTCAGTTACCTGTGAGAAGACCTGGGATGGAGAGTGGCAGGGGTGTGTTACAGTCCTGGTGCTGAAACAACACCGTAGAAAGTGCCCATGTAGGCTGTGTTCAACTTCTGGATTCTGGCATCTTCCATTTTCTCACTTTCTCAGTTTTTCAAATGAAGTGAACAGAGCAGAACAAAAACTCCCAGCCACCGTAAATATCCCTGCTTAGAATTCAGCGTAAGGGTTGGCACATTGAAAATGAGATATTCAAAAAGATGTCTCTGCTTTTTAATATTTTTTATTGTAAAGATACTGTACAGAGGGGTTAGTTGCATGAGTAAGGTAATGAGTCCATTTCCTACGGAGCATTGTGACCCTCCTCCTTTGTTTTTTCCCTACTATCCCTTCCTTCTCCACCTCCCCAACTCCTCTCTTCCCCCTGTCCCCCCTCCCAAGTTGGAAAGTTCATTTTCAACATAGTGTCTTGTACATCCCATTGTTACAGTGGCTCAACCTGTGTCCTTGCTTCAGCATTTTGTTATTTCCCTTCCCCTCCCCAAATTAGAAAAATGTATGTACAAGATGCAGGGCACCAGAGTCAAATATAGTGAGATGTCTCTTCTTAATCTCTTGACTTTCAAAGAGGAAACAGGAAGCTATCTTTCTGAGCATTTCAGGGCAACCAGAGGTGCAGTTGCTGCTCAGAGAGCGATGCCCTGAAGTGAAGTTCCAGAAGTTTCTTTCCGACCTTCTCCTGCTTCCTGTGGCTTGTCCTTCGTTCCTTTTATAGTTTAACGGCAGAGTCATCCCTTCCATCCTTTTGCCTCATGTTCCCTGTTCCAACCCCGCCCACCCCCAAAGCCATTTCCGCATTCTTTCTTGAAGCAAGTTTCAGGAACCAGAATTCCTCTCCCCTCCGGATGAGTCATAGAAGCTAAAGCTTTCCCCAAAGCCAGCCATAAAGCCTAGAATTGAACCCCGATTTTCTTCTACTTTTCTGTCTAGGAGCTGGCCATAGGGAAATCTGCCAGCTGACTGTGTCTGATCACCGGCTGCCAACCTTTGTTCTAGAAAGGTCCTGCCACTACTTCGGAAGGAAGCAAGGCCACACGGAGGCCCAGGAGAGTCTGGACAGGCTTTGCGGGCTCATGTTCCGTCTGCACTTACCCAACCATATTCAACATGGCTGACTTGTTGCTTGGCCGCCCAGGCTTCATTGAACAAAAGCATGAGAATTCGCCATTCACCCTGGGTCCCTGGGGCTTCCAGCCGAGGACTCCACTGTCATAGAGACCTGTGACCCCATACACTAACTTGTTATAGATTTTTCTCCTGTTAATCTGTCTCTTGTTGTTTATTTCAGCCAACTCAATTACTGGACCTTTGGGGAAAACAGATTGGACTTCCTGACTGTACTTCTTCTGTGTCATTTCCCCCCCTTTTTCAAGAACATTTTTCTTTCCTTTGTCCGAATCTCATTGGAAACTCAGGGTAAAAAAAAAAAAAAAAGAACAACCAAAAATCAATTTGTTTCTCCAAGTCCATTTTCTGAGGCAATGGTGGCAGATGGTGATGAAAGGCAGGAATTTCCTGGGTACTGAACGGTCCTCCGATGCTCTGAGTCCTCGCTGCTGCTCGTCTGGCTGAAGGAGATATGATGAGGAGAAATTTCTCCATGGTAATCACGGCTATCTATGCCGGTTACAAAACCAGTCCTGGGATGTTACTGTTCTATTCCTTTTGTCATCACCCATAAATTAGGTGCCATAGATTCCCTCTGTGCCTGTGTTTCTTTTGTCTGGCTGGCATTAACATGCTTTGTTTGGAGTGTGAGGTATCTGGGTGCATTATGCTGGTGTTATTAAGGGGGGAGGAGGGGTCTGTGCCTCTCAGTAGTTTCACATGGGAGCTGACCTGGGCTGGGACAGAGCTTCTCAGCTATCTGTGGATCTGGCCCAGCCAGGGACTCCTGGCTACAGATTTGACTTGGTAGGTGCCACAGTCTAAGTATGAAGTAGACCCCAAATGTCCGGGTGGGTCAGTGTGGTTTCTTGTCGGTGGCACTACTGGGAAGTGGTAGAAACTTTAAGAGGCAGGGGGAGGTCTTTAGGTCATTGGGGGGGGGGTGCCCTCAAAGGAGATTGTAGAACTCTCCATTTTTCATTGCCCAGCTACCAGGTGAGGAGTTTTGTTCTGTCCGTGCTCTCTCACCACAAGCCTGCAAGTGGCAGGACTCATGGACTGAGCCAAGGAAACCTTTTCTGTTTGTCAGTTGATTATTACAGCGACAATAAGCTGTGGGACACAGAAGGCTTGCCAGACGTGGGCGCCGCTGCCCCACAGCAGGGAAGCCTGGCTGGGGAGCAGGGACACAAGGGGCCAGTGCCAGCCCAGCCTGGAACTTGCTGGTGTGATGGTGGCGTTCGTTACAAGAAGTAGTGATGTTCCTTGTCCTCGGAACTTTGAGGGTGGTGGAACAGAACGGGGATGCAGAACCTGAGCCCGGCCTGGTGGACGGAGCCACGTTGGTGTCAGGGGATGGTGGAGGATGAAGGGAGCATGGGGAGGGCCCTGGGCTGTGAAGGATGCTGCTCCAGAGGCTTCAGGGCTCAGAGCCTGGCAGGGAGCTGTCCCTGTGGGAAACATGTCCTGGTAAAGGCTTTTCCCCACCTTGAGGTAGAGTTCCTGCCAAATATGGCGTCTCGCTTTGAGAGGTCTCCATTTGTGGATGAACTTTAGTATAGCTTCACACACTACGAACTGTTCCCTAGGTGGGTGGGTGGGGAGGATGCAGAAGGCTGTCCCTTCTCTCTTCTTCCTGGGCTGTGGCCGGCTGGGTGTTTCAGGCTGAAGTTTATTGGTGGGCAGTACTGGTGGTGTCCACCTTCAGTTTGGGAGAGGGAGAGGCACAGGGGGACGGGGGACAGCTGAGCTGCCCTTGGCTTTGGTGAGTATCTGCAGGAACTCTCCAGGCAGCCCTCAGCTGGCAGCCCTGGCTCTGGGCACACCTGTGTCACGGAGAAGCTGGAAGATGTCCCTTTCCCATAGTCAGCCGGGTTCCCACGACAGCGTCTACATCAGCCTGGTACTGGAGTCTAAGTGACGGGTGTATAGATTGAACAGCTTCTCTGTGGACAAGCCCCTCTGGGAGAGCCACATGCTGACAAGACATGAAGAGCAGAGCATGCATGGCGATGCATGCCTGGCATTTGGTGGCTTGCAGTGGCGGGGGGGTAGGGGGGAGTAGGAGATTCACAGTTTGAGGCTGGCAAGGGCAAAAGTGTGAGTTTCTATCTGAAAAGGGCTGGGGAATGACATAAGTGGTAATAAGTGGTAGTGTTCTTGCCTGGCAAGTGAGAGGTTCTAAGCCCAAACCCCTAAAAAGGGATGTTACAAGGAACCCCAAGAGGTCCCCCACCGCCAGAAGGCCTGGGGAATAGCAGCCCACCACAGGGAAGCGAAGCCCAGGCTCTTGGATCTCCTAGGAGCCCCTGGGGTGTTTCCTCTTTCTCTGACTTCACAGGATAAGCATAGTTGAGTGTAAGTTAAACACAAGTCACGTGTGATGTCCACACAATACTGGACTTGTGAGGCACAAACCTCGCTCTGCTCTAGAGAACAGGCAGAAGCAGGAGACGTCCTGTACTGAACGTGATGGGTCCTGGTAAGTGCTCTGCGGCCCTGGCCTGGCGGCAGCCCCGCAGGCTCTGATGCCGACCACCTGACTTTGTGCCACAGTCCATATTTAGCTGGGTTTATTTTGCTTTGTGGGAAGATTTTGTTAGGAGTAGGCACAGTCGCAAAGCTTGATTTATTGGCAAAAGTATAAAAATTACAACCTGTAGTGCCCTTCAGAGTTCTACAGGGTTGGCCATGAAGGTTTTCTTTTGCATTTTGCTGAATTCATTGTTTAAGAGAACATTGGTTGACAAAAACAGGTGCCAGTATCATATGAAGTGGAATGGCTGGGTGAGAGCTAAGTGCTTCAAGGACGAATATTTTCTCCTGGAACCTTTGTTCTGGGAGCAGAGAGAGAAACTGGCTCTGTGTGTGACATCTGAGCCATTGTCACACAGATTTCTGTGCTAGGATTCCTCTCCCCTCCCCTCCTCTCCCCTCCCCTCCTCTCCCCTCATCTCCCCTTCCCTTCTCTACCCTTTTCTCCGCTCTCCTCCTCTTCCCTTCCTTCCCCTCCTTCTCTTTCCCTTCCCCTCCCTCCCTCCCTCCCTTCTTGCTTCCTTCCTTCCTTTTCCCTCCTTCCTTCCTTCCTTCCTTCTCCCTCCCTCCCTCCCTCCCTCCCTCTCTCCCTCCCTCCCTCCCTCCTTCCTTCCTTCCTTCCTTCCTTCCTTCCTTCCTTCCTTCCTTCCTTCCTTCCTTCCTCCCTTCCTTCCTGCCTTTCACTTCTTCCCTTTCTTTTATTTCCAAAAGAGAAGGCTCAAAGAAAAGAAGAGTGGGATTGGAGGGTGAGGAATAGAGCAGTGCAGGCTTTGCCTGCCTTGTGCCACACGTTTTGGACAATGGGCATGCCCCGGCGGCACGTCCCTCATGCGGGAGCTCTGATGAGGTCCTGGCCACACTATGAGATGATGCTAGCACAGAGCCTGATGCTCGACCTGGCGTTGATCTACACTAATGGCTGAACGTGCAGGTCCTGGGCTCATCTTATATGGCTTCAGATTCCCACAACTGGGTATTTCCTAGCTCTGTGTCTTTGGGCAGACAACTTGACCTGAGACACACTTATTTTGTCTGTGAAACAAGGTACCAGTTGCTTATTCTTTGGGGGACAGCTGTGAACTTTTCTGCCAGGGCTCCTATCCGGTGTATGCTCAGTACTGGGCATCAGCTTGCTGAGATCAAGCCCCCTCACCCCCTTCGTGTCCCAAGGCCACAGAGTGAATGAGGGAGTGAGAAAGCAAAAATTGTTCTAAAATTATCTTTAAGTTGTTGAAGAGAGCAAAAATACTAAACAGAACTAATACCATCGTCTCCGAATAGGGCTGGGAAGGTGGCTCAGTGGTAGAGCGCTTGCCTTGCATGCAAGAGGCCCTGGGTTCAATTCCTCAGCACCACATAAGCAGAAAAAGCCGGAAGTAGTGCTGTGGCTCAAGAGGTAGCCTTGAGCTGAAGAGCTGAGGGACAGTGCCCAGGCCCAGAGTTCAGGTGCCATGACCACCACTACCAACAAAAAGAGTCTCCGAATAGACTCAGGGCTGCTGAGGAGCTCTGGGAGTTGGTGCTGGGTGACATACTCTGGACCAGAAACTCTGTCAACAATAGCAGGCAGATTGTGGTTCTAGGTCCCAGAGTGCTGCCATGTTTCTTCCTGGGGTGCTCATTTCCAGACACCTCCTCTCCCCTGGACTCTACTCCCCCTGGATCGAACACTCACAGAAGCATAGGATTTGCTGTAATTAAAAGCCAAGGACATGGACACTTTTTCCCTTGAGAAGAAGCTCCAAGGTGAACTGAGCAGGCTTTCCATGGGCCATCAGCCCCCTGTGATCTTTCTTCCTGCTTTTGCTGGCTTTGCTGTTCCTTCTTCTTCACTGCTTCTCTGGCCCTTATTTCCTAGTCTCTGCTGATTGCTAAATTGTTGGTGAGCAGCAGGGGAGGCTCCTGGTAGCTGGGAGAAGGCTGCGGGCTCTGCGGAACATGAGGGGGTGCGGCTGACTCCTGGGGAACATGGCTGCCGCGGCCCCTGCTCCAGGAGGGGGCGAAGGAGGCAGGACGCTACATGATGCCTCCACATTTGCTCATTTTCACAATATTTATTTACTTATTTTGTAGGGTGTGGGGCCTGAACTCTGGGCCTGGGCGCTGTCCCTCGGCTCTTCAGCTCAAGGTGAGCGCTCTACCACTTGAGCCACAGCACCACTTCCGGTTTTCTGGTGGTTCATTGGAGGTAAGAGTCTCACGGACTTTCCTACCAGGGCTGGCTTTGCACTGTGATCCTCACATCTCAGCCTCCTGAGTAGCTAGGAAGACAGGCGTGAGCCACCAGTGCCCAGCTGTTGCCTTGACATTTTAAATGATGCTTGAAGGGAAGGGAAGGGAGGACTGAGAAAGCTTTTGGTTCATCAACAACTATATTGACATTCATCTAAGATCAACCCACAATGGCCGACACTGTTGTTCTGTCTTGCTTGGGATGTCTACCTCTACAACTCATTTCCACAGTAATAGAACAATTTCCCGTGGCCTTCCATAGCAAATACTCTGCATCTCAACCTCCCCGGGAGACAGATGCATCCGTGTAGCCAAAGTCTACATGAGAGAGGAAGTTTTCTGAGGAACTTCCGACGACGCTCCTGGGGTTGAGCTTGTGAATGCCCAACCTCTGCACTTGTTCTTTCTAGATTCTTTCAGTCTCTGCTGCTCCTTTCGGGGGTAAGGACCGGGGCTATGGTAGGTGGGTGACACACTTGGATCCCCGAAGACGTATGATCAGCATGGAGCATCCTTAGAACTGTTGGCGGGCTGCTGGTGAGTGTTTACCTGAAAGGAAGAATGGTTTGGTGTTCTCGAAAGTCATCACCCCTGGCAGGAGAATGTCAGGGAAGTGGTGCCCAGGCCCAGGGACGGAGCCCTAGTTCTGCTCTTGAGTTCAATTGAGAGTTTTTTTTTTCCCTCCTAGTCCTTTAAGTCTGAGGGAGCCTTTACTTGAGGAAAATACCAGAGAAGGGGAGTCTCAGCTTTCCAAAGTAGGCCTTCACAAGAGGCGTGAATTCCCTGAGCAATGAAGTAGGGCAGAAACATGCATTCCTTGTGTGTCCGTCAGGAGTCAGGACGGTTCCAAGTGCAATGTACAGGGACTCACCGACAGAAGGACAGAAGGACAGAATGATGGAGCGGGGCCCTGAGTGGCAGCAAACCCGGTGGGTCTGTGTAGTGTGGGTGGGGGGGGCAGTATATTGCTCAGGTCAGAAGTGACTTCATCCGGTGGGTGCCAGTGGCTCACGCCTGTAACCCTGAAGAGGCTGAGTTCTGAGGACCACGGTTCAAAGCCAGCCCAGGCAGGAGAGTCCATGAAACTCTTATCTCCAATGAACCACTAGAAAACTGGAAGTGGAGCTGTGGCTCAAGTGGTAGAGTGCTTGCCTTGAGCTGAAGAGCTGAGGGACAGCGCCCAGGCCCAGAGTTCAAGTCCCAAGATTGGGAAAAAAACAAAACAAAACAAAACAGAAGTGACTTTATCCAAGCCGGAATGCACCTAGTTGGTCCAAGACGTGAGGTTCCGTTTCAGCCCTGGGGCCGCTGGTCTTGTCAGGAAGCTGCATCTGCTAGGGATGCAGTGGAGGTGGCGGGGGGCCTGGGCCTTGCCCAGGCGTGGGGGCCGTCTGGTCTCTCGGGTGGGAGGAAGGCTCTCCAGGCGTGGAGGACTCAGCCCAGCCGCTGCTCAGGGTGGGTGGGGGGCGTGCTGGGCGGCTGTGGGGCGCGCTGGGATCCTCTGCGCGCACAGGCGCTCTGCGTCTGATCACAGCGGGGCAGCTGTGGCTCGGGGCGTCGTGGTGTGGGGGTACTGAGGTCCTGGGTGTTGTTGGAGGGTTGCAGCATCCTTGATCTCTGTGTAGGGGATGACCTGGTGTGGCACCAAGGCCCCCCACCCGTGGGTGATGAGGATCTCCAAACAGGGCAGACCGCCCTTGTGCGCTACCAGTGCGAGCTGGACTTGGGACGGACCAGGCCCGGTGTGGGGAGGGGCACTGCTTTCCTCACGTGCCCGGGGCCCTGGGTTGACGCTCCAGGTCCCCACACGGAAAAGAACTGCTTGTGGGGTGGGTAGTGAGGTGAATCCAAACCGGGGACACGCCGGCCTTCCCTGCTTTCCAGGAGAGCTGGTGATCAACCAGTGGGGGTGGAGGACTGCCTGGTGGAGGGGGCCATGGGGATGAAGCTGGGGGAGGAGGCCAGGGAGGCCTGCATTCCCAGAGCAGAGGGCTCAGCTCAGGCTGTGCCTTCCAGGGTGCCAGGGCCAGAGGAGAGGGGTGAAGGGAGAGTGAGGGTTCCCCTAAAATCCTCGCTCCCCACCGCCTGCAGCTCCTATGGGGAAGGCAGCCTGGGCCAAGGAGAGGGAGCCCTTGGCCAGCTTAAATGGCTACTGGAGATTTGACAATGGGGCAATGACAGGGGGACGGAAGAACTGGGCAGCTAGAAGCTCATGGAAGCGCGGGAGATTATGCAACAGAGAAAAGGAGCAGAAAAAGCTCCAAGAACTGGCGAGAGTTCATTTGCTGCTCTGCCTGCACCATTGCGTTCGCTCATTCAGTAAACTGGGTCAGGAAAAATTGTGAAAGACTCTAGAATGTGCCAGGAGGAGGAGGAGGAGGAGGAGGAGGAGGAGGAGGGGGAGGGGGAGGAGGAGGAGGAGGGGGAGGGGGAGGAGGAGGAGGAGGGGGAGGGGGAGGAGGAGGAGGAGGAGGAGGAGGAGGGGGAGGGGGAGGGGAAGGGGGAGGAGGAGGAGGGGGAAGAGGAGGAGGAGGGGGAGGAGGGGGAAGAGGAGGAGGAGGGGGAGGGGGAAGGGGGAGGGGGAGGAGGAGGAGGAGGAGGAGCAGGAGGAGGAATTTCTTGGAGCACCCTACTGAGTGATCTGTGCCTTTTTGGCCTTGGAGCTATTTCATCACTCAGTGAATTGTAGAGAATGACAAGAAATGGAAATGCATTTTGTCCAATGGAATCTAATTAACCACCTCCGTGGGGACAGACACTGTGTGTGTGTGTGTGTGTATGTGTGTGTGTGAGAGAGAGAGAGAGAGAGAGAGAGAGAGATACACTTTTGAAACTGTGGTCATGTCTCCTATTCCTCCATTAATCAGTGAATTAAATGAGGCCCAGGGCTGACACTTTTTTTTTGTCAGTTGTGGGGCTTGAACTCAGGGCCTGAGCACTGTCCTTCAGCTCTTCAGCTGAAGGCTAACGCTCTACCACTTGAGCCACAGCACCACTTCTGGCTTTTAACTGCTAATGTGATGCTGAGGAATCAAACTCAGGGCCTCATGCACGTGAGGCAAGCACTCTACCACTGAGCCACCTTCCCAGCCCATTGTATCTCAGGTTCTGGGGCATTAACATAGGTCCTGAGCTTTCCCTTTCTGTGCTCACTGCCTGGGGCTGCATTTAGAGCCCCCCAAATATGTGTGGTGACACATCTGTCTAGAGAGCCATCCGACATTGTTCTCAGGAAGAGGGGTCCTCCACCTGCCCTGGACACACACACCCTCAGCTTCCATGAACTGCTCACATGAAGCGCCATGGACAAGCACACGTTAGCTTGTCTGCTAGCTCTTTTCAAACCCCTGCCACTCCCCCCCCCACACCGCCATTTCTTTCTTTGTTTGGTGATACTGGGTTTGAACTCATGGCCATTTGCTCATTAGACCAGTGCTCTACCACTTGAGCCACACCCCAGACTGTGTGCACTCTCAGACTGGATGCGCTCTCTTCAGCTCTTCCCAGGGGAGAGCTAGAGCATGGGAACGGGGGGTGGGGGGTGGCTCTTGGAACCCTGCCTGGCATCCCTTCTGGACCCCCAGCCTCTGGAGCTGGTGGCAGGAGGCAGGAAAATCCCATCCACCGCCGGCCCGGACGGCCGTGAGTGTGCTTTGCGACAGCCCTTGAGCTCAGACGCACGGGCTGGGAATGGGCAGTGGGGACATCTGTTCTAAGCAGCTGCTCACCTCCGTCGCCCATGCTAAGAAGCCTCCATTTATTGGAATCGCCTATAATGTGTGCATTATGTTTAAAAAGAGAGCCATTTACCTGTGGGTGGATGTCTCCTGTTTTTCAATTACCATGTGCACGCCCCCTCCCCCACTTTTTTCTCTGTAAAAGCACAAATGCTTTAACAGAAGATAGGATTTCATGAAGTCCCAGTGCCCCGGAGGACATGTGCCAGTCCTCTGGGGTGACCACTGCCCCCCTCCTGTCCCCCACTTGGTCCTGGCCTGGGGGGTTGTGGGTCTGGCTATGAGCAGCTCAATTTCCATCCAATGTAAGTTCTCCTCTGGCTATGTCAGTTCCATCGTGATGTTTTGTTTTAGTACCAATTTATGAAAACGAGTATGTCCTTGTGGCTCAAGTGCATGCTCCTTGTTGGAATTCTCCTCCTGCTTTCATGATGGAGGCCCGGTTCTCCACTTTTCCCAGCTGAGGGGTGGTGCTCAGCTTCCATGAGAAAAGGCCAGCGGGCTGGAGCTGCCCACGAGGCCCTCGCAGTGTTCTGTGATGGAAGCGAAGAAGGCTTCCTGAAGACTAGAGAGAGATGGCCCAGCCGCACAGGACCGAGAGTGGCCCCAGCTGGGGTTCGACCTGTCAGAACCAGGCAGGTGTGGGGGGCAGGGGGTTGCTCCCACAGTAGTGGGAAGTGCCTGGATCGTTGGGCATCCTTGTAGAAATGCAGATCCCAACCGACGCCGTGCCCATGATGCATGCATGACTGATGCCATGAGCAGCGTTGCAGCTCAGGGACCAGCTCTGGCGCTGCGCATGGCCGATGTATGGGGCAGGCAGCGGGCCAGGGGCTGGGCCTCGGCTGTCCTGGTATGAGGTTCTCCTGGGGTTGAGACTTTTTGTCCTCACAGAAAGATCAGCGCAGCCAATTGGACCAGACCATCGTCCCTGCCAGGGCGGTGGGCATTTGGGGGTCATCTCTGTGCACATGCAATCCAAGATGGGCCCTGGGTGAGAGCCAGAACCTGGACAGGACTCTGAAGAGGAGGAAGAGGATGAAGGGCGAACTCAAGCCAGATCAAGGTCGAATTCCTGAATAACCTTGCAGAATTGGGGCTGGGAGGTAAAAGGGAGTTGATTAACAGAAGATGAAGAACTGTGAGCTCTCTTACATTTGGTTGAAATTTCCCACTGGTTTTGAAACACATGCCTAAATGCACAGCACGTTGTATATTCATATGTGTAATATCTACATATATGTGTATTACTATCCTATTTTCCTTCCGCTTGTAAAGGGGGGACATCTTCGCAGCCCACGAGCTCATCTCTGCGGTGCCTTTTTCCATATCTAAATTAATGACCGCAGCCGCCAGGCCCGGCTGTGTCTCCAGTACGCAGCCCAGTACCGCCACCTAGCAGTAGCTCAACCATGATTCACGGATGGAAGTGTGGCGTACCCTGCTGCGTGGTTTCTCCAACGTGGGTCATTCGGGTTGGTTCTGGTGTGGGCCCAGGAGAGACTAGGGGACAGAGCCTGAGAGGAAAAAACTAGAAACATACTGCACAGATGCGTCACCTGATTAGAAGTGCATAGATGGCACTGAGCACTCTTCATCGAGCAGGAAAGCAAGGGCCTCCCCTCTCCCCCCACCTCCACCCTTGCTCTAGATCAGGGTTCCTCCCAGAGGGTGAGCATGCCCAACTCCCCTCCCCCACCTTGATTCAGTTTGAAGGCTGACCATTCAAAGTCACAAAGAACAAAAGTCTCTGTTGCATGGATCTGAAGTGACCTGCTCCTATGTAACGTCTCCAGAGTAAATGTAGAACATTTGATCATGACAACAACGGGAATTCTGGAGGGGACCAGGTGCTGAGGGTCAAGTTGTTCTTGGCTCATGGCATGTTTACTCGAGCCCCTGATTTGCCTGGTATATGTGTCAGACATATGCATCGTGATTTGCCTGGTGCACGTATCAGAACGCAGAACACCTCTGTCCACAGAAGGTGCCCGTGTCTAGGAGTCACTTTGCTACCTCGATGTGTTCTGAGATTCTTCTCCACAACCATGACATAAACCAAGTCCCCCAAGTGAAGGTCATTTCTCTCTGGGGACCTCCTTGGTCCAGCTTGGTTGAGTGACATCATTCTACACAGTGATGATGTCCTGATGGATCCACACTCCCCATCCCTTCTCTGTGGTGTTGGCAGAAGGGGCTCCGTTGGGTCAGTGGGTCTGGTAGACTTGGGCTGAGAAGCTGCCCTTTGGGACACATTCCAGTCAGCTCTGCCAGGAGCTGTCTCATGTTGTTCTGGACAATGGTGGGACTGTCAGTTTGAAAAGGGATCTCTCTAGGCTTGTGGTACACCTCTCGTTCTTGAGGAACTTCCCTGATGATTGGGGAAGCCGAGGCACTCTTCTTGTGTTCATGGGCTGTTGAATTTCTTCATTAGTCAACATTTGGGTTGGGTTTTCATCCATCCCTCTACCTGTTGGCAACACCAGCACATGTTATTTGGTCAGGTGACTCTGGCTCTTTTCCAGATCCTCAGAGGATGTGGCACACCGCTTGGTCTTAAACCGCAGAATCTTAGGCAGAAACTTGACTTGTCTGAGGCTAGTTCCTGAAGAGTCCCTGGGTGGTGAATGGCGTTTCCTGGGCGATCTCACCATCTAGTGGGCATGGAGGATAGTGCAGTGAGAGCCATTGTGCTGCTTTGGAACAGAACCTCTTCCACCTTAGCCCTCCAGCCCGGGCCCCTGTATACGCCAGATTATTCCCCTCCCTCCCCCTTCCTCCCCTTCCCTCCCCACACCTTTCTTTGGCCTTTACAGGTTAACGCTCTAATCTCACCTTTCAAGTTGAAGTCAGAGTGACTGTTCTAAGATGTAGATCTTTATTGGTTTCTGCTTCAATGCACTCCGTATCTCATTCTTATTCTCCAATAGAATGTAACCTGGTTTACACTTCTTCTGATCTTGCCCAGGAGCGGGCATCACTTTCTGTGAAAGCTCTAATATGCCTGTTGGTTTTTTTTTTTTTTTTGCAAGCATTCAGTCTTCTCTGTGGCAACTTAGCTCAGACATAGCCGATACCTCAGCATGGCTGCACACAGACAAACTCGGAGCTGGCGTGCCCAGAGCTCAGACATAGCCGATACCTCAGCATGGCTGCACACAGACAAACTCGGAGCTGGCGTGCCCAGAGCTCAGAGGCATCACTGGACATGTGGCATGCTACTCGTCCTCGGAGTCCTGACAAGAGCCTTCCTTAATCCCTTTCCTGCCAGGAACACTCCTCACCTGCCTGCACCACCAACCTTCCTGCACCCCTCTCTCCTCCCCAGCCCCCAAATTTCCTGTCCTGTCCTGCGCTTCTTAGACTCAGCTGCAAAAGCAAAACCTGCTAATGACAATCCACAATGGGGTATTCTGTGAATTGCCTGCTTCCTCCTCTCCCCTGGGAGGACCGGTACCTTTCCATTTGCATGTAGGTGCTCAGCAAAAGCAGGCAGAGTGACTCAGTGAAGACACAATTGAATATACACACCACACAATCACATAGTACGGTTCCTTCGAGTGCAAAGACAATTCCTGCAGCCCTGGTGACAACTCGATTTCCTGGCAGTGCAGACACGGTGTGGAAGGCTCAGGTTGTGGTCATTGAACCCATCCAGGTTCTATTCCTAACACTGCAGAGGATGTAAGCCTCTCAGCCCCCCGGTTTCCACACTAGCACTTGACAAAAAGAGGCAGTGGTTATGAGGCAGCCTCAAATTGTTGGCTCATTAGACACAGGGTTATGCAAATAGAGCAGAACACTGGCATTATCACCATCACCATCGCCATCATCACCATCACCATCACCTGCGGGGTCCTGTGCATGACATGCAGTGCTCCGTCACCGAGCTGCGGCTCTAGACCTTTCCCTTTAGTTGTTGTTCAGATCCAGTCTTGTGTAGCTTTTAGGGAGTAGGATACAGACTTGTCTGTTAGAGGGCTGCCCCTCAACTGACCAAGGATTGGATTTTAACATTCTCCTCCTCATTTCTGAACATCGTCTGTCCCACTGTGTGACAACCACCATGTGCCCGTCACTAACATTCATTCGGCCTGCACACGCCCTCCATCTCATCCTTCTCACCTCCAGCTTTCCTTGCTGGCAGCTCCAACACCTCCACGGATCCTGTCTCTCTGCCTCACTTCCTGTCTTTGCCAATGAACCCTGGAGATTTACTACCTATCCTGAAGGAGTAGAAGTGGGTGAGGTCACTCAGGGCCTGGATGTTGTTCATGAGTTTTTTTTTTTTTTTTTCTTTTTGGTGATTAATTGGAGATAAGGGTCTCACCGACTTTTCAGCCTGGCTGGCTTTGAACCTTTTACAGACTGGTGACTGTTGTTACTCATAGCTGCCACATGGTGTCGCTGTTGAAGCAGGCTCGGTGCAGTTTGGTGTCACTGAGGAAGAAAGAGTGCTGTGTGTGGCCACATTGCTGCTTCTGCACAGTGTTCTATGCTTAGATTACAAGTTGGTGGACTTTGCTTCACCACTTTCTCCCCTCGCATCATTTCCCAGAGTGATTGAGGCTGGACAAATGTTCAGCCTGAGCTACAAAGATATAACCACAACCCTTTGGGCTCTTAAAGAGACCATGGATGACTGTTAGTTCACTACACAAGCCTCCAAAAGCTGTGCTCCTCACTCTTTCCTAGAGTCCGGAATCCTACTCCTTGTTCAAGCCTAAGAAAGTCACCTGCTCTCTACAATAGATCTATACAGACACTTGTCAACACTATGTTATTTAATTTTGAGATGCATCTAATTATTGTCATCATTTAATGCAAAGGTGTCAAATCTCTTCCACTCTCTTGATGAATCACAGCAGAACACTGTTTATCTTAATTTTAGAGGAAACTGTGGGAAATGAGGTTCAATGACTTCACCAAGGTTGCAGGGCCTGGTGAGATTGAGCCACAGCTCTGATTGTTTTTAACCACTGAAGACCTTGCGGGATGTGGCTTCTTCTTCTTGTGATTGCTGGAGTAACTTTGGGGAGGGGAGGAGAGTTGGGGGTTAAGTTAGGTCTCCCTTACTCAGCCAGCAGAAAGCTTCGGTGTGTACATCGCTAGAAGAGGAAGCCAGGGGTTGAACATGAATCTCATGACATTCATCCAAAAGGAGCACACAGGTCTGGCATTGACCGGGAGCCCAGTGGGAGGACCGGGGATGGCTCGGAAAGGAGGCGGCAGGAATGAATGCCTTTGTTAAGAAGTGTTCATGATGTGGGGGGATGAGATGGGGCTGCGCGGGCAGGGACGCATCGCAGCCTCTCCTGGGGTGGCCATTCTTGTTCAGCGTCCTCCTGCAGTACAGCCTCACCTGGGGCAGGGACCAGACGCTTCCCCGCTTCCTCGCTGCTTTGGATTTTGGTCTCAGTGACTACAGCGATCTTGCGTGATCGTTCCGCAGGATGCTTCCTGGTTTCCTTCCTTGATGGCGCAGGCTGAACGCTGGTGCTCCTTACTGTGGCTAACTACAAGGAAATGGGGTATCTGTCTGGTGAATCTGCAGATGGACCCTCGCACTCCAGAGTGCCCTCCTGAAGCACGCACGGCAGCCTCTCGAATCCCTCTTTCATGAGAGGCCTCTGCCTCCCGGTCTGGGGTTGACTCTGACCCACCAATCCCCCAGAGCAGCGAGAAGCTCTTGCTGTGAGTCAGGGTAGACAACGTAAGGATGAGGTTTACTTAAAGGCCCAGTAAGGGAGACCCATGTCTGTGTGTTCTCATCCGGGGAGCACGGTCTGTTGTTGGGGGGCTGCATGAGCGACCTGCAACCCGTCCTCTGGGGCGGGCGAAGTGCTGGGCTCAGGCTGCTGTGCTCATGAAGCAAGGCCATGCCATTACAACGCAAGCCTGCACATGGGTAACGCAAGGGGACGGGCCTGCTGTGTCCTAGGCTTCTAGATCACAGCCGTGGCCTCACGCTCACCCTCCCTGCTCAGCCCTTTGCCCCCATGGGCTCACGGTCCAGCTGCTGGTGCGGGTCAGCCCTCATATGTACATACTCACGGAATCTCACCCTCTTTGCAAGCATGCACTTGGTCTGATTGCATTTAATCCTCAAAGCACACCACCAGGGACAAGGCAGAAAAGGTGACTTGGGTTCAGCTGGGTCCCTTGTCCAAGGTTGGTGACCAGATGTGTCCCAAGCAGGATTCGAATCTGACGGCAGAGATCCCAAAGGCCGGCCCTCAGCTCTGGTCCCTGTGACTCTCTTCTCTCGCCCAGTGGCGACTTGGGGCTTGTGCACGCCTGGGGAGCAAATGAAGGTGGCTCTGGGTCAGTGGGGGACAGCCACGCCCACAAAGCCCTTTGCCCATCACCCGATGCCTTGCTGCCCTTCAGCTGGGCCCGCCAGATGTGAGCCGAATGCAGCCACAGAGGCTTCTGGGAGATGCAGCCATTTGTTGGACCAAGCTTTCTCTTGAACCTTGGGATTCCTTTTATATGGGGCAGTATTCATCCTGGAGTTTTCTCACTCTGCAGGAAAATCCTTCTACCTTCTTCTGGACTAGATTCACCATTGGGCGGGGAGGGGGGCGGGGAAGAGCTACGCTTCCTTTCTGGGCTGAAGTCAGAATGAGAGACAGTGCCACCACCGGTACTCACCATCCACCGTCTGGGAATGGCTTGGCACAGATCTGCGTTCTTCCTGAGGCTCGGATTCCTGAGAATCCAGGCAATTAGAGACAGCGTCCTAGGCCAGCCTCAGTTTAAATGTGTTTACATTTTGCAGGTGCATTTCTTAGTCTAGAAGAGATTTGGCCAGAGGGGAAACCCTAGTGCTTTCCGCTGCTCTTTCTGCCTGAAGTGTTTGTGAAGTTTTTCAGACTCAATAGTTTGGCCTTTAAAGGCTTCCTACAAAACCCAGGGAAAGAGTTTGCTTATCCTCTTTCAAGTAGAAGCCAGGAGGCCAGCCTGTGGCATCCAAGGAGGAGGAGGGGGCTGGTCTCATCTTTCCTGGTCTAATGGCTTCTTCTGGTTGCTCCTCATGACAATGGGAAAGGCCAGCGCGGGTGGCTGGGGAGTTAATTACTGATCTGAGGAGATTGTTTCTGAAAACGTTCTAGAAAACTTGCCTGGTGCCAGGTAATGACAATTGATAGCAGAGAAGGTGATTTTGTGTAGTGGAAATTTCAGCTGCAAGCAAGTACATCCATCTATTCCCTGCGTGCCAGATGGCCTTGCGTGGTTCTCCTGCCAGGAAAATGGGCCTCAGTCCTTTAGTTTGGGATTGCATTTCTCCATGTGCACCTTTGCGTGATAAAAACGTTCTGTTTCATGTGCAAAGGTGACTTTAGTGGTATGCTTTATTTCTTAGTAAAAATAAGAGAATGGATGCCATTTCTAAGTATTTTTTCAGCTTTCTGAGGAGCCATTTCGAAGTCTTCCAAGTTCATGAAATACAAACTTCCAAGCACTAGTATAGAAAACACAAGCATCTAGAAGAGGACAAAAATCTGTGAACGTGACGTGTAACCAATTAACATTTAGGCCAGTTTTACAAAACAGAACCTGTGTGAGTTGAGAATAATGCGGGCCCGCCCTTCCTTCATGGTCCTGAGTGTTTTGTGTTTTCTGTTCCAGCCCCTCTGGTGGTGTGTGAAGTCAGCTTCTACCCTGGCCAAAATGGCTAACAAGTTTTCTCCTTCCTACTGGCCAAATTGAGCATCGTTCTAAAGTACAGCCCCTGCCAGGGTTGTGGATAAATGCTTAATTTTTTTTCTCAGTAATTATCTTTTTTTTTTTTTTTAAACAGAGATCAGACCTGCCTGGATGGCAGGCGGGGCTAAATCTCATTTTGTCAGCTTCCTTGCGGTGCATCTTGTAGATCGTTATGTATTTGCAGTGTTTGAATCAATCACAGCAGCTCTTATTTGGGATGCGGCATTGATTTTACCCTGGCTTTTGGGCTCCTTCACGTGCTCATTTGTCCTCTGAACATGGACCCCGTATTCACTGAGTCAGCCCTGCCAGTGGGCAACTGTGTGATCTCAATGGACTCTCATACTGGATACACATAGAAGTAACTGTCTAGAACTAGTCCTGAAACTCTGAACTGCTGGCTCCGTATGCATCCATTCAATATTTTAGAAGATAATGTGGCCTTGCCCTCAGAATCCATTCACCCTCCCTGCCTATGCTCCAGGGAAACCCCAGGTCTTTCTTCATTTTAAATACTCATTTAGTGTGCATTGGTGATGCTGTCATCAGGTGAGGGCAATAAGACTTATTTGCTATTGCATTTCCCTTTTCTCCAATGACTGGTGATTTTCCATTTGAGACTCTATTCTTCTGTTCCCGTTGCTTATCCTTTAGTCATTTTGAAATGTTCAACCCCCCACTAATCTTTTGGAAACGTCACTCGCTAAGTTCCTTAAAATGAACTGTGAGTTTAGTTAGAATGGCTATAGTCGGGCAATAGACGGTGTGTTCTCCAGGATGCCCACTGGGTGTCGCTGTTGACCAGCGAAGAGAATACAGACCTCTCCAGAGGGATGGGCGGGTCTCTGGGAGGGCCACCTGGCCTTCCTTCCGGTTGCTTTGGCAGAGGAAAATCCAGAGACCAGGTTGGATGTCCCTGCTATGAGCAATCTGATCTCTGCTGCATAAACATTTTCCTTGATGAGGCTTGGATCACAGTCAGATCAGATGGCAGCTTGCTCCTTTCCTGGCTCCTCGAAGGCTCCCGAAAATGTACTTTTTGTTTTAAATGAGGGGAGGCAGGGGAATGAAGGCCAGCCATGTTTCTGGGCCTACAAACTCGTCAGCAAGGGGAAGAACACACATTTGCCTTTTAGATAATGATGCTAAACTGACACCAAAGAAAGTCACGGAGGCTTTTTAAACTCACAGATACTTCAAGACTGGCACTAAAGAATATGCCTCAGGTGTTGGCCAGACTGTCTAAATGGCACAGGATCCTTTTCTTTTTGTCTTATGCACACTGTCCATTTGCTCTTTTGATATTCATTAATGAAAGAAGTAATTGAACGAATCATACTTTCCAAAACATAATCCTTTCTAGGAGTTAATATCTTAAGAAAGATACATATGAAAGAATCAAATCAAACATGCGCAGCATAGAGTTTTACAGGTACAACAGCTGTGTACCAAGTACCAACATCAGCAAAGAGAAACTTGACCAACTTCAAGCCCCCCCAAATAAAACACCCCAACTTCCTTCTCTGCACACACCCCTTCCCTTGGCCCGGACAGCAAACATCTCCTGGCTGTATGAATTAATGGACTCAAACCATGCGCTCATCCGAGTCTTTCTCTAGTTTCTGTCAGTTTTGTGGTTGAGCTCTCCACCTGTATCGTTGTGTGTAGTTGTGGTTTCTTTCCACTGTGGTGGCGTGTCGCCCGTGTGTGTATGTGGTGATGTATTCACTTGCTGTGCATCTGTCCGTAGTGTGGAGGAATGGCTGAGTCTTGGATGGCTGCCTGAGCTCAGCTTCGCTAGGTGCAGCCCCGAATGCTTCCCAGAGCGATTGCTTTCCATAGATCTTGCTCCACAGGTGTCATTAGGAGTCATTAGGAGCACGAGGTGGACCCACCTGAGGTTCTCTCCATCCCAATTATTGTGGCGTGAGGGGAAAGCCTCAGACCTATTGATTAAGGCCGGGTTTTAGAATGGGGCTCGGAGGCTCCCAACCCCCCTCTCCTCCCCCCCCCCCCGAGAAATCAGAGACAGCCATGGAAAAAGAAGCCAGAGGCGGGGCAGGGGAGTGGCTGGGGCTTTGCTCTGCTGTGAGCATGCGCAGCTCCAGGAGGTGACGTGAACAGGTCCTGGGGTGGGAGGTCCTCCTCCCATCCACATCAGTGGGAAAACAGAAAAGAAGTTTAGAGTCCTCTTTCCTCTTTTCAACTTTCAAAATGGTAACTGTTGTTCCCTTCTGATGATTAAAAACAAAAACAACCCACGCAGGAGAGGCCTTTATCTACCGATTGCCTGGGTGTTTGGGGTAGCCAGGATCGCCCAGTCCTCCCCTCCCCAGGCCACTGCTGGGGTGCCTCCCCCAGCGCGGGGAGGAGGGAGGCCACAGACAAGAGCCACGGCTGCAAGTCTTCGGTGCCCGCTTCCTGCAGGGACACAGGTGAGCTTTCTTCTTTCTCCACTCCTTACTTCATCCGTTACACAATCCTTGTTAAAACTGCAACACAACAACCACAACAAGAAGTCTATGATAAAATGTCAAATACCAGGAACCCCCAAGTTCAATGAAGATGAACTTTAGGGCACAATGCAGCCCTGAGGACACAGGACAGGAGCATCATCGTGACTCTGCTCAGTTTACAGATAGAAGGGAGCTAAATAAAGACGGACTTGTTTTTAGGGGGAAGAGAGGAAAGGAGAGTGGGTAGAAAACACAGGAGACTCTGGCTCCTGGGTGGGTGTAGGGGTGTGGAGGGAGGGGGAAAGAGGGGAGAGAGGGGCCTGAGGTCTCGGGGATTTCTCCCAGCTCTGTTTCCTGGACGAAGGTGATGAAGTGTCCCCAGCACTGGGATGTTCCCTAGCCTGGCAGGAATGAAGTGTCCTAAGCCCAGGGCCATCCCTGGGGTCATGGCAGCCGGAACCGGTCAGGCCACCAGGTGGCGCCCCAGGGCAAGACGTGGTTTGCTCAGCAGCTCCAGCCCCAGGCTCAGAGGGTGCGATGCGATTAGTTCCAAGAGGACGGAGGTCCCCATGGCAGTGACAGTGTCCTCCGCCCCCCTTTCCATCACCCCACCCTGACCTTCGGCGGGCCTTCCAGCGGTATCAAATCCACAGCTCCTCGGGGCACGGGGCGCGGGAGGAGGTGGAGGAGGAAGGTGCTGCACCCCACCCTGCTTTACTGAACACTCGTGTACCTGGCCGGCAGGGGGCGTGGTGTGTGAGGCGGCCCTGGCTCAGAGCCGGCGTGTCACAGGGGCAGAGGACCCACGCTTGCCATTTCTGTGCTGAGAACACCAGCCCCGTGACAAGCACTGGGTGGGTTGGGAAGGCTTCTTGGAGGAGGTGGCCCAATTGACTGGATTGACTGTAAACCCCCACGTGGTAGGGGGTTTGGCACCTAACCACCGGGCCGTAGGCAGCCGCTGCTCAGGCAGACTGAAGCCAGAAGCTTCTTTTGCCTTCTGCTGGCTGGCTTGAGCAGGGCTCCCCCGGTCCCTGGGGGAGTATTCGTTGTCATTCGCTTCGTTATCTGGCTATTTTAAAAGACTATTTCCTGGTCCTTGTTCTCAGGCCAGTAGAAATCACCAAGGTGACCATCTTAGATGGTCATCTTTGTCTTGTCCTCTCTACTTCTCCCTCCTTAAGACACGGGATATGGACGACACCGTTTGTTGAGAGTGAGTGTGGCGTAGCCTAGTGCCACATGTGTGAGCTGGGGCTCGGCCTGGGGCTGTCCTTGCCTCTCTGTTCATCATGTGGCTGAGGCCACATCTGACTCCCACGGTGTTGGCCACCCCAGTACTTCTGTCCTCACTACTCAGCCACCTCCTGCCTCTGACCACCACGTCCAGTTCCTCCTCCATCCGAGCCGTGTCTTCCTCCTTGGGCGTTCTTGGCCCTCCCTCTCTGATTTTCTCTGGGCGGTAATGGAGTATGGCAGAGAGCAGCTCTGGAAGTGGGAAGGCTGGGATGAAGGGCTGAGCAAGGCTGATCGCTGTCCTTGGCTGTCTGCTGGCTGTGTGCTCACACGTTTCCTGGCATCCTTTGTCTTCCAGGACACCAGGCCTGTTGGATCATGGTTCTAGCCTCGTGACCTCATTCAGAGCTCCTGTCTCCATCTCGACAGATGGACTTTAGGGGAAGGGAATTCAGTTCATAACCAACACTTACTTGACATGATCATACCCCTTGCTTGCTTTGCCATCACTTGCAAATTCATAAAGTAACAAAATTAATGATGGCTGATTAGCTAATTATGACAAGGCTAACTCCTCCTCTCCCATTTCCTTTTTTCTTTTTGTTGGTCCTGGGGCCTGAACTCTGGGCCTCAGCTCTTCAGCTCCAGGCTAGCGCTCTACCACTTGAGCCACAGCGTCACTTCTGGCTTTTTCTGCTTATGTGGTGCTGAGGAATCGAACCCAGGGCCTCATACATGCAAGGCAAGCGCTCTACCACTGAGCCACCTTCCCAGCCCTCGTCTCCCATTTCTGTGGTGGGGGTATTTCCCTGCCCCCCCTGACTTTGGTGTTGGTGGTGACTTGCTCTGATTATGGGCACACGAGTGGCTGTGATCAAGGCCTCGCTGTGTGCTTTTGAGGCCTCTTCGCGATGGCCTTTGCCATGTGCAGAGCAGGTGTCAGAAGCCGCCAGTCCAGGAGGATCGGAGTCCCGTGGAGGGACCGGCTCCAGCTGGGATCCACCAGTGGAGGTGCAGCTGTCCTGCAGAAGTGCGCCCACCGCAGAGGCCAGTGCTGTCCCTGGCCATTCCGGAGCCGGGGAGGGGGCTGTTGTGCCGTGTGGCTCATGCAGCCAGCCATGGCTACCCAGCTCTTGCTATGGTCTGGAACCAGCGCGTGAGCGTTTGACTTTCCTCAAGGCCCCATGACGTAGATACACTGACTCCTTCATCTATTAAGAGAGGAAGCTGAGGACAATGTGCTGCCTGGTGTGAGACCGTCAGGCAGCAGAGGTAGAGCCGGCCCTCGCTGGCCTACGCCAAGTTCCCTGCTCCAGACTCTGGGCTGCGGGAGGACAGATCAGTCACATTTCCTTTCAAAGCCGGGGCTGGGTTTTCCTGGCTTCTCACAGCCCGTCTAAGAAGGGGCTGGGCCCACGGGAAGTGAGGATGAAGGGCCCCCTCCTAGCTTCCCTGGGAGAGAGGTGAGGGGCCTAGCTTGGTTTTGAATCGTCCCGATCGCGGTCTGCCCTGGCTGGAAGGGGTGGGTGGAAACATGGCCGCGCAGGGCCGTGTCTGAGGCCGGCAGCTTCTGTGATGCGCGAGGGACACACAGGTCCTTTCCCGTGGCTCTCCAGCACCTTTCCCCATGATTCTTCCTCACCAACCCAGCCAACTGTGCGAGGCTGCTTTATCGCTGCCTTTTTGCTCTTGGTCTCTTCTTCTTTTTATCCTACCTGTTTGCAGATCCTTGGTTTGGGGGCATACGGTTTGAATCAATTAATAGAGGATTTGCTGAATCACAAGTGCGGTTATTAAAGCACGGTGTAATTAACTTCTTTAGACTAATTGAAAATTTTCATTTAGAAGGAGCAGTCAAGTGCCGCCTGGCTTAAGCGGCTTTCTCACATAAAGCAGCCGCAGGAAAAAGTTTTTTAATGTGGACCCATAAACCCGAGACCTCTGAAGTGGCCACAAAACTTTGGGAAAAGGCCTAAGTCTCTGTCTCTGTCTCTGTCTCTCTCCCCCCTGTCCCTTCCTCTCTTACTTTGCACTATTCCCAGGGTGATGAAGCATTTTCACCGTGTTGTGTGGCTTCTTTCTCTAGCACAGAACGAGCTCAGGAGACATGGGTTGGAGGAAGAAGGATTTGATATGACGTGCCATCTGATTGGAGAGGGAGGACATGAGAAACGGTGTGGTCTGTGGCTCTTTCCTTTCCTGGTACCAGGAAGACTCCCCAAGCCTCCCTCCCCGCCCTCCAGTCTCTGTCTAGGCCCCCTAGGTAGGGTTTTACCTATGGGCTGCTTACATGGTTCAAGTTCATCCAATCACGTAACTGTACTTCCTGTTCACAGGACGTGATTGGTCCAAAGGTTAGCATATGATTCTCTCAGTGTACCAATGCTGTGCAATCTTCGGTCTCTGCTGGAATTACAGAGCAGAGAAACACAGTTTGAACTAGGATTCTGAGCTGCTGGAATGTGGCCTGGGCCAGCTGGTGGACATCTTGTCCCCGGGACATGGCCATCAGAGCTGGGAGCAGGGCCAACACCCAGGAACGCAGGGCTAAGGGTAGATGTCACGGGGCCATCTGTGGGCCCGATCCTTCTCTGCCCGAGACAGTCTGTTCCTCCAAACCTTCCAGCAGGGCACAGTTTTGTCTCAACCCAGATCGAGTTAGGCTCAATCTTTTTCCACCTAAAGAGACGAATGGAGCAACCAGACCAAAATGGTGACTTTGTGCTGGTACTGGGGCTTGAGCTCAGGGCCTCACGTCCTTGCTTGCTTTTTTCACACAGTTGGGGGATTTTGTCATCATCACAGAATGTAGTGTCTGTGAGCCATAGCTACCAGGAGGCTTTTGTGGACACGGTCATGATCTTCCCTCCGGCTGGCCCCTGAGTGGTCAGGATGCTGCGCTTGGCAGGAGGCAAATTGTAGTCTGAAGCTGTTCCCTCCAGGGATTGTGACTTGGGGGCCAGTGCAGGGCCTCTTCTGAGCCGCAGGGTAAAGGGGCAACGCTGCCGGGTTTCCACAGCCTGGTGAGGTGCTGGACTCTTGGGCTCCTCATGTGGAAGGCTTCTGGGCACCTGTTGGGCACCAATGCTGTAGGCTGGGTTGGCACTACGTGCATTTGGAGGAAGGAAGTGACCTTTTAGAAGGAAGTGACTCCATGAGGCTCAGCCCTTGGGGGTGGGGGGAGGAGTCTTTAACACGGATCACATTAGTTCTTCTTTTTTTTTTTTTTAGTCGATCATGGGCCTGAACTCTGGGCCTGGGCGCTGTCCCTCAGCTCTTCAGCTCAAGGTAAGCACTCTACCACTTGAGCCACAGCGCCACTTCTGGCGTTTTCTGCTTATGTGGTGCTGAGGAATCGAACCCAGGACCTCATGCATGCAAGGCAAGCACCACTCTACCACTGAGCCACCTTCCCAGCCCTCAGTTCTGTCTTAAGTTTCCTTAACAGAGGTGCATTTTTATGATGTCATGGGCTAGCTCAGGGAGGACTTACACACTCTGGCTAGATTCTACACCCTGTGCACAGGTGAGGCAGGCTGAATCCTTAGTTGCTGGGCTTTGAAGGTAGACTGACACCAAGGAGGACCCGACCCAGGTCCCTGGCCTCTCTCACCCTCAGCCCCCTCATCTGTGAGGTGGGGCTGCTACAGAGCCCTGCATCACCACAGGGCTGCGATGAGCGTGCCTGGCGTGCGGGCAGTGCCCAGCGCATGCCCTTCCTGACCTCATGACCCCTGCCTGGGAGGGGCAGGTGGACCTTCCCCAGAGGTCCCTGCATCCTTGGCTCAGCCTCGTAGATCTGCAGAGAGACGGACATTTAACTGTAAAACGAGCATTCACCAGGCCCTGCGTTGTCACGCGGCTGGGGGGTGTTTATCGGGAGCGTTTCTCTGGTTAATCACACACTATTGGACTGCTGTGGTGAGCAGCCCCTGGGCCTGCCTGGTGGGAGCAGAGCTTCTTTTTTCCCGTAGGTAACTCAGAAACGGAAGGAGCAGGTGATGAAGGAGGTGTGTGTGTGGGCATTGATGGATTTCCTGGGGGCTGGAGGAGCAGAAAGGCTTCCGCAGAGCCCAAGGCGGGTGCAGGGGAACCTGGGGCCTGGGTCCCTCCTCCAGGTGGGGAGGGCTCCCCACACCAGGGAGGCTGTAAGCCAGGCCCCGAACCCCGATGCTGCTGCCTGAGCCTCCGTGGCCGGGTAGCTGCGTGCACGCGGATGGAGGAGGTGCGTGGTCGTGTTAGGACCCGCTTCAGCTGCGTTTACCCCGACTCCAGAGATGCACGTGTGACTCAGGCCTGACCCGGCCCAGGGGAGCGCATGTCACCCCGGGTGCTAGATTATGCTGGGCTGCATCTTGAGCAGTGGGTAACTCTGTCTTCTCTGGGGCCTGCCACCCTGGCAGGGTCCCGGCGTGGGCTTCTTCCATGTGGATAAGACAAGGGAGAGTGACAGATACAGAGAGACACACGGGGAGAGACACAGAGAGAGACAGAGACATTATTCTTGCTGATGTCATTACACAGAGACAGAGAGAGATTATTCTTTGTTTTTCTTCTGGTCCTTAGACTTGAACTCAGGGCCTGGGTTCTGTCTCTGACCTTCATTTGGCTTAAGGCAAGTGCTCTATCACTTAGCTCTAATTTCGTTTTTGGCAGTTTAATAGAGATAAGAGCCCCGTGGACTTGTTTTGCTTGGATTGTCTTTGAACTGCGATCCTCAGATCTCAGCCTCGTGAATTGCTAGGATGAGAGAGTGTTCTCGATGGGACCTCTAGACGTCTGGGCCAGCCTGCGCTCAGGTTAACTAAGCAGTAACCTCCCTTATGCTTGAGACCGTTTGCGGGGAGTTTGGCTGTTCACAGCGGAAGGAATTGTGACCCCCCCACGTCCCTCGCTGACCTTGGCTGGACAGAGTGACGTTTGTCACCTAGTTGCCCATTTCTCTCATCCTGGTTTCTCATCCTGGGCACGATTGTCATTTGAGGCTAAATCCTTTGTGGTGAGGCTGGTCAGGGCACTGTAGCACGTGGAGTAGCCTTCTGGCCAGTAGCTGCCACTGTCGCCCAATTATACAAAGTGTCCCCAGACACTGCCAGTACTTCCTGGGAAACAAAACTGCTCCCAGTCAAGGGGCAGTCAGTGGTCTGGAGAGGAGCATAAGGGATTTCCAGTTGAGCTTGCATCTTAGATTGCATTGTGGGAACAAATTTGGCAACAGCTGCGGCACCAGGTGCTAATGGGCTGTGCGATGAAGCTTCCCGTGGCAGGAAAGGCCGGGGTGGGTCTGTTGCGGCCCGGAGTGCAATTGTTCAAACGGGGAGCACTTGCCACAGAGAGGTTGAGTTGTTTAGCTCTGAGACTGTCAAGTGTTTGCAGAAGGAGCTCTTGACCTGTTGCTCTGTGCATGTCACCTGTGGCAGCCGTCCACTCAGACGCTCACTGCAGCGACGGACTTGAGCAGACAGAGCCCTAGTGGGACTGGCCGGCATCTCCAAGATCTTTCATTCCATGATGCTCACAGACAGACAGACAGATGGACGGACGGACAGACAGACAGATGGACAGACAGATGGACAGATGGACAGATGGACGGACGGACGGACGGATAGATGGATGGACGGATGGACAGACAGACAGACAGACAGACAGACAGACAGACAGACAGACAGACAGACACACACACACACACACACACTCACAGTTCTGAATAGCCCGGCACTCATCCCTAAGGGAGCAACTCCTGCTCACCTGCCCAGCTTCTCACTCAAATGTCACCCCCAGAGACAGCCTCTCCCCAGACCACTCCCCACCAGAGGCCAAGGTCACAGGTGTCATCGACTGCTGGAGATCTGCACCCTTCTTTGTGTCAGTACTGGGGCTTGGACTCAGTACCTGGGCACTCTCTGTTTTGCTCAAGGCTAGGACTCTACCACTTGAGCTACAGCTCTAGTTTGGGCTTTTTGCTGGTTAATCGGACATAAGAATCTCACAGAGTTTTCTGTCTGGGCTAGGTTCAAACTGTGGTCCTCAGGGCTCAGCCTCCTGAGTAGCTAGGCTTACAGGTGTGAGCCACTGGCGCTCAACAAAGAAGCATCACTATTTGAGCCTTTTTAACTGATTACCAGAATCGTGTGAGAAGAAAGGAAGGAGAGTTTCCAAGACATCATTGTGCTTTCTTCTCTCCTTTGAAATAAAGATGTACTCACGCTTATATTCTTTTTTATTAAGGAGGGCTTCTTAAATTATGTAAGGTTCCACCAAACTTAGAGCTGCCTCTGATGGATCTCGATGGTTGTTGTTGTTGTTATTATTATCAGAAGATTTAGGGCTAGGCAAGTGATGAACTCATTTTTGCAGACGTAGATTACAGAAACTGACAGCCAGCCGGAGGGATCCCGGTCTTCACAGGCAGCTCCCCTCTGCTGCACGTCCTCGTCCTCTGCTTCCTTTATCCACGCCGCCTCCCTCCCTTCCACAGGCAATTCCAGAAGCGGTTCAGAATGCTGAACCCCCCCCCCCCCAGGCATCTTATATCGTGGTCGCTGGGGCAGCAGACAAGGAAATGGAGCATAAATAATGCATTTTGCTGGCAGGAAGCAAATGGGAAAGGGGGGCCTGTTGGGGTGGAGGGCTTCAGGTCAAGTGATGTGTGAAAGCCTTTCTAGACTGGTGACATTTCAGCTGAGCCCTGAAAGGTGGTGGAGGGCAGGAGCCGGTCCTGGAAGCTGGAAGACCATTCTAGAAGGAGAGGAAAGGGCAGGTGCTAGGTCCTGGAGCGAGGGATGAGGGGGAGGGCTTGAGGACCCGGCTTGTGTGGGGGAGTGGCGGCTGTGGGCAGTGCAGGGGGGGGAGAGGGGCTGTGGTTGGAGCTTTAGGTGGCGGCCACTTAGAGGCTTCTTTCATTCCAAATGTCACGGGACACCATCACGGGTGTCACTGAGGCGCAGAGAGACAGGCGTGGGGAAGAAAGCTGGGGCTGGCGGGCCCCCATAGGCTCCCGCTAAACAGGCCATAGCATCCCTCCACCGCCTTTCCTGTGATGTTTACGAATATCCCTAGAGATGAAGGAGACCTCCCGGACAGGGCGGAACACGCTTGTGAACCCGTCGAAAGGAAGTGTGGAGTCGGTGATGAGGCGGCACAGCCAATTCGTTCCTGTGCAGGCCTGGGAATGAGGTTGCGGCTCACGGCGCTGTGGTCCAGGCGCTGGAGCTGGGGAAATGCTCCCGGATTTGAAGGCAAGCCGCCGCACGGCCAAGGAGCGTTGCAGATGGAAAACCTTCTTGAACCTGTTCAAGAGGGGCGGCTCCTCTGCGTCCCTCGTGGGCCAGTCCATTGTCGGTCACTTGGTAGTCGTTAGCCATTAGGAAATGGACATCCGGGTTTATTTGAAAGACAAGGCTGGGTCAGGAGGCTGTGGGACAGCTTGCAGGCCAGAGGGCAGATGGTAGTCACCAAAGCCCTGGGGACCCATGGGCCAGTAGCGGTGGCACTGCCTGCATCTGCATTTGTTGGTGGAAAGTGCATGCATACATGTAATGGATTTGATTGATCAATCTATCTTAAAAAGCATTGATTTTGGTGGCACTGGTGATTAAACTCAGGGTCTCCCTGGTCAGTTTTATTTTCTATTAACTTGAGCCACGGCCTCAGCTCTTTCGCCTTTCATTTTATTTTTCAGATAAGGTCCTATGATTTTGCCTTGTTCTTTCTTTCTTTCTTTCTTTTTTTTTTTTGGTCGGCTGTGGGGCTTGAACTCTGGGCCTGGGCGCTGTCCCTCAGCTCTTCAGCTCAAGGCAAGCGCTCTACCACTTGAGCCACAGCACCACTTCCGGTTTTCTGGTGGTTTATTGGAGATCAGAGTCTCATGGACTTTCCTGCTGGGGCTGGCTTTGAACTACAATCCTCAGATCTCAGCCTCCTGAGTAGCTAGGATGGCAGGCGTGAGGCACCGGATGCCTTGATCTTCCTACCTCAGCCTCCTGTGCAGCTGTGATCACAGAGGTACACCATCATGCTCATTCCTTCCAGTGTGCTTCTCACTTGGCTGCCCAGCGAGATCAATCTCACTGTGGTGAGACATGGTTCAAGACTCCGAGTGCTGCCCAGCAAGGCTGAGACCCTGAGTTCAAACCCAGGGCCCACCCTGCCTGCCAACAGACACTTAGCAAGAATTTCCTACACGTCTTTTCATCATCTCTGTGAAGATTAGAAGAAACAATATGAAGGGAAACAATTAGGGAATTGCAGAGGTCTTTCGATTCGCTTCTGCTTTATTTCTTGATGGAAAAAACTAGAAGGAGGGAGGGGGAGAGTAGGGTTGGCAAACCATGACCTGAGAGTCAGTCCCCAGGCTGCATGGATGAGAGAAGGGCGGGTGTGGTGGTGGTGGTGTCTGTGTTTCAAGTGCTACACCTTGCCCTCCAATCCTGAAATCCATCCTAGGCAACAGAGGTAACCGGTGACTGTGTATATGTTTCTAATAAAACTTTATTGGTCCAGTTATGACCTGCTGGCCTTGGCTTGCCTGACCCCTCCTCTAGCTGTTATAAGAGAATGCCTTGGCTTGGATAGAGGTTAACCTTCAAAAGATCACCTTCCCCGCTGTATTATTTATTCATGGAGAAATCGCCCAGTCTTTCAAAGCTACCACACATTCTGCAGGAATATTCGAGGTCCTGTCCACCAAGCATGAGCTGCTGTTTTCCTCATTTCAGATCCATTCTTGGGCTTGGCTGGTTCAGTTCCCAGAACTGTGACGCAGGACCGGATGGTGAATTCTTACAACTCAGGGGTCTTCCAACCCCCTGTTGGTCCCCAGAGCCCCTCAGTACCCTTCACAGAGGTCTTTGAGGATGACTCTGCCACCCATTTTCCTGCCCCACCAGGTTCTAGTAGAATGATGTGCTGGGTGAAAGTGCCCACAGGCAGATGCTCTCTCTCTTCTCTGGGACTGCAGAGGGGAGCAGTCCTGCCTGTTCCCAGTGGAGTGGTACCTTTGAAAGGAGAGGGCTTTCTGAGCTCCCCAGGGTTGGCTAATAATAGCTTAGCCCGGGGCCGAGGCGCTAGTATTTGCTTAACATTTGGACTTCTGCCAGGTAATTTACCTATAAGCTATGCACAGAAGAAGAAAGAAATCATCCATCTAAAGTATTCAGATTTTGGCCTTAATTAAAATGCAGAATAAATATGTAAAGGCTAAAGAGCATGAATTATAGATACTGGGGTTTCTATATTAAAATCGGTTTTCATCTGTGCAGGCTGCGTGTTTATGGTGGGAGGAAGTAGGTATACGAGTCTTCGGAAGGCAATGTCATTATGATTGTGTGCTTAGCAAGATGGAGAATGGAGCTATTGTGAGAGAACCAATCCTCTTCTGCCTTTCTCATCGGACTGAGTCCCCGGACTTCTATCTCTGTTCCACAAAGGGCTAATCCTGACCCTTGTCATTTAAATTGCCCGTCCACCGCTCCAAAGCTGCTTTCTATGGTTTACAAAGCGCCGGCTCGCCTGGTTCATGGGGTAAAGGCTTTTATTAATTCATCGCTTCTCCTAGGAGCATGCTCGTGAGGAGGGGGCCCCAACTCGGCTCACGGGCTGAACGACAAATCTGGGGTCTTAAACAAGGACACATAAGGTCAGGACATGAAGCCAGGAGCCGGCCCAGCTGCGTGGACTCTGGTGGGGGGGGCTGGTGGGCCTAGGTGTGGGGTGCCCATGTCCTCCTGGGGATTTACTGGTTTATTGACTTATGTGTGTGTGTGGGGGGGCAGGACTGGGCTGGAACTCAAGGCCCCATGCTTGACAGGCAAGTGCTCTGCCCGTGAGCCACACCCTCAGCCCTCTTGGCTTTGAGTTTGGACTGAGCATCTCCAGACCTTTGCCCCAGCTGGCCTCGGATGGGGACCCTTTTCCCTAGGCGTCTCTTGTAGCTGGGATTACAGGAGTACACCCGCGTGCCCATGCTTGCTGGTGGAGATGGGGATTCTGTCACTTTTTGCTCTGGCTGGCCTGGAACCACCACCATTCCTGCCCCTCTTCCCCCTCCCCCCCAAAAATCTTCTGCTGTCTCCAGGGGATTTTTTTTGGATAAACATTGGAGCTTACAAATGGGTATCAATGAGAGGTTATCAACACTTTGTTTCAAAGCTCTGCATTGGGGAGAATCATGCTGAGCCCTCATTTGCATTTCTCTGGGACTTTGGAAAACGAATTAGATGAGAAATCCTCAATTATGTTGTAATCGATGTGGGGGTAGCTTTTTTTTTTTTTAACTGACAAGCCAGACCTTTTTGAAAGCCTGGGATGTGCACAGAGACTTGTGGAGAAGATGGATACTTCAAAAGGCCCCACGTCCCCAGGTCGGGGGCAGCCCCGCACAGGCAGCCGGAGCTTTGAACCTGTGAAGGCGTGGAGGGGTGCTGCGTGCTGGGTCACTGCTCCTGAGACCAGGTGCTCGTGGACACAGCCAGGACACCCACCCGCAGCCGCCTGGGCACTTGCTCTGTGGGGGTCGAGCTGAGCTGCAGGGACTGAGGCAGGGCACTCTCTACAGGGTCCAATGTCTCACTGCCCGGACCTTCACTAGTCTACAGAAAACCACTATCACCACCACCATTGTCATCATCACCATCACCACCATCATCATCACCACCACCATCATCATCATCACTATCACCACCATCACCACCATCACCATAATCATCACCACCATCATCATCATTACTATCACCACCATCACCATAATCACCACCATCATCATCATCATCACCATCACCACCATCACCATAATCATCATCACCACCACCACCATCATCATCACTATCACCACCATCACCACCATCACCATAATCATCACCACCATCATCATCATCATTCTCATCCCTATCACCACTACCACAATCAGTACCACTATTACCATCATCACCACCATCACTATCACCACCACCACCACCACTACCACTGTTACCACCAACACCACCACTACTACCACCACCACAATCACCACCACCATCATCACCACCACTACCACCACCATCATCACTACCATCACCATCACCACCACCATCATCACCACTGCCACCATAATCACCATCACCACCATTATCACCATCACCATTATCATCATTCTCATCCCTATCACCACCACCACAATCAGTACCACTATTACCATCATCACCACCATCCCCATCATCACCACCACCACCTCCATCTCCACCATTATCACCACTACCACCACCATCACCCCCCCCTCCACCAGAATATCACAGGAAACAAATCCAACCTATTTTCTTTTAATCTAGAAATTCCAGTGTTTGTAATCACAGATCTAGCTGAGGGACCTCCCTTTCCCCTCCTCCCTCCCCTGATTATTCCTTCTGGCGGTCAGGAGCTTGTCCAGGCTGTTGGAACTTCCTTTCCTTAGGGTGATTTGGTGACATTTTAACAAGCAAAGCGACAGCTGTGGTTCTACCCTCCGCTCCTCTCCTCCTCGCCCTTTGAAGCCACGCAGCAGAAACTGTTGTGTGACAGGCGACTCCGTTGCCGGTGATGGGATGAGTGGTCAGGCCCCGCTGCTGAGGTGAGGTCTGTGGAGACAGCTCCTGCTTAACGCCAGCACACCAGGGATGCCACCTGGTTCCCAGGCTGGCAAATATTTTGACAGAACTCACAGAAAGAACTCTTCTTATGTCCCTGTTCTCTCTGACACAGCAGGCCTGCTCCGTTTGTCTTTCCCGCTCTGTGGCTGCCCTCCCTGGTTCATGCGCTTTTAAGAACTGCAGCGAGGAGGAAGGAATTGAAAACCTGTCACCCACAGTCCCTACCACGACCTCCCCCCTTCTTGTCTGGGAAAGCACAGTGTCGGCCGCTTGCGGGAAAATGACATTATGCACAAGCACACGAGATGCTTACTCAGGAGGGACACCCTGTAATTTAGGAGCCGGAGCCGCAGAGACAACAGCCTCTCGTGAAACGATGCTTTTTGTACCTTATACTTCAAAGCGCTGGATCATCCCCCAGGCTAACCTGGGGTCTCCGGTCCACAAGCCAAGCAGCTTGCTTCTCCGCTGCAAGCACCATGATGACAGGGATTTGTGCCTTTTGTTTGCAGGTTAGAATTATGTGATCTTCTCAAACCCTTCCGCTTGGCTGGAGTTATTTTGAAAGAATCTGTAAAATGAAATCCTTGCAAATAATAACCTGTATGGGCAAAATATATTGCCTCTTTAGCATCCGGAAGAACTTCCAGTTTTGATAACTTTAATTGGCTCCCTGAAGCAAAATCATTCCTGGTATAGCCGAGGCATATTTCTTCAAAGATGGCAGAATCTGGCCTTGGGAAATTTCTTTTAATTCCAATATATCAAAATTATGGCCTGTTTACATAAGAAACATTCTATAGGGGATTATCTATTTAGGATGTAATTGTGTACCAAAAATGAATTGCCAGTGGAGACCAAACTTAAAATTCAGACCTAGCATGCGGAGGGGCATTCAAGTCCTTTAGACAATTATTTGTTTAGTTTTTTTTTTTAAATTACCATTCATTTTTCTAGCTTCTTTCTTCCCTGTTCAGAGGATCCTACAGCTGTTTGTGTTGGCGAGAATGTGTCGGAGATTATGAAGGGCTGTGAAGTTAGGTCGGCCCTGTCTGCGGTGTCTCGGTGGGAAAGGAAGGTGACAGAGATGAATTAGTGACTGGAAGCTCATGTCATCCTAACAGGACTCAAGCTCTGTGGGGCTGGGACCTGGGGACAGGAACAATCAGTCTGTTCTCTTGGATTACGAAGAGCTCGCCACGGCCCGCTCCACCTAGGTTAAGAGGGTCTCTGTTCAGTGTGGGCCTCAGAGGGGAAGTCTTTGTAGGAGCAGCCGTGGCTGATGGTCTTGACTGGGATGCAGAGTGGGAGGGTGCTGGGGGAGCCTGGCGGCCTGGACATGGTCAGCTCTCCTGCCAAGGCCTGGCGGCCTGCCTGCATCTGGCGGCTGGTCTGCAGTCCACGGGAAGAAAACCCTGGTGCTTAAAGCTTGAGTTGGTGGCGTTTATCCCTGGGACTTCTGGCTTTCAGTCAAATATCACCTGGACGGCTCTTGGCTTCATTCAGAGGAGGAAGTGATGCCCATTATTATCGCCATCATTCTAAGGGCGGAGGTGGAGTGCAGACCCCTGCCTTCTGCCGCGGGGTGAAGGCACAGGCTCCCTGCACCGCGCCGAGCTGGCCAGACTGGATTGCAATTGGTTCCCAACTGGGTGAAATTTCATCCCACGGGCGTTTGCAAAGTCTAGAGATGGTCACTAGCTCTTTTACTTCGAGGCTAATGCTCTACCATTTGAGCCACAGCTCCACTTCTGGCCTTTTTTTGGGGGGGGGTAGTGAATTAGAGATAAGAATTGTGTGAACTTCTCTGTCCAAGTTGGCTTCAGGCTTGGCCCCCCTGGGTCCCCAGAGTCTGTGAATGTCTCTCATTTCATTCTTTGACCTTCTGACAAACTCGGTTGGAGTTGGTGACTTGCTTACTATTTTATGGCTGCTTTGAACATGGGAACTTTAAAATGTGGATCCATGGCTCACCCTCACCCTTGCCCCACACCCAAGTGGAATTCAGCACAGAAACTCATTCTCCAGGCAAGGGAGGCAAGGCTGGTCTGCGGTGTCATCTGGCTCTGTCTTCTGCCTCCTGGCCCATTGCTCACCTCCACACCAGTGCCTGGAGGAACATGGGCGGTGCCGAGTTGGGGCTGGGGGAGAGGGGGAGGAAGCTGCTGTGCAGGGCAGAGATGGAGAGCCTCCTCCTTCAGATGAGCAGTTCCTTGTCAGAGCCTCTTCCAGCCCTGTCCTCTCCATGTCAGGGTGATTGTGGGCAGAGTTGAGGCTCCTTCCTTCCCTCCTTCCCTTCCTTCTTTCCTTTTTCTCTCTTCTTCTTTCTTCCTCTCTTTTTCTCCCTCCTTCTCCCTCTCTATTTTCTCTCAGTTTTCTTTATTTTCTTTCCTGTGCCTGGGGGAACAGGGCAGTGCTGTTTTGAGTCATCTCGAATGTCATTTCAAGCCAATCCATCTCTTGAATCTGGAGAAGTGTGGTTCTGTCACTAACTTGTGTTCACAAAGAGGCTGTCAGTTCAAGGAAGGGCTCAGCTTTCAATGGTGTGTGTGTGTGTGTGTGTGTGTGTGTGTGTGTGTGTGCGTGTGTGTGTGTGTGTTATAGTGTGGATTGGGTGCTTTCTCCACTTTATTGTGCTTTTTCTCTTCCCTGGTGGGGACACACACACACACACACACACACACACACACACACACAGAATTGATATTCACCTCCTGCTGTGTGGGTAAACTTAACAGTTATTCTCTTGGAAATGTCACTTTCCACCTAGGGCACCCTGTATTTGGAAACTGCAGAGAAATCCTGGGTATTGGATCTTGTGTGGGCTCTCTATGGGTGTCAGAGGTGGGTTAACCTAGCCAGCTAGCTTGTGGGTAGGACCTATGATATGAATGAACTTTGTGATCCTGCGGTGGGGTCTGGAGATGGGACCACTGTTTGCTCCCTGGGTGGCTGGAGGAACAACCTTGCCTTAGTGTTTGGTTGTTATTGTTTTCGATCAGCCAGAAAAAAGCAAGAGAATCCTGAGCAGGGTAACAAAGAAAATCCCAAGAATCTAAGGTGGTATCAGGCTGAGTAGGAAGCAGGTGGGTGGAGGGCAGTGGAGGAAACCCTGAGTGGGTCTGGGATCAGTGAGTACAAACATGGGCTAGAATTTCCAAGAACCTCAGCACTTCGGGTGTCGTTGGGGGGTTTGGAGCCTGGGTGGCTGCTCACTGAAGGAAGCCCAATCCTCCTCCCCGTACTGCCTATGTCCTATGGATTTACCTCCTAACGAAGCCGCAGACCTCTGCAGTCTGTCCACCACCGCCTTTCCAGCTCTCTTCTCTCGTCGGGTGGCAGCAGACTCCCAGTTGGTCCCCCGTATCCTTCTGGGCCCCTCAGAGCTGCAGGCAGGGCAGTCTTTCCTGAGGCAGATCTGCTAGGGCGCACACCACAGTTCTGCTCGTGCCCGCAGCGTGTCCCCCCTCTCCTGCAGTCTGCTCCCGGCTCCGGGGTGGGGAGCCTTCCTGAGCTGCGGTCCCCCTGCCCAAGAGCAGTGATTGATACCAACTGCCTCGCCGTCCCCCGCCTGCCCTTCACCCCCACACCTGTCAGAAAGCCCTACTCGTTCATTCATTCGTCCAACCATGTTTGTCGAAGGCTTGACCATACTGGACAGTCCTAGGGGGTGCTTCCTTTTCATTTGTCCATTTCACTTTTTAATGGGACATTCTGTTATCCTTCCATTCGCCATGCCGGTGTTCTCCCACCCGTCCTGACTCCAACTGTCACCTGTGAGCTCCTTACGGGCTTCTGTAGTGGAGAGAGGCTCAAGCCCCTGCACTGCGATTCAGGAAGACGAGGAAAGGGGCAGAGAGGAGGGATGCTTCCGGTGAAGGACATGAGTTTTTTTTTTCTAATAAAACATATTTTTGTTTATCTTAATTTTTAAATTTTCTTGTAAAGGAATATACAAAGGGGTTATGGTTACATGATTTACTTAATGAGCACATTTCCTTTTGAACAGTGTCATCCCCTCCCTCATTCTCTTCCAGTGTTTCCCCTCCTGACTTTCCTCCCTCCAAAGTTGTATAGTTTATTGCCAGCATAGTGTCCAGTGGCTTTCACTGTTGAATTGGTTTACTCTTGGTCCCACCATTTCTGTGCTTCGCCTTCCCCTCCCCAAACTAGATAAACTTATATATACAAGACAAAAGGTATAGAAATAAAAAAGAATGGCAGAAGGGAATTAACCAAAGAAAAATGAAAGAAAAGAAATGCAAAAACCTCTTATATTTTAATGGATGAAAACAGTAACAGTTGACAAACGAATTTCTTAAATATCAGTGATAAAATGATATAGTGCACATGCAGCCAAGTGATATTTAATGACGGAATGGCTCCTTATGTTTGGTGGTAACAAGAGAAACCCCATCACCTCACCCCCCACTCTGAAACCAGAATATCATGAAAAAGCTGTCTCCCCTGAGGCTGTGAGGACAGTCTTCAGACACAGGGCTTGTGGGACGAAGGCCATATGTATTTGAGGGTGGCCTGGCACTGGTGTCTTACCCCTGTAATCCTGGATACTCAGGAGGCTGAGATCTGATGGTTCAACCAGCCCAGGCAGGAAAGTGAAGGAGCCCCATGACCAAAAAAAAAAAAAAAAGGAAGAAAAAAGAGTCTCAAGGACATGAGTTTCTGGAGCTTCCGGTTGAGGAGGCAGACTCCGGAAGCCCTGCTGCAGGGGGTCCCCTTCTGCTGGCCCTGCCCTGCCAGGGCAGGGCGGTCCTCTCTGCTGGCCACGCCCAGGAAGCCTCAATGAGGGGCGGTCCCCTCTGCTGGCTCCACCCCGGAAGCCCTGGTCCTCTCCGTTGGCTCCGCCCCAGAAGGCCCAGGGCAAGGTGGGCCCCTCTGCTGGCTCCGCCCCTGGAGCTCTGGTCCTCTCGCTGGCTCCGCCCCGGAAGCCCCAGGGCGGGCCGGGCCCCTCTGCCTGCCTCCTCCAGCCTGCGCTCGGGCCCTGGCTCCAGCACAGAGCCCTGTACTCTTTCTATCACTGATCGCGGTTGGGAATTTGACACCTACCGCTTCCATTCGAGTCATTTGCTTCCCGAGTAGATTCCTAGCTCCTAGAGCCTGCCGGTTTTCTCGTTTGCTCTCCTTCATGGCACCGCCCCGCCCTGCTGGGCTTGGCAGATAGAGCAAGCTCGGACAATGTCTGCGAGCCAAGGCGGCGTCCTGCCAAGCGCTCTGCCGCGGGAGTCTTGGGGTGCTGGCCCCGGGGCCTTGCTCTTGAGCAGCGTCTCGTTGCCATTGGGGCAGAGGTCACCCCAGCCCCCCACCACACACACACTGGGGAGGGCTAGGGACAGGGTGGAGCCGGAGGAGAGGAAGGGACAGAGAGAACAGCCAGGCCTCGCCCAGCCAGGCCTCAGGCCTCATTCAGGAGGCCGAGGGAAGGGAGCACTCTCGCCAGCCTCCACCCCGCAGGCAGGCCCAGGTGAGGCCGGGAAGCGCGCGTCTCCAGCGGCTCCAGGCGGCCCACGGAGGTAGGTGGTGGTGATGGTAGGTGAGCTGTGTTGTGCGATCAGACAGTGGTGCCTGGACCACGAGGCTCTGCGTACCTTTTACTTGAGATGAACCCAGCAAACAAGAATCGTTAGCAGCTGAAGGCATTGTTTTTCATGCAGGGTCCTGCGCCAAGTCGACACCTATGCTTTGGAAGCGTTGGTAACGTTTCTACTCATGTTAATTAGTATTCGTAGAGCATCTCCTGGGTTCTGGAACCTTCTCCCCCGTGACCTTACTAAGCGAGGCTGATGGAAGTGGGAGGACGTTGCCTCATTCCACGTGCGTTTTGGCAATTAGGGAAAACGCAGCTGTGCTGCTGGCTTAAAAGCGTAGAGGGCCTGAGCCTCCATGTCTCCCCGTGATCTTCCTCAGGCTTTTCTGCAGCACCCTGCCTCCTCTGCTTGCTGCTTGGATGAACGAGTAAGACACAGCCTGGAGGCTTGAGGAAACAGAACCCCACTGAGCAAGGCTTTGAGAAAAACATGGCTTTCTTGTGTATTATAGGAACACATTTACCAGAGCGATGTTTGGGGCAGAGGAGGGGTGAGTGAGCTCAGAGTTACAGGACAGTGAAACTGGGCTAGTATGTTATAGTGGTGGCTCTGTGCCCTGTGCATTTTCCAAGCATGGACTCCGGGCTGTGACGCAGGGCTACAGGCCCATTGGCAGTAACACGGTGTAGGGTGGGATAGTTGAGAAGCGCTGGGCCTGTTGGGTTCAGGGGCTATATGGATAGTCTCAAAATCCTGCATAATTTTGTTGTTAACCTACAATTGCTCTTGAAAACACCATCGAAATAGCAAATTTGTTGAGCACTTACTATGTGCCTATGTATGGAAGCATCCCGAGGACTCTCAGGACAGGAACCTGTTATAATTAACTACAGACTTGAATTGTAATTGTGATAAGGGCTTTGAAGGAAATTTCTGGAGATATAAGAGAATCTTGCTCTTATACTAAATGATCAGCTTTGGTTCCTCTGAAGAGGCATATCTGGGTCCAAGTGTTTAAGGACAGCAAGCAGATTTTGCTTTTCAGTGATTTTTTGCTCTTTTTTGTTTTTGCCCAAAAAGTAGGTATAATTTTACAAATCAAAATGACTAGCATGACGAAACAAAATGTGAGGTCATTGGTCCAATAGGGACTTCAGTTTAGTAGAAGTTATAAATGGTAATGAGGATAGCCACAAGCTATCTCAGATTAGAGATAAAAAAAATCAAAACATTAATTAGGCTGGGTACTGATGACTCACATCTGTAATCATATCAGGAAGCTGAGATCTATGAGATCAAAGCTCAAAGCCAATCCAAGTAGAAAAGTTCAAGAGAGTGCCCCTCCAAAAATAACAAAAAGTAGAGCTAGAGGCATGGCTCAAGTTGTATAGAAAGAACTAGACTAGCAAGGTCAGGGCCTTAAGTACAAATTCTTTGAAAGTGTTCTAGTCCAGGCAGGAAAGTCTCTTATCTCCAGTTAACCACCAAAAAGCTGGAAGTGGATCTGTGGCTCAAGTTGTAGAGCTCTAGCCTTGAGCACAAAAGCTCAAGGGACAGCACCCAGGCCAAGAGGTCAAACCCCAGGACCAGCACACACACACACACACACACACACACACACACACACACACACACACACACACACACAAAAGAATGAGGAAAGAAGTTATTGGGCGCCCTTTGGTATGCAACAGCTTATAGATGATGTGTCTCTGCCATACATCAAACTGGGTAAACCACAATGGGTGTGTTCCCGGTAACAGTTTTCCAGGCATCACCCTGTCTATTACAGCTACTGAGCAAATGGGTTGGTATGAGTAGTTATATCCTTAATGTGTACATCATTAAGAGGTTGGTATGTCTTTTCATTTACTGGTAACTTCTCCAACTCATCCAGAGTCTCCAGACCATCTATCACTTTTCCAAAAACTGTATATTTCATGTCCAAATGTGGTTGCTTGCCATGATCCATTGGTGTTTGGGCCATTATTTGCCATAGACACAAGCCCTCTAACATTGTGCTTAAGATATTCACTGTACTCATTCTCAAACTTCTTGCCCCAGATACTGTTACCTCCTCTGAGTACCTGTTGGATCTCCTGTTTGAACCATGAAACCCTTGATATGTCTATGAAATATACAGCCATTGTAGTAATTACTGGCACAAAGAGCCAGGAAGTTCTCACATGTCCTGGGTGTCCTCTCACAGAAGACTTCTATTTTAATATCACCTGCATCAGACATTTCTCTTCCTGATGCTTTCAGGAAGTACTATTTCAATTCTCAAAATCTTACAGAGGAAAGCTTGGAAGTTTTTATTCCATTCCTACATTCCAGCAAAACCCTTGTCGACCAGAAATGTTCACTCCAAATATTCCAAGAACTACAATAGCATCAATGGAGAGCTCAGCTAGCACTGAATAAGTAAATGAAAGAACGTTACTCCCTACATGGCCATGTCTGTGTGCACAGCTGGTGTGAGAACAACTGGATTTTTTGCTCATTTTAAATGTGTGTAAAATTAAAGGAAATGATTGGCTCTTGAAACTGACAAGTCTAGGTGTTCTAGCTTCAGGTATGGCTTGATACAGGTGTTTCACTAATTACACCAAATCTCTCCTCTCTGACTTCTCTGTATAAAATTTATCTCCAGGCAGACTCCACTTCACACACCAAGGGCAAGAGGGTTGGACATGAAACAGGAACTTCAGGAAATGTTTGTTCAGCGAATGCATCCATCATAGGGTGACATTGATTAGGCATCTACATCAAGCCACACCCCAGACTTTATCAGCTCAAGCCCATGGGCCAATACATAATCTTTGTTTTGATGGTTTGAGTGCTTGGTGATTTTGTTCAACTATTGCCTCTCTAGATCTTCAGTCCAGGTGTGGGCCACCTCCTAGACTCACAGACAAGTGCTTTTCTTTATTTTTTCTTTCCTTCTGACTGTCACTGTGAAGATTAACTTAGCCCTACTCAGGTTTTCTCTCCTCTGTGAAGGAAAAGAACAAGGTCACTAAACTGTGGCCTTGGACCCAAACTGGTCTGTTGGCTGTTTTTTTTAAATGAATAAAACTTTATTGGTTCACAGCTATATCTGTAGCTTCACTCTTATCTGTGGCTGCTTTTGTAGGACAACAGGAGAGTTGTGAGGGATACTTTATTTTCTCAGCAGAATTATCTGGCTTTTCACAGAAGACTTTTGCTGACCTGGGTGCTGTGTAGTGGTTAGGGGTCAGGACTGTGGATTTAGACAGTTGGGTCACTGACAGAGGGGGTCCTATATTACTTTATCCTCTGAGCCCCAATTTCTTTACTTGTAAAATTGAGAGAGTAAACATTTCTACCTTGTAGGGTTATGGGGATGAAATAGAATTATGTACACAAATAATTTAGCTCGAGGCCTGGTACACAGCAAAGCAATAAGAAAATACTAGTAATTATTACATTTTAAAATATTAGCATCAATTTGCAAGTGGGGCTTTTCAGGTTGAATCTCTAGATTTTGGAGGAGCTGTTGAATTGGTTTCTTGTCTGACACTTTTTTCCTTGTGGTAGGAAATAATAGCTTGACAATTTAGGAAAGTCTATCAAACACAGTCTTGCATTAATTGTTTCAATCAGTGCGACACAGGAAACCCACCTCTTCACCTGTGTGTGTTTTTCTTCTGTCTTCATTTTCCCTGGAAAAAAAAATCTCTTTTAAGTGCTCTAGGAAGGCCATGTCAAGCTCTTATAGTGTGTTAGCCAAAGAACCTGCAGACCTTCTGAATTAAATAAGAGTTGGAAGGAGGAGCAGGGAGGGGTGGAGGGAGGAGCAGGGAGGGGTGGAGGGAGGAGGGGCACAGAGTTGGAAGGAGGAGCAGGGAGGGGTGGAGGGAGGAGGGGTATAGAGTTGGAGGAGATGGGAGGGGTGGAGGGAGGCGGGGGCTGGGGCACTGTCCTGCTATGAGATTACCTGAAGCTTCACTTAAATAACTCTACTCTTTGTGTCTTGATCCTGATCACATAGAGCTTTATCAAGAGTTTTGTTTTGGTAAATCTTATTTAGGAGCCAAAAGAAAACACAACACTTCAAATGGCATGCTGAGATTGCATGGACGGCCACCGAGGCCTGTCTCCTTCTCTCCTGGGTAGAATCTTGAATGGTGTAAAGCATGGTCTGGGGAGAGAGAGTTCAAACCCTGATTCCACAGCTCTGTTACCCTGGACCTGTCACCTCTCTGGGCTCTAGTTCTCTGGTTTTTCAAGAGAGGGCATTATAATAACTACTTTACAGTCAGGATAAGTTAAAATCAGGTGACACAAGGGAAGGAGCTGGCTTGGTGTGCATGCAGAGAGTGTTCAGCGGTTATTAGCTATTGCTATGGGGATAGCATTCATTGTATCTCCTCTTTGCCTGCCAACACAGGAGCGTGATGGGTGAACTTGCCCAGGTGCTGCCTAGGTAAGTTGAGTAATGCAGCTTAATGGAACCATGAATTTCGATTTCGTCATAGAAGTGTCATGAGGCTGGCTTTGGACCCCAGCATTTGAACAAGGGTGGAGTTTCAGAACAGCCAAGTTCTCACCACTGTCAATGCTGTGCCAACACATTCGGCCTCAAAGGACAAAGTGTTGATGATTGCTTTAGAAATACTCTTGGTAGATCAGGTCTCTGGCAACACTTCGTTTGATTTATAAGGAAATCAGGCAGTGGCCATTTGTAGTAAGCTGTAGGGATAGCAAACACATAGTAGAAGAAAGTGGCAAAAGGCCCTGGAGTCAGACAGACCCGGATTCAAGTCTCACCTCTGTTCCTTTCTCACCATGTGTCACTTAAGCCACCTGAGCCTCACTTTCCAAATGGTAAAACGGGACAATAATGGTGCCTGGTTCTAGTGAGAATCAGGTGGGATATGAATATATACCACACTATGAATACTATATATGTGTATGTGTGTGTGTGTGTGTGTGTGTGTGTGTGTGTGTGTGTGTGTGTGTGTGTGTGTGTATTTATATAGCACTTATCCCAGAGACTGGCAGAGAAGTGTTCAGAAAGAGGGGTTTAAAATAGTCGCGGAACCAGACTGCAGGAGACAACACAACTGTATCCCAAACTAAGAATCAATGGCTTCCCAAGGCTGGAATGACCTGGAAGCTTTTGTTTTCAGAGGTCCAAGGGAAGGTATGCTGTTATACAAGGAGACTCCTTGATGCATGTCAGCGGCCTGTCCCAGCGTTTTGCCACTCTGACGTCTGTACCCTCACACTCCAGCCCCACTGAATCAGGCCTTCACCGGCCGTCAGCCAACCACTTCAGCACTTGGACAGCTCCTGACTCTAGTGACGCTGGCTTTACCACTGTTTGGTGAATGAGCCAAGGAACATTATTAAGAGAGCATACCCTTTGGCCAAAGCGAGTTTCTTCTAATTTTAACTTCATTTACTCCCTTCTGTTTCCTGTCCAACTGGTTAATAAGTTTACTCTTAAGAATTAGGAAGTGGTAATGTAAAAGTCCCCTAGGCATCTCTTCTCCATGCAAACCCACCCAGGATTACTTTGTCTTGTTCTTCCCTTTAATTCACTTTTAAGCCCTCTTTTTGATAGGTGTTGGGCTACATGACTTTGCTCAGCTGGAGAGCTCCTGGGTTGAATGAGGGTAACGATTCTGGTGCAATTGCAGATAATATGCAAGGCAGAAAATCCAATTATACTTAATTAGGAATCAATCCAAGATTCTTTAGAAGGAGGCTTGGTATTGCCTTATGGCCAAAACCAACTAAATCTGAATAAAAATTAATTGGAAGTAACTTGACTACTAATTTCTCTAATTATTTATCTTTCTTAGGACTTCTTTTTTTTCTGTCATGAATTCAATTTCAGCATCCATAGAAGAGAGCTGCAGGTGTCAGGATGTGTCCTACTGCTACCAGGTGCTTTGTTTGGAACTGCTCTGAGACCTTTCCATCTCATTTATGAAGCATTGAGATTTAGTTAATCTTTGTAGTAGTTTCTGAAATGAATTAGCCCTGAAAACTCAAACAATAACTTGCTGATCACTCATATTTCTGTTTCTTTCATCCATGGCAGATTTTCAAAAACAGAAATAGTTTTTTTCTTTTGTATTATGAAATGGTCTTTCACACACATTGAAAAAAATGTTATAAAATTACATAAAAAGGAAATCACATTACCTTTCCACATAGAGATTTCCTTTCACAGGAAGTCATGCTTTTGCTTGGCCAGTCTGCTCCCTCTGTGTCTCTTATTCTGTCTCCTCCATTTTGTAATATAACAAGTATCTTTCACTTAATGATATCTCTATCATCAATTAAGTGGCAATAATAGCCATTTTTTCTTTTTGAAGTTCTGGGGATTGAACTCGGCCTCACTCATGCTAGGTAAGAGTTTTACTACTTGAGCTTTGACCCATCTCTTTTTGTTTTCATTAGTTTTCAGAAAGGTTTTGTAATTTTGACTTAGGGTAGGCATGGGTTATGATTTTCCCCCAGTTTTACTTCCCTTACAACCGGGATGACAGAAATGCACCTCTGTGCCTGGGCTTATTTGCAAAAATGGGCCTCATTATTCTCCCCTGATTTTTTCAGAAGTATGAATTAGCTGCACAAAGGAGTTTCATTTCGCTATGTCCGTGTAATTACATAATGTGTTTGATTACACTCATCTCTCTGTCACTCTGGCATCTGCCTCTCCCATTCACAAACTCATCTCAACAAGCATCATTATTCCATCCCCACCACATGTACCTGAAGTATTTCAACCATAGTCCCTCTCCTTCCCCCTCTCCATTCACCTTCCCCCTCCATGAGGCCTTTTTCTGGAGGGACCTGCATCACCTTCCTGTCATTCATTAAAAACAAAATGTATGTTTATTATTCAAAGGAGATTCACCGCTGTGTACACAGCACTTTATTTTTCTTGTGAAGGTGGTGTATAGAGGGATTGCAGTTACAGAAGTGAGGCAATGAGTACATTTCTTTTTGAACACTGTTACCTCCTCCCTCATTTTCTCCTGCTTTCCCCCACTTATTCCCCTTTACAACTCTACAAGTTGTGAAGTTCATTTCCAACATAATATCCAGTGAGTATCACTATTGCATTAGTTTACCCTTTGTACCCCCATTTCGGTGAATCCTCTGTCCTGCAAATCAGATAAATTGGTAAACAAGACAAAGGGTATAGAAATCAAAAACAGTGACAACAGGGCATACACCAAGGGGGAAAAAAAGAAAAAAGAAATAACTGCAAGCAGTAAATTATAAAAGCCTCTTGTTTCAATTTTTTTGGAGTTCATTTTACACAGCACTTGAATCAGATGAGCTCCCCGGTTTACCTTCCCTGTCTCCACCCTCCTACTCTTTCTTACTCAATAGCTTCCACTGAGTTTCATCTTGCTATAATCATTCACAGAGAGAGTCTATTTTGGCATTGTTCACACTCTAATATTCTTTTTTCTTCTCTCCTTCTAGTACCCTCAAACATTGTCACAATTACAACACTATATATGCATATATATAATTAACACAAGATTATTTATATCATATATACCACATAATCTTGTATGTGTTAATTGTATGTTTATATTTTAGGTCTAACATCCACATAGAGATAAAACACGTGACCTTGATCCTTCTGAACTGGGCTTACTTCATGAAATGCAATGTTCTCCGGTTCCCATCTATTTCTCTTCAAATAATAGTCATTCTTCTTTATGGCTGAATTATACCCCTCCATTGTGTACGTGGAACACATTTCATTGATCCATTCATGAGTTGTATGGCACCTTAGCTTAGCTGTTGTGACTAGTGAACATGAATGCTATTGCTGGACCTGTGGTCCTTCTATTTTCCAGTTTTTGAGGCACCTCCATACTGACTTCCATTCTGGTTGCTCTAATTTACATTCCTATCAATGGTTTATAAAGGTTCTGTTGCTTCCATATCTCACCAGCATTTGCTGCTGTTTATGTTCTTAACGATAAACATTCTGACTCAGGTCAGAATCTCCAAGGAGTTTGTTTTGCATTCCCTTTATGGCTAGGAATGTTGAACATTTCTTCATGCATTTGCTGTCTGTTTGTACTTCTTTGAACATTATCTGTTTAGCCTATTTGCCCATTCATTAATTGGATTATTGGTTCTCTGGGTGTTTAGTTTGTTTGTGCTTCCTGTACATTCTGGTTCTTGCTGACAAAGGTATTTTGCTAATTGTTTTTTTTTTCTACCCCAGATGACCTTGAATACCACTTTCCCTTCTCCATTTCCCGAGCAGCTGGGATTACAGCCATGGACCATATAGCTAGCCCTGCGGTAACAATCTTTATCATAGTTTAAAGTGAACGCAGAGTAATATTCCAGAGTACACATGCCGATACTTTCATCATTATTTCTTAGTCATTTCATCCTTATTACTGTGATGGTCATTTACATAAATTCTGACAAGCTTCATACAGAGCAAATCCAAAGAGATAATGGTCACATTTTAGAAAGTGATGCTGGAACAATTATGTATTCATATGCAAAAGATGAACCCCAATCACAGCCTCATTTCATGTATAAAATTAAAGTGAAACATTATAGGCATGAATCTATCAGTATATGATTTCTATAAAATAGGAGGAAATTTTTAAATTCCTATTGGTTTTGGGTTTGGCAAGAATATATTAGAATGGATAGGAAAATGGTGACCCATGGAATCATTGCTAAATTGGGCTTTGTCAAAGTTAAAAACTTCTCTACCTCAAAAGACACCATCAAAAACCTACAACTAGGAAAACAAATTACAAACAAGTATCTGGTAGGGAACTTGTATTTGTAGTTTATAAAGAACTCTTAAAACTCAATAAAAGAAGATGGCCCCACTAAAATATCAAATGACCTGAGTAGTCATTGCAAACAAGTTCATGAAAGTATGCTTCACATTGCTGATTATTTGAGAAATGCAAGGAAAACCACAACAAGATGCAATTCCACCTCTACTAGAATGGTTAAAATTAAAAAAGCAATAGTAGCAAGAGTTGGCAGGGTTGGGAAGGCAAGATGATACAGCCCCTTTGCAAAAACACATTGGCATTTCTCATGGATGCAAATAGCACTCATAATCTCATGCCTAGGGATTTTCTCAGAGAACATGAAGAACATGTGCTCACATAGGACTTGACCTTGGATCTCCATAGCAGTTTTATCCCTAATAGCACAGGGCTGAAAACATTCCAAATATGCACTGATACACAAATTGTGGTGTATTTATACAGTGGTATCTTAGGAGCAATAAAAAGGGTTGAACAGTGAATGAGACCTATCAGCACATGTGGACTTTGAAGGCATTGCAGGTGAAATAAGCCAAACACAAGAGACTTCTTATCATCATTTCACTTGTGAGAAATTCTACAGGAGATGAAATATGGCAGGAGGATGATGGTGTGGAAGAGGGTCTGCTTAGAGATTCACTGCGGAGAGGTGTTGGAGAGGGTGATGGTTACACCAGTGTCAACTGGATTGAGAAACATGTAGGAGACGAGCAAAGCACACTTCTGGGTGTGTCTGTTGGGGGTGTTTCCAGAGATGACTGGTGTGTTGGACAGCAACTAAGGGTAGAAGATTCACCTTGAGTGTGGATGGCACCATGCATCCAATAGGATGGGACAAGTGAAAGAAGTCAGTCATTGAAGGTATGTGTTCTCTCCTCCTGCTGCCAGGAAGGGCGGGGGGAGCTGCTCTGCTCTGTCATGTTCCTGCTCTGCTTACCACAGGCCTGGAAGCAATGAAATCAGCTGATCCTTAACTGCAACCTCTGCAGCCATGGGCCAGATCATTCGTTCTTGCCTGAAGGTGTCTCCTCAGTTAACGTTACAGCAACAAAAGTCTGACTCAACATAGGGAGCTCTTTGGGTTGATGAGGATTTTCTGTATCGTGCTTCTGACACCAGTTCTCTGATTACCCACATTTGTTAATATACATTTAAAAAGAGTGAGTTGTATGTAACATAAACTCCCCCTTAAGAAAAAAAACCTCCTCCTCCTCCTGTTCCTCATCTTCCATCTCCTCCTCGAAATCAAACCAAGGGATGAGTTACCGTTCCTGGCTCGGGTTTGGAATTCTCCAGTAGACACTTCTTAAGAGGCAGCATCTCTGTCATTGCACCCATAACAATCCACAGTTAGGTGAATGTCCTTCCAGAAGCATGCTGGGCCTGCCCTCTGCACGATTAGAAGTTGGTGGTAGGTGACTCAGTGAGGTCTACACTGCTGTGTCTCATTTCCAGCTCCTGGGAGCTGGAAGTGGTCTTGGGGATGTTCCCTCACATCCCAACATGGCCCACTTCCTCCCTACCCTGTCCTCATTAAGGCATTAACTCGCAGTCCTTCTCACCATCAGTCACCAATCTCCACGTAAATTATTCAGATTTACAGGAAACAAATTCTGAGACTGTTAGCTCTCTCAAACTGGGACCTTATTTTCCCCTTTCAATTTCCCCTTTGCATAGCTTGATACACACCAGTGGCCCTAAATAAATAAGCCATAATTAATACACATCTGGCTCTTGTACTGTTTATTTTCCTCTTCTGGAAGTCAGATTAGAATAGGTACCCTGCAGCTTGAATATTTAAATACCAAACCAAAGGGACTTTTCCACCTCCTTTTTCTCATCTGATAGCAAACTAATTATTGTAAGTAGAGAAGTGACTTTGTCCCAGGCCTCTTCAAGTTGGTCCCTTAACCATTAGATGACTCAAAAGAATATACTTGTCAAAGCAGTTCCTATGTGACCAAATCACAAATGTGTGCTTTAGGAAAGAGAAGTTCTTACAATATTATTTACCTCTAGAAAGGTCTTGTGGCTAGCAGAAGTGTGCTGTCCAGACTCATGAAGAGTCTTGAAGATTCAGGCTCAGGAAAAATGCTTGTCAGTGTCCTTTTTGAAGTTATTAAATATTTTTCACTAAACATATAAAAGAGGGGATATTTATGAAAGGGGGCAATGTGGAAATAATATCTAGGGAAGCTCTGAGCAACAGCTCTCATGTCTTCTTGTGAGGGGAAGGAAACTTCCCTGCTTTCTTAGGATAGAAATACCCATTGGAGAACCTGGGTGCCCAGGGCCCAGCAATAGCATGCTAGCTGTTCCTTGCAGTAATTTTATAGTTGAGAAGATACTGCTGTTTCCACTTCACAGATAGGGAAACTGAGACTCATGGAGACTTAACCTACCCAAAGTTATGCCATGTGTAAGCAGGTTCTGCTCGGTCCACATCTGGGTTCTCAGTCATTGGACTCCTACCAGACTATGAGTTGGTTGGTCCTGCAGGCATCAGGACCGAGTGTCTGTGTGGTGCTTCAGCACCAGGGCTGGTGAAGAATTTTACTTCCAGCAGTCAGATAATTAACTTGTCTTCCCCGAAGGAGCTTTGTTCGTGGGACCGTCTTCAAATGGGGCATGAAAAGGCACTGGGAAAATTGCAAAAGGAAATAACGCTTCAAGATGAAAAATGGACCCACATTTATCAACTGTGGGTAACACAAGAGCAGACAGCATCTGTTTGGGGCCATCGCGGGAATCAGTTATGAAGAGTTATACCACGGGGGAAACGTTTGCATTCCTTGATTCTAATCTTCTACCGAGTAGATATGACTTCCCAGGCCTGGCCACACCCAGGCCCCAGATGGGCTCCATGTTTGTTTCCTTTCTTCTTATTTGCTTTTGGTTCCTGTTTTAATAATGGCGAAATACACCCAACTAGGGCATCCGAGAAAGCATTTGCAATGGGTGATGGCTAGCTTTTAAAAATTTTTGTTGTTATTGTAGAGTTGATATACAGAGAGATTACAGTTACATGGATCAGGTAATGGGTACAATTCTTTTGAACCATGTCTCCCCTTCCCTCAGCAAGCTTTTAAAATAATTTCTTTCAAATCGATTTCTGTTTGAGAAGGGGATCATCATGTAAGAGTTTGTTTCTTACCCAAAGAAATCTTGTGACAAGTGGATATGGAGCTGGGGTGGTGGTGGGGGAGGTGCTGGGCTCTGTGGGGTGCTGGGGTTATAGAACAGAGGTGACATTTCTAGCTGGGAAAGGAAAACAAGTTCCTGAGATTTATGCTAACTGTGGCTTTCCTATTTGTTAGTTCTTGTTCTCCTTTTCCACACCCTGTAAACAGGCCTTCCCTTGTCAGGCATTCAGGATTGAGAATCAACCTCTGAGACTTCATCAGCAGGCACAAACATGGACAAATGGATTGCTGGGTGTGTTTAGGTGAAGAAGTGTCTTCCTGCTTTGTCTTCTAGAGGCTTATACACTGCTCGGTTAGGGCAAGTACTGATTGGCTTTAATAATAAAAAATGCAATTAAACTTGATTGCCATGGGTTAAATAAAACACTCAGTCACCAATTATCTATCATCTACGTATGATCTCTGTGTGTATGTATCTTTATGTATGTATGTATGTATGTATGTATGTATGTATGTATGTATGTATGTGTGTATGTATAGATCGGTCTGTCTACAGCTATAGCATTCTGGAGGACTTGGGAGAATTCAGCTTTCCTTTACACCACTGGATTCTGCAAGGGCGTTGATTGTCTACTGTGTGGGCCACATTACATTCTTTCTTTTAGTCTTACCTAGACTCTGAGAGGCTGACTTGATGTTCCCACTTGATTGCAATGACTTCATCAACATTTTTGATGGCAGAGGGCTTATATGCAGAGAACTTCTGTACTAGCTCTTGATACTATGTGGAGCACAGACAGCATTTGCCACATGCTGCTGTGATCAAAGGACAGTCACAATTTTCTAGTCCACACCCAGAAATACATATTGCACATCTATGTACATTTCCGTGTATGTGGAGTAAGATGAATGAATGCTTCCCATCACCTCACCTCTCCTCTATTAAATAGAATCAGAGGAGTGGGCAAAGTAAAACAAAAGATCACCGAATGAGACAGACAGACACACAGACGGTGGCAGAAATAGTGGGAAGGAAGCCAGAAGGGCCACATTGGCTGGGCTTCCCAGTGAAACTTCAGAGAGGCAAGCATTCCCATATGGACAGTTAGTGACATAACTGAGTATGGAGAGTTTCAAATCCATTTTGATACACATGCAAAATATCCCAGGTTATACCAAAACTCACTGGATGGATGAAGTTCCTAATTTTGATTGCTTATCTGTTTGTTGTACTGTTATCATTATTATTTTTAGTTGACCAGGACACAGAGTGTCAGGAAGGATCATTCAATCATTTGAGCTTCTGGTTATATCCAGCCATTTATTTACTTATCTACCTATTTGTCCATCCATCCATCCATCCATCCATCCATCATCCATCCATCCATCCATCCATCCATCCATCCAAATAACCTTTTAGCTTGTTTAGAAGTTTTCTTTGGCCTCTTTTGTGTGAAGCATTAAAATATCATGGATGCCAAGACATGTTGCTTTTCATAGACCGTCAGTTCTGTGGTCTCAGATTGTATCTATACTTTCCACCCTCTCTACCCTCTCCTGTCTTAGCGGTAATTTATCTCCGAGAGGGTAAAGGGGTAATCTGGTGACATCCCTGCCAGTTCCAGCTTCCAGTCACAGATTGGCTTGTATACTTAGGGCTGTGGAGGGGATCCAATCTGACTGCACCCCACACCCACAAGACTCCTGCATGGAGCCCTTTTCAGAATCGTCACTGCTGTCATCTAAGAAATCCTGATAATGACGGGAAAGCCAGACCAGATGACTGCCAAGGTCATTTCCAACTTAAAAAAATACTCTGACTCTAATAAATGAGTACTTTCAGTTTACAGATGAGATGACTTCCTGAAATTAACCAAAAGAACAGAATAGTGGTGGGTTGTTTGGGATACTAGCTCCATCCTTCGACTCCTCTTTTTTTGACATTGGGATATCTGCTGCACTTGACACTACGGTAGAGCCTGCTTTTACACTGACAGATCTCACGATGATTTGTGTTTCTGCTGACATTTCATTCATATAGTCAGGATGGCAGATGCTCAGTTTTGAAATTTTGAATTTCTCTCCTCACCATTGTACCAAACAAGGGCATTTCTCTGTCATACACATGTTCAACATTCTCTCCTGACTCGACTTGAGGCAGAATGATCCTAACAAAAGACAGGAGGGGCCGCCATGCAGTGAATGGCAGGGCAGGACATGGTGGAGTGTGGAGTCACTCTTGAGGCTGACTTCAAGTTAGATCAAGTAGTCAGTCACTTTTGGCTAGAGAACACTCACTTTGTAGAATAACTTGGTGTTATTAATTTGTAGGGTGTGAATAGCTTGAGGTGCTACCTGGGCTACTGACTTCACTTCTCTGAACCTTAGTTTCTTTACTCACAATTATTACAGGAGGATCGAGTTGACCGAATCACTGACCCAATGGCCTGTGGAAAGCATATGACACCATACTGGTATCTGGTAAGTGTTCACTGATGATAATGATGATGATGATGATGATGATGATGATGATGATGATGATGATGATGATGATGATAAGAAGGATGGAATACATTCAGTACTTTTTCTTTCAGATATACTTAATCTAGGGCCCTCGGTTTGATTGGATGCACCACTTAGTGTGATGCCATGTGCATTGCTTAGTGCCTGCGACCCTCAGTTCCCTCTTTCTGAACTACAGAGGACAAGGTAAGAACAGAGGCTGTCTCAGGGGGCTTCATGAGGGTGAGGTGGGTTGATATGAAACGCTTTAGCTGAGTGGCGCAGGGAATGTGCTGAGCCAGGGTGACTGCAGCCATGGCTGTGATTGGCTAAATGCAATACATAGCAGACTTCCTCTTCTGCCCGGGTTGGGATACTGAGTCTTCACTTCTCGTCCAGCCCTGGCCTTTGCAGTGAGAGGAGAACAATCCCTGGCTGGTGATGGAGCAGGACAGGTGTGCCGCATGGCATGCTGGGCTCAGGTCCAGGGACCACATGCTCTCCTGGGAGGAGGGTATGTGATTTGGGGGTACCCCCAAGGCATGCTGAGCCTTCTGCTTGGGCTTATTCTTGGCATACTTGCAGCAAGGTATTCAACAATGTGCAGTGGAAATGCAAACACCCTCAGCCGTCTCTTCAACCGCTACTCGAAGTGCATTCAAAATATTTTATAAAGATTGCAAAGCAAGGTTTTTGACACTTCCCCATACAGAGGAAGGATACACGTGACAGGAGATGGAAGGGCTAGTCACTACGATTTGATCATCATGCATTATATATACATATCAAATTATCACTCAGTAGATGTACAATTACCAAAAGAACCAGAAACCAAAACCAAAAGCGTGGAAAAAGCACAGCGGTTTGAGAAGAACCCCCACAGGTTGTTCACCATGGATAGAGAGCCATTTGAATGACATAGGCTGACTTAAGTGAACCGTTTCCATTCTCCAATGAGAATATCATATGGTTTTCCACACCTGGCCCTACCTTCAGCCAATCCTTCATTATGGGCCTCCTCCTCAGCTTACAGTACAAGACACACTAGATAAATGAAGAATATTTGGGAGCACGGTTTCCTTTCCAGCCTTGTGGTTTACCTTAGGTCCTGGAGGGTGACAGGCATGAGAACCATGCTTCTCTCCTGTTCAGGTCCACAAGAATAATGGGGGAGCTGGTCCGGGGCAATTCCAGCAAGTGTGACATGAAGGAGAAGCTGGACAAATGAAACCACTCCACAGTCGGTCCTAACCAAAGATGGCGGCCATTTCTAAGTGTGGTGTTTAATGGTAACTTGAAGAGAGAACATTCGGGTGTTATTCCATTGGCTCCGTCTTAATGGGACATAGACGCTTTAGAGCAGGCATGACTTTGGGTCAATTCTCAGTTTTGCGATTTGCTTTGTGTGTCTTTCTGAAAGTTCTTTATCCTTCCCAAGCCTTCACTTCTTCATCTGAGAAACAGGTCGAAGGATAGTTGGAATGGATGGGAAGGTTTGGGGGCTGAATCTAGAAGATTCCTGGGAAGTGGTGGCACAGTGTGTGGCTGATGGCAGGTGCTCGGTAAGTGACAGGCGTCCTCAGGGCAGGCAGTAAACCATCTACAGGAGAGAGCCCGAGAATTGATGCATGCGACACCGAGCCGGTAAGTTCCACCACAGCAATCTTTGCTGAACTCCACCGTTGCCCAGCGCTGTGTCCCGTGTCCAACTGCATGAAGGTCACTTCTGTCCAGAGTAGTGTGCAGAGTCCTGGGGAAGAGAGGTAAAGGTTATTTCCGCTCTCCTCTTTCTGTTTCCTCCTTGCTACCCATTTATCCAGCAGCACTGTTTTATTATTATTTTTTTCAGGTCCTTTCAAGGAAGAGAACTTCAATTTGACCCACAGACATATTTTCTTGTCCTGTTTTCTGAACTGGCTGTCAGTATATATATTTCTAATTGGGCATATTTTATATAAAATTCTGTAGGCATTATTTCTCTTGAAAGTGGATCAGCTATAGTTATTGCTTTTTTTTGGGGGGGGGGGGAGGGTATATACTCTTCAGTTTCTGCTTGGTTCACTCTGTGGTGTGCATTGGCTAATGGGGCCCTGGTTCAGATACTCTGGGATTCCCTCTGGCACAGAATAATTGTACATGCCAAACAGAGTTGGTTGAAGTCATCAACCATTGCTCCTCAAAAGGGAGGAGTGATGTATTACCACAAATGTTCAGAATTTCCAGCAAAAGTTGACAATAAGAAGCAGACTGATCTAACTTTGCTCTATAGGCAAAGACCTCTCATACTGCCAAAGTCTGAAGCTCCTGCACACCCAAGATCCTGCCTTGCCCCTTGACAGCTTGTATCCAACGTAAGTGCAGCAAGTTTGAATGTGTTGACTTTCCCAGGGAGCCCACAAGGAGCCTATCTGTGGAGCCAGCACCCGGCTAAGTCCATTGGAAGTGCTTAGTGAGCTTTATTGGAGAGATGAAAACGAAGTGGTTAGGCTAGATATGTCACTTCAGGAATCATGTTGCATAATTGGCCAAGTTGACTTGGAAACCTAAAGTTTTTGAATATTTATATACTTCCCCAGAAGGTGGGAGATATGGATGTATTTTTTTAAACTTTCTTTTTGAGAAGAAATTAGAAATTAGGAGGAGAATTTGCACTCCTGGATCAATAGATGGCAAAATTTCAGCAGCGTAACCTTAAAACCCAAGCAATTAACTTTGTTTGAAAAGGTCAGCTGTGGTTGTAATCTGCTCCTCTGACAAGTTGAGCTGTCCAATAGGACTTTGTTGGAATTAGAGTTATGCTGGTGAGGTCAATTGACACCTTGTTTATGCTGTCAGACTGCAAGGGAGGAGTTTCTGTCTCCGTCCCAATTTGGGAACAGGTGGGGCTTTCTTTCTTTCCAAACATAGCATAAAAATCCCACCATAACAATCTTAGAACCTAATGGTTTACCATCATCTTCTCTGAAAATACTGTAGATGCCTCTATATTCAGGACTTTCTAACTTTCCATTACCTGTAAGACAAAGAGCATTAATGTTTTTATTTCAGGCAGAGGAAACCAAGGTGTGTAGAAATCTAGCCATTTGTTTGACATCACAAGTTAAGAGCCCTTTAACAGCCTACAACAGCCTAGGTTGTTTGATCCCTCTATCCATAAATTCTGAAATTCTGATCAGGGGGAAATGGGCTTTGGTTTCTAAAGGGGAAGCTGGCCTGGGTCATTGAGTTCTGATTGCGTTGGTGTCTCTCTGCCCAGTGTCACGCCATTGGCTGCTTGTTGGATGGTAAGTGGTATTTTTAATTCCGGAGACTGAAAGCCCCACAGGTAAGCTGTGTTGTGTGTGTGTGTGTGTGTGTGTGTGTGTGTGTGTGTGTATGTGTGTGTGTGTGTGTGTGTGTGTGTGTGTGTGTGTGTGTGTGTGTGTGTGTGTGTACAGGCTGGAGAGGAAGGAGGTATGGATTAGAACAAAATAGAACAAAGTGAAAACACCAAACAAACCTATGGCTACGGCTAACACTTTTCTTGGCCTCCTCCAAACACCAGTTTTCTTATCTTAGTACTTACCCCTGGAATTTCCTACACATCTATGGATGTTCTGGGCCCAAAAGACATTTGAAAGGAGCCACGGGAGCTGGGAGGGAAAAGATGGAGAGCTGTCCTCACGCTGGTCCACATCTTTCCAGGAAGATGGACACTTTTGCTGCAGCAAGAATCCCATAGACTGGGGTGTGGAGGGAAGGCTGATCAGCCATAGAAATGTGCCAGGCCACTGTTCTGAGGGGGGCAAACCCCAGGTCAAGGCACCAGCAGGTCCTGCGAGGTGAAGCCTTGCTGCCCTGGCTCATAGAAGGTACCTTCTGGCCTGGCTGTGTCCTCATGTGGGTCAAGGGGTAAAGGAACACTCACCATGATCTCATTTGTACACTCACACCATCTAATCTTGCACAGAAACACTACCCATTCCCGGGGGGATTCTGACTGAGCTAGCACTTGCCCTATCTCCAGCCTGGGTGACATGCCTTCAACGAAAACAATATTATCGTGTGGCAGCTAGATCTAAAATACACGGGAACATGACAAATTACACAGGATGCTAGGCGTGTCACACTGTGAGACCAAAGCAGGATACTCTTAGGAGAGCAACACAAGCGTGCAATGCCTATGTACTTCCGATCATATAAAACAATATTCACCGAAATGAACCCCAGGAAATGAGAACAAGTGTTTTTTTCCCTTTGTTTTTGTTGTTTTGTCTTATTTGTACGTTTATCTGCCTTTGGGGAGGTAAGGGGGGGGACACAGACATGGAGGGGCAAAGGGTGAACAAATGCAGCAGTGGTGCTCGCTGCTAGTCAACTTGTGATGGGAAGGAAATACTGAGAGAAAGCGAGGGAAGAAGTAGCATTGTCCAAAAAGAAATGTGCTCTTTTTGTCAGTCAGGGGGAGCTCTGGGCCTGAGCACTGTCCCTCAGCTCTTCAGCTCAAGGTGAGCACTCTACTACTTGAGCCACAGTACCACTTCTGGTTTTCTGGTGGCTCATTGGAGATAAGAGTCTCATGGACTTTCCTGCCTGGGCTGGCTTTGAACCGTGATCCTCAGATTTCAGCCTCTTGAGTAGCTAGGATTATAGGCATGAGCCACTGGTGCTCAGATAGAAAAGTACTCTTTAGATGACTTATAGAACTGTGGCCCTTCTGTACATCACCTTTATAATAAGAATACCAAGTTAAAAAGTGTTATTATCAATGTTCTCTTCAAGTCTAGCTCCTGCCTCACCAGCTCCTTCGGAGTCAGGGCATGCCTCTCAACCTTGGGGTCCTGGATGCCCCACCGACCACCTCCCATCACCCCTTTTGTTCTTCCCAGCCTCCCTGCTACTTCTCCATCTTACCAACCAGTATCTCGTGTGGCCTTTGATTGGTTGATCCTCCTGCCCTCTGGGATGTTGCTCTTTCTGGATAGAAACATGGGTTTACTCCTTTATTTATTTAGGCTTTTTCTCAAATGTCCACTCTGTCTAAAAGTTCCTCTATTTCCTATGCCACATGGTCTTTCTGGTCTGTCACGTTCTGTTCTTCTCCTCATGGCATGACCAGACCCTGCCATAGCACAACTTTGCCCACTTCCAGAGTTCTTTCACTACAGGAACAATTCCATGGAGAGTTACCTTGTCCCCTCCCCTTGTGTCTGGTCACACCTGGCTTGTAATAAGGATGTAGGGACAGGTGTGAGGTGAACCAGTAATGTATCATGTCACCTGGGTCGCTCCGATGGATCCTGAACAGGCCATATTCTTCTGCCCATGCAGGTGAATGTCAGTCTTGTGGGCTCCACAGGTGTAGAACCCCTCCTGGACTTCAGCCCCCTGACTGCAGAAAACAAGCTCCTTTGAGCCACACACACAGGCCCCACAAGTTAGCCCCAAGTCTGAGGGGGACATAGGGACCGAGGAGTGATAGCTGGATCGGGAGAGGATGCATTTGGGGATGGGTTCCATCTCTAATTCTAACTGTCACAAGAATGAGAGTCCCCATGGGCTGCCACTTCCTGTCTTCAGGGTCCTTGCAGGGCCATGGCTACCCAACACTGTTCCGGCCATGAAGGCCCCGCCTCCAGCCACAGGAATCTCACCCCCAGGCTGAACTTGTCTTAAAAGACCAGAATTTCTAGATGCATCTGTCCAAGAAGACTTACCATCTGTCCATCGTGGGAACTTCTCAAAGGCTAGCTCTTGGGTCCCAGAGCATCAGGAGGGTTGAGATTCATTACAGCACCTATTTTAATTTATTTTTCAGCCCTACAATGCATGATTTATGGTGGTGGTCCTATGCTCAGGGCGCGGCATCAGCCGGGAAGAGGCGGGCGTCTCACCTCGATGGGATCCCAGGGCTACAGGAGAGGAGAACTGCGGATGCATGGCCGGTGATTTTAGCATAAACTAAGGTTGGGTAACACGAGTCAGAAAGCCATTCTCTTTTCCATCCTCTTTTAACATTTCTGATTATTGAGGGAGAAGTCTCGTTTGGTGCTTGAATACTTGGTAAGCCCTCTCCTCTTTCTGTCAAGAAGACAGGCAGGCTCAGATGGTTCTGTAAGCAAGAGCTAGAGCCCAGCAACATGGTTCACTGTTTTCATTGCCTTTAATGGTTGCTTTCTAGCCATGACACGTGACCAGGTGTCCCACGGATGGAATGTATTTTAGTCAAGACACATGGATTTAAATAAGATACTGAGGAGACTTCGGAGGTCAACGAAGTCAATGGCAGATGGGCGGGACGTGAAGTGATGAGAAAGTCGTCAGGTGGAGCATACAGGAAGAACAATGGCAGCCAGGGTGCCAACCAGCAGGCCAGGCCTGACTCTTGATTGAGTTCTTCCGTCATCTGGGTTGGCTCTGGCACGGGGTTCTGTTTCCAGCCCCCTGGCACCTTCCAGTGACTTTAAGTCAGGTCCACCAGCCACTTACCCGCTTCGTGTCCTTGGCCAACCACAGTGACCCAATTACTTGCGTCTAACCACCCCATCTGTCAGTGCTCAGGGACTCATTAAAACATAGTCCGGACAGCCGTTACTGTGGCCTACAACACTGCCCTTTCTAAGAGCCAGCTCTGAAGTTAAAACATGCTTCTGGTAATGTCACCATGTGCAAATTCCCGTTCTCCTCTTCCCGCTTCTATCGTTGGTCCCCCTCTTCCCATCCCAATCCCAGTCTGTAACCTTGAGAGGAGACAATTGCATATGATGAGACTCCATGACCAGTTCTACTCTGAATCCTCCTGAGGGGCTGGGGGATGAGCTGGGTGGTTCTTTGGAACCTTGGCAAGTGGTGGTGGTGGCTGCAGCAGCGTTGCAGGGAGGAGAGGGAACGTGGGCTGGGTGAGGTCTCTGTGGTTGCTCCAGGCTTCCCATTGAACTGATGGCTATGGTAAGTCCCGGGGCTCCTGACAGCACAGATGGTCCTGACCGTGGGCAGGTTTTGGCAGATGAGATCTACGGCCATAGGAGCGGGTATGGGCTGGGCCCTTACTATGTGTCACTGCATTGAAAACTCACAGCAGTTTTATGACAATCTGGCCTTCTCCCCATTTTTTTCTGATAAAAAAATTAAGATGCATTGTATGCACATACCGATGTGTTGAATACAATGGCTTAAGATCGTAAAAAAGAAAGAAATTGAGACTCACAAAGGTTTCAGTTACTGCAGAGTTTGTAAGCAGCGGAGCTGGACTCTGGAGTCCTCTGGCCTTAGGGTCCTTGTGGGGGAGGAAAAACAACGCTTAGCCAAGGCACCCCCCCCCACTTCCATCTGAAGGGCGAGAGCTGTCAGCACACAGGCCAGGATGGAAGGGAACACCAGAGGGCATGAATGAGAGAAGTTAGCCAAAAGGATTATATCTCTGGAACCCAGAGAGATGGAAAGCCACCAAACAGGTCCTCTCCTAGATCCTGTGGTGGTGGGTGGAGAAGCCACGGGACAGGAAATCCAATGCTGTGGCCAGTATAGGGGCAGAGGAACCAGTGCCTGCCCAGTGGGGCGAGCTGAGCCAATAATGAGCCTGGTCTTTCCTTCCAGCAGGCAAGACGAGTGGAAGGTGCAGCCCCAAGAGGTCAGTTCCAAGGCAAGAAGCAGGGCAGAGAAGGTAGACATCAGAGATGAGAGGTTGAGAGTGAATTCCCAGCATGCACGCAGTGTACCGAATGGCCAGCACGTTTAGGCTTGAAGAAACAGTGGCTACGGATGTTCTGATTCCTGGGCTCACTAGGCCAGGCCTGGCACAGCTGAGTCCTTGGCTTCATTGTCTCCCACAGGCTGCCATGGAGTTGGTGGCTGGAGGCAGCCCTCTTAGTACTCAGCCAGGGAAGGAGGGGCTCCAGGGGGTTCTGGACTCAGGTGATTACTCCCAGTACCACTTGAATAGGGCCAGTGCTCCCGAAGGTGCACATGCGCAAGGGTGTGGTAGGAGGAGGTGCTGTGGATGGAGAGATGGGGCTTCATGGTGGGGGACGGGTTCCGTAAGTCATCGTGGGGTTCCATCCTCTGTCTGTGTCTGTGTGTAGCTCTTTCTGTCTACTTCTGGCCTTAGAGGTATGCTCTTCCTTGTTCTGAGCGAGGATGCAAAACAGCATGATGCATTTTCCTCGGAGGTATGCAGAAGCCATGGAACACAGAGCCACACGCCCCAAGACCCCTCTGAAAATGAGGGGCGGTGGGGGTCATGGGGCGCTTGAAAGTGCAAAGCATTCTCAGTAGTTACAAACAACCTCCGCGATGCCTGATCAGTGGACGTTTCGCTCCTAGTCGTGATTCTTCTGCGAAGGTTCATACCCTTCACATGTCTCCTTTGCCATCGTCTTTCTGACATCTGAGACATTATGCTATCCCAGTCTCCTTCCCCATGGTTCTCTAGTATCTGCTTCTTAGTCTTCTCTGCAAGCTCATCTCCTCCAGTCATACGCAGTTTGCGTTGAAGTTGGCTCAACTCTTGGCCCTTTGCTGTTTGTCTCTCAATGGTGTTTCTAGTTCCCTGAACTGAGCCACTGAACTGCACAGTCTTATGCCCAATGCTTCCCTCCCTCCCTCCCTCCTTCCCTCCCTCCCTCCTTCCCTCTCTCCCTTCCTTCCTTCTTTCCTTCCTTCCTTCCTTCCTTCCTTCCTTCCTTCCTTCCTTCCTTCCTTCCTTCCTTCCTTCCTTCTTCCTTCTTTTTCTCTTTTCTCTTCCTTTTCTCTTTCTATTTCTCCCTTCCTTCTTCCTTCCTTCCTTCCTTCTTTCTCTTTCTTTTCTCTTTTTCCCTTCCTTCCTTTCCTTCTTTCCTTTGTTCTTCCTTCCTTCCCTTCCTTTCTTCTTTCCTTCCTTTCTTCCTTTCCTTCCTTCCTGTCTCTCTCTCTCTCTTTCTTTCTTTCTTTCTTTCTTGTTTCCTTCTTTCCTTCCTTCCTCTTTCTTTTTTATTTCTTTCTGGATTTGGACCATATCTGTTAAAATATTACCTATTTTTCTAATCTTTAAGTAGTTTTACAAAGTAGTGTCATTTAACAAATCAGTTTATAAATACAATGTATCTTGATCAATGTCATCCTTTTCAATGTTCTCACCCATCCCTCCCTTTCCTACCCTTCCTTCACTCTTCTTAATTTTGTGGGATGTACCTTGGCTTCCCCATTGCATTGTCCCCTCTTCTCTCCATTTGTCCACCCCCTTTCGAGTACCGGCTTCCTTGTATTTTATTTTGCTGAACTTTGACTGCTTCCTTGATATCTCTTAGATCTTTAAAAAGTACTCCAGTCTCAGCTTGTCTCAAATTCATCTCTGATATTTTCCCTGAAAATGGCCCTTCTCAGTCTTCTAATTCCAAGGGTATGTTGTCATTTCCACTTTCATAGACGAGGAAGGAACCTGGGAGAGATCTTTCGTAATTCTCCTCTCCCTCCTCCGCACCCCTGTGTTCATTGTGCGGGTACTGGGAATCGGTACTGTCCCTTCGTGTTTCCACTCAAGGCTAGTGCTTTACCTGTTCTAGTCTTTTAAATCTATGCATTTCTTCCCACTCACTCTTAACCTTTGTTTTCCTTGGTAAGTCTGAAATAATTTCAGACTAAAGTTGTAAAAGTTCTACCCTCTCTCTGCCCTCCCCTTCCCTCCCCTTCCCTCCCCTGCCCTCTCCCTGCCCTCCTCCTACCTTCACCTTACCCTCTTCCTGCCCAATCCCTCTCCTCCCCTGCCCTCCCCCTGCCCTCTTCCTGCCCTACCCTGCCATTCCCTCCTCCTCTTCTGCCCTCTCCCTGACTTCTCCCTGCCCTCCTCCTGCTCCCTCCCTCCCCTCTTCTCTCTCCTGCCCTCCTCCACCCTTCCCCTTGCCCTCCCTCTGTTCTCTCCCTGCCCCTCCTCCTCTCCTGTCCTCTCCCTGACTTCTCCTTGCCTCCCCCCTGCCCTCCCTTGCCTGTCTATAGTACAAAAGTAGAGAGCCATCAGGAAGCCAGGCACCTCACACGGATGTAACACTGACTATCTGAGCTACAGATCATATTCAAATTTTGCCCTTTATCTCGTGAGTTTTCCTTTTTTGTTCTGGGACTCAGTTCGGAATCCTGCCTTTCAGGATATCGTCCAGGTATTTCCACGTGAAGGGCTTTACTTTTCTAATTAATAAGCATCTTGTGGGAAGATACTTTGAGAATTTTTCAGATACCCTGCTCCTTATACTTTTTCCCACTAATTCTGACATCTACAGATGAAGGGTCTTTCCTCCAAGTAATGATCGTTACAAAGTAATAAGACTTTGGTCTTTGCCAAATGGTGATTTTTCTGTTTTCATCATTCCTTCTCCAATGATTGATTGAAATTCTAGTCAAGAAAAATCTGCCTGTGTTTACTTGCTTATCCCATTCTTCATATCAGCATGGATTCATAGACATTTATCCTAGGAGCTATAATCTATTACTTTCATTATATTTGTTTTGTTATTGAGGTTGTCCTGGATTTGGCTACCGGCAGCTCCTTCAAATGGCTGCTTCGTCCTTTTGATTCCTTTCCATCATTTATGTCTTTATTCTCTGTTAGCCAAGAATGCTCCAGGCTCCTCTTTTTCAGCGCTCACTGTGTTATCTGCTGTTGGTGGAATTATGTCCCCACAAAATGTCCAAGTTAAAGTCCTTGGCATCTGTGAATGTGGCCCTTTTTGGAAATAGGGTCTTTACAGATAAGGTTAGGTCAGTCTGGGTTAGAATGGTCTCTAATTCTGAGAGTTGAGGGATATTTACACACACACACACACACACACACACACACACACACACACACACACACACACATACACACACATACACTGAGGAAAATGGCACGTGAAGATACAGAAGTAGAAAAGGCATAGGAGGAGAACCATTCTTGATGGTGTCAGACCAGAGTGATGCATCCGCAAGCCAAGGATTGCTAGCCATCCCCAGGGCCTGGCAGGCTTGGACCTACTCTATGGGTTTATCTACTGACAGGTTCCTAATATCCAGACTTTGTTGGGAGGAGGTGGGAACTTCTTTGGGTAAGGCCTGATTACAGGAAGCAGGACATTGGAGGTGTGCTCCTGGGGTGTCCTGAGTCTCTTCATCACACTCTGCCTCCTGTCCACCAGGAGCTGAGCCACCACATGCACTGGCCATGATCCACTATACACAGGCCATACACACTGCAGCCATGTAACCATGGAAGGAATGAATCCTGTGAAATCATGAACCAAAATAAACCTTTCCTGACAGCTGCAGTGTGTGGCTCACATGATAGCATGTTTGCCTACCAAGCATAAGGCCCTGAGTTTAATATCCAGTATAGAAACACACACACACACACACACACACACACACACACACACACACACACACACACACACACACACACACACACACACACAAACTTTCCTCCTCCCTTAGTTGACTTTTTTTTTTTTTTTGTGGTCAGTCATGGGGCTTGAACTCTGGGCCTGGGCGCTGTCTCTCAGCTCAAGTGGGTGCTGTGCCACTTGAGTTACATTGCCACTTCAGGTTTCCTGGTGGTTTATTGGAGATAAGAGTCTCACGGACTTTCCTGCCCCAGCTGGCTTTGAACCATGATCTCAGATCTCAACCTTCTGAGTAGCTAGGATTACAGGTGTGAGCCACCGATGCCCAGCCCTTAGTTGACTTTTACAAGTATTTTTGTCACCACAGTATGAACACTGGTGACCCCTGACTGTCTTCCCGGGATATGGTGTCCTTATTGGTCTAAATTCTCCAAGCCCATGCTTCTCTCTCCATTGGGTGAGCCAGGAAAGTTGGAAAGGCTCAAGTGTGAGAATGTCCTTTTCTTATGTGTGAAGAGGCTACTATTTATCCTGGAGAGCAGAGAGCAGCCCCTTTAAACTTTCATTGTGTGCTCAGTTAGGGCTGTCTATCTGCCTATCTGTCTATTATCTATCTGCCTAGCATCTATCTAGCTATCATCTGCTTACCTCATCTATTTGCCTATCTATATATTTGCCTATCTATCTATCTATCTATCTATCTATCTATCTATCTATCTATCTATCTATCTATCTATCTATCTATCTATCTATCTATCTATCTATCTATCTATCTATCTGCCTATCTTTCTTTTATAGATCTATCTAGCTAGATAGAGCTTCTGTGCAGAGAACCCAATGTACTCTTCCATCCCTGAATAGACCTCATAGTTCTTAGGAGTTCCTAGATAAAAGCCTGAGAAATGTTGATTAAAGGCTTCTTGATTCATAGAGAACAGCCTATGCCAAGCTCCAAGATTGGGGAGAGGTGTGGAGGGGAGGGAGTAGGGGTTGGAACTGCATGGAACCAAGTTTCCCTTGGTAAAATGAGTTCAGGGAAAAACACCAGCTGGAAACACAGCAGAGTAAGTGGATTTGCATCAAGATCAGCCCTTCCTGGATGCATCCAGCTCTTCAGCTGTGGAGAGAGCATGCGTTTCCACTGTAGAAATGAAGAGCTAGTTCACGCTGCGAAATGAGTCCACTTGGACACGTCCAGAACACCGTGTGTGCAGGAAACAAGGGGAATTCTTTGTGCTAACATCTGCGCGGTGGCGAGTGACTCATCACTCAGCCGCTTGCGCACAGGGCCTCCTCCACACTTCCGGAAGTCATTCATGAGGTTCTCTGAACAGTGCCTCAAAGGCCTGGTACTCTTACCTCCCCGGCTGGAGTTCTCCTGAGCAGGCTGACCCTCCTCACTCCCCCACCCCAGCTGTCTACAGCACATCTATTTCTTAGGCTCTGAGAAGAACATTCACTCAGCCTTTCCAAGAGCCAACTGCAGTCTCACCCTCTTCTGAGTGAGGATGCACTTACAGTCACCTGGGCCTGCGTCAGGCTGAGTCCAGCCACTCAGCTGCCCAGGTTAACTCTGCACCCGGATGGGGAGAAATTATTTGAATGATTCTGAGAGTGGCTGTTAGGAGGATGAGCAGTGTCCTCATTCTCAGTGAGCTGTATGTCTGCTAAAGGAGTTGGTTTGCCAGAGCCTTATGACGGTTTAGAGGCTGTTACCTGTCAGACGTTTGGGTAATTGGGCAATGATGTTGGTTTGGTGTCAGTCTGACGCAAATTGATGATCACGTGACCACCGAGGTCTTGCTGCCCTTTGATAGGAGCCCCTGCTGCCACAGGAGGAGTCTTTCTGAAGGGTTCCTGTGAAGGAAGAAAGAAGTGTTTGGTGCCTTTCCTCCCCAGTGTGCTCCAGTTAAGACACTTCAGGTTGTATAGGAAAACAAGCTTGGGACACATGGAGCACAACAGGAAAATAATAAAAAAGAAAGCGCATGGTGATGCCTTAGGAAATGGACCCTCTGAGTGCGGTTGTGCAGTCAGACATCCCAAGGACCACAGGCAGGCTGCGGGTGGTGTCAGGGGCCCTCTGTGACTGCTGTCCCCCCATGCCTCCCTTCCCTGTCACCGCGCCCCTCACTCATTCTCTCTCCTCTCCCCACCAGCCTTCACCTCTACTCCCACACCTGCCATGCCCTGTTCCTTAGTTTGCAGGTTTTCTCCACTTCCTGCCACCCTCAGTGCTGTGACTGGTTGTGTCTGGATGATAATTCCAGACCCCTGGCAGAGAGAGAAAGAGAGAGAGAGAGAGACAGAGAGAGAGAGAGAGAGAGACAGAGAGAGACAGAGAGAGACAGAGAGAGACAGAGAGAGACAGAGAGAGAGACAGAGAGAGACAGAGAGAGACAGAGAGAGACAGAGAGAGACAGAGAGAGACAGAGAGACAGAGAGACAGAGACAGAGACAGAGAGACAGAGAGACAGAGAGACAGAGACAGAGACAGAGAGACAGACAGAGAGACGACAGACAGAGACAGACAGAGATAGTGAGAGCATCCTACCTGAGGAGATGTACTGCATTCAGGATACAGGAAAGTTCCTGGTCCCCCCAAGAGCCCCGCCCAACATGGTTCATGCTTTCATTGCCCTCACACAGATGAGAAAAACCAGACTCACTTGCTTTGCTCCAATCACCCAACCTCGCCTACCTTTTCTTCCTGAGAGGAGATGAAGAAGTAATTTTATTTTACATGAAGATCGGTGATATTCAAGTCGCAGCTATTTTTAAGGAATGAAGCTATCTTTTCTTAACCAGGATGCATTGTTTAACAAAATTCTTTTGATTCTGTAATTCTGTCAAAAGGAAATACTCTTTCTCAAAATAAAGTGAGAGTATGTGAGAGTGAAATTTTAGTAGCAGAAAGAATGAGTCTCTAAAATAATCCAGGACACTTATGTAATGAACAGTTTCTTCAGTATTTCTGCATTCAAAAAAGAAATCAAATGTAAGAAAGGAACAGGAAGAGGATAAAACTTAAGGCAAGACAAAGCCAGATGTTTGAGTTGCCTAAGACTTTTCACAAAGATCAAGCAATACAGGAGCCTCACAGCAGATTGGACATCTAGGGAGAAAGTGACAGACCAACCTCAGATCCGAAATTCCTACTAGCTTTCTCATTTTCTCGGTCTGTTGGCATTTTTCTCTGATACGCAATATTGAGGTAGTCAAAACTGAAGTCAAACAGTTTTGTTTTAAAAGTTTAAAGCAACAGTTGAAGACCTCAGAGTGAGAACAACCAGAAATCCACCTCATGACACTCACAGAGCTGTTTACAAAGCCAGAGAAGTATCCTGGCCCATTTGTGCCTGCCTTTCTACCTAAATGCCTGTGTTAAGATAACCAGAGATGCTTCATGTGATTGTTTTGTTTCAAAGCTGGTTGCCTTAATTTCACTAGATCATGCTGACAGTGAGCACAAGCTTACACTTTGTGTTTTGTTTATGATTAGAAACAGCATTGCGGGGAGATCAGGATCAATTCTGATTTAGGTATGTGGCTCAGGAAAGCTTCCCTTGGGTAGATCTCAACTATGGCCTCCATTTTCTTTATTTCTGCCCTCCCCCCCTAATACTTGAGGATTCTTCCCTGTTCTGGGCTATATCATAGTATGATTTGGAAATGTTAATGATATGGTATTCTTGACATGGGAAGGCTTCGTGTGTCTTTTCATTCCTCTACAAAGAAATGCCTAAGCAGTATGCAGACAGTGCCTGCTCTGCCAGCAGCTGTCATCTAGAATATTCTCCAAGTCATGTGCTCATTGGTTGACTCATTGGGTTTTACAAGGAGAAGTTGCTGTGGTTTTCTGGAAAATCCTTTGTAATCTCTTCCAGGTTATTAGTCCAGTAACCCTGGGCATTTAGGAACCAAGCAAACATCCATCAAAATGATGACTTATTTGCTGAGAGCACCTGAGCCACTACCAACAAAGAGTGAGCAGGAGTTTTGCAGGTATACAGTCTGCAGTCAGAGCTCCTCCTCTGCTGCTCCCCTGGTCCTGCTACCACCTGACCCAGTCTCTGTGCCTGCCTAAGTCTTACCAGCTAAGCTTGATGCTGAAATGTGGCTGGGGTGCCCACTCTCTGTGAGAACATCAATGTTCTTCCAGTTCTCCTAGGGACTGTCCTGGGACAAATGAGCTAGAATGGTGGTCATGCTGGAATTGGATCAGATCCAGCTCTGTGGGGGACAACAGCTTCATGGGGAGAAAAGGCATAGTTTTATTTTTTCCCAACAAAATTACATTGGGAAGTCTTTGTTAAAATGGTGACAGCACGAATTTGAATTATATTATTTGAGCTCTCAATACAGTCTATTATACTTAGTTTATTCATTTGAATCCATTTGCTTACTTCCCAGTGTATTTATTTATAGGTTTATAGGTCCATTCTAGCTACCATTTGTGGTATAACCTGTGGTATAACTTGCGTTTCTCTCCATCTTACTTACTTCACCTAAAACTATTTTTTTAAAGTCTTTCCATTTCCTTATGGATAGTGCAATATCATTCTTTCTGATGGAAGAGTAGAACTCCATTGTGTATATATACCACATTTTCTTGATCCCTTTGTTCACCGAGGGGCATCTGGATTGATTCCATATCTTGGCTAAGGTAAGCAATGCTGCAATGAACATGATTGTACTGGTAGCTTTAGTGTGGTTTTGTGTTCTACTGGATAAGTGCCCTGGAGTGGAATTTCTGGGTTATAGGTTCAGTCTTGAGGAACTGCCATACTGCTTTCCAGAGTGGTTGAACAAGCTTACATTCCCATCAACACTAATAGAGTTCCCTTTTGGATGCATCATTGGCAACATTTGTTATTGTTATTTTTCTTGAGACTGGCCATTCTAACAGGGTGAGGTGAAATCTCTGTATTGTTTTGACTTTCATTTCCTTTCTGGCCAAAGATGTTCAACATTTCTTTATGTATTTAAGGGCTATTTTTACTTTTTCTTCTGAGAAGTCTCTCTTAAAGTCATTAGCCCATTTATTAATTGGGTTGTTGTTTCTTTGAAGATTTATTTTTTACAGGTTTAATTTTAATTGGATACCCACATGCAGAAAACTGATAAAACCTCATATATCACTTTGCACTAGCATCAATTCAAAATGGATCAAAGACCTTAATGTAAGACCAGAAACCATGGAACTATTATAGGAAGGTATAGGGAAGCACTAGGGCTCCTAGACACAGATTGAATATTTTTTTTAGTAAAGATCCAGAGACAAAAGACACCAAAGACTGGATAAATGGGACTGCATAAGTATATAGATAATAAGCTAAATAGCTCACAGCGTGAGAGACTTTTTTTTTAACCAGTTATACATCAGAAAAGGGCCTCATATCCAAAATATACTTAGAGCTCGAAAAATTAAGCTTCAATTTTTTCATTTTAAAGTAGTCAGGAACTACTATCTTATTTTAAAATAACCAGTGTTAACTGAAAAAAAGACAGGAAAGATAACATTAGGATAGCAAATTGTAGTTTGCTTTCATGTCACTTGCATGCTCTGCTCTTAAGTACATTTTTATTAGCAAAGTTATTGTTTAGGGTTCATTTTTCATAAATTACAACTACCCTAAGGAGTTTGTCTCTAATGAATACATACTGACAGCATATTTTGCTTAGCAGCCTGTCTCAATTTTCCACACAATGCAAACTGCTTAAAATAGCTTTTCTTTGCAGGGCCATTAGTGCTTTGAAGTCAATTAAAAACACACAGGTTATAAGTAGAGAAGAAGGAGCAATCTGCTAACCTGACAAGGATCTTGGGAAATTTTTTGCATGAGCACTGCATATTGCAGTTGTGAGTGTATTATAAGTGGACCAAAAAAATCTGGGAAAATGTTTAGAAGTGTGAGCACTTTATGTATTTATTGAGTGCTATAAGAAAGCTTGTTTCCATCAGCATCCAATAACACTTCCACTTTATATAAATTGGTAAGCTTCTTTTTGGTGGATTTGAGGTGACATAGATATAAAATGATCTCAGATCAGCAGATACATATTCAAGTGGCATGACCTGGTTTACCTTGTTTTCTCCTCCCTTCTTTCCTTCCTCCCACCCTCTCTATTCCCTCCTTCTCTCCCTCCATTCCTCTCTTCTGCCCTTTCTTTTTCACTTCCTTTCTTTTTCTGGTGGTACTAGGTTTTGAACTCTGATCCTTGTTCTTGCTAGATCAACACTCTACCATGTGAGCCACACACTGGGTTCCCTTTTCTCTTTTTTCTTAGGTGGGAGGAAACCTTTACATGTAGGTGCTGGGAGTTTAGAGTCTGTTTTATTTTCTATATGTGCCTCCCCCAGAAATACTTATTTTACCTTTACTATGTAATACTATTTAAGTAGCTATCTACATCATCTTGATTCTGGATTGATCTAGGCAAGAAGGGAAAACCATTTCTGAAATGGTCTTCCTTACTCTTTGATGATTTTAGTGTAACTTCAGACTTCAAGAGGAATATTCTCTGTGTTATCCAGTCGGACTTAGGTAGGAAAATTCAGGAAAGTTGTGCTAGATACACTGTTGTCACCAGTAGTCCCCAAACCTTTGAGGCTTAGGCCAGCAGAAGTGTTTCTTTCTCTCACTCAACTCTGTCTACCTGGAGCACATTGCATGGGACTCAGCTGCACAGTCACTTGGGGGTCTTTGGCTGATGACTCATTTCCTGTCACTTCACCATCTGGACTATGGGACATCCGCTGTTGCCATGAAGGGGAAGAAAAACACTGGAGAACTCAGCCTGAGTTGGAACCTTTCAGGGATGACACATGTCACGTCCCATGGGGCTGGTTGTGACTGGGCTGGGATGTGTAGGGGAGGAAATGGACAGAAAAATCACACCTGAGCGAGTCTGTCTGTCTTTGGATTCAAGTCTGAGTTAGGATTATAAATGGTGGCCCAGAGAAGCTTCATTACAGTCTGTCACGTTGTTTTTGGGAGTCCAGGGGGATCCTTCTTAGGGATTCAAGGTTGGTTATAAGGAATCCAGCATAGACCTTTGAGCTTGGAATTTCCAGTGCCCAACACAACCTTGATACTGAAAGTACAAGGAGAAAAGTCTCCTCTAGTGGACTTTCTTGGGGAGCTACATTCTCCTGGGTGGACTCACATAGAAGAGTTGCTGCATCCCAGACAGGAGGTCAGCAGAGGACCAGCTCCTGGGCCACTTTAGCTGGGTTCTATCCCTTTCTGCATCCAAATGAGTGGGCTTTATTGTGAGGCCCAACTGGTGATAAGATAGCTCCAGGTGCACTGGCTTCTTATCTGGAGAGACTCAAGCCCAGTGGGGAAAAGCCAGTGTCTTCCAATAATTTTCATTCCCATTGCACTGATGTAGGCCTGGTGCTCACTACCCAGGCTGACTGGGCCAATGCAATGTGCTCATTGGCTCAGGCTAGGGTCGCATACTCCACCCTTGGCTCACTGAGTGTGAGGACAGGGACTTGGAGCTCCCTGTCCTCAGATGTAAAACTGCATATCAGTGAGGGACACAAGCTAGTCATGCATTTCCTAGAGCTTCTTACCTGAAGAACAAACCTTAAGACCTGTTGCATAGCCTATCCACTCTTTCATTCAATGGAAGCACCTGGCATCTCTTTAGCACATGTATTATGGTCTTTTATGAGCCAGGCATGGTGCCAGTGTGCAAGAAGATAGAGGTGAGTTATACTCAGCTCTGCCTACACACAGTTTATAATCTAGTCGGGTTGTCATGGCAACTGTCTAGTGCACACTCAACGGTGTCTATTTGACTCATTTTTTGAGTGTTTTTTCAAGGCTAGGGATTACACTAGAGAGGAAGTGCTCCTCTCTGTCTCTACTTGTCTTCCCCTGGGAAGGCATACCAGACAAATCTGTGAATTGCTGGGGCAAAGAAATCTGAGACCATGGAGCCCTCTGTTCCTATGTCTTATTTTCTCCTGGAAAAAAAAAAGAAAGCCTGACATTTAGTTTATAATGATTAAACGCCAAACTGCCCGAGTAATTAGCTAGTTATTTACCTAGATCTATGCTGAGTCCAAGTAAGTACATTTTTAAAAATTTGGGGTGAATATAGTATATTCTGCTAGCTAAATATACACTAAATATGTGTCTTTTAATTGAACATTAGAATGTACACTATGATATTGCCTTCAGTTTCTGTTCAGTCTAAGTAAAGATTAATTAATCTCAGGAATAATATGAAATTCTGACTCTCTTTTATAGGCTCTTGCAGAGAACTCTGGGCTAAATTGTATCTGGATTTCCTCTTCTCCTTGAACATACAGGAAAGTTAAATTTCCCAGCCTGCACTGCAGTTTTCCAGGATCATGTGACTGCTTTCCTGAGTCACTCTGTGGAGACCTGTCCACCATCTGGCATTGTATTAATGTGATTATGCATTTGTTGTCTGTCTCACTAGCATAGTAGGTCCACAGTATGCAGGTGTCTTTCTTGTATATTGATTTACATTCTTTGTCTACATGTGCAATATGGTGGTATGGCAGGGACATAAATCAGTTCTACTTTTTAGTTTTTCAAGGCCCTGCACATTGATTTCTGTAGTGATTGAGTTAGTTTACATTCCTATCAATAATGTATGAGAGTTCATGTCTCCTCCACTCTCACCAGCATCTGTTGCTGTTTATTTCTTTTCTTCTTTTTCTTTTTCTTTCTTTCTTTTTTTTTGTCAGACGTGGGACTTGAACTCTGGGCCTGGGGGCTCTCCCTCAGCTCTTCAGCTCAAAACTAGTGCTCTACCACTTGAACCACAGCACCACTTCTGGTTTTCTGAGTGGTTTATTAGAGATAAGAGTTTCACAGATTTTCCTGCCCAGGCTGGCTTTGAACCAGGATCCTCAGACCTCAGCCTCCTGAGTAGCTACAACTACAGGCATGAGCCACCAGAGCCCAACTACTGTCTGTTTTTTTGATGGCTGCCATTTTGACTTGGGTGATATGGATTCTCAGTGTAGTTGTGATTTGCATTTCCTTCATGACTTAAGGAGGCTGAACATTTATCTCTTCATTAATTGATTAGCCATTTGTTACCTCATTCTTTTAAATACTAGATAAAATTCCAGGTTTTCTCCAATTTACTCATTTCTCAAATGATGTACATACAAATAACAGTTCTTTTAAAAGAAAGAAAAATGGTGCTACAATGAAAGTCTTAAAAATATACATTTGCATTCATTTTTTAAAAGCAATTGAACTAATGTTTGTTTATAAGGGAAAGATTCCTCTTTCCTTGATTAGAAGAGGCCTGAGAACAGGCTTGGTAGTTTTTCATTATAACAAGCTGATGCTTTTCAATTTTGTTTTCTTTTTGTCTAATTAATCTTCTAACATGTAGAGTTGAATCTTTCAGTAAAGTGGGCTTTCTATGGCTGAATTACCTGTGAATCACTTGACATGGTCCTAATCCATTGCCCTAAGTGTATAATCACATTAACTCTGCAGAGAGTTGGCTGTGGAGAGAGAAGAGGAAGAGGTCAACCAACATCAGTTCTATGAGTGCATACAGGTTGTACAAGGAGTTTATTTCTATACTTGCAAAATCATCTACTGATGATTATTATCAAACCCACTCCCGCTATCAATCTCCCTTATTCCTTCCCTCTCCTTAAAATAATTCCAACAGGCTTCATTGTACTATTCTCACACATGCGTATGAGTGTCTACTCCAGGAAGTGGCAACTGGTGTTCTGTATCTGTACACTTTGGTGCTATTTGTCACAAATCTACAGATACACACTATCTGTTGTGTGACAGAAGTTCCAATCTATATGCAAGGAAAAGAAAACCCCAAACCTTGAACAATTGTAGGTAATGACACTGGTCTATTTGATCTTTTTAAGATTTTATTTTGTCTTTTTAAATGTAAGTGATAGAAGCTTGGCTAAGAAAAAAATAAAATATTGAGCAGGTGCTTGTCAGTAGTTCCTGCCGGCGCCACCCACACACCCTGATATTTCAGGGCTGGAGCTCATTCGCACTCTACAGGCTCTTGAAGGCATGACTCAGCTGTCATGGGTGCCAAGACTTCACTAAGTGTAATCTATCTCTGTGGCCCACCATCAAGACGTACTAAGGCTGAACTGGACTAGGGAAACAGAAGATGAGACTTAAAGGACACGCTAGACCCAGAAATGTAGGAATTGTAAGAACACCATTTATAGAGTCCCAGTTATTTACCCAGTCCCTGGAGAAGTTGCTCTATTTGCCACACGTCTGATCTTTCCACTTACCCATCAGGCTTTTAAATTCCAATTTGTAGGTGGCAAAATAAACAAATAAGAGTATATTTTTATCGTAGACTGTAATGACCAGTAATTGGACATAGCTAGGCATTCCTGACCACAGGAATAGGAGCAAAGGTCACAGAAATCATAGGCAATTGTATTTCTTTGTATCAATCCAGAGAGGTAGAAAATGCTAGAAAGTAAGTGGCCTAAGTACAAGTGGATGGAAAAACAGGGAGTGATTCTAATCAGAAGCAAAAACTAGAACAGGCAAAAGATGAGATAGAGGTCTTCGCTTGTAAGCTGACTAAAAAGCTCTAGCCTCTTGCCTGAAACAACAACAAAAACCATTTCTTTTAAGAAACAAAGGTTTCTAAGACACTGGATCCTACAGAGGTGGGCAAGAGAAACAAGGGAGCCATGCATATGCCTCAGCTTACTGAGCATCTCCAGACTAGTACAAGGAGAGGGGGACCTGGTAGAGTGCAGAAGATTCTTGGATCTAAGAGAATCAAGATGGGCGTAAATTTTAGGAAAGGGGTTGGGAGAGGGGTGTTAGCTTTCTGTTGTGATCACAAAACGCCAGATACAATCAGTTTATAAAGATAGAAGGTTTGTTTTGTCTCATGGGTTTGGAGGTTTCAGCCCAGGGGCTTTGGTTTTGGAGTGATTAAGCACATCATGGTGGGTAGGAGTTTGTGTCAGAGCAGCACTGCTTGGGTCATGGCCCGGCATCAATAGAAAGCATGGGCAGGGCCAAAGGTTCTGAAATCCTCTCTAAGGGCTCATCCCTAGTGGCATAAAGAGTTAGGCAGCACATCTTAAAGGCTCCAACAGCTGCTGGTAGCGCCCTGTGTGGGCTGAGAGGCCTCTTGATCTCCAGTTTGATCGTTTCCAAGGATATCTATCTCTCCATTGAGATCTGTTTCATGTCTTGCCTTGACTTCTTCACTCCATCAGTTTTTTTTTCTGCTGTGTATTCTTTGTTCTCTTTTAGCTATTTTAGCTTCGATTCTCCTTGAGCTCAATTAGCTTTTTATTTGTATTCTTGTGGAACTCATTTAGCTTTTTATCTGTGTTCTCATTGAATTCCTTTATGTTTTTGTTTGTATACACTTTGTTTTCATGTGTTTGCTTGTAGATGTACTCATTAATTTCATTGAAGATGTTTATCAACAAATCCTTTGAGCTCAGTGTATGGAATTTCTCCACATTGTTGTCACTCTGATCCTTTGTTTTATAGTTATTCATTTTTGGAGGTGTTGTGTTTCCCTGCTTTTTACCTATTGGAGGACCCTTTGTAGTTTAGGATTTTAACTGTCTGAAGCCTTCCCATTGGATTCCTCTCTGTAGTCTCAGTGGAGTTGGTATTAATAGGGTTGATGGGCTGTTTTGTTTTTGTTTTTTGCTGTTGGTGTGGGGGTGTACTTAGTTCTAATAACCTTTCCAATTCAAAACCCAACAAAATACATACAGTGAGATACCATTGTAGGTTCCATGTAGTGCATGCTGAGTTTTTGTACTGAGCACATCAGCACTATGCTATTAAGAGTAGGGATGTAGAGAAAGGAATATAAAGTAAAAAAGATGGTGGTAAAGTAAAGAAGAGGCTGGTCTCAAGTCGAGAGCCTCTGGGTATCAGCCTCCTGAGTAGCTACGAGTCTAGGCATGAACCACAGGCATCTGGTTGGCTTATGCTTTCTTTTGTTAATATGAAACCATCTAGAAAAATAACAGCAAACTTAGCCTGTTCAGTGCTGTGCCGGCCACCCATGCTAAGTGCTTTACATAGATGAAACTTACACCATTTGCTCAACTCTGTGACAGCTAGTGTTTTTGTCCAGCATATTTAAAAAAAAGAAGATGTTGTCTCTCTGACTCTGGAGCTGTGTTTCTATCTTCAAAATTCCTAACAAGAATTGTTCACTTCATCTTCTTGTTCTCAGAGCCTAGCACATAATAGGAGCTTAATGAATGCTTACTGAACTCAGTCAAGTAATGTGTGACTGTTAGTGTGGGCACACCTGTTTTTTTTAAAATTTAATTTAATTTTATTTGTGAACATACTGTACAGAGGAGTTACAATTACATGGGCAGGATAATGTGTACATTTCTTACCAAGCATTGCAGCCTCCTCCTGTGTTTACCCTTCACATCCCTTCCCAGCCTCCCCCCTCCCCCCCAATCCCAATCCTTCTCCTTCCCCCCCTTCCCCCCCCCCCCCCCGCACCGACATTGTAAAGCTCGTTTTGGACATGACAACTTGTACTTCTCATTGTTGCAACAGGTCCACCTGTATTTTTGTTAGTGTCTGGATACCTAGTTGGACAGAACACACAACAGTAGGTATGAGAAGACAGGAGAAAGAGGGAAGTTAAATATGGATGAATACTTACAATGGAAGGGCCCAGAGAGAATGAGAGATCTGCAGGCATGAGTTTTAATTTTTCTACTGTCTGCTTGGCTCTCTCCTTCCTCTAAATAGAGTCTCAATAGTTGAGAATAATTCATGCTTTATTAAAAACCCACACTATGTGTGCTGGCCCTGGAAGAAATTCTCTCATTACATTCCCGATTTCTTTTTAATCTTCTTCTGGAAAGATGAGTGAATTTCCTTACTTAAGCCAAAAGTTGGACCCTGCTTTAATGATAAGAAAATTTCCAGGATATAAAGGATCTTTAGCCTGGAAATAACAGCCACACTTACTTGTTCTGTTCTTTGTAATTGAAACATATCAATTAGATACTGTTAAAGAGCCCAATACAAACGGTAAAGATTCTCAAGGAAATGAGCTTTTGCCTGGGGAAAAAATAAACCTCTCCCACTTTAATATTACTGCTTCTTTCTGTAATGACACAGGTTTAGCTTCAAGACGCCATTGACTGCATTATTCAAACGTGGTTTACAAAAGAGTTTTGATCTCTGGCTTACAGCTTTCGAAGCCAAGGGAATCCTAACTAGCATGAAACTCACTTGGAGATGGTGTGGATTCTGAATCAGCCCGAGGGCAGGACTGCTAATTCCTGTCATAGGAGGCCTCAGTTAGCAGGCCTCCCTGTGGGTGTCACTGAACAGATGCCTCCACTATCTGCACTGCAATGCGAACCTCCATTCAATGCAGAGTCATTGTTAATGACATCAGTGAGTTGGAGAGAGGAAGCAGCCCTGCAGACACACACAGCAACTAGCCAGCCCAAAGCCAAGCGGCCAGGGCAACCAGCAGAAATATTTAAGGGAGGGATTGGACCTGAACAAGCTCTACCTTTGTTTCCCACAGTGCCATTCATCAGCCTCAGACATGATGATTTTAGACCACTGAAATACGGAAGACATCAAGTATGCAGGTGTTCTAATGCAATTAAGCCTCATTTATTTTTGTACTTTACTTTCATTCAGTTGAGTTGAAGTTCTCTAAGCCCCATAGACACAGGATTATTTTAGGTATTTAAAATTTCTATACACGTCTCCTGGGAGAAGATCACTAAACCCTGGATGTATAGAACTGTCTAAAATCTGCTTATTTACTTCAGTGGGGGAATTTTCCCCATGATTAAATGATTCATTTTGTGCAGGGCTTATGTCTGAACTTAACTAAGATTTCTGTATTTCAGTTATTAAAGCAGAAAATTCTAGTGTGCAAGCAGCTACAACCCAGTCGGGCAGTTGCTTGGCTCTTAGAATATCTTATAGCCATCAGTAACTGCTTTAATGAGAAGCTAGAAAGCAACAGCCAAAGAACTCAGGTTATTCTCCATATGCAGGGGACAAGACTCCTGCCTTTGCACCACGGACTTGTGGGCTTTTCCAGAATACATCACTCGGCTAGCGACATGCTTCTCCATCTCCATTTCTAACAGAACAGCTATTAGAGGGAAAGCCTTGCTCTCAGCAGCTAGAGAACAATGCTCTTGTGGAGGCACTGTCTTTGAGAACATCTTTAGAATTCCTACAGCTTTACAGTAAGCATGAATGCTGCTATTTGGGGTGTATGGCTTGAGATTGGGTAGGGAGGGGCTTTGAAAAATAGGCCTTGCTCTTTGGAATCATGTGAGGAACCTTTGATGATTATGAAAAAAAGAGGAATCGTATCTTTTCCCAGATATGGCACACATTCAGGATTGAGAATCATTGATTAATCTAATGGGTCAGAATACCAGAGGGGAAGTTAGTCGTATTATGATTTAAATGATGTAGAGAAGGCTCATATCCTGTGTCTCTTTAGGCTGTTTACACAGCAAAATGGGAAATGATAAGGAACTTAATTCAGCCCTAAATTAAGCCCTAAACCAGGTACTTCTTTGGGGGTGAACACACACACACACACACACACACACACACACACACACACACAATTTCACTCAACATAGAGTTCACAGAGCATCTGTGGGAATGTGGCAGAGGATTTTCTTTTGTTGGTGTTGTGTGCTCCCATTGGTGTTTGTTTGCATATGCACTTTAGGGGGCTTTTATTCAGGCACAATCTAGAATTAATGAAGATTTGCTCATTAATCAAATCCCTTTGGATTTCATAACCATGTGTGAGTCTTCCCAGATTTGTATTTCAAAGCAGCAAGCCCAGTCTGCTGCCACGCTTACATGCCAGCTCCTGCAATCAAGGATGACTTAAGTCCAGAGATGAGTCTCTAATGTGGTATTCCATGGTGTGACAAAGCTAAAGCAAAATAAAAAGAATTCATGTACAGATTGACTGGGTTCAAATTCCAGCTCTTTTATTTACTAGGAGTGGGCCTTGGGCCAAGTTGCTTTGTAGTTTTGAGCCTCATGTTTTTCTGGGTACAACTTATGCAAAGTACCATCCAATTTCAGGACTGTGAGAAGCAGGTGCAATTAAGGTTCCAGTAGCCTCCTCGACTCCCTTTTCTCTACCCCGTGGTGCTCCTTTCCCTGCAGAAATTGTGTCAATAATGCAGTCATGGGCATTCTCCGAAACACTGATAGACAGGCTGGCCTGAGCTCAGACATCATCCTGGGCTGCTTTCCCTTCTTGGAGGAGCAGAAGCCGCCTCTCACAGTACTACTTCCTATGGGGTACTTCCTTGAGGAAAATGAGGAACACATGTATTCTTTTGGCCAGGGCCTTCTGTGTTTAGCTTTTCTTTTCTTTTTTTGCCAGTCCTGGGGCTTGAACTCAGGCCTGGGCACTGTCCCTGAGCCTCTCTGTGCTCAAGGCTAGCACTCTACCACTTGAGCCACAGTACCACTTCCAGCTTTTTCTGTGTAGGTGGTGCTGAGGAATCGAACCCAGGGCTTCATACTTGCTAGACAAGCACTCTACCACTGAGCCACCTTCCCAGCCCTGCCTTCTGTGTATAGAAATACAAAATCCTTCTGCACCAGGCCTCAAGTGATGACAATGAGGAAGGAACTAGGAATCTCCTTGGCTAACAGTTGCTCTTTCTAAGACCAGCAGTAAGTCAGATGATTACTTGTCTGTGGGTTTTCTCAGCTGTGGCACTGCACACATGGAGGGCTGCTTGTGTCTCTCCTGCAGGGAGGGGGTGTGTTCTGGGCATTGCTAGATGTTACTCAGCTCCTACCATCTACGGGTCAGATGCCAGTGGAGTCTTTTCTTTTCTTTTCTTTTCTTTTTGTTGGTCTGGTCATGGGTCCTGAACTCTGGGCCTGGGCACTGTCCCTCAGCTCTTCAGCTCAAGGCTAGCACTTTACCACTTGAGCCACAGTGCCACTTCTGGCTTTTTTCTTTTTGCTTATGTGGGGCTGAGGAATCGAACCCAGGGCATCATGCATGCAAAGCAAGCGCTCTACCACTGAGCCACCTTCCCAGCCCTGCCAGTGGAGTCTTTTGTAGTTCTGACAACCAAACATGGCTCCAGAGATTCCCATCATCCCCTGGGTTGCAAGATCATGGCCACTTGGCAATCTCTGACTCAGAGGTGGTGCTGCAGATTATGGAGAAAGCCCTCAGCATTCACCCCTCAGCCCATTTCTGCTACTGAGGAATCAAATGTCAGACCGTCGTGATCTTAAGGAGTGTGTGTGCTGTAGTCATTACCAGCCTTTCAGAGAGAGAAAAGCAGTCCTGTCAGATCTTTCTGCTTCCTGCCTTTTTCTATTGCATTGAGCTTAAATTATTCAAAATTCAATATGGCTTGGAGGTGTGTGTGTGTGTGTGTGTGTGTGTGTGTGTGTGTGTGTGTGTGTGTGTGTGTGTGTGTGTGTGTGTGTGTGTGTGTAAGAGAGAGAGAAAAATCCCTAACTTTAAACCAGAACAAACTCAAATTTGAACCTTCTGAGTCCACTCAAAATGATAGCATAGAGTTACATATTCAGGTTGCCTGCAAAGAAAGAAAAGATCAACACCATCCACACATACTTCTGTGTGTATCAAAGTGAATCAATTGCCTGGTGGCTCACAATTGAATATAATGTCTTGATTCTTAATTTCTCACCTATATTAGTGATAGCAGGCCACTCTGTCCTCTACATCCTGGAAACACAGCCTTTCCTTAACTTCCTCTCAGAATTTATGACAGCAAATGTTAACTCATGTCCTAGATGCCACCCCCCCATCTCAGTCGTAATGGAATTGATCTCCTGATCCTTGCCTGAGCGCTGAATACAGATGCTCTAAGCTGCCTTGAACCTTTAAGAATAATAGCAAATTATACCTAGTCTGTAAATAGGAGATGAGGGGTTTCCCCTCCCTCCAGTTGCTTTCCACAGACTTTAATATACGAGTGAGTGATTTATAACACTAGTGACAAAGCCGGAGCACAGCTTGAAATTTTTTTATAACGGCTGTAATACCACATCTATCATAATGAAAAATGTCTACGAAATCATTTTCTGCCAAAGAACATCTTCCCAGATTCTATTAAGAACTTGCTATCTGCGTGAACACCACATCTTGCTGAAATACATTGCTTTAAAATGGTCCTCATGGGCGGGGCCTGATGTAGCCTTTGCAGTGACTAAAATCCCAATCAACAAAGGTGTTGGTGAACTCTCCAGGGAAGGAAATTAGGAGAGTAGAAGAGAATGTGGAAAAAATGTATTTTTTGTTGTTAAATAAACACAAAACACCAACTAAACCAAAACACCTCCCCCGCCACCCTAATTCCACCAGGGTGTTTCTAAATGTGGCAGTCAAGTGGGTTCAAATTCTATTGTGTTTTCAGTTCTCCTCATGATTACCTAGGAACCATTAACTTCCTGTTGTTCCCAATTTTTAAATGAATATAATCGTCCTGCCTGCCTATTATTTTTTGTTACTCGTTCTGCAGTTATCTCTGGCTAAAGAAAAGGCAACGAACTTCACCGAGGTTTGCATCCTGGTTGAACAGAACCATCTGTGCTAGTCAGATTAGCTTTAGTTTTCTCAAGAACTAAGAGAGTTAGTGAATACTGGTCAAAAGTTCCATCTCTTTGTAGGAGCCTCTCAAAAAAGTCAAGTTTCTTTGCCTGCCTCTGCCATCATCAAAGAAGTCTGCAGGGAAGAAGATAGCAGGGAGGCGCGGGCTCTAGAAAGGGCAGCCAAAAGCCTCTTGGCTTCATCATCATTTGAAATAAAATTTTCACTCTTTAGTTTATAGTGAGCACCCAGCAATCCCACTTTTGGGCATTTACCCAAATGATCACAAACAAGACCATACTAAAGCTACCAGCACAACTATGTTTATTGCAGCATTGTTTACCATAGCTAAGATATGGAACCAACCCAGATGCCCCTCAGTAGATGAATGGATCAAGAAAATATGGTATATATATATATATATATATATATACAATGTAATTCTATGCCTCCATCAGAAAGAATGACGTTGCCCTATTTGTTAAGAAATGGAAAGACTTGGAAAAATTATATTAAGTGACGTAAGCCAGGCCCAAAGAAATATAAGTCCCAGGGTTTCCCTCATTTGCAATAACTAGTATATGTCTGAGTCAAGCAGAAAAGGTCAGATAAGTTGATGTTAGGGGAATGAACCCCAAGATAAGTATTCAAATTTTTTTCTTTCATGCAATTGTTTCTAACATATTTATAAGATGATTTCTATGTTGCTTTGTATGTCCCTCCCCCACGGTATAACCCCTGTTTTTCACTGTATTTGATGTTGGTATAATTTGTGGAGGGGAAGGGCAAAAACAAATCATTTAACTAGGGATACAGGCGGACCCATTGCAACAATGAGATGTACAAGTCGTTATGTTGAACAATGAACTTTATGACTTTGGTGGGGGGCGGGGAGGATTTGGTGGGGGAGTGGGGGAAGGATGGGAAGGAATGGGAAGGGGAAACAAAGAGGAAGCAACAATGCTTGATAAGAAATGTACTCGTTGCCGGGCTCTGGTGGCTCACGCCTGTAATCCTAGCTACTCAGGAGGCTGAGATCTGAGGATCGCGGTTCAAAGCCAGTCCGGGCAGGAGAGACCGTAAGACTACTATCTCCAATAAACCACCAGAAAACCGGAAGTGGCGCTGTAGCTCAAGTGGTAGAGCGCTCGCCTTGAGCTGAAGAGCTAAGGGACAGCGCCCAGGCCCAGAGTTCAAGCCCCACGACCGACAAAAAAAAAAAAAAAAAAAAAAAAGAAATGTACTCGTTATCTTGCCCATGTAACTCCTCTGTACAGTATTCTCACAATAAAAAAAGAGAAAAAAATACTGGCATTAAGGTTATTTCATCTGTGGTTTTTATGCTGAAACGTTTGGGGAAGGACTTTTAAATAGTAAGCACTAAAATGACATTCATCAATATTCATTTCTGAAGAGAGGGAGAATTGTACAAGCAGGTCCTTTTAGCATATTTCAATTGTACAATACTAAGGTATATACTAATATGTATCTTCATATATCCTAATATATATATATATATATGTATATATATATCTGGGTTTGGGTTTTGTTTTCTGCACTTCTTAAAAAAAATCTTGCTAGTGCTTTCTTCACTACTCCGTTACCTCATCTGTAAAATGAGATTCTGCATTGCTGTGACACCTGCTTCATTTATGATGAGACATCTGGAAGTGGCCTGAAAGGCGTGATGTGATGATGCTCTGGTGCAAAGTATGGGCAGGAGGTTGATGCTCTGCAGGCTCTTGCTGGCCTGGACTTTCCCACGCTTGGTTGAGGGAAGCCCTGTCCTTGGTGCTGAACCTCACTGGTCGCTGTGCTCAGCCTGCAGTTTACAGGAGACACCAGCAAACCACGCCAGAATGCCACAACACCCTCTCCTCCACGACTTCTTTCCATTTTCAGTAAGTTTTTTCTCTCTTTCTATATATATGCAGAGCTCTGGAATAAGTAAAGTCATAATATTTGTTTTGGAGAAGCTCTTCCCTTTTCTGACTTTCTTTCCTGGGGAAGGTGCCTGGATGTTTGGGGGGAATGAACCTACTTTATCAATACTTAGTCTGACCTTAATTCTTATACATGTCAAAGACTATCAATGAAAGAAACTCATGGAACCCTAACTCAGTGACCTTCCCTGGGTTCGTTTTGTGTGCCGAATGCTCTGTATGGAATGCAGTGTGTTTATTTCACTTAGCACTCAACGACCCTGCAGAAGGCCTGATCATCCTCCTTCCACAGTGGATACAACCTGAACTTGCTGAAAATAAATAATGTGTTATTCTCCACAAAGGCCCAGTTATCTCAAGTCTGTTGTCCATATATTCACTTTTTTCCTCCTGATTTTCAGTCTAGGAAAGGGGAATGTTTCCGGATAGGATTTCTAGTCAGTTCATCCACCTTTGTGGCTGTGGTTATAGTTCTCATGGTCTTTGTCTGGGGATAATCAATAGCAGTAGATTATTTGTTGTTTGAGCTCCAAAGGCTTCCCTATTTTTCTCACCATAAAAACATTCACATCAGAACTATGATCAAGGTGTTGCTAATTTTTGGAAGCCTCAAAGTCACTTGGCAGTTGTAATTTGTGAGTTGAATATTGATTTTACGTATGACACCTCAATTGACACTTGTCATAATTCTGTGAGGTGGGGAGGGTCATCTGCATGTCCCTCATTTTCCATAAGAGAAGGCCAGACTCAGGTGCTGTGAGTCATACACACTCGTTGATTAAAAAAAATCTGCTGCTTAGTACAAAGATGCTGGTGTTTTCAAATTCTCAAAGATCTGCTTTCAGACTCATTGTGGGATATTTGTATTTTGTCTAGTCTCATGTATCATTGTTTGTTGATCTGCATATTTTTGATGCATGGTATAAAAGTCTGGTTTCAATGAATGCCTTGTTCTGGAACTGACAGCCAAGCTGTTAGCAAGCAAATCTCTACACCCCGCAACAGAGCGGATAAACCACGCTTGTCTCAGGTGGAAATTTCCCTTCAATTATCAGGTCTAGGAAATTCTTGGACATTTTACATTCGCTAGGAGATGTGCTACTCTAGAACAAAGAAACCTCATAACTCTATGCGTGTATTCATACATGCATCAAACACAAACTAAAACTATATGAATATCAAGTATTCTGTACTGCTTGTGTACTTGATATTTTTCATGAATACTTTTGAATACATATTTTATTGTTATTGTAAATTTGCAAATATTTTTATGTATGAACGTGTGACTTTCAGTCCCTATGTTTGCACTTTCTTAAAGGGATACACCATGAGTTGTCAAATTCTCCAACTGTAGTATTGGGTAAAGTTTTGAGTATTTCTTTAGGATAGACTGTAGGGAATTTAAGAAAAGAAGGAAGTTAAGGGAAGCATATTGAACATGTTAACGTGGGTAGTGAGACTGCTGAATTGTGAGTACTGAATTGTGAGTCCTTTAGCACACACAAGACTTCTGTCCCTAAGTACTCCCTGTGCCCCTTTGAAAATAATCTCCTGTATCCTCAGCTGAAGGAAATTTCTGATCTACCTTCTATTATTAGAGTTTTGCCTTTTCTAGAAGTTTCTATAAGTGAAAGGATATATGTAGTCTTTTGCATCTGTTTCCATTCAGCATGGTGGTTTGGAGACCCGTTGGTGTTGGTGCACATGCATTGTTGCGTGTCCACAGTTTGCTGTGATATTCTGGCATGGCTAGCCCACAGCTTGTTTATTGAGCTACCTGTTGATGGACTTTTGGGTTGATTTTGTTTATAGTTATTAAAACCGTAAAGTTCTCCATGTGATCACACATTCCATTGATCTTAGGTAGATACCTAGAGGTCACTGGAATTCATGGGTAGCACCTTTATAAGAAATTACCAGGCTGATAACTAACATCTTTCATATGAGAACTGTAGTTGCTTAGCATAGTTTCATGTTTCGTGTGTGGTGCTGGAGATCGTACCCTGGACCTCAGACATACTCTTCTGTTGAGCTGACCTCTAGTCCTGGTTGCTCCATATTCTCATTACATTTGTTGTATTTGTCATTTTAGCTTAAAAGTTTCTTTGTTGGCAGTGTCATCTCCTTGTAATTTATTGTTCAATTTACACACAGCAACATTAATGTAGCAGCAATTTTGGCCAGTGTACAACTTAATGAACCTTCACACATTTTTTGGTAAGTAATGATATTGAACATTACTCTGTGCTCACATTTTAACTCACATATTATCTTTAGAGTTGGAACTGTTCAAATATTATGCCAATTTAAAGCTTTTTGTCTTATTGTTGACTTGTGTGAATTCTTTACCTATTATGGGTAAAATTTCTTTATCAGATTCATGTTTTGCACATATTTTCTCTTAATTTATTGTTTCATTTTTAATAAGTGAGGTCCAAAGTATTAATAAGTGAAGTCCAAAGTACTAATTTCCATGAGATCCAATTTATCACTTATTCTAATTTATACTTTTGGAGCTCATCTAAGAAAATTTTGCCTGGCAGATTTTTCTTATTTATTTATTTATCTATTTATTTTGTATTGCTAATCCTGGGGCTTAAACTCAGGGCTTGGCCACTGTTCCTGAGCTCTGTTGCTCAATGTTAGTGCTTGACCACTTGATCCACAGCTCCACTTCTGGGTTTTGGTGTTTAACTGGAGATGAGTCTCATGGAGTTGCCTGTCTGGGCTGGCTTTGAACAATGATTCTCAGATCTCAGCCTCCAGAGTAGCTAGGATTATAAATTATTTATTGTAAGCCACTGGCATTATATAGGCCTCCATATATATATATATATATATATATATACACATACATATACATATACATGTATGCATATATACATATATACATATTGGAATTAGCTCATCTCTATGAAACTTTCTGCTAAGAATGTACTTAGAAGTGCCTTAAATAGATCAATAAGGGAATGACTGACATCTTAATATTGAGTGTTCCAGCCCATCACATGATATATCCTTCTGTTTATTTAGATCCTTTAAAATTCTTTCAGTAATCTTTTATGGTTTTTAGTGCCCAAGCCTTGCTTATACTTCCTTAAATGTATTCCCCAATATTTCATGTTTTTGATGCTGCTTCAGTTTGAACTTTTACATTTCAGTTTTAAATTTGCCTGCATTAATATATTGACTTTTAAATGATTTTTGTACATTGACCTTGAATTGTGAAGACAGAAGTTTCTTAAGCTTATTTACTACTTCTAGTGTATATTTTTAAGTAGATTCCTTAGAATTTCTCCCACGTTGTTTGTCAACAGAATACGTTATTTTTTCACAATCCATGCACACATTATCTTTTTGTTGTTGCTCTGTTGGGATGCCAACACTTCCATATAAATAGGGGTGGTAAGATTAAACATCCTGGCCTTGCTCCTGGTATTAAGGCTAAATAGCCAGACTTCCAACATTTCAGTGTGATTTTGGTTTTGAACAGTTCCCTTTCATTAGCTTAAGGACACTTCCATGTGCATTGGCTGAATGCTTGTTACCCTACCAAATTCATCCTGAGGCCCCTCACCCAGAATCCTAGGTAGATTCAGGTTTATTGTACCCCTAAATGTTGGAGATTCAGCCTCACAGCTTGAGAAGTGAGCGTTACTCTAGCTACCCAGTTGAAGGCTTTTGCTGGCTTTGGATTTTTTTCCCAGTGATATGCTCAATACACATGATCTAACCTACTAATTTCACAGATGTGGATTTCCCTTAAGATAGTACCATGTTTAGGGCCAGGTATGGTGATATATACTTGTATTCCATGCTATGTGGGAGGTGTAGATAGAAGGCCTGAGCTCCGTGGACAGCTCTTGGCAAAAACATGAGACTTTATCTGAAAAGTTAAATGAAGCTGAAAGGACTGAGCCATGATAGCCCAACTGGGAAAACTCCTACTTTGCCAAAACATAAGGACCTGAGTTCAAATCCTAGTAACCTTCCACCAGAGATATTGTGTGTTCAGTCTTTCAAAAGCTCCATTTCATCTTGTCCACAGCTTCCTTCTCTCTTGCCACATGGACAACCCTTTCCTTTCTTGACCTTAAGGAAGATATTTAATAACACTTACTTCAGCTTTCTTTTCTTTCTTTCTTTCTTTTTGGGTCCGGTTGTGGGGCCTGAACTCTGGGCCTGGGCGCTGTCTCTCAGCTCTTCAGCTCAAGGCTAGCCTTTACCACTTGAGCCACAGTGCCACTTCTGGCTTTTTTCTTTTTGCTTAGATGGTGCTGAGGAATGGAACCCAGGGCCTCAGGCATGCAAGGCAAGCGCTCTACCACTGAGCCACCTTCCCAGCACCAGCTTTATTTTCTACTAGTTCCATTAGCTCCATGATTTCAGATTCTACTTCTATCGACTGCAATTTTTAATCGGCTGCATCTTCTTGCCTTCTTCTTTGCTTTGTTATTATTTAATAGATACTGGATGTTGTGAATTTTATGTTGTTGGTTGCTGGAGTTGAATTTTTTTTATTACATTCCTTTAAACAAACGATTGGGAGTTTATTCTGGAATGCTATTAAGTTACTTGTATCCACATGAAGCTTGCTTTTAGCATTTGTTAAATCAGGACTAAAGACTAAAGAATCTACTAGCTTAGGGCTAATTTTGTTTCACTACTTATGGCATCGTTTTAAGGCTCCTCCCTAGTACTCCGTGCCCAGAGGTCTTTTCTCTCCAGTGTTTTTCCTTGTCCTGTGTAGACTGTGGCCCCTTGTCCATCTCTGAGTGAACCTTCCTTTGGCTCTGGCTGTGCTGTGCTCTGCTGGGAGGCTCAGTGCTCTGTTGGAGGAGGGATGGTTCTGCAGATTTCTGCAGCTGCCTGTCTCTGCATCTCCCTCCGTCCTGCTCGTTTGATGCCCGCAGAGCCCCTTGAGTTTCATGGCCCCTGGCTTCGGTGTCCTCATTTCCCTGGGATGGATGCCTGTTGGTATTTGGGGTCCCCTTTCTTGGGAAGCTCTCATCTGGAAAGAAGATGGATTGCAGGGTTTGCCTTGTGTTGTAAAACCACATATTTTGCCTGGCTTTCTGGGTTATTGGCATTGGAGGGCAAATCTGGCCCCTTTTACTCCATTTTAGCAGGAGAGAGAAGTCCTTACTCTTCTTTCTCATCCTGGACAGGGGCTGTCTTCTTCTTCTTCTTCTTTTTTTTTTTTTTTTGGGTCCGGTCGTGGGGCCTGAACTCTGGGCCTGGGCCCTGTCCCTCAGCTCTTCAGCTCAAGGCTAATGCGCTATCACTTGAGCCACAGCACCACTTCTGGCTTTTTTTTTCTGCTTATGTGGTGCTGAGGAATCGAATCCAGGGCCTCAGGCATGCAAGGCAAGCTCTCTACCACTGAGCCACCTTCCCAGCCCATCTATCCACTTTTTCTTTTTTTGGGGTCCGGTCGTGGGGCCTGAACTCTGGGCCTAGGCACTGTCCCTCAGCTCTTCAGCTCAAGGCTAGCGCTCTACCACTTGAGCCACAGTGCCACTTCCGGCTTTTTTCTTTTTGCTTATGTGGTGCTGAGGAATCGAACCCAGGGCCTCAGGCATGCAAGGCAAGCGCTCTACCACTGAGCCACCTTCCCAGCCCCAGGGGCTGTCTTCTCACTTCCTGTGTGCTCCTGAGTTATCGGTTCCTCAGTTGTCAGCTTGTAATAGGAAATAGCCGTCATGAAACCCACAACTGGCAACTCATATTTTCCAGGGGTTTCAAACTCGCCACCAAGTATTGCCACATTTGAAGATGAGTCTTGTTTAAACACAAAGAGATTTTGTTTTCTAGGCTTTTTCACTATTCCAGTTTTCCAGACCTCTACCACTCCCTTTCGTCTCCCCAGCCTCTACCTCCTCTTCCTCTCACCTCTGTGCTCCGTAGACACCTGGCTGCTCCTACAGGCTGGAAAGCACACAAGGCCTTTGTTGTCTTATCTCCAACTCTGTCTTTTGATAGACTTCTGGAAGGTTCTTCATATGCTGTGTGAGGAGAGCACTTTCACGAATGCACGCTACATGATAAGTTGAGCACTAAGCCGATAGGGTGCAAATGAGTAATACTGACTCTTCAAAATTCCCACACGAACTGCGTACATGAATGTGCCCTGGGACCTTCCAATGGACACAGGAGAGATGCCTGTGGCAACTCCATTGTAAATTATAGGAAATCAAGGAGGGCTTGCTTGCGGGGCATAGGCCCGAATTTCCTTGGAGGATGAATAGGAGTTTGCCAGTTAAAGACAAATGAAATTCTTCATGACTCTTCAATATTTTTAGGACTGTTTTTTTTTTCATTCAAGAGGAAACTCTTCTACACTTAAAGTGGAACAGCAGATTAGTATAAGGAAGCTCAGATATATTTGGGCGAATGGGAAAAGTTATGAAGAAAAGAGAGGTACTTGTAGGAGTTGGTAGGATGAAATATCATCCGAGAACTTTAATAAATGGAAAATCCTTCAATCACTCAACATTCAGCTCTGTTCAAACCACTACACATTCATTATTGGAACACATGCCCAAGCTCACTGTCTATTAATATTACTGCTTAATTATAAGCTTACTGCTGGCGTTCTGGGTAGTGTAATAAACCTGTGTCAAGTCAAGATTGTGCATTTATTACAGGATCTAATTTAAAAGCATGAAGGAGACCTTTCTCAGCTGTCAGAAAGCTGTGATGAAATGAAGAAATTCTATCATGACATTCTATGAAGTGTCGCATTTTAAAAATAATTCAAATCAATCTTCCTTTAAGAAAATCTATAAAGATCTTTTAAACTTTCAAATTTTTGAAATTGTTTCTATATGTTAGAGTCACATTAGAAATATGAGTAGCGCTGAGATTTTAGTGTAGACGAGACATTGCTGGTCTCGTTTTTATTAAATACGAGAGGAATGAAATGCTTTCAATTAGCACTTGGTTCTTTCACATAAAGTATTATTTAGAACAAATGGAGTTCAGAGACCTTTTAAAACAAGAAAGACCAAATCTTCTTCACTGATTCAGAGGCATAAAAAGGGTGAGCTCTAAGAACCTGTATCTTTCTATGATGCGACTGGATTGATTGAGAGTTTGATGAGGTTGGAGTGACCCCAGATCACCCCTGTCAGAACGAGACCAGAAGATTAAAGGGGGATGCAATCAGGGAAATTTAATAACGTTTGACTAAAAATATTCATGTGGCTAAATAGGAAGCACAAAGGTCTCCTGATGTCTCTAAATGATTAAAGAACATGTTTTCCACCCAACTCAAGATTGAGCAGGGATAGCAACAGGAGCTGTTTGGTTGAGTTTCGTCTGGAAGCGGGTATTGTCCTAACGTGTTGCACACACGGATCTCTGAGGAAAAGCTTTTGGAGCCATCTGTTCCTTTGCTGCAAACATGTCATGAGAGACAGCTACCAAGCCCAGGAAGACATTCGTAATGGCCAAGGTGAGCACACGGCATCTCCCGCCTCAGAAGTGGCTGGGATGGGATCTGAACTCAAACTTGGGAGATGCCATTGTACCCAGTGTTTTATTAGTTGAGATGGGGTGGGGGTAAGGGGTGTCTCATAAGGTTTTTGCCCAGCTGGCCTCAAACCACAGACCTCTAAATCTTGGCCTCCTAAATAGTATTACAGGTGTTTGGTCCACCAGGTTCTTCCCCACTTGGAGCCATGTGACCAGGCTCGTCCTCATTTATAGTCACATGACCAGGCTCTTCCCCACTGACAGCCATATTTCCTTCAAGTCAGTGACATTCCGTGATTTATGTGTACTGCTAGCCAGTCCTTGCTCTTGCTGGAGTTTGTTTCCTTTAGGATTCCTGTTTTGTTTTTTTTTTTAGATAACAACCCCTTCCCCCCCCCCCCCACAGACATGTTTAGTCATTTGCTTCAGTCGTACAGCTAGTGACCAGTGAGGCTGGGATAAAAACCCAGGGAGTCTGGTCCTGGAGTGGACCTTGAAGCTTTTCCTCCTCATCTTTCGTGGATGCTGAGAGATTCTTAGGATGAAGGCTCTGTGATATGTGGGGGAAGATGGCGGGGTAGAGCAGCCACAGGAGTTGATGGGAAAGGTTTGGGCTAGCTGCCGTGGTGGAGCACCTGCTGGCCTGTACCAGCTGGGCTCCATCCACAGGGTGTGTGTGGACGTGTGGGTGTCGATGGGGATTTCCCTCTGTAGGTGGTAATAGAGACTGGAAATGACAGAGACATAGACAATGCAGATGATTCCTGTTGGAAAGTGTCCATGGCTCCTCATGTCTGTATCTCTGTGAGCAGATGCACTGCCAGCTTTCGTTTCTGAATATTATCTCCAGAATATTTGTTTTTTGTTGCAAACAGCATGGGAAGATAGGAAGAGTATTTCCCTCAGGGAGGTGCTAGGGAACTAGGTGTGTAATATTATAAAGATGGTGGTTCATACCACGTAGTTGTTGGGAAGGTGTGCTCACAGTTTATTGTAAAAACCAGCTTTGTAGCTTGGTGCAGTGGCTCATACATGTCATACTAACTACTTTGGAGGCCAAGATCGGGAGGACTGTGGTTTGAGGCCAGCTGGGCAAAAACTTGGTGAGATGACACCCCCCCCCCCATCTCAACCAATAAACTGCTGGGTACAATGGCACATGCCTGCCATCCTAGCTGTGTGAAAAATGTAAATGAGGGAATCATTGTCCGGCCTGGCCAGGGCACACATGCCAGATCTTATTCAAAAAAAATAATTAAAGGGCTGGGAAGGTGGCTCAGTGGTAGAGCGCTTGCCTTGCATGCATGAGGCCCTAGGTTTGATTCCTCAGCAACACATACGCAGAAAAAAAAAAAACTGGAAGTTGTGCTGTGGCTCAAGTGGTCGAGTGCTAGCCTTGAGCTGAACAGCTGAGGGCAGCGCCCAGGCCCAGAGTTCAGGCCCTACGGCTGGCAAAAGAAAATAATTAAAGCAAAAAGAGCTAGGGCCCTGTGGTAGGGTGATTGCTTAGAAAGTATAAGGCCCTGAGTTCAAATCCCAGCATGCCCACACAATACACGTATGCATACACACACCCACATATGTGACACACACACATAGAAAATGACCAGACTTCCCTAAGCTTTTGATTCTTCAGCTGCCAAGCAACACTCCTGCAGGTGCAGATCTAAAGGATTCTTCTGGTGGCTCCTTTTGGCCTCTGGGGGCTGCAGGGGAACGGAGGCCAGGGAGAGCCGCAGGCCCGGGCGGCTGGCTGTGCAGGGAGCAGCACAGCCCTTTGTCTGCCACCCGGCAGTCTCGTGCTCTCTGCCGGAATCCTTGAAATCGTGGCAGGTTCCCTTGTCAAGCAGGAGGAGATAGTGACCCTTCGCCAGGTCTTTATAGCCTTTCTCTCTCTCTTATGCAAAAGATGGTTGGAGGTAGGCGGTTAGGGTTGGGATGGTAGTTTCAAGGAGTCAGTGAGAATGTGGGCTCCCTGGATGTTAGAAATATTTAAAATGTTTCTGGAGGGAAACCGGTAACAGGACAAGAAAGCCTGCCCTGATGTCTGCGAAGTGACTTCTGCTCACTTGTATCTCTGTGGCCCCTCGAGCTCCAAGGAGAGCTAGGAGTTGTGATCTTTGGGCTGAGAATGTAATCGGTGTTCTGTCACAGCGAAGCAAGGATCATGGCGGACAGAATGCTGTCTCAATGGTGGAAAAGTACGCAGTGCGCTGGGCCTGCACTGAACAAGGTTGGTTAATGTGAAGATTTCCAGCACAAATAAATACTCGATTGTAATACTAAACCCTCTCTTCCTCACTTGAGAAAAGTATGCAGGTAACCAATCCCAAGTGCTAAGGGAGGACCCGGGTACAGGAAGTTTTTGGTAGCCGCCACTGTGGGCTAACAACCAGCTGGCCGCAAACAGTAGCCCCCGGAAGTACCTTTGCACCAGCAGTGACCCTTGTGAGCCATTAATCTGCAAGAGATGACCCCTTGCTAGGTCAGTCTCTCATAAACCGAATACCAATAAAGGCTACCAGGGGCATGTTAATTATTTCTGTGGATGAAGCCATGAGGCTTGGTCTGTGCAGGAAATTTTTGATGAGCAAGAGGCATTGGTTCAGTAAGCCTGCGAGAAGCAAGTTCTCATTATTGGTCTGCTCAGGTTTCCTGTTTCTTCACGATTAAATCTGCAAGGCGTTATGTGTCCAAGCATTTGCCCGTTTCTTCTGGGTAATCAAGTCGGTTGGTGTTGGTGTCTGGTAGTTCATTATAATCTCTAATGATGATTATATTTGTGGTGTCAGTGGAGATGTTCTCTTCTTCATCTCTAATTTTGTGTCCTCTTTCTTGTTTTCTTAGTCTAGCCCAGGGTTTTCTAATTGGTCTTTTTTCAAAGAACCATTTCTTCACATGTCGGTTTTTGTACGCATTTTTCAGGCTCTTCCTTATTTACTCATACTCTGATCTTCATTATTTCTCCTACTAATTTTAGCGTGGTGATAAGATAGGTTATTTGGGATCTTTCTGTCTTTTTGACTTAGACATAGATTGCTGGTAAATTCCCTCTTTGTATATTGTTTTGCTGTCTGTTGTAGGCTTCGACATGGTGCGTCTTCATTTCCATAAATTTAAAAAATTTCCTGGGTTTCTTCCTTGGCCCATTGGTTGCTCAGTTGTGAGTTGACTAGTTCCCGCATAGTTTTTCTTAGTATTGATTTCTAGTTTACATTGGATTGTGGTCAGAAAATATATTTGATATGACTTCAGTCTTCAAAAGTTCACCGAAGCTTGTTTTTTGGCCTATCATGCATTAGAGAATATTTCACGTGCGGTTGGGAAGGAAGTGCATTCTACGGCTGTTGGTTCAGCTTTCTGCAGGTGCTTGCTAGGCTCCTTTGGGGGTGGAGTATAATTTAACTCCGTGTTTGTTGATGCTCTGTCTGGAGGATCTTCCATGACCAAAAAGGGGATTTTTAAACTACCCTGTGCTTGCTAGAAGTCAGGCGCTCAACTCCATGCCCCCAGACCCTTTTTTGCTTGGGTTATTTTTGAGGTAGGGTCTTGCTTTGGTGCCTGGATCAGCTCGGTGTGTGCTCCTCCTTCTTGTATTTCCTGTGCTGCTGGGGATGATGGGTGCACAGCAATGTACCCAGCCATTGGTTGAGATGGAGTCTCTCAGACTTCTTTTGTCTGGGCTGGCCTTGAACCACAATCCTCCAGACTCTGACTTCCTGGGTAGCTAGAATTACAGCTTAAGCTACCTCACTTGATTTACTATAACTTTAGATTGAAAAGTCTGTTGGTCCTAAGTAAGGTTACTCCTGCTTCCTTTTTTTAATTTCATTTTTAGAAGAATCTCATTTCACCCAGTCTCTTTGTGTCTTCAGAGACAACATGATCCTTGTAAGCAATGTATAGTTAGGTATAGTTGGGTCTTGTTCTTCTTTGAATGCATGCAGTTACTTTTTGCCTTCTGACTGGAGAATTTTGTGCATTTACTTTTAGGGCAAAAAAAATCTTACTCTAGTCCTTTTATGAGATGATGGTTTCATATAAGACTATAGGCAAGGTATTTCCATGGTCATGTTGTGGGATCACACCAACCTTTCTTTCCTGCCTTCTTCAAGTCATCTTTCCTTCTTATTAAAGCCAGGCAGGATGGTCTTCTTACACAGGCTTTCTTAGAGGCTGTGAAGGTAGCTTGGTGAATATCGATGTGTAAGCAGGGAGGTTTGCTGGAAGTTCTACTCAGATACCACCTTACCTTACCTCCCAAGGCTAGGCTCCATATCACTGAACTTCAAGTTTTCGGCATCAGAGATAACAGCGTAATTCTCTCCTTTCTTGCTTCTCCTGTCCTTCCCTTTTCCATTTCTTCTTTCTCTCTTTGCTTCCTCCCCTGTCCTCTGCTGCCTTCTTAACAGCACAAATGAACAAACTAACAAACAAGACCTTTTAACTTGTTATGATCATGTCCTGGCTTTCCAAGTTCGGGCTGCATGGAACTGTTGGCATACTGTTGGCATACATTCTCCTCAGAGACATTTGCCAGCGTTTATTCTCTACTAGGAGCAGGGAAGGAAATTGACAGAGTCAGAAGATTTCAGTCTCCTCCTGCACAACATTATACTCCAACCCACTTCTATGTCACTACATCATATCTATAATTGTCATTTTAATGTCTTCATAATATTCTATTATATTGGTGTACCATAATTACCTTCGATATTGTATTACTACTGAATAATGACATTGTCTCTAGCTATTTGCTATCATAAACTGGTAAGTATCTTTAATCTTTTTCCAAAAATAAAGCATGTATGCACAGATGATTCTACAAGGATTATCTTTGAGCCTGTAGTTTTAGTCTCTTGTTAATTATCTTCCTTAGGAAAAGTTCCCTGGAGGGCCATTACTGGACAAGAGGGAAGGCACAATCTCTGATCTTACAGAAGTGTTAATAACTAAGCACTCATCAAGCCACAGTGGGCACTCTGCCATGTCATTCCAT